>NC_067411.1:27714017-28339017 GCF_009764475.1 Pristis pectinata
TGAGCCCTTCAGTATGTCTTCTCTGAGTACTGCTGTGACATTCTCCCTTATCAGTAGTGCAACCTCTCCACCTCTTTTACCCCCTTTCAATTACATCTAGAACAATGAAACCCAAGAACATTTAGCTGCCAGTCCTGTCCCTCACGCATCCAGGTCTCTGTAACAGCAACAACATCATAGTTCCATGTACCGATCCAGGCTCTAGGTTCATCCTCCTCACCCATAATACTCCTGGCATTGAAATAAACACATTTCAGCCCATCAAGTCCCACCATGTTTATTAGCCTGTCCCTTGCCATCCTTCCTTTCATTCTTCCTTCTCATACCATCTTTCTTGCCCTGAACTTTCTTGCCCTGTTGCTCTGCTGCTGTGTTTCCCATCCCCCGCCACTCTAGCTTAAACCCTCCTGAGCAGCATTAGCAAACCTCCCGGCGAGAGTATTGGTTCCCCTCCAGTTCAGGTGCAAACCATGTTGTTTGCACAGGTCCCACCTGCCCTGGAAGAGAGCCCAATGATCCATAAATCTGAAGCTCTCCTTCCTGCACTAATTCCTTAGCCACGTATTGAACTGCACTATGTATTTATTTCTCACCTCACTCGCATGTGGCACGTGAAGTAATCCTGAGGTTACAACCATGGAAGTCCTGTTTTTTAACTTTCTACCTGGCTCTCTAAAATCACTTTGCAGGACCTTATCGCTGCTCCTACCTATGTCTATGTCCTGCCTCTGGCTGCTAACCCTTCCCTCAGAATGTCCTGTATCTGCTGCAAGACATCCTTGACCCTGGCACCAGAGAGGCAACACGCCGTCCTGGAGTCTCAATTGCGACCACAAAAATGCCTACCTGCGCCCCTTACTATCGAGTCCCCTATCACTACCACTCTGCCTGACTTCACCCTTCCCTTCTTTGCCTCAGAGACGGGCACGGTGCCACTGACCTGGCTACTGCTGCTGGTCTCTGAAAGGTCATCCCCTCCTACAGTATCTAAAGGGGTATTCCCATTAGTGAGGGGAATAGCCACAGGGGAACGCTGCACAGTCTACCTACTCCCCTTACTTCTCCTAGTGGTCACCCATCTAGCTATAGCCTGCACCTTAGGTGTGACTACCTCACCAAAACTTTCACCTATGATGTCCTCAGCATCCCAGATGATCCTGAGGACATCCACCTGCACCTTCAGTTCCTTAACCCAGTCTGTCAGGAGCTGCAGCTGGGTGCACTTCCCACAAATGTAGTCATCAGGAAGATTGCGAGGTTCCCTGACATCCCACATCTTATAGGAGGAGCATTCCACTGCCCTAACTGCCATTTTGTCAAAGTGTCAAAGGTCACAGTTTAACAGGAAAGTAAATCTTACCTGCTCTTCACCTGTGCTTCCTCACCAAAGCCTCTTTTTATGTATTTTGTATTGTAAATTAAACCTCTTCAGCAGTAGCCACTAAAATTTCTCAATTAATGAGTGAAATATCCCCTGAACCCCTCAATCATGCAATGGAATGAAGTCAGGAATATTTGTCAGTATCACTTGAGGTTACAAAAAATGTGCTTCCAGTGCTACACTAATGTTAAATGCAATGGAGAGTAAAGCATGGGCCTAATTATACTGAAGATTATTTATACCAGTTTCGGTTTCTCCAACTTTTCAAAGCATTAACAACGCCTCCTTCCTTCACACCCACTTGCTGCTAAAACCAACAATGTATAGCTTTCTATATTAGCTTACCACATAAGTGCTTTTTAATTCCTTTTCTGTGTTTTATATTGTTAATTAAAATTCCTCAGCACACATTTGTATCAAATCACTACTCAACCAAAGAGTCTGAAACCTTACCTAAGACCTCACTGGAGAATGAATCCTATTCTCCCCAAAATCTGGAGAAGAAATAATCCTGAATTATGTAAAAGAATAGATTTTCAATTCGCTGTGCCAAGGTCATTGAACTGCTGAGGTCTGACAAGGTGGCAGGGACATATGAGGGAGGGTTTGGTAAATGGCCACAATGTCTCTGCATTGTAAAACCTGGGCTGAATCTTAGGGTATAGACAAAAAGAATCTTTAGCTGTAAAGCCCACAGTTCTGCTCCAGCAGTTACTGGGTTAGCAAGGACATCAGACTTTGAATGTCTCAGTTTTCCCATGAGATCTTCATTCCAGAACAAAGCATTATATAGTTGTACATTAGCAGAGAAGATGTTGGCCATAAAGTCTTTAACTCTTTCATAAAACTTCCAGGGAGGCAGATAAGGCTTCTTATACATCCATAACTGTAAACCATCATCAATCAATGCCTCTATTTTGTCTGGTCCATATGGAACCTCTAAGAATTCAGTCTTCATGCTTTCTGGTTGACCATGATGCTGTGTTGACCATTGAAGCTGTGCTCAGCATAGCAGTCACATTATTCCCCTGTTTAATCAGTTCCGTTATGATGTGTCTAATGTTAAGCCATTGACTGCTTTGTGTTGGCCAGACAAGCACATTTCCACAAAGGGAAGAACCAGTCCATGTTAACAGAAGGAACAGAATGCTTTGATGTGGGGTTACTGATGTCATTGCTGCTCTACAGGTCCAAACTTTTCTTATGGTCCCAATAATACTTCAATAACAATCAACACACAAGCAATTGAGCAGCCTCAGAGTTGGAAAGGTAATCTGCTAGAAAAGGTCAAAACAGTACATTTAATTCAAATTACAGCCAATCAAATCTTTCTTAATTCATATGGCTTAATAAATACCATGCAAAATACTTCCAATATTATGGAGGAGGTGGAAGGGAATAAGCTGTCAGACAACCTTTGTAGAAGTTGGGAAGAGTGTAGAGACTTTCTGGCTCTCTAAGCCACAGTTATACAATAAAAAACCGAAAAACAATGGTAATCCGAAACAGAGACTGAAAATACCTGAAATATATGAACATGAAAGTTCAATGACATAACCAAAAGATAGAGAAAAACACCCATTAGCCAAGATTTTGTTGGCAAATACCAGCAACTCTGGGACTTTCACACAAACATAGTTATCAAAAATGCCTGAAATTATTTGGCAGTCATCACCAATACATATTTTAATATGGTTCCTCAATGGATTCCCAATCAAATGGCAGAGATTCATCTTGCTGAGAATCCTCAATACTTAAACTGGAGATTCAACTTTCAAATTCTATACTAGGTTGGTCTAGCATAGGATACAATGGCCTATTGATTTCAATTGAAATTGTGGAGCGGTGAAAGAAAGTTCCTGATTCTTAATTATTTCCATATACCACTTCTAATTTTTTAAATCTTGTAAATAAAATTAACAAATAAATAATTATGACACAAGAGAGACTGCAGATGCTGGAAATCCAGAGCAACCCACACAAAATGCTGGAGGAACTCAGCAGGTCAGGCAGCATCCATGGAGGGAAATGAACAGTCGACGCTTCGGGCCGAGACCCTTCATCAGGACCGGAAAGAAAGAGGGCAGAAGCCAGAATAAAAGGGTAGCGGGAAGGGGAGGAACACAAGCTGGCAGGTGATAGGTGAATCCAGATGAGAGGTACGTGGGGGAGGGGGGGGGAGTGGGAAAGATGTGAGAAGTTGGGAGGTGACAGGCGGAGGAGGCAAAGGGCAAAAGAAATGGAATCTGACAGGAGAGGACAGGAGACTATGGAATAAAGGGAAAGAGGTGGGGAACCAGAGGGAGGAAGGTGTGGGTAATGGGCAGGTCGTGAGGGTGGGGGAGGGGAAAGAGAAGGGGTAAAGGGGCCAGAGGGATAAGGGAAAATAAAGGGAGTGGCAGAGGGGAGTGGTTACAAGAAGTTAGAGAAATCAATGTTGATGCCGTCAGGTTGGAGACTACCAAGATGGAATATGAGGTATTGTTCCTCTAGTCTGCATCTAGCCTCAACTTGACAGTAGAGAGGGCTGTGAACAGATATGTCAGTGTGGGAATGAGAAGTGGAATTAAAATGGATAGCCATCGGGAGATCCTGGCTGTTATGGCAGACGGAGCGAAGGTGCTCGACCTTAATTGTTTTTAGTTCTTTACTCTTTAGTCTTGTAAAATGTTTTGAATATTAGAATTTGCAGAAATATTTTAAACCGCCGACAGCTTTAACAGTCAGCAACACTGAGGCTTGGAGATCCTACCACCAATCAGGCCATACTGCCAGAGTTCAGAATCACTGGGTCAGCAAGGTAGGCACTATGTATTCTGATCAAGGAATTTCAGGCATGGAGTGACCATCAGTCGGTTGTGTTATGAGGATCTTTTCCATCACAGAGACTCAGCAGCGAGTGGGAGGAAGAGGAATAGCAGAAAGCAGTTTAAAATGTATATAAGTTTCAAAGTAGTGTCTTTTCCCTACTAGCACATAAAAGGAAGGCAGGCTCTAGCAAGGCAGCCATTTTGGAGGGCTGCTTTGAGGTGTAAGTGCTGAGGCTTTGTCTTGAGAGGTTTCACGTGATAAGCTAAAATTTTTTCACTTTCTTCTGTAGTCTTGTTGGTTTAGAGATGACAGTCGTGTGCTCCTCCTGTAGGATGTGGGAGATCAGAGAAACTTCCACTGTCCCTGGTGACTATACCTGTGGTAACTGTGCCCAGCTGCAGCTCCTGACTGACTGCATCGGACAGCTGGAGCTGCAGTTGGACTTGCTCACGAACATCATAGACAGGAGCTTTAGTGAGGTGGTCACACCAAAGATGCAGGTGGCAGGTAGTTGAGTGACTACCGTTAAAGCTAGAGGGGTAGACAAGGAGTGCTGGATTCCCCTGTGGCCATGCATCTCTTTTTGGATACTGTTGGGGGGATGGCCTTTCAGAAGAGAGCAGCAGCAGCAGCCAGGTCTGTGGGACAACAACTGGCTCTGATGCACTGCAGGGGAGGGTGAAGTCAAGGAGAGTTGCAGTGAAAGGTGACTCGATAGTTAGAGGGAAAACAGGAGATAAACGCATGGCTGAGGATCCGCTGCAGGAGGGAGGGATTCAGGTTCTTGGAGCATTGGGATCTTTTCTGGAGCAGAGGTGACCTTTACAAGGGGTGGGTGGTGCACCTGACTGGAGGGCAACCGATATCCTGGTGTGGAAATTTATGAGAGCTACTTAGAAGGGGTTAAACTAGTCTGGCAGGGGTTGGGACCCAGAGTTGAAGTGTGGCAGATGGGTAAGTTGAAGCAAATATAGAAATTAAAGCAAACAAGTTCAGTAGGCAGGACAGGCAGGGGCAGTTCAGGGAGCAAGGAAGGTCTAATAGACTAAACTGAATTTATTTTAATGCAAGGAGCCTCATGGGTAAGGCAGATGAGTTCAGGGGATGGATAGGCACATGGGATTGTGATATTGTAGCTATTACAGAAACAGGGTTGAGGGATGGGCAGGGCTGGCAGCTCATTGTTTGGAGTACAGATGCTACAAATGTGATAGAGGTGGTGGTAAGGGAGGAGAGGAATTTGTGTTCTTGATTAGGGAGAACATCACAGTAGTGCTTAGAGGGGATATTAGGATATTCCTAGGGGAACGTCCAGTGACATTGTATGCGTGGAACTTAGATATAAGAAGGGGGATAATCACTTTAATGGGATTGTACCAAAGGCCCCCAAATAGTCAGCTGAATTTAGAGCAGCAAATATGTAGGGAGATTGAAGATAGCTGTAAGAATAATAGGATTGTAATAGAAGGTGATATTAATTTCCCTCATATTGACTGGGACTGCCATAGTGCTAAAGGGGCATAATTTGTTGAGTGCGTCCAGAAAAGTTTTCTCAAGCAACATGTTGATGGCCCTAATAAAGAGGGAGCAACACTTGACCTCCTCTTAGGAAATGAGGCAGAGCAAGTGGCTGAAGTGTCAGTGGGGGAGCATTTTGGGGCAAGTGACCGTAATTCTATTAGTTTTTAAATAGTTATGGAAAAAGGACTGGGCCACAAGATAAAGTCATAAATTGGGGCAGGGCAAATTTTGAAGGCATTAGACAGGAACTTGGAAATGTTGGGAGAGGCTGTTTGCAGAGTGTGTCCAGGAAAGTTTTCTCAAACAATATGTAGATGGCCCTACTAGAGAGGGGGCAACATTGGACCTCCTATTGGGAAATGAGGCTGGGCATGTGACTGAAGTGTCAAAGTCAAAGCTGAGTTTATTGTCATATGCACAAGTACATGTATGCACAGGTGCAACAAGAAACTTACTTGCAACAGCATCACAGGCACATAGCATGAGATACACAACATCCACAAGAAAAACATAAATTAACAACATAATTTGGTACAACTCTATTAGTTTTAAAATAGTTATGGAAAAAGATAGAACTGTTCTACAAGTTAAAGTCCTAGATTGGAGAAGGCAAATTTTGAAGACATTATACAGGGACTTGCAAAGGTTGAGTGGGAGAGGATGTTTGCATGTAAAGGGACGTCTGATAAGTGGGAGGCTTTTAAAAGTGAGATAGGGAGGGTTCGGTGACAACATATTCCTGTTAGAGTGAAGGGCAAGGCTGGCAGGATTGGGGAACACTGGTTGATGAGGGATATTGTGGCTCTGTTAGGAAAAAGAAGGAGGCATATGACCGGTATAGACAAGCGGGCTCAAGTGAATCCCTGAAGGAGTATATGAGATTAGGAATTCACTTTGGAGGGAAAAAAGGGAACATGAGATATCCTTGGTAGATAAGTTAAAGGTGAATCCTAAAAGATTCTATGCTATATTAGGAGCAAAATGGGAACTAGGAAGAAATGTCAGTAATGGTAACCAGGAAGAAAGGTCAGTATAGTTATCTTTCTGTGGAGACATGCAAGGTGGGTGATGTGTTAAATGAATACTTCTCATCTGTATTTACTGTGGAGAAGGCCATGGAAGCTAGGGAATTGAGGGAAGAGAACAGATATGTCCTGAAACATACTGATATTACAAAAGAGTAGGTGCTGGTGGCCTTGAGGCGCATAAAGGTGGATAAATCTCCTGGGCCTGACCAAATGTGTCCTAGGATGTTGTAGGATGCAAGGAAAGAAATTGCAGGGGACCTGGCAGAGATTTTTGTATCATTGTTAGCCACAGGTAAGTTCACAGAAGACTGGAGGTGGCTAATGTTGTGCCTTTATTCAAGAAATGCTGCAAGGACAAGCCAGGGAACTACAGGCAGGTAAGCCTAACATCAGCGGAGGGAAAATTACTGGAAGGGACTCTGAGAGACAGGATCTGTCTGCATTTGGAAATGCAAGGACTGATTAGGGATCGTTAGCATGGCTTTGTGTCTGGGAAATCATGCCTCGAGAATTTAATTTTTTTTGAAGAGGTGACCAAGAGTATTCACAAGAGCAGTTGGTGTTGTGGTGGACAATGAAGAAGGTTGTCTAAGATTACAGTAGTATCTAGATCGACTGGGAAAGTGGGCAAAGGAATCAAACCAGGGCAGGACAGAGTAAATGACAGGGCCCAGGGGAGTGCTGTAGAACAGAGACCTTGGGGTACAAGTACATAGTTCTCTAATAGTGGCAGCTCTGGTAGAAAATGTGGTAAAGGAGCTTGCTTTCATCAGATGGGGCATTGAATACATGAATTTGGATGTCATGTTACAACGTGTTAGACGTTGGTGAGACCACAGTTGGAGTATTGTGCACAGTTCTAGTAACCATACTCTAGGAAGGATGTGATTAAGCTAGAGAAGGTGCAGAAAAGATTCACAAGGATATTGCCAAGACTGGAGGGCTTGAGTTGTAAGAAGAGACTGGAGAGGCTGGGACTATTTTCCCTGGAGTGTAGGAGGCTAAGGGGTGACATTATAGAGGTTTATAAAATCATGAGGGGCATTGATAAAATGAATGGACACGTTCTTTTTCACAGGGTTGAGGAGCCTCAAACTACAGGACATAGGTTTAAGGTAAGAGGGCAAAGATTTAAAGGCAACCTGAGGGGCAAGTTTTTCACACAGAGGATGGTGGGTATCTGGAACGAGCTACCAGAGGAAATGGTAGAGGCTGGTACAATTACAATGTTTAAAAGACATTTAGACAAGTTCATAATTAGGAAAGGCTCAGAGAGATATGGACCAAACACAGACAAATGGGACTAGCTCAAGAAGGCACCTTGGTCAGCATGGACGAGTTGGACCAAAGGGCCTATTTCCGTGCTGTATAACTCTATGACTCTATGAACAAATGGACAAGTTAGGCTTGTATCTTCTGGAATGAGAAAGCACTAACTGGTTAAAAACATTAAAATAATTTAAACACATATACATGCTTAGCTTAATGCACAGGTTCAGCAACCAATTCAAATGATGGTTATCACCTTTGTATGGCAGGCTTCATTGGAGCCTCTGCTCAGTACATCAGTGCTCTGTGTGGCAAGAAGGCTTTAAGTTTTCACAACTGTATTCAAAGCCTAAGAAGCTGACACTCCCTCTTTTGTGACATTATTGAATATCTTCCAAGCCAGAATAAATCTCAAAATGCCTGCCAGCATGAAATACTCTGAACAAAGGTAGATAATATCTGGTACCATCTTTTGGATTTAGTGATACTAGGAGTTAAAACAATCTTGTGATAATATGAAGATATTTTCTGAAAAGTTGGATCACAATGCAATCTTAGCCCTGTGCAAATGAACATCAATTTAATGCTGAATAAGACAGAAAATGCTGTAACTAATCAGCAGGTCTGGTGGCAAGTGTGCCAAACACCTTCTTCACCACCCTGTTTACCTGTGACTCCACTTTCAGGGAACGATGAACCTGTACCCCGAGGACCCTCTGCTCTACAACACTCTCCAGGGCCCTACCATTTACTGTATAAGCCCTGCCCTTGTTGAACTTACCAAAGTGCAACATCTCGCACTGGTCCAAGTTAAATTCCATTTGCCATTCTCTGGCCCACTTCCCAAGCTGCTCTGGATCTCCTTGTAAACTTAGATAACCTTCTTCATTGTCCACTTTATCACCAATTTTAACAACATTGTCATCCAAATCGTTAATATAGATGACAAACAATAGTGGACCCTGCACCCATCCCTGCGGCACATCACTGGTCACCGGCCTCCAATCTGAAAAAGAACTCTCCACTGCCGCTCTCTGCCTCCTTCCACCAAGCTAATTTTGTTTCCAGTTGGCTAGCTCATGCTGTATTATATGTGATCTTCAGAATCCCCTTCAGTAACTTTCTCACCACTGATGTTAGGCTTACTGGCCTGTAGTTCCCTGGCTTATCCTTGCAGCCTTTCTTTAATAAAGGCACAACATTATCCACCTCACCCATGGCTATCTCTGCCAGGGCCCCAGCAATTTCTTCCCTGGCTTCCCACAATGTCCTTGGATACATTTGGTCAGGTCTCACGTATTTGTCCAGCTTAATATACTTAAAGACTGCTGTCTTCCAAGACATCACTCTTCATATCCCCTAATTCCCTAGCTTCCATGACCTTCTCCATGATAAATACAGACAAGAAGTATTCATTTAAGACATCATCATTTCCTGTGGCTCCACACATAGATCGCCACACTGATCCTTAGGTAGACCTATTCTCTCTCTAGTTACCATTTTGCTCTTAATATAGCATAGGATCTTCTAGGATTCTCCTTTACCTTATCTACCAAGGAGATCTCATGTTCCCTTTTTGCCCTCCTGATTTCCCTGTGAAGTGAACTCCTAAATCTCCTATATTCTTTCAGGGATTCACTTGATCCCAGTTGTCTATACCAGTCATATGCCTCCTTTTTCCTAACCAGAGCCACAATATCTCTCATCAACCAGGGTTCCCTAATCCTGCCAGCCTTGCCCTTCACTCTAAAAGAAACATGTTGTCACTGAACTCTCCCTATCACATTTTTAAAAGCCTCCCACTTGCCAGCTGTCCCTTTACCTGTCAGCAGCCTCTCCCAATCAACCTTTGCAAGTCCCTGTATAACGCCTTCAAAATTTCCCTTCTCCAATCTGGGACTTTAACTTGTGGGCCTGTTCTCTCTTTTTCCACAACTATTTCTAAAGTAATAGAATTATGGTCACTTGTCTCAAAGTGGTCCCCCACTGACATATTATGTTGTTAATTTATGTTTTTCTTTTGAACGTTGTGTATCTGAAGTTCTGTGCCTGTGATGCTGCTGCTAATTTTTCGTTGCACCTGTGCATACATGTACTTGTGCATATGACAGTAAACTCGACTTTGACCTTGACTTTGATACTTCAGTCACTTACCCAGCCTCATTTCCCAATGGGAGGACCAATGTTGTCCCCTCTCTAGTAGGGCCATCTACGTATTGTTTGAGAAAACCTTCCTGGACACATTTAACAAATTCTGCCCCATCTTGGCCATTTGCACTTTGGCAGTCCCACTCAATATGAGCAAAGTTGAAGTCACCTACTATTACAAACCTCTTCTTCTTACAGCTACCTTCGATGTCCCTACATACTTCTTCCTCTAATTCCCGTGGCTTATTGGGAGGCCTGTAATACAATCCCAGCAAAGTGATCATCCCCTTCTTTGTACTTGCCTCAACTATCCCATCTGCCACACTGCTGCTTTGGCTCCCAACCTCTCTGCCAGCTTGTATAAACCCTCCCGAGTAACACGAGCAAATCTCCCCACCAGGATATATTGGTTCCCCTCCACTTCAAGTGCAACCCATCCCACATTTACCTTAATTATCTTCATATTATTGCCTTGCTTGCTCGTGGCACAGGGAGTAATCCTGAGATTACAACCCTAGAGGCCCTGTCTTTTAACTTACTACCTAACTCATGAAATTCTCTTTGAAAGACTTCACCTCTCTTCCTGCCTATGTTGTTGATACCACATCTATAGCCCATGACCTTAAGGTGTTTGCTGGTGGAACATAGCAATTATTTTTATCTGTCGGTGAATTTTCTCTTCCACCTGATAATTTTGACTGCCAGAATAGTGAAGTATGCCAATAATATGACAATGATTATGACGGCTAAGTGTGAGAGGAGGTGGACCCACAGATGAATTTGTATGTCCAAGCCCTGGTTCCATAAATCGTTTCACCAGCTGGTGACTTTGATTTCTTTTACCTTTCAGATCTTTGGTGTCCTGGATCACCCAGATAAAGGTTTTATGAGTGCTTGCTAACTGTGTTCGGACCTGATTTAACTTCTTTGGCAGGAGTCTTGTCCCTGTGTCATACTGTTCAAAGTTCTCCTCCAGGATCTGCTTAAGTTGCTCCCTCGTGTCAATGAACGTTACCTCCCCCCTATGGGCATCCACTAGTCCGACTGGGCCTGTCCTGGTAGGGATGTGAGGCAGAACCCAAAAGGTGGTGCTGGTAACTCTGCACGTTGACACTCCATGTTGGTAGTACTGAAGTGGGGTTGTGATGCAATATTCCTCCTCTCCCTTGCACGTGATCCTACTGACATTGGTGATCAGGTTTCGAGCCTCAAAAGTGCAACTGAAGTCAGTACCTGTCTGTACCTGTCCAGAAACCACATAAGGAATGTTCATTTGGGTAAACCAGTCAATTTCATGGTCCTAGGATACTTTCGGATCAGGTTGAGGGATGTACTCACTGGCAGTTTTGGTTTGTTCCTGATCTCATAACTTAGGAATTCCCCATGATTTAGTCTCTCTGGCCACCTATGCCCAAACTCCAACCCCCTCTCTGGGCCAGTGGCTGGGCACCCAACCTCTGAACATCTGTTTGTGGAGAATCCCAACCAATTACCTGTGATCCCCACACTCATGTAACACAGACCGGACTCTCTGTACACAGTGACTTGGTTGTTACAACCAAAAATTACCATTTTCTCAGGATGAACCCAGAGGATTCCATTATCACACTCTACTGCATCAGGCAGGTCAAATCCACAAATATCCAGGGTATCTCTGCGACACACACCGGGTAAGGATAATAAATGTAAACAACAAAAAACAAATTCCTCACAATGCCCCTAGTCATTCCCATCTATGTGTCCTGCAGGAATATCAAGGTAGTTTCTGTTGGTATCTTAGCTTAATATCTGATTTTACCTCTTAATAATCTGTTCTTTTTGTGTCCCTTTCCCCCTCTTTTTTATTATTATGCTCAGAATAATAAAAAAAATCAATTTATCCAACCCCGGTCTTTTCAAGGCAGGGTCCAACATGGCCAATTTGCAACAACAAACAATCTGCTGGAGGAACTCAACGTGTCAAGCAGCATCTGTGTGGGGGGAGGAGGGAAGGGAAGGAATTGTTGATGTTTTGGGTCGAAATTTTGGATCGATTTGCAAAGCAGTTCACGGATCCTCATGTGCATTTTATCAGACACAGGCTGAACATCAAGCACTTTCTACATTTGCATTCCAGCAGACAGGAATGACCTGGATCCTGGTTGCTCACTTGCACTTTACAAAACAAGTTTAATCCCCATTTGTTCCAATTTATCTCCAAAATACCAATTTCAAATTCCCAATTGAAGTCACCATTATTGTGACTCCTTCCCTTGTCTTGGGAAAGCTGACTTTTCATACCACCTTTAGATGGAAGGCTCCGGCTACCAAGGAGTAATTCTCCTGATTACAGCAGCATGGTGCCAGGTGAGGCATTTCCAAGGGTTACACTGCTGGGTGTATTTGAGATTCTCATGGATGCACCACAATTTTTTTTAGATTCTCCTGGCTGCTGTTTGGGGTTTAGTACTCTCACTTGATGGGGGTGGAATGAGTGGTGATGGTGCATTGTCTGGGGCTGGAAAGGGGTCAGAGTTCAAGGTCGAGGCCCTGAGTCCCTCCAGGGAGATGTGGAACTGATGGAGGTTGTCAGTTGATTGACATGACTCCAAATGTGAGTAAATCCTGTCCCTGAGAATCTTCTCCAATAATTTTCCTACCACTGATGTAAGGCTCATCGGCCTATAAATTCCTGGATTATCCCAATTGTCCTTCTTAAATAAAGGAACATATTCTACAGTCTTCTGGCATCTTGCCTGAGGCTAAAGAGGATACAAGAACCCAGCAATGTCCTGCCTTGCCTCCCTCAGTATTCTGGGATAGATCCCATCAGGCCCTGGAGACTTATCCACTTTGATATTCTTCAAGAGACCCAACACCTCCTCCTTCTTAATATCAACATGTCATAGAATATCAACTTAAAAGCTACTATACCCTCTTTTCCGACACCTTACAAAACTGAAATTATGGAAAAAATTTTGGTTTTAATCCTTGTCAGAAGGGTTTGATAGCAATAATCTATGATCTAATTATGAAAATTCGTTCTGAACCACTGGACAAAATTAAGAATGAATGGGAAAGTGAACTCCAGACATCTTTACCTACAGAGACTTGGAAGAAAATTCTTCATTTAGTTAATACATCTTCAATGTGTGCCAGACATTCTTTGATACAGTTTAAGGTAGTTCACAGGACCCATAAGTCAAAAGATAAGCTGGCTCGTTTTTATCAACATATAAATCCTATATGTGAAAGATGTAAATCGAATGTAGCTTCTTTGACACATATGTTTTGGTCCTGTCCTCTTTTGGAAAAATATTGGAAAGATATTTTTAACATTATTTCAAATGTATTGAAGATTGATTTACAATCTCATCCTATCACTGCAACTTTTCTTTTACCAAGGATAGAGTCTGGCTATCTATCTGCCTCCGCTAACCGTATGATTGCTTTTGTTACCTTAATGGCCAAACGATCCATTTTGCTTAAATGGAAGGATCCAATACCCCCTACTACTTTTCAATGGTTCTCTCAAACTATATCATGTCTAAACTTGGAAAAAATTAGGAGTGGTACTGTTGATCCTTCGCTTAAATTTGAGGAAGTTTGGAGTCCACTTATTCAATATTTTCACATGATATAGATCCCCTTGTAATAACCTTTCAACTTAGACGAATGGAGTTGATGACATAATATTGCTCTGTTTCTACTGAGAAATTTTAGTCCAGTTTTTTTTCTGTTTGTTTTTTTTTTGAATTTTTTTTTTTCCTTAGGTTAGTTTGGTTTGATATACTGTTTATAAATTTTCTTATTGTTTTGGGGATTTTTTTTTCTTTCTTTTATATTCTATAATAAATCTTTTTCTTTCCTTGCTTTTATATTATATTCATTCACTAAGAGATCGTTGGATCTACAGATTTTTTTATATACTTTATTGTTTTTTATGATTATCCATGCCATGATTGTTCTCCTGATCTCTTTGTATTACATGTACAAACATTGATGTTATATATTAATCTGTATTAATTTGAAAACTAATAGAAAGATTGAAAAAGAAGGAAAGAATATCAACATACCACTTCCTGATCTCACTATCATCCAAGTCCTTCTCCTTGGTGAATATTGATGCAAAGTATTCATTTAATACCTTGCCCACTTCCGCTCACTCCAGGCATAATTTCCCTTTGTCCTTGAGTGGTCTTATCCTTTCCCTAGCTACCTTCTTGTTTTTGATATACGTATAAAATGCCCTGGGATTCTTTTTAATCCTACTTACCAAGGACATTTTATGGCCCTTTTTAGCCCTCCTGATTCCTTGTTAAAGTTCTTTCTTGCTTCCTTTATATCCCTCAAGGGTCTTGTCTGATTTCAGATTCCTAAACCTTACATATGCTTCCTTTTCCTTTTTGACTAAACTGGTTCTGGTTCTTGACTTCTCTGGCAATAGGAACAGTCTCTTGATCTATCTGTCTGGATTCTTCATGATTTTAACAACTTCTATCAGATCCCGTCTTAACTTCCAAGGAGAAACATCCCACCAACCCAGTTTATCCATGTAACTAAAATCCCTCATACCCAGAATCATTTTAGTAAATCTCCTCTTTACCCCCTCTAAGGCTTTCACATTTTTCTTAAAGTGTGGCACTCAGAACTGGACACCACACTCCAGTTGTGTCCGAACCAGTGTTATATAAAGGCACATCATGACTTCCTTGCCCTTGTAATCTATGTCTGTGTTTATAAAGCCCAGGTCTCACATGCTTTGTAAACTGCTTTTTAAGCCTGTCCTACCGCTTACACACAAATTTATGCACAAGTGTCCCCAGATCTCTCTGTTCCTGTACCCATTTCAGGATTGTGCCTCAGTTTATAGTTCTAGAAGCAATTTTATCATTTAAAATTATCCTAATCCCAAAATCATATTTGTGTTCAAATGACAAGGTTTAACAATGTTCGGTTTCATTTCTCCATAAAACTCCTTTCCTTGGTAGGAATCCACCTGGATTATATTTTTAAGTAGAGAATTATGTAATTATCTCATTACACTTCAAGCATATTTGGCCATTTTGAGTAAGTAAATAGCAACACTTCTCAATTTATTTAATCATTTCCAATTCCAGAAAGAAATAGTGCCCAAAATTAAAGGTGGCATTTTACTCGTACATGGGACGAGTGAATCACTAATAAGGCCAACATTTGTAGCCTATCCCTAATTGCTCTTCAGAACATGATGGAATCAGTTCAGACATTACTTTTGGAAACAGTCTTTGAGTCACCCTCCACCTCCAAAGACCCACCCTTAATACTTTTTCTTGGAAGTAACCAAATGGCACTGAATGGATTAAATCCAAACCCATGAGTACAAATCGTGACTGCTCAGTGACATTGCTATCCGGTGGTAAGATTCTTGCCAGTTTCCAGCACGGGTGATTACTCATCAGTCATTTTTACTTATTATGCTTTTACAAGGTAAGTGGGAGGAGTTGGTGGGAGAGGTTAGAAATATAACACCATGATCTTATGTTAGAATTCTGTCAAAATTCCAATCATAGTGCATGGGGAGTGCACCTGTGGAATTATGTTCTGGTTTCAAGGTATGCAGGGCACTCTTATGTAAGGAGGTATTCAGGTATGTATGGTGACATCAAAAGGTGTGCAAGACAATTTTTAATATTACTTGTCCAAAATTATTCTATGCACAGAAAACCTGCAAGTGGTGCTAGTCCCATCCACTGAGGCAGACCTTGTCTCAAAGGATGCAGGTTAAAGGGGACCTGTTATTACTTTGTCTACTGCTGGATTGTCTGAGCCATCCACTATCATCCAAGTAGATTCTTCTGTTAGTGGCTAAGCCTATCCTTGGAGGTAAATCCTCTTTTATTCAAAATTACTCTTGACAAAACTGGAGGAGGAATCAGTCATAACAACAGGGCACAAACTTGCAGTAACCATTTTTTTTAAAAAAAGGGTCAACCTTCAAAATAATTTAAATTTTGGGCTTCACAGTGGTGCAGCTGGTAAAGTTGCTGCTTCACAGCTCCAGAGACTTGGGTTCAATCCTGACCTCTGATTCTGTCTGTGTGCATTTTGTGCATTTTCCCTGTGACCACAAGAGACTATAGATGCTGGAATCCGGATGTGTCCAGATATCACTATCTCTTTCCCCTCCCCCACCTTCTCCCTCTTAATCTATACATCACCAACAAATCCCTCCCACTGGTTCCCCTGACCACCTCCCTCCCTTTATTCCATGCTCCATTATCCTCTCCTATCAGATTCCATCATCTTCAGACCTTTGTCACTTTCACCTATCACCTCCCAGCTTCTGACATCATTCCCTTTCCTCATCTGCATATCATCCCCCTCACCTGGATCCACCTATCACCTGCCATCTCTCGCTGCACCACCTCCCTTTTTATTTTGGCCATCTCCCCTCCTTCTTTCCAGTCCAGATGAACGGTCTCGACCTGAAACATCAACTGTCCATTTACCTCCATAGATGCTGTCTGTCCTGCTGAGTTCCTCCAGCACTTTGTGTGTTGCTCCCTGTGATTGCATGGGTTTCCTCCAGATGCTCTGATTTCCTCCCACATCCCAAAGATGCGTTGGTTGATGGGTTAATTGGCCACTGTAAATTGCCCCTAGTGTGTAGGTGAGTGGTAGAATCTGGGGAGAGTTGATAGGAATGTAGAGAGAATAAAAAAATGGAATTAATGTAGGATCGGAATAAATGGGTGGTTGATAGTCAGTGCAGACTCGGTGAGCCAAGGGTCTGTTTCCATGTTGTATGACTTTATAATTCCATTAAATTGCATAAAACAACCTCATGGCTTAACTACAATCCAAATCATAATTACATGGCTCAGAGATGCAGAGGGGTCTGGGTGTCCCAGTGCATGATACACAGAAGGCTGGTGTCCAGGTCGAGCAAGGAATTAGGAAAGTGAACAGTATGCAGTTGTTTGTTGTGGAGTTAAAGAATTACTCACGCTCACCTGTTGTCAGATCTGGCAGAAATGTATCTCTTATCAATCTTTTATTGCAGGAGGCAGAGGGAATCCCATTCTCTTTGCCAGTGCAGTCCACGCACTTCCTCGGACTGTATAAAGCATGGATTTTCACACAAAGTTTGGAGATGAGATACAATAATACTGAAGTTCAGTTATGATCCAGTCCAAAGCAAAAGGGTTTATGATCAGCCACTTCTGATATCACTCCCCCTTTGTTATCATTTATCTTTGAGATCCCCACCTCTGGTCAATGTCTGAGTGGTCTCATAACAACACATCCTTTTCATTCAATCAATTAATGCCTTGATTACAATCAGAGTCAGATTTATTATCACTGACATATGACATGAAAATTGTTTTGCGGCAGCAGTACAGTGCAAGGACATAAAATCTATAAATTACAAAAATAAATAAGTAGTGCAAAAAAAAGGAATAATGAGGTAGTGGTCATGGATTGTTCAGAAATCTGATGGTGGATGGGAAGAAGCTGTTCCTGAATCATTGAGTTTGGGTCTTCAGGCTCTTGTACCTCCTCCCTGATGGTAGTAACGAGAAGAGGGCGTGTCACGGATGTTGAGGCTCCTTAATGATAGATGCCGCCTTCTTGAGGCACCGCCTCCTGAAGATATCTTCGATGGTGGGGAGGGTTGTGCCCATGATGGAGTTGGCTGAGTCTACAACCTTCTGCAGCCTCTTGCGATCCTGTGAAATGGACGTTCCATACCAGGCTGTGATGCAACCAGTCAGGACGCTCTCCACTGTACATCTATAGAAATTTGCTAGAGTCTTTGCTGACATACCAAATCTCCTCAAACTCCTAACGAAGCAGAGCCACTGGTGTGCCTTCTTTGTGATTGCATCAATGTGTTGACGCCCAGGAACTTGAAGCTTCTCACCCTTTCCCTGCTGACTCCTCAGTAAGGACTGGTATGTGTTCTCCCAACTTCGCCTTACTAATGATTACTAATGACATCTTTGCAGTGGTCATTTATATCCCAGTTGCCTATACTCGTCACATGCTTCAATGTCCTTTGTCATCCAAGGTTCCCTAATCTTGCCACCTGTGCCTTTCACCCTTACTGGAACATACTGGCCCTGAACTCTTGCTATCTCCTTTTTAAAAATCTCCCACTTGTCAGATGTTATTTCACCCACAAGCATCTGTTCCTAATCTACTTTTGCCAGGTTCTTTCTTACACTATTGAAATCAGCTTTCTCCCAGTTTAGGACCTTAGCTTGAAGACCAAATTTATCCTTTTCTATAACTATCTTGAAATTTACAGAATTATAGTCACTGTTCCCAAAGTGTTCCCCCAACCAACATTTCCATCACCTGCCCAGTTTCATTTCCTAAGATATGGTTGAGTACTGCCCCATCTCTTGTAGGACTTTCTACATATTGTCTTAAAAATCTCTCTTGAATGCACTTTACAAATTCTGCCCCAGCTAAGTTCCTTGCACTAAGGCAATCCCAGTCAATGTTGGGAAAGTTAAAATCCCCTACTACTATACCGTATTGTTCTTACACTTTTCTGTGATTTGCTTACATATCTGTTGCTCTAATTCCCACTGACCATTTGGAGGCCTAAAATATAACCCCAGAAAAGTAATTGCCCTTCTCTTATTCCTAAGTTCTACCCATATGGCCTCACTGGACGATCCCTCCAGGATATTCTCTATAAATACTGTTGTGAAGTTCTCTTTAATCAGTAATGTGACTATGTCTCATCTGAAAATTCCTTTCTCCTTCTGCAGTATTCATTGGGTTTAAATAGTTGAGGCAATCTTATTTACATATTTCAGATAATTAGGGAAATTAATTGCATGGACATAGAGAAACTATTTCCTCTGGAAGGGAAGTACAAAGTAAGTTTAAAATAGGACACTCAGGAGTAGAATCACAAACCAGATCTCACAGAAAATAAGAGTAGAAATCTGGATCTCTTTTCTCCAAAGGGCACAGTAAAGCCAGAACAATTGAAATTATCAACTCTGAATTGATTAGGGTATGCATGGATAAAATTCAAAGGATGGGAAATGGAATTGCACAATAGATCAGTTGCAATCTGACTGAGTTGCTGAAAGACCCTCCCTTATTTGTGCTCTTGTGGCCATTTTCCAATGCAACACTGAAGATGATCAGGAATGTGAGGAGAATTGGAGAGAGTACGGGAAGACTTGCTAAACACGTTGAGATGATACATGGGCTAAGCAGACAGAGGCAGGAGGCAGTGCCTGAAAGAAGAATGACATAGCGGATTGATATGAATTTGTTCGTCAAGTGGTATGAATGGAAGTGGACCAAAGGCAGCAAAGTGGAGCTGAAATGCACATGAGATGTGATGTGGGTGAATGGTGGAGCAGGTTGTAGAGCAGAATGCACTTTCTTGTTCCTACATAACTGGGACACAGTTCCCACTGCAAAAAGAATGGCAGATGTCAGGGAGAGGAAGTTGAAGTGACATCAAAATGGGACTGTTCAAAAAGGCAAAGGAGCAGTCGCCAAATGACCCCAAATGAGTAACAAGTTGCTAGCAATTTACATTGTAAATTGGGCCAAGAAGATTTGAAATTCCCTGCAACAGGCAAAGATTATTACTAACCAACAGTGAATATTTCAGTTTAACAACCTTTTAACAGAACTAATGAAAAGCCATCACCCTGAAAGGTTAATTCCATTTCTCTCTCTGCCTGACCTGAGTATTTCCAGAATTTTCTGTTTTTATTTCAGAATTCCAGCAATTTTTAAAAAATAAAACAGTGAGTGAACCTCCTTTTGTTTACATTCCCATTCTCTTGGCCTTACATGCCAATCCAAATCATTGGGCTGTATCAGTTCTGATGAAAGGTCACACGCCCCAAAACGTTGACTTTCTCTTTCTATTGACATCCTTGACCTGCTGGGCTGTTGCAGAATTTTCTGGGCTTTATTACATGGACTATAGTTCTGGCTAATGATTTGTTTTGCAGTTATCAGTAAACATGTGAAGAGAAAGAGAACTCGTCATGATCTAATTCTTCCCCGAAAACCAACCAGCCCGTCGGAACTCACTGTCCAGATGAAGGGTCTCGACCCGAAACGTCGACTGTCCATTTCCCTCGGTAGATGCTGCCCGACCCGCTGCGTTCCTCCAGCGCCTTTGTGTGTTGCAGCCCGAGCTCTGAGCGAGCAGTGGGGCAGAGGAACATATCGCCTCCCCTTCGATGCACGGGCCGAGAGCCGGGCTCACTGGGCACAGCCTCTCCGTGTTAGACCCACACACATACCCCCAGCAAATACAAAACCCAGTCCTAGGACCTGGCTCCGGGCGTCGGGGCGCGTCTGGTCACCAAAGTCATGGACAGGTTGGACACCAGTTACTGCAGCTGCTCTAATGAGGGTCAGTTCTCATCGGGTGTGACTGCCTCCCTCAGTAACTGGTGCACTGGTTACCTCAGTTACTGGAGAACTAGTTACTCGGTGACTGGTTACCTCGGTTACTGGTTATTTCAGTTACCGGTGCACTGGTTACCTCAGTTACTCAGTTACTAGTTCCCGGGATGTTTGTGACCAGCACATGACGCTGCCGGTCGGTAACCGTGTCCCGGTGCCTGGTTACCGCCAACAACCAGCAGTCTGGGACGCGCCAACCTCTCGGTGAGCGGTCGGGTTTGCTCCTTCACCGACGATGCCGTTCCCGCTGCCTCTCAAGAGGGAGAATGTCTTCAGCACGTTCGACCCCAACTTCATGCCCGGGTTAGAGTTACTCCGTGCTGCTGGTGTGGTGGTGTGTTGGTGTAGGGGGTGATGTATGGGTGTAGGGGGCGTGTTGGTGTAGAGGATGGTGTGTTGGGGTGTGTGGGTGTAGGTGTGTGTGAGGGTATGTGAGTGGGTATAGGGAGTGGTGTACTGGGGTGTGTGCGTGGGCGTAGGGGGTGCGGTGTTGGGGTGTGAGAGTGGGCGTAGGGGGTGTGGTGTTGGGGTGTGTGAGTGGGCGTAGGGGGTGCTGTGTTGGGGTGTGTGAGTGGGTGTAGGGGGTGTGTTGGGGGTGTGGGTGTAGGTGTGTGTGAGTGGGTGTAGGTGGTGTGTGAGGGTATGTGAGTGGGTATAGGGAGTGGTGTATTGGGGTGGGTGTAGGGGGTGCGGTGTTGGGGTGTGTGAGTGGGCGTAGGGGGTACTGTGTTGGGGTGTGTGAGTGGGTGTAGGGGGTGTGTTGGGGGTGTAGGTGGTGTGTGAGGGTATGTGAGTGGGTATAGGGAGTGGTGTATTGGGGTGGGTGTAGGGGGTGCGGTGTTGGCGTGTGTGAGTGGGCGTAGGGGGTGCTGTGTTGGGGTGTATGAGTGGGAGTAGGGGGTGCTGTGTTGGGGTGTGTAGGTGTGAGTGTGTGTAGGGGGTGGTGTGTGACGGTGTGTGTGTTTGGGGAGGGGGTGAGTATGCGTCTTTTGGGGGTGGGCAAGTGCTGACTGCCGACAGCTGGAGGCTCCTCCGGGCAGTCCCGGACACATGACAGGGGACTGTGAACCATCAGCACTGGAGCAGAATTCACCCTCCACAGATGCTGCTCGGCCCACTGAGCTCCTCCAGCAGTTAGGTTTTAACTGTCGAATTGAAAGTGCTTGCTAATGGTGGTTCAGTATTAACGCATTCACTTCGGAATTGGATGTTGGGTTTAAGCTGCTCTAATAGATATCAGTTCTTGCCGAGTACTTGGGGTGTGCTGCATTGTCAGACTGACAGTTGTTTGTTCGTTACCATGAAATCAAGCTCCAGCTGCCCTCTTAGATTCCTGCAAAACATTCGGTTCCACTCTTCTAAAGAAACGCAGGGGAGTTCTTGGTGTCCTGGCCAGTATTAACAGTGAAGCACTTCACATTAAAAGTTGAAAAGAAATGTAAAAAATAATAAAAACAGTAGGTGCTGGACATACTCAGGCCACAGCTATGGAGAGAGAAAACAATCAATGTTTAAGGAAGGTGAACTGTTCTGATGAAGGATCATTGATCTGAATCATTATTTCTCTTTCCACGGACACTGTCTGACCTGCTGAGTACTTACTATTACCCATCAATAGTGCTTAATTGACTGTGAACCATTGGGGATGTCCTGAAATTGTGTAAGGCATTATATAAATGCAAGAGTTTCATGGCAGTAGCAGTGAAGCTACTGCAATGGCTGGGGAATTTTCATTGTGACAGACTGGGGTTGTTTGTTTACATTGGAACAAAGCAGATTTGAGGGAGATTTAATAGAGGTGAATAAATTATGAAAGGTTTGGACTGATGGAATAGGAAGAACTTGCTTACTGTAGCAGAGAAATCAATGGAAGGATAGAAGGCAATTTAGGAAACAAATTCCACACAACAAGCCGAGGGAATGGTGGAGGCAGAAACTCTCACTACGTCTAAAGCTGTTGAGGAGCCTCAGTCTTTGAGACTAAAGGCCCAGAGCTGTGAAGTGGAATTCATTTAAGTACCACCCTTTGTGGCCAGCACAGAAATGATCGGCCAGACAGCCCCTTTTATGGGACACAACTTTTTATATTTTGTGATTTCTTTGTAACAATTGCAGTATTAACAGATTAGCAGATTTTTTAAATATATAATCTAGCACATTATACATAATCACATTTGTGTCAGTAATTGCATGCACAGATTTACTCAGCATGGCAAACGTTGGCTGGATCCTGAAACCTTTATAATGTGCAGCCAGCATAGTTGTATTGTTTGCATCTGGTTGAACAGACAACTTGATCCCTGTGCCCATTTTTGGGAGCTCTCCAATTTAGTCCCCAGTGTGTGCCGGTGATGATAACGGCGATGTGCAGTTATTGCTTGTGGAATCGGACCCCATTACGAGTCTTTACTTCCACAAGAATGAAGAGAATTGCTGAGAAAATTGTAGAAAGGAAATGGTAACCGGTTTTAGAAGGCTGAGGAATAACCTAAAAGAGATATGTAAAATGATGAGGAATTTGATAGAGGCAGAGAAGCGAGTTCCTCTGGATTACAGAATAAGTGAGTGCAATTACAAAACTAGAAGTTGCCATTTCAGCAGGAGAGCAGGAGCTTTTATGCACCTGGAAGGTTATAGAAATCTGGAGCTCTCTACCCTAAAAGGTGATTGGCACCAAGCCAGTTGAAGTTTTCCAAGCCTGAGACTGATATTTGCAGCAAATAATGGATCAAAAAATGTGGACTAAAGGGATAGAAATGGAGTGATGCTGCATTACAGAATTCCACTATACTATACAACATAAACAAGTTTGAACTTGAGGGAAAGATCAGAGAAATTTCTTCAAGAAATAACATTTTGGGATATTGGTGGGTAATTTCAACCATAACATTTGGGAAATTCAGCATATTTGGTGAGGAACAGATGACTTTGGACAAATGGTTCCCAAAACTCTTGAATCCCTGGGCCTGTTCTTTTATTTCATGTTTGGGTCTAAATTCATTGTTATTTATTTATTTTAATTAAACGACACGATTTCCATTGTATCATGCAATTGAGTTAGTTAGACTTTAGTTAGGCAAGGTTACTGAACCAAGGCAATTAGATGAAGTTGCAGATCACCTTTGGTCTGACTGATGGTAGAAACAGTGCAAGGGGCTGAGTGCTATTTCTCTTCCCATGTTTGAATGGACCATGATAGGAGAAGGTGAATTAGATGCACAATGGTCTTCTCATCTGGAAATTCCTTTGCTATATCCCCAAAGTAAATACTAAAACTCTTTTTGGTTTTTTTTGCAGATATGGAGGGCATGTCCCAAAGTTACAGAGTCGCCTGGGAGAGACTTACGGCAATGCCACTCTTGGGCTGCTGTCATATGAACCTGGGCAGCCCAAGTCACCACGTTTAACTCTAACCCAAACAAAACCATTGTACAATCCCCAAGTCCCGAGACACCTGCTTAATAGGACCTATGGCCATCCAGAAATAACCACGTATGCAGGACAGGTGCAGAAGACAAACATCAAAAACGGTGATACTTTCTGTTTTTATTGTCCATTGATGGATTTCTCAGGATCTACCCACTGACTAAGAAATATGTACCATCACATCACCTGCACTGTAAAAGGAATGAGACTCCTCTCGCTACAATTTCAGAAAAATGCTTCTGAATGTTTAGAAGCAAAATATTGCAGTGGTGGAAATCTGAAATATAAACAGAAAATGCTGGAAATACTCCACAGGTTGGGCAACATCTTGGAGAGGGAAACAGTTAATGCTTCAGACTTGACATGTGAATTCTGCTTTCTTCTCTCTGCACAAACCACCTGACTTGTTGAGGGTTTCCAGCATTTTATGTTTGCAATTTGAAGAGTAGTCACTGTGGTGCAGAGAAGGCAACAGTCAATTGTAGCACAGTACACTCCCACAAACAAAAATCAGAACACCTGTTTCATCGATTTTGGCTGTGGGACAAATATCAGACAAGACACAGAGATATCTCCTGCTCTTCTTTCGGGGGCATCATGGGATATGTAATATCCACCTGAGAGCAGCTCATTGGAATCATTGTCTCACCTGAAGTGTGGCTTCTTCTGTGAGACAACACTCTGACTTGCCCTAACCAGATTTTAGTCCTCGCACTTTACACTGGGACTTGAACCTTCACCTTCTGATTGCGAGTGCAACCATTAAGCTACAGCTGAATCAGCCAAGTTGTCATTAATTCTTAGCTGTTACACTGATTAACCTCCAGTAAATATCAATAACAATTAATATTTATAAATGCATGAGAATTACGTACCTTATATTTTGTTTATTCTTACAGTAATCTTACAGTGAGTGTTTTGACTATTTCCCTCTCTCTTTGCTTTTAAAGGATTAAAGTATGTTTTTCCTCCCTTTTGTCTAAAAGACAGTAATTGCAATGCTTTTAAACCATAGGCTACTTCTACCCCAGGGGTGGTAAATATTATTTTGCCCTAAAGAATTATGTTTATGACAACAATCCTGAAGCAACCTGTGCCATTCAGACAATTGAAGAGCTGAAGAAACTTGAAATGCTGGAGTGCAAAAGGAGCGACATGATTGCACCATGGAGAAAATCACAGCCACCACCTCCTCTGGTAAGGCTCCATGAAGGTTTGTGATGATGGACAAATCAGCCCATGTTTCTGAAGCAGAACTAAATGATACATCTCTTCTTTCTTCCGCAGGCATCAGAAGAAATTAACCCACCAAGTAATTGCAATTTCTTACCCCTGGTGTGTCAGCCTTCTTTTGATCCATGTCTCACAAACAGGATGGATAGATACCAAACCCTTCAGCAAAAGCCAACAGAGCAAAAGCCAACAGAGCAGCACAGCAGGATTATTTATAAAAGTAACTCTGCACTCAATCCCGGTTACAATGGGTTTGTGCCAGGTATGATGTTACCATTCCCTCTCCAATTCACTTAGAGATTGATATCTTTTGATATAACTCCTGCTCTCATTGATCAGACTGCATTCTGTTTGCGGTTCAAGAGGTTGTAAGTAAAAATATATAACTGCAATTTAAATGATGATTGTCTCTGTCATATATTGTATACTTTATCCCCCAAATGGTTAACTTATTTCAGTTGAGCTCTGTGTTTCAAATAATATATTTCATTACACAATAATTTATCTACCCTGGGTGCACTCATGTCTATTGTTGGAAGGGATTTCACAGCAATACTCAGGTACTTTTTCCTCTCCCTTTGCCGTTATATTTTATGATTGAAGTTATTGTTTATTTTAGTGCAGAAATCTCTGTCTCTGAACTTTGCAGCTAATGTTTTTTCCTGTACCATCGAAGCCAACATAAATATCTCCCCTGCTGTGTATGTCATGGAGTTGTTGGTGTTCCTGAGAAGATATGTTGACATTACAACACACAGCATACTACAAGCTGTTAAGCAACGACACAGCACCACCCCTCTGCCTACCTCCTTCCTCCCAAACTCAACTGCCCAGATAGAATATACTGCCAACTGGGGGCACATGCTGACCATTTTGCCAGGGGCATGTTTCCATCATGTCCAATGACTGAAAGAACTAATCAATTGTGTTCTCTTCTGCACCAACTTCATCTGAAGATTCAGCCTGTGATGCTGCTGCAAGTAAGCTTTTCATTGCACTGTGCATACACATACTTGGGCATATGACAATAAACTCAACTTCAACTATCTCATTGTTCCAGTTCTAATACACTGTGATTGTTTGTCCTTGCAGCACTTCAACTCCTCCTGTGTTACCTTCCTCTTGCTTACTTCACCCTAACTCCAGCAGGGATTATTTACCAGAGCTTGAATATCTCCCTGCAACTATCACCACTACCTCACTCCGCTGATCACAGCAGTTAAAGAAACTCACTGTGGCATGGTCATCTGAATCTATTTTTGCTTCACTTTGCTTAGTGCAAGGGGGAGGTTACTTTAGAAATTGTATAATGGACTCATGCCTTTGGAGTTGATGCAGTTTGACTTCCCATATTTGGTCCGTTCCTCCAGCCTTGTTAAAATTGCAGATAGGCCTGCAGGATATGCAGATAAATGGGTACAGATCAGCCATGACCAAAACGGGTAGATGTGGATAGAATGGTTTCTTACTGATTTATTTGCCTCAGAACAATCCCTAGTATGATTTATGAATCAATATATTATTTCTGTTTCCACACAGGTCAACAGTTTGCGATTGGTAAGAGCTGGGGCTGCAGCACCTCTAATGTTCTGGGATTCCGACAGAAGAGCTCCACAGACTCACCGTGCCCTACACTTTAGGAATGAATGGCTTTGACAACTGAATTGTAAGCTTTAACTTTAACAAGAACAGGACTAAAATTTGATTTGATTTCCAAATTAATTGAGATCATTCTGAATCAAGTTTACTGAATGCAATAAAATTAAAGTTGGAGCAAATTCTCACACATTTATGTATTTATAAACTTGAGGGAGTTTGAAACCTGTATTGTACTTTAATTGGTCAAGATTTATTACAGTCAATGGATTATATTTTTCAAGAAACTTTAAACTTAAGGAAAGAAAAACATTTTTGATTTATAAACTAAGAGCAGTTCTTAAAACTAAGATCACATGGCTCCACATTTTTGTGTTATGCAATACAATTAAAAAAATTGTGAATTAAAATCATGAACATGAGTGATTATTCCATCCATTACCTGGCTCCAGTGTATGATAATGGAGTGACCCTGGAGCAGAAGCACATGGTATCTGCTACACACTGTGGCCTTACATTGGAGGTAAGAGGGTGGTGTGTATTGTAAGTAACAGATAGAGTTTGATAAGTTTTCTTTATAATTGTGTCCCCTTTAAAAGTTTGCATATTTGCTAATCTGTGTAATCCTAAATGACACTTCAGAATAATAGAGCAAAACAACATAGAAACAGTCATAGTCCTAAAGTCACACAGTGCAGAAACAGGCCCTTCGGCCCAATTTGTCCACGCCAACCAAGGTGCCTTCCTGAGCTAGTCTCATTTGCCTGCATTTGGCCCATCTTCCCTATCCATATACCTGTCGAAATGTCCTTTAAACATTGTAATTGTACCCACCTCCTCTGGCAGCTCATTCCATACCCCCACTGCCCTCTGTGGAAAAATTTGCCTCTCAGGTTCCCTTTAAATCTTTCATAAAATAGGTTTAAGGGAGAGTAGAGATCTGTCGCCATGGTAACTCATCACATCAAGTTCCTGGGCGGGCTCAGCAACAATTTCACATAATTAATACCCACCAGCTTGGTCGACTCAGATCCAAAAGGCCTCAGCTGCACAAAATAAAGCATAATGAAATCCCTCAAAAGCCTTCAGTTCCTTTGCTAAATAAAAGAGCAACTAACCTGTAAATGCCCTTCTCCACTCTTGTTTGACCTCCCCTCTCCTTGTGAGAGGAAAGAAATTGAGAAATGCCCTCTTAAAAATAATTCTGAACAGGCTTCATTTCAAAAAAATTAAATTCAGATCTGTGTTTTCTGAAATGTACTTCCTGAAATCTGATTTTAAAAAAATGACTAAGGGACACAAGTCAAAACAGGATGCTAAACGTGGGTTAAAGCTATCCTCACAGATACATGTAAAACAGTCCACTGCACTATTCAAAGACCATTGAAAATGTTTAAGCCATCACTTATCCTTCAAACACCACACAGAACAAATTGACTGGTCATTATCTCACTGCTGAATGCCAGACCTTGCTTTATATAATATGCCTCCTGAACTTTCAGTAACTGCAGTTCACAAGTGCTTTACTGCCATAACGCACTCAAACATCAGAGTTTGCAAAGGACATTATAAAAATGCAAGTCTTTCTTTCAAGTCAGCCAGAAAGAACAACCTGCAGTTCCTTTACCATCAGGTCTGACTACCTGAAAGTGCTGGGAATCTGATCCAGAGTAGCTGGGAATGTGGGAAGAGTTATCTGGAGTGGTTAGAAACAGAAGTTGGGAATGAGAGAGTGACACTGTCTTGATAATGGGCAAGAATCTGGTCATCATGTGTAAGGTGCTCTCGATGTTGCTGCATGAGACACAGGTGTGGCCTATGCCCTGCTCTTGCACCATGTTAGTCACCCGAGCCATCTGCTGTTTCATCTGGAGATCCAGAAGGGACTGTGTCTGTCAGTTCGTGAAGCATGTCTCCAGAGAACAGGAGGGAGAAACATACCCAATGACGCCCTCATCTCAATGGCCACCTGTGCATGTGACTGCATCAAACTGTGTGTGCAACTGAAGTACACACACACCAAGCATCACTACGTGCTGAGATTCTACCTGTGCCCAGTGTTGCGAAGCTGGTCCATTACACTCAGTGGGAATTTATCCCAATTAGAAAAATAAGATAAGATTATTAGTCACATGTACATCAAAACACACAGTGAAAATTCATCTTTTGCGTAGAATGTTCTGGGGGCAGCCGCAAATGTCGCCACGCTTCTGGCGCCAACGTAGCATGCCCACAATTTCCTAATACGTCTTTGGAATGTGGGGGGAAACCGGGAGAAAGAGGAATCCCATGAGAAAGAGGCACAATCTGTGGTTTACAAAGGAGGTCAAGGATAACATTAAATTGAAAGGTAGGGAGTATACAGTGGCAAGGGCTGGTGGTAGGTCAGAGGACTGTAAGGTTTTTAGGATCCAACAGCGAAAAACTAAAATGCTCATAAAAGGGAGAGAATTGAATTTGAGAGAAATCTTGTGTGTAATATCAAAACAAACAGTTAAGAGTTTCTATGGGTACATAAATTGGAAGGCACGAGCTAAGGTAAGTGTGGGACCTCTGGAGAACAAGACTGGTGAATTAATAATAGGAAACAAAGAAATGGCAGATATGCTAAATCAGTTTTTTCCATGTCTTCACCATGGAGGACACCAAGGTAACATGTGGGCTAATTTCAAACAACACGGAGGAACTTGTAAAAAATCACATTCACAGGGATTAAATATTAGAGTAACGTGGACAAATCGCCAGAACCCAATGGCCTGCACCCAAGGGCTTTAGAGTCACAGAATCATACAGCATGGAAACAAGCCCTTTGGTCCAACTCATCCATGCCAACCATAATGCCCACCTAAGCTAGTCCCATTTGCCCACGTTTGGCCCATATCCCTGTAAACCTTTCCTATCATACACTAATCCAAATGTATCTTAAATGTTGATTTTCTCTTCCTCTGGCAGCTTGTTCCATGTATGCATCATCCCCTGCATGAAGAAGTTGCCCCTCAGGTCCCTTTTAAATCTTTCCCCTCTCACCTTAAACGCATACCCTCTAGTTTTTGGTTCCCTTTCCCCGGAAAAAAGACTGTGTGCATTCACCCTGTCTATGCTCCTCATGATTTTATACATGTCAATAAAGTCACCCGTGTCTCCTGCGTTCCAAGGAATAAAGTCCCAGCCTGTCCAACTTCTCCCTATAGCTCAGGCCCTCGAGTCCTGGCAATATTGTCGTGAATCTTCTTTGCACTCTTTCCAGCTTAATGATGTTTTTCCTATAACAGGGTGACCAAAAATGTACACAATATTCCAAGTGTGGCCTCAATGATGTCTTGTACATCTCCAACATAACATCCCAACTCCTAGGTTCAATGCCCTGACTGATGGTCAGCCTGCCAAACACCTCCTTCACCACCCTGTCTACTTGTGATGCCACTTTCAGGGAACGATGTACTTGTACTCCTAGGTCCCTCTGTTCCACAACACTCCCCAGTGCCTGACTATTCACTGTCTAAGTCTGACCCTGGTTTGACTTCCCAGAATGCAACACAGCGCACATATCTGGATTGAACACCATTTGCTGATCCTTGGCCCACTTACCCAGCCAATCAAGATCCCCTGTAATTTTTGATAACTTTCTTCACTATCTACAATACCACCTTTTTTAGTATCATCCACAAACTTACCACGCCTTATAAATTCATATCCAAATCCTATATATATGTACAACAAAGGTCCCAGCACCAATCACTGTGGCACACCACTAGTCACAGGCCTCCAGTCCAAGAAACAACCTTCCACCATCACCCTCTGCTTCCTACCATTGAGCCAATTATGACCCCAATTAGCTCTCTCCCCCTGGATCCCATGCACTCGAACCTTCCAGACTAGCCTGCGGTGTGGGACCTTGTCAAAGCCCTTGCTAACCTCCATACAGACAATGTCCATTGCCCTGCCCTCATCTATCCTCTTGGTTACCACTTTGAAAAACTCTTAAGAGATTTGTCAGACATGATCTCCCACACCCAAGCCATGCTGACTATGCCTAATCAGACTTTAGCAATCCAAATGTTGCTAGATCCTGTCCCTCAGAATCCCCTTCAATAACTTACCCACCACTGATGTCAGATTCAATGGCCTGTAGGTGAGGCCACACCTGGAATACTGCGCACAGTTCTGGTTCCCTTACCTAAAGGAGGATATAGTACCATTGGAGTCAGTTCAAAGGAGATTCACCAGGCTAATTCCTGGGATGAAAGGGTTGTCCTATCAAGAGGGGATGGACAGTTGGATCTGTAGTCCTTGGAGCTTAAAAGAATAAAGCGTGATCTTATTCAAAAATACAAGATCCTAAGGAGATTTGACAAGGTTAAAATGTTTTCACTAGTGGGGAAGTCATGAACAAGGGGACATTGTTACAGAATAAGGGGGCAGTCATTTAAAACTGAGGTGCATTGAAATTTCTTCTCTCAGAGGATAGTAAAGCTCTGGAATTCTGAGCACCAGAGGGTGGTGTAAGCCGGATCGTTAGCTCCATCTGAGGTGGAGATGAAAGATGGAGAGGAACTGGCAGAGAAGAAGAGGTGAGGCCAGCATAGCTCAGCCACATAGCCATGTACTGAATAGTGGGGCAGGCTTGAGGGGCTCCTATTTTTTTTTGTGTTCTTTGTCTAGGGTCCTGCTGCCACTGGGCCCTATGAAACAGCCTCTCAAGTATTTCACAGATGTAATGTATAAGCAGGAAACATGTTGACAGTGCAAGAGAATGTAGTGATGGTAGGTTGAGTGCAGAGAAAGATGTGTTGGCATGGACCAGTTGGGCCAATGGACCTGTTTCCGTGCTGTATGACTCTAACTGCATTTACTGAAGAGATGAATAAAGTATATTTTTGAAAGAAGGTGAACTTAAAGTAAGAGACAGGTGGAATGTTGTAAGGGGGTTTGCCTGGAACACCAGTGGATGGGGTCGCTGGCTGATGTGTTAAGGAGCTTGTGAAGGAGTGGCTAATAACCTCCTCTTCAGGTTTTACTCTTTGGAACAGAGGGTCACTAAGAATGTCTCAGGTAGTCAAAACCAGGGTGCTTTTCCGTGCAGAAGAAATGTCCCGTGTCTCAAAGGTTAAAATTGACCCCAACCACTACAGACAAGTCAGAGACATCAGAGTTTGCAGAGGCTCGAATCTGGAGCAACAGACAATCTGCTAGAGGAACTCAGCAGGTCAAGCAGCATCTGTAGCAGGAAGGGAAATGTCGATGTCTCGGGTCAAAACCCTGCATCAGGACCCTGAGAGAGAGATGCTACCTGACTTGCTGAGTTCCTCCAGCAGATTGTTTGTTGCTTCAGACAAGCCAGAGTTGGCTAAAATGAAAACAAAATGCTGGAAACACTCAGCAGGTCATGTAGCATCTGTGGAAAGAGAAACAGAGTTAATATTCAGGTTGAAGATCCATCACAGATGCCACAAGACCTGGAGTGCAGTTCTAACATTTTCTGTTTTTATTTCAGATTTTTAGCATCTGCATTTTGTTGGTTTTTTACTTGAGTTCTTTACACTGGAACACGAGAGAAAATACTGAAACTGTGCTGTGATACTAACCAATCAACCTCTATCATCGAACCACATTCCCACACAGCTCTCAACAAAATCATTCCACCACAAGTGCTACTTATAGAATCTATTTAAAAAGAATTTGGAAAAGAAAATCCTCACAAGAAAAAACACAATGATTCTGACAGCAGAATGCAGTGAGTGGAGGGCTGTTACATGATGCAAATTGATTACTTCTTCAGCAAAAAACACTGAGTGGAGAAGAGTCGCAGAGTGGAAGTAATGAAGGTTGTTGGAGCAGTATTTACAGTCACACAATAGTGTAGGGCTCCAGGTGTGATTGACATTAGAGTTACCCAGACAATTCCATTCTGGCACAAACCATGAGCCACCGTATGGAGTCCATGTCCTGGAGAGGAGGAAGTCTGGTCACACATTGCACCTGTCTTCATTAGCCAGCACTGATTCTCAGACACATTGTGTCTCATTCTCAAGCTTGAAGATTATTCAAAGGGTCTGCTAAAGACAGTGCTTTTTAAATTGTAAATATTAATTTTGCTGCTCTATTACATTCCTTTTTGTAGGCTTCTGCTTCTGTATTATTTGTATATGCATTTTGATTTTGCTTTAGCTTAATTGGACTTTCTTGAATTTGAAGCTTGTGTAATGGGGCCACCTTGTGGCATTTCTTCTGAATGACCAGAAGCTGTTACATATCCCCTTGCAGCAGAGGGGTTAAGATTGGGCGGGTGGGGCAGTGTTGGTGGGGAGAAGGTCATAAAGAACGAGGACCAGTTGAAAGATCTTCTGAATAAATTGGTTAATTCTTGTCTCTCTGGCTTGCTTCCTAATCCCAATGATGTAATAGAACTTAGAACAGTATAGCACAGTACAGGCCCTTTGGCCCATGATGTTGTGCCAACCTATATAAACCTTATCCCCATTCAATCTATCCCTCTCTCTACTTCACCTCCCATGATCCCCTATTTTTCTCTTGTCATGTGCCTATCTAATAGTCTCTTAAATTACCCTATTGTTTCGGCCCCTACGACCACCCCCAGCAGTGCATGCCAGGTACCCATCATTCTCTGTGTAAAAAACCTACCTCTGACATCTCCCCTAAACTTTCCTCCATGCACCTTAAATTGGTGACCTCTAGTATTGGCCATTGCCATCTTGGGGAAAAGATACTGGTTGTCCACTCTATCTATGCCCCTCAATCTTATATACCTCTATCAAGTCTCCTCTCATTCTCCGTTGCTCCAAAGAGAAAAGCACTAACTTGCTCAGCCTCTCTTCATAAGACATGCTCTCCAACCCAGGTAGCAGCCTTGTAAATCTTCTCTGCACTCTCTCCAAAGCTTCCACATCCTTCCTATAATGTGGTGACCAGAACTGAACACAATATTCTAAGTGTGGTCTAACAAGAGTTTTATAGAGCTGCAACATTACCTCTCGGCTGTTGAACTCAATCCCCCGGCTAATGAAGGCCAGCACACCATACACCTTCTTAACCGCTTTATCCATTTTTGTGGCAACTTTGAGGGATCTATGTACTTGGACCCTAAGATCTCTCTGTTCCTCCACACTGCTAAGAATCCTGCCATTAACCTTGTACTCTGCCTTCAAGTTTGTTCTTCCAAACTGTATCCCTTCACACTTCTCCGGATTGAACTCCATCTGCCATTTCTCCGTCCAGCTCTGCATCCTGTCTAAATCCTGTTGTAACCTACGTCAACCTTCTTCACTATCTACTACACCACCAACCTTAGTGGCATCTGCAGACTTACCAACCCATCCTTCCACTTCCTCATCCAAATCATTTATAAAAATCACAAAGAGCAGGGGTCCCAGAACAGATCCCTGTGGAACACCACTAGTGACCAACCTCCAGGTCAAATACTTCCCTTTTACAACCACCCTCTGCCTTCTGTGGCCAAGCCAATTTCGAATGCACACAGCCAATTTTCCATGGATCCCACACCTCATAACTTTCTGAATGAGCTGACCCCTGGAGAACCTTGTCAAAAGCCTTGCTAAAATCCATATATATATCCACCGCACTACCTTCATCAATTTGTCTTGTCACTTCCTCAAAAAACTCTTATTAGGCTCATGAGGAACAACCTGCCCTTCACAAAGCCATGTTGACTATCCCTAAATAAGACTATGCTTCTCCAAATGCTCATAAATCCTGTCACTAAGAACCCTCTCCAATACTTTGCTCACCACTGACGTCAGATTCACTGGTCTATAATTCCTGGGATTATCCCTTTTACCTTTCTTGAATAATGGAACAATATTTGCCATCCTCCAACACCATTCCTGTGGCCAGGGGGGACTCAAAGATCATCGTTAATGCTTCAGCAATCTCTTCCCTTGCTCCTTATAGTAACCTGGGGCATATCCTATCCGACCCCAGGGACTTATCTATCTTAATGCTTTTTAGTAGCTCCAACACTGCTTTTTTCTTAACCTCAACATGCTCCAACACATTTGCCTGTTCTACACTAACCTCACATTCATCTAAGTCCCTCTCCCTGGTGAACACTGAAGCAAAATATTCATTCTGGACCTCTCCTACTTCCTTCACCTCCAGACACATTCCACCCCCCCCCCCCCCCGCCCCCCTTATTCCTGAGTGGTCTTACCCTCACCCTAGTCATCCTCTTGTTCCTCACATACATGTAGAATGCCTTTGGGTTTTCCTTAATCCTACTTGCCAAGGCCTTCTCATTGTCCCCTTCTAGCTTTCCTAAGTCCCTTTTAAGCACCTTCCTGGCTACCTTATAACTCTCAAGCATCCTATCTGATTTTTGCTTCCTAATCTTTAAATACGCTTCCTTCTTCCTCTTGACTAAACCTTCCACCTCTCTTGTTAAGCATGGTTCCTTCACCCTCCCATCCTTTCCTGGTCTCAGTGGGACAAACCTATCTAGAACCCCATGTAAGTGGTCCCTAAACAGCCTTCACATTTCTGTGCTGCATTTACCAGAGAACATCTGTTCCCCGTTTACGTTCCTGCGTTCTTGCCTAATACCATCGTAATTTGCCCTCCCCCAGTTAGATATTTTCCTATAATATCTGCTTCAATCTTTGTCCTTGGCTATGCTAAAGGTCAGGGAGTTGTGGTCACTATCCCTGAAATGCTCGCCCACTGAGAGGTCTTTCACCTGACCAAGTTCATTGCCTAATACCAGCTCCAACATGGCCTCTCCTCTAGTCAGCCTGTCTACATACTGTGTCAGGAATCCTTCCTGTACACACCTGACAAATTTTGCCTCATCTAAACCTTTTGCACTATGGAGATGCCAATTAATATTAGGGAAGTTGAAGTCACCCATGACAACAACCCTGTTATTTTTACATAAATATATATGGGTGTGATAGACTACTAAAAGCCTTGCACACAGAACGTATTTGTTGGGTTGTAGTTTACACATCAAGAAAATTTCTAATTCATCAAGAGGTCCTGTCAGAGTCACTTATCAGTCAAAACTTCCACTTTCCAGAATTTTCTTTTCCATATCATTCAGCCGGACCGGTGGAACATTGTTGCACATATTTGAATGTTGCTTCTTCCAGCTATTGACTGTCCTTATTGAGTTCGAGCTGAGGCAGAGTAGTGGGGGACTACTGTATTAGCAGAGGGGGGAGGAGGGTCCACACTCTCTCCAAAAGCAGGGTAGACCAGCTGCATTGTTGCATAATGGTTAGATGGACGATAGGATGAAAATGGAGCATCAATGGGGATACTAGTGCGTACTGCAGCCTGAAACAAAACAGGATACATTGAGTAACTACCAACCTCACTACACCTGTCAAAACTCAGACCTGTCCATTTGTCCTTTTTGTTTCTGATCAAATTCCAGCATAGACATTTACAGGGCACCCAATCCAGAGCAATCATAATGTGAGGCATTGTACATATGTGAGAGATTCAAATATTACCCACTCTGAGTTAGAAGCATCTCCAAAGACAACCCTGTCACATTATAAATGGTCTAGGTCAAACAGCAGTAACATTTAAATTATTGATATTATAAAATTAAACCAAATCATTTTGCTCTTCTTCACTCTGATGGTGCTTATCTGAGGTTCTTTTCTCTCTGTGACCTTTTCATTATTATTGTCAAATTGAAGTTTAATGACACTGTAGACAGATAGTCAGACAGAACTATTAAAGTAATATCATATGAAGAAGGCCTTACAAATCATTCTGCCTAAATAACCACATGGCTCCCATTTGCTGGTCTCACTCAGCACAGCAGTTAGTGCCTCAGTCCAATGCATAACCCAATGTTTCTCTCCTCTTTCACTCCAGCAACAACAAAGCTGGCTGACATTGTGGGCAGTGAGAATGAGGCTTCAGAGTGATGTAGACAGGTTGGTCAGGAGGATGCCACTGAGGTAAAGAATCTCATTGAATGATAGAGCAGACAGAAGGGGCAGAACGACCTAGTCCTGTTTCTATTTCTTACCCTCTACAATGTGATTTAGCAGAACCTCTTGTAAACCACCTCAAAGCATTTCAGAAGAGTGAGATCAGCCAAAAAACTTGGCACAAAGACAAACAGGCCTTTAGGACAGGTGCACAAGAATTCAATCAAAGATACATGATACAAAGATCATCTTAAAGAAAAGAAGTGAAGAAGCAGAGAGATTTTGAAAAGGAATTCATGAGCCAAGAGGCTAGACAGATGAAGTCAGGCAGTCCAACTGGAAAGCAGTGCCCTTGTTAACATCAGGCGACAGTCATCAGCTTGACAACGATCCTTACTGGCTAGTCCTAACAAGTCCCATTTGGGCTAGGTACTACAGAACCACAGCACGTGCAGTATGTATTTCCTTGTGATATCACTAAAAGAGCAAGAAGCAGAAAACCGTCCCACAGTCGTGTCTGGACCATGGGATGGATTGAAACCCAGCCCAATTTCCCATTCCAAGTTGAGGGGCACTGAATACATAACTACAGCCAAAATTAGCCCAACAAATCAGGGGTCAAATAAATGGGCGAAGTGCTTTCCAGATAAACCTCAGGGAAGATTGAGTATTTCTGGTCATCAATCCAAAAAGATAACCACACCACAGATGTTGCCTGGCGTCCTGGGGATTTTCATTATTTGATTTTTATTTCAGATTTACTCATCTGCTTTTTGCTTATTAAATGTATTCTGTTCTTATTTGAATTAGATCAAACATATCCTTCATATTCCACTTACTCATACTGATAATGTTATCATACAAGTTATCAATATGAATAAGTGGGTGCTACTAATACATTGAAAACCAACTTAGATATTTACTTCAGATGGTAGCATTTTGGAATACAGCATATAATTAATTGTATCTGTTGTAATAGAGAGAAACAGCACAGAAACAGGTCATTTGGCACCAGGTTAATGCCAACCATCAACCATGCACTTACACTACTCCTACAAGAATCCCGTTTTTAAATTATTTTTCTAAAATTTATTTATGGTAAGTGTAAGCAACATTCTTTGAAGAAACAAGTGATATTTGACTTATGTTCCAGCACTGGTTTTCCTCATATCAGGTTTTGCTCTATAATAGACCAGATGACAGAGGTTAATCATATGGCAAATTGCACATCCAATCCAATCCATTACTTTTGTACTGTGCAACCTACCAGAGCAACTTTCTCGGATGGTAGTCCTTGAATTAGATGGACATGGATCTTGACCCAGCAATTTCCATGTTTTTCTACCCTTTCAAAGTAAACATGCAGATAATCCCATGGACAGACTAAAGTTTGAAGAAATTGCACCTACCAGTGGTGGGTATTTATACAGTCTAGCATTGTTGGGATCGATAGCAGCAGTTGTCTGGACGTTGGCATCTCTTGCATTGACTAAACGAAAATACAATTCTGCATTTCCCAACTATAAGACAAAGAAAAATTAAAACAGAACAAAATGAAACATTGGCAAAAAACACGTCTGAATCTGTAGGATAAATAATTGTTTCCAAGTCCTCACGCACACTTCACTGCAGCTTAAAGTTCCTCTCTCCCCATGGGCTTTCCAAATTGATCAATTTCAATTAATAATTTATTGTTTTAATAAACAAAATAAGACACTTCCTGTGCTCTTTTATTTCAAGCTTAGTTAGAATGAATGGAATTTTTTTAAAAACCAGAAATAACTTCAAAGTAACAGCCGTGACTTTAACTCCCCTTAGCAGGTCCTTATATTCAACTTATATGTAAAAAGTTTCTACAGGCTTTCACAGGGGCAAAATTAAATAAACGTTAATGTCAGCAGGACTGGCAGCTGTTTGAAACTGCCTGAAATCTTCCCTTTCCCTCCATTGTCATTACCAATCTGAACTACTGATGGATACCGCCTGCACTGGTGACAACACCACCAGCCACAATTCACAAAGGGATGAGCGAGATGAGAGCATATGCTGCTGTAAATAGCCACTACTTCAACAAATGTGGCTACTCAACCAGAACGGACACACAGACGTGACTTGTACAGCTGCTGTTTGTTCATTGCAGGAGCAGGGCCAATGATGGCTGAGGTTACAAGCACATTGGCCCATGATGACACTGAGGGAAACCTCACCCACCTACATCAATGCATCAAAGTAAAATTCTGTAAACATCTTATCAGTCATCCTGGAAAATTCCTTCCATCTCTGTAGGACAATTGGTGCTGGTGGCCAGCGGAGCCAAAAACCACAGTAATCAGCAACATCAGTGCTAGAACTAAAAACATACTCTCCTTGCAGCAGTTTGGCAGTTCCCGTAAGGAGCACTGTTGCAACTCTGTACCACATCTGCTGTACACAGTGATGACATTCTCTAGAACGAAGTGGCTCCTGACATCTAATTTAATTCTTTTCTTCCCAATTCAGCAGATACAACTTCAACTTCTATCATTTCCATCTATCTCAGATACACCACCAAAACAACCAAATGTGGTCCTATCATTGTTTCTAAAACTTCCTTCATTTCATCCCCTAACCTGTATTTCGCAGAAGTGGGTAACCTTATCTCTTGGAGTTTATCCTTAAACGATCAGAGAAAGGATGAACTCTGGAAGCACTCAGTCAGGCAGGCAGCTTCAGCCAAGAGAAAATATGATGTTCATTGAAGTTAATCCCACCATGTTTCATGTCAACTTTCATTAAAATTGGAACAAGAAGGCTTTAAAGCAAGTGAAAGATGGGAAAAGAGGGGAAGGAGGAAAGAAGGAAGAGGAGAAGGAAAAAGGAGGAAAGAACAAATGAGAAGGCCTGTGATAGGATGGAAGGCATGAGGGTTGAATGAGAAAAAGGGATGAAGGTGCAAAACAACAAGGATTGGCAAAGGACAAGAAACTAGACATGGACCTAGAGGAAGTGAAATGGGAACAGCAGAATCATTGCCTGCTCCGGTTGTCCAAAGTTGGGACAATGGTTAACATCCAAAATTGTTGAAATCTGAAGCAGAGTTTGAACATTGAAGGATGCTTTCCAAATAGAAAGGTCACCTTCCTGAAATGTTAACTGTCTTTTCTCTCTCCACAGACACTGCCTGGCCTTTTGAGTATTTCCAGCATTCTGTTTACATTTCAGATTTCAACCTTATGGAATATTGTGCCTTATAAGAGATCACCCTGTTCATTGCCCTCTGCATTTCCTACAGTGACTTGATGTCCTTTGACCAAAACCAAATAGAATGCTCCCATGTCCAGCCATTCCGGAGTCTTCCATATGCTCTTTACACTTTGTTTCATGGCCAGTAACCATAACAATGAAATCTAAACCTCTGCACTACACCACAGTATATTTCACAGTCCCTACACTCTTGCAATGAGTGTTGAAATATTATTTCCAGACCTCTTGTTTGAAGTCCTGCTTTTAGCAAGTGGTGCCTTACCAGGAAGTTTAACCCCATTGTATGAACTGACCGTAATATACTGAATCTGCTTTATAGGATCAGAAGTCAGTCATTCAGCACACAACCTCATTTCATTAACTAATTAGATCATGGCTGAATTGGACCTCAACCAATCATCTGCTTTGGTTAGCACGAAAATCGGTCAAACTCTGTCCAACAAGTTTCAATGGGCCCCAATATCCAGAGCCCTTTGAAGTAGAGAATTTAAGAATGTCACTGATTTTTCTGAAAACTTCTTCCTGATTTCAGTTCTGCCTGGTTTAAAGTTAGATACTTTCTTCTGGATTTCTCCCATTTGTCAAATTAGCTTATCTATATGAGGTCTTATCAAATCTTTCACCATTTTAACAAATGCAGTTACATCAACCCTAAAAATTTTAAACTCATAAGCCCTTAACTTGTCTAAAGTGGTCTGCAATCACTGACTGCACGTGAATTCCTAATGTGGGTACATTAACATCATATCCAAACCCTTGCATTGTTAATCAATGTAACAATGGTTTGATCTAACCTCTCACCTGAATTATACACACCTTGTATATTCCCAGCCATAGTCCAGTTTACTTTACCTGAGGCACTCCATTCAGTTCACCCGTGGTCATGGATGGGATAACTGGAAGAACACGAACTGGAACCTTCCATCGTCCACTAATTACACAATTCTGACTGTCAAAAATATCTGCCTTGATCCAGCCTCGTGAGACAAGACGGTTGATGTCCTGTCCATAGGGATCAGAGCCACCAGAAGCCTGAAGTTCCATGACAAGACTGATACCAGAAGATGGACGCACCCTGCCACAGAACACAAAACAACATAAGTCTGCATCAGTTTTCATTTCCTCTTCAGCCCTTTAACCATTCTCTGAAAGCAGACAGATAGACAACCTACTTACAGTTCTCAAGGCATCAGTCTGGAGTTTAAGGCATCAGTATAGGCTCTGAGATAGAACAAGGTGTATTCAAAAACCTATGCACACAACATTGGCAGACACTTCAGTACCGAGGAATAATAGACTGTGGGAGGAGCCTTAAGTCAGGACTCATCTGTTTTTTCAGGTTAAAGCTAAAGGTTTGGCAATTTGAAGGAATGCAGAAAAGGTCTCCTAGTGTCCTGGTCAACCTTTAACCATTAATTAATATAACAAACAGGTCAGTGATGGCATTGGTGTCTGTGGGACGTTGCTGAGTTCAAATTAGCCACCATATTTCCATCAACAGGCACACTGTAAAAATATGTCATTGTTTATAGAGTCTAGTCCAACTCAAGGTCACATGAAGCTTTTTCCTTTACTACAGTAACTTGCTGCTGGTAAGACCAAAGGGATTCCTATTCGGCCCCCAGTAACCAATGCCAGGAAACTCTGTCAGAACCCCAGGAGTAGTTCACTAACCCCTTCCCGCCTTCGTTTTAGGACAAGTTATTTGAAAAAAATACCTAACATTAATTTTTGTTGGGGTGGGGGGGGAAGAAATAAAATCAAACAGGAAAACTTATCCTTGAAACAACTATTATAGAAAGGCTGCCAGGTTTGTTCAATCCCCAGGTGAGGTAATTTGTGAAAAACTGCAATTCAAGATTTAAAAGGCTATGATCACTAAGATACTCCCTTAAGTTCTGTTCATTTCTGATCATCTTTCAGTGAATGGACCACACTCGGATTACTTTCTACTTATTACATTATAGTGAAATTCTAGCAACTTATCAATCTTCCAAGCAAATAGCCAACCAGTAAATTATCAGCCAGTCAATTGGTTTACTGAGCGATGGGGAACTGGCACAGAGAGATGAGGCCTGGGACAGATCAACCATGACCATACTGAATGGCAGGGCAGACTTGAGGGGCTGAGTGATCTACTCCTGCTCCATTTTTTAAATATATTTCCTTAATAAACTTGCTAAAGCATCACCTCATGATGGAGTAATTTTAAAGTTTTATCCTAACTAATTCTTAAAATGGTTTGAATCATTTACCAGTCCCTTCATGAAACTTATTACTTATATATGGAGTTAATAAGCTGTTGCACGATTAGCACCTGGGGACAACTTGCTTGACTGCCAGGATTGCTCCATTGCCCCGGTTGGTGTCTGGGAAGTAGGCAGGCGAGCTGCTGATGTCACAGTAGGCAGCTGGAAGTGGGGAAGGATCTCCCATTTCTTCTGTGCCATGGTACAGCCCCACAACCAGGCGGCTAACACGATACACAGGATCCAACCCCAGCAGGAAGTCATAGAACACCACAAAACCAGCTCTGGAAGAAATCAGACAGAAAGAGGTGTTAGAGTTTTGTAGTATTGTTATCTTATCCAAAATAGTAAAAGATGGTGCAATATCAAACTACAAACTCTATATCTCACAGTAAATTGAATGAGACTCTTCAGATCACACAGCTTCACAACGGAATAAATGAGCAATGATTGCGCGGCCTCACAAATCAAGCATGAGAAGAGTTTTACTCCATTAGAAAAGCCCATGAAACTTTAATTCTCCAAACACTCTGCCTCTCCATACAAACGGGCCATTGATCTAAAATTGACACAAAAACTAGATGCTGTTGGTTCACTTCAATAGTAACCTATCACCTCACTAGGCTCTTGATGTTGCGAAGTGGAGTTTGATTCCAACTAATGTAAGTTTCCACTGATACATTTGTTGAGAGTAAACATTCTATTCATTATTCTGGTTATCAAGTCTTTGGGCCTCACTTTCTCCTTTCTTCACCCATTTTATTGTCCGTCTAGCCCGCTTCATCTTTCAACTGGACCACTCCAGACTCAGAGCCTTAACTCTCCCCACCTACCTTTGAACATGTGTCCTGCTGCCACTATCTGCCAATGGACCCAGAGCATTTTATGGTGTGGGGTACAGGAGCGGGAGAGACCGCCTATTTCCACCTCAGTAACATCCCTTTTCTACCAACAACTGGTGAAAAGTCTCTTCCTAATTCCACCCTTGAATGGTCTGGCTCAAATTTAAGCATCTTCCACCTTGCTTGCCTCACCAGAGTTTCCCTGTATCTACCCTAATGAATCTTTTTGGCCAATAAGGGTTTATTAAATGCATACAATTCTAGAATTCAGGATTAAATAATTTAGACCCCTTGGGATAAAATCCTCACCAATTCCCATTATTTATTTCATTTGGTTATCAGAAACAAATTCCTTTGAAGCACAGGGATGATAGTGAACAGGACTTGGTGTAAGTTAAGTTGTTACGACATTTTAAGTTTAGGGAGATGGAAGTGCAAAATTGTCCAGGAAAATATCAGAATTGGCATGGAGTTATATAGTATGAAAACAGGTCCTTTGGCTCAACTCGTCAAACCTACAGATAACAGGCCATAGATAATGTTTCAGCAGCACATCAGGTGACCTCTGTTCTGTAGCTGACATCAAACCAGACAGTGTTTTAAGGGTGTGGATATGGGATTGGATGGGCATATCAGAGTTAAATAGGACATCAAGGTTGCCACTGACCTTAAGCTCTGACAAAGACTGTGATGCTAAAGTCAATAAGTATATCCAAAGTTTGAGATGGGTAGATTTTTGAAAAGTGGGGGAAAAACAATCAGGCAGGAAAGTGGTACTGAGGCCAAGGATCGGACAACCACAATATTATTGAATGGTGGAGCCAGCTCGAGGGGATGAATGGCCTACTATTGCTCCTATCTCTTACCTTTTGATGATGTTGGTTGGGCATAGAGTTGAGACAGGGACAGAAGATCTTTGCTTCAATTTTTCTAATATTTCATAGGAGAAAAGCCCTGTTCATCCAGGACTGGATGTCAGATGGGCAGATCAAAGAGGTGGTGGTGATATCACTGGCACGTATGTAGAATCTGATACTTTCAGATGACTGTTGCTAAGGGGCAGTTCAAAGATGAGAAATGAGGGTTGGCCAAGGATAACACTGAAGAATTGAAGGAACTGTGCAGGCTCAGGTAAGGAAAGCTCCCTGAAAGTGGCACCACAAATAAATAGGATGGTAAAGGCAGTGTACGGCATACTTGCCTTAATTGGTCAGGGTGTTGAGTATAAAAGTTGGGAAGTCACGTTGCAGCTGTGTAAAACTTTGCTCAGCCACATTTGGAGTATTGTGTGTTGTTCTGGTCGCCCCATTACAGGAAGGATGTGGAGGCTTTGGAGAGGGTGCAAAAGAGGTTCACCAGGATATTGCCTGAATTAGAGAGTAGTGGAAAGGTTGGATAAACTTGGATTGTTTTCTCTATAGTTTCGGAGGCTGAGGGGAGACCCTGTATAAGTTTATCATATTATGAGAGGCATAGATAGGGTAGATAGTCAGAGTCTTTTCCCCAGGGTGGAAATGTTAAATACTAGAGGGCATAGGTTTAAGGTAAATAGGAGAAAGTTTAAAGGAGATTAACAAGGCAAGTGTTTTTACATGGAGAGCAGTATATGCCTGGAATGCACTGGCAGGGGAGGTGGTGGAAGCGGATACGAAAGCAATGTTTAAGAGGCATTTAGACAGAGATATGAAGAGGCAGAGAATGAAGAACAGTAAAGGTGGTGGAGTTCAGGGAAGAGAACAATAATACCCTGAAACATATCAACATTATGAAGGGATGTCACGTTACAGTTGTGCAAAACATTGGTTAGGTTGTACCTGGAGTACCGCGTGCAGTTCTGGTCGTCACTCTACAGGAAAGATGTGAGTAAGCAGAAACGATTCACAAGATTTTGCCTGGATTGGAGGGCTTGAGTTATAAGGAGAGATTGGATAGGCTGAGACTGTTTTCCTGAAGCAATGGAGGTTTGAGAGATGACATGATAGAAGTATATAAAATTATGAGGGGCATAGATAGGGTAGATAGTCAGAGTCTGTTTCCCATTATAGGGGTGTCTAAAACTGGATGGCATAGGTTTGTGAGAGGGGAGGAGGTTTAAAGGGGCTCCAAGGGGTGAAGAGTAGCTGGTTTCTGGAATGAGCTGCAGAGGTGGAGGAGGCAGGAACAGTAACAACATTTAAGAGGCACCTGGACAGGTACTTGAATGAGCAGGGCATGGAGGAATGTGCAACTAATGCAGGTATGCCCAATTATTACAGATAAGCATGATGGTCAGCCTAGACCCAGAGGGCTGAAGGGCCTGTTACAATGCTGTACAACTAATAAATGGACCTGAATTCTGGAGGCTTCATCTGATCTTCCACAACTTGAGTTTTGCAGTGAAAGCAAACATTTCCTCTGGGTGTACCACAGAATCTGGCGGGAGATCAGGACAATTCCTGCAGAAATTTAGGCCCATTGTTATAGTGGCTGCCAGCTGAATGAATCATTAATGAGGAGCAATAGGTTCCATGGGTCTTACAATGCTGGAAGGGATTCTGAAAATAAGAGGCATTATTCGGTGTACTGTAGATAATTATTACTCAAAGGGGAATAGTCAACATAAACTGCCAGTGGGATTCTTCCTGCAATTCCTTGCCAATTCTTGACAGACAGACTTATTTTTCCAAGCTTTTAAAAAAATGTGCACAAAAAGACTACATTAGACAAAGGAAAACAGAAATCTCTTTCATAACCAAATCTGAATTAAAAGGATGAATTATACCCATGTCAGGTAAAATAATTTCTTTTAGTTATGAAGCTTCATAACAAGTCAAGAGCACTCACACTGGGTCATAAGGAGCAGGTCCAAACCCCTCAATGGAATCCAGAAACTGCTTAGCAAGAGCTGGAGTTTGAGGCTTCATGTCCTCCTGAATCAATGAAATATAAAACAGAGGGATAACAAATTTCCCACACACAGGCTTCATGTTCTCAAATGCATTAACTATTCAAACCCACCCAAAACAGCCAGTGTGCATCCAACTTTATCTTCCTGTTAAAATCTGTAAAGTGCTTTCATGGATCACTTGTTTCTAACTATATTGAGAAACCATCCAATTCTTTGAATGAACAACTTTAGCAAACAAACTTTTCCACTGCATGGTTTAACATATAACTAGCAGCTCAGTCAGGTCAATATGACCAAGAGATCACAGCAAAGACCAAGTGGAGCTTTACTGTGAAGACAATATTCACATTTTACCAACAGCTCTTCAACTGGTGATCTTTAATTTTATTTCCTTGTATTTTCTCATTATCCATCTCAAATACTGATTTAATCTCTTCTAAAGATAAACATCCACTGGTTCTAAAATGGAATAAAAACAGAAAATGCTGGAAACACTCAGCAGCTCAGGCAGTCTCTGTGGAGAGAGAAACAGTTCACGTTTCATTTTTGGGACTCTTCATCGCAACTGGGAAAGAGAGAAACGTTAGTTTTAGGTAGTAGAGAAGGTGGGAGAGGGATGGATAGAAAAGGGGAAAGATCTCTGATAGGGTTAGACCAGGTGGGTTAATTTGGCAGATAAGGAGGAGTCAACAACAGATTAAACATCTTGGTCTGTATAACATGTTGATAGCAGTGAGACTGTGCGATGTGCCCGGCAGGTCAAACTATACCAATAGAAAGAGAGAAACTGAGGCAAATAATGACAGGCAGAAATGCCTAGGTCAGATACAGAGAGAAAGAAAGAGCGAGTTACTTAAAGTTGAAGAATATGAGATCAGGTCCTGAAAGATGCAATGTGCCCAGGCAGATGATGGTGGGTTGTTCCTCAAGCTTGAGTTGGGCCTTATAAAAGTTCAGGAGGCCAGAGTCAGAGAGGTCAGAGAGGTCAGAGTGGGAGTGGGATGGGGAATTAAAGTGGCAGCAACAGGAACTCAGGGTCACTCCTACACACTGAACACAGGTGCTCCGTAAAGCAATCCCCCAATCTTCCAATTCTCACGGATTCACAACTCGAGAAAAGAGATGATCCGATGTTTTACCATTTATCATGGAGCCTCGTGTATGCTTGTACTCACGGTCCCACCTTTTCCTTCCTAAAGAGGATCATTCTGTTTGATCAGCGCCAGCAACATGAGCCAGCTCCCCATTCCCCATGCTTCAGCAATGACTGAGTGGGTATTTGACCATGGAGTTGAAACAAAATCTACCAAACCCTCCCCTTCACCAAACACACCACCACACCACCATCCCACACCTCACACATACTCAACACTTCTGTCTCACACACACACCTTCTCCTTATTCCATTAACCACCCCTACACACACTTACACAACATCATCATTTTCAAAAAGTGATTTCATAATATTGTTATTTAAATGATGACATAAAGCAAATGAGTGGAGGTATTATACAAAGAAATTCACTGATGTTAACTTGATGCATGGATAGGCAATTTGCAGATGGCCTCCACAGGAGTAAACAATTGTAACCACATTACTCATCTCAGTCTTGTGTCTTACATCCATCTATCCAATCTATTCTTGAACATCGCCATTACTTCTGCCCCTTCTAAAGCTCTGATGTTTCATTTTAGTCCTGTCACTCTGTGATGTTAACCCTTCAATGACTGAACCCATCATTCAGTCTGTCTGCCTTTAACACATTGGAGCTGTACAAGTGGCCAGTTCTGTTGGTGCCAAAGCTGTGGATTCTGTTCACAATCTTACCACAGGCAGGAGGGGAGGGGTTGGAATGGGGGCAACAGGATGGTCTCGAGTCTTTGAGCTCTTCATGTGACGCTGAAGACGTTGAATCTCCAAGTCTTGTTTCAAAAGGTCAATTTCTGTTTTCAGAGCCCTCATTTTCTGGTTGTTGTCTTTCCATGTTATCTGTACTCGATCTTTCTCATCTTCTACCAGAGAATAAATTTTAACATCCAAGTTATTATTTTTCTTACAATTAACATTAACGCTTGAGATAAGAAACAGTTGAAATAAATTTTATTTTGTACTAAAAATATATTAAACTTATTTACATTAATGTTAATTAAAATAAGTAAAATATAAACCACTTACCTCACTGACCTTATCAATCCAGACTCGTGATCCCATTCACACTAGGCAATGGCTGGTGTAAAGTTGGGGGGGGGGGGGCCAGATGTGAAGTGCAACAGCTCAGAAAATCTGAGCTCCAATCCAGGACTTGCAGCCAGATTCATTGGTAGAGCGGGAGGTGAGATGTGCTGGTACGCAACGCTCAGCTCATTCATGACAGGAGCAGGAACACTCTGACCCACACAATGCTATGAGCCAGCGGTACTCCATAGAACCACTGACTGAGCAGAAGCATGATCGAGGCTAACAGGCAAATGCTCCAGGCCACCCTTAACCTCACCACCTGGGACAAACTGCAGGAAGTTCCTCTCCATTCCATCTGGGTGATCAGATCTGTCCAGTCGATGACTTGGGACCTGAATTCCCTTCAGTCCCAACTTGTAGGTGAGAGGTGAGGGCCAGATACTAGGTCAGCTCTTGATAAACCAGGACCACCCTATGAGGGGGAAGCCTCCAGAGACAGGGTCAGCTCTCAGTAAACCAGGACCACCCTATGAGGGGAAAGCCTCCAGTGCTCCACTCTTCTCTGGGACAAGAACTGGCAAACAATGTCTGACCTTGACCTGGCCTCACACACTTAAGAACTGCAACCCTAGTACTCCCTCTTGAATGTGATTGGGACACAATGGCTGGATCATGATTTACCTAGTCCATGCCTCACTCTTCCCCTGCCCCCATACAATCCTGACAGCCACACTAACCTCAGGGCCCAGGAGGTCTCATGAGCTGGAGGCCTTGAAGCCATGGCTGTCCCTCAAGGCTTGAGTGCCCCATGAGTGGTAATGATGCTCTGTGGCAGGTCCTGAGGCCATGCCCTCTGACCAGTGATGGTTTTTTTTGACAGCTCAATCCCATCAAAGGCTTTCCAATCATTTCTGATCATCAGAAGTCTTTAAAATGGTTGAGGTAAATTTAACTTGCAAAAGTTAAAAAAATATTTATTTAAAAACTCTTAACACTAATTAAAAACTTCAATCAAATGAAGGAAAAACAAGCAAACCATTTATCCTGTTCACCATACTCCTGCCATGGACGCTTAAAGCTGAGGAGTCAGATACAAAGTACATCTGGCTGTGAGAAGAGGGCTGGTCAGGAGGTCAGATAGACCAGCACCTGGTCTACGGTCCCTTCTGTGCTTCCACCTATAGACCACAGTCTTCCCTGCAACCACATGATCCACGCCACTCTGCTGTGATCAGATCACACCTCAGTCTACACAACTCCTTGAGCCGAGCTTGTTGATAAAGATGATAATTACCTGATAATGTTAGTCTTCTCCCCAATGGAAGTCTTCAGTGGTTTTTGCCTTCTTTGGTTTCTTTGTCGCCTCACCTGCAGCTTCAGAATTTCTTCTTCCAGGCGTTGATTTTCTATCTCTGTAGAGATCAGCTCGGAATCCAAATTGCGTCGAAGTGTATCATGCCCTCCTGTCAAACAAGGTGGAGTCACTTTATATACATCGATGGTGGGCGTGTGGGAAGGGGGAGTGGCACCAATAGTTCACAGGAACCCGGAGTTCAGAAATCCACCAAACTCAGGTTGATAGGCTGACTGGAAATCCAGCACACAAGGTCAGAGTAGAGGAGGGAGCTTCAAGGGAAACAGACAGGAGATTAAAGGGTGAGAGACTAGTGATTCTAGTGGGAAGAAACAGAGAGAAAAGAGTCAAAATAATTAATATGGAGAAATAGAATCACTAGGCTGCCCAGCGAAGAAAGGTTTGTGGAAAATCGGGAGCCACACCTGTTGACTCACAGGTAGCTGCGCCTATTCACCCAAAGGAGCCGCACCTGTTGGTCTATGGGCAGCCTCACCTGTTGATCCACAGGTACCTATTGGTCCACATGCACCTGTTAGCCAATGGGAGCAACACCTGTTGTCCACAGGCACCTGTTGGTCTATCAGCACTTGTTGGCCTACAGGAGCCACACTTGTTGGCCCACCGGCACCTGTTGACCTACAGGAGCCACACCAGTTGGTCCACATATCGCCAGCCACTGTCCTCTCCATTTAGCCGCAGTGTGTGTGGTGACTACCAAGCGTAGGTGTTGTCAAGACAAAAACAATTAATCAGATAGGGGTGAGGTGTATGACCTCCTGCAGGGGGGCTCTGAGCGAGCAGACCATTTCATTCCTCTCTCCCACTCTGAGAAGAATCTTGGCTTTCCCTTGGTACAATCTCACCGGGTTAGCTGAGGAAGGGAAGTTGGGGTAAGCTCTTCACACAGCACACCATACAGTGGTTGATTACATGCTGTACTTCAAATTTTCTTCATAGACATAGGTAAATGGTGTTTATGTACAGAGGTCTCTCAGCAGGTGGGAGCCAGTGAAGTAAAACAACAGGCTAATTTCACAGGAATACACCGAATATTAAAAAAAGAGATTGTACAACCAGCCTTGAGCAATTGTACAAAACGTGATCTTAAGGCTCAGCAGCCTAAAATGCCTGACCAACTGATGTACACACTGGCACAATAGGTTGTCAATGTTCCTCACAAGTTAACATCATTTCCACACTCTTGAACCATCAAACAGACTCGTATACACCATACTGTCAGTTCTTTCCTTCCGATGAGTCCTCGGCAGCTTCATCCTCCGTTCCACTTGAAGAGCTTCTGCCAAGAGGTCATGCAACTGCACAAGGATCAGCTGATCATTGCCACCATTCTGCAGGTAGGACAGCCGCAGGGCGCTAGGGGTGGGTGGGGGAGAGGGAAGATAAAGTTCAGATACATGAACAATCACCAAACAAACCAGGCAGAGTATCAGCATCCAATTCCAATGAAAAGTAGGACTGCACCCCTCATATCTGCTACTCTCAGCTACCAATCTCATCCATGCCATCTTTGGAAAAGTAGAGCAAAAGCCAAGACAAATGAGGGTGGGTCAGAGGAAGGATAATCCCAGCTGCTCTTTCTGCACCTCCTGACAATTAGAAACATCCCCAAGGCCAATGGGAAGTTCAAGACATTATCTTTTTGGCAACGATGTGTTGCAGAAGTGGGAGCCACCGAAGAACAAATATTGAAGCTGTACTTGGGATCGTTCATCCAAATGCAACTCAAACTCTGTCAGTCAATTTTCTTCAATAAAACAAAGTAAACAAGTCATGTCCAAAGATTTCAATCCAAACACCTGACATACTTGAGAAATTACAATGTAAGAGCACAAAGACAAACTAGTGAAAATTTAGTGATTTGACTGACATTGAAGTTTTCATGCAAATACAGTGTCAGGCAGGGTTATGGAGTCATACAGCACAGAAACAGACCCTTCAGCCCACTGTGTCCACACTATTTATCTACACTAGTCCCATTTACCCACATTTGGTCTGTAATCTTCTGTGCCTTGGCGATTCACGTATTTGTCCAGTTGCTTCTTGAAAGTTGTGAGGGTACCTGCCCCCAACAGCACCTCAGACATTGTGTTCTAGATTCCAACCATTTTGTGTGAAAACATACCCCCTCAGATCCCTTCTCAACCTTCTAACTTATTTCTATTCCCTCTTGTTTTAGGCAGCACACCAAGGGAAGAAATTTCCTACTACCTACCCCTATCTATGCCTCTCATAATTTTGTACACCTCTATCATGTCACCCCTCAACCTCCTTCACTCAAGGGAAAACAAACCCAGCCTACCCAATCTCTCCTTATAACTGAATTCTCCAATCCAGGCCACCAAGTTTCACAGGCTAGTTTTACTAGAGTTGTTAATTCTCCAAGTCAGAAATTCTAGAAAGGCAGAAAACTTCCAAACATAACCGTGCAATTATTATAAAGGCTCTAGCCACGTTCAAAGTAGCAACAATAATTAAAACTGCCAGAAACACATGGAAATGATTTGTAGAGTCCTTGCGTTTTGCAAATTAAAGTCCTGTTTGGAAGGCAAAAAGTTGTGAAAAATACTTAAGTGTAAAAGCAATGACTAGTATTTATGTAATGAATACATGGTTCACAATAAATATATATCCCTCTAAGACACAAAGACTCAACAGGTAACATGGTCCAACAAGAGTATTAGATCAAAGGGAGATGTTATAAATGTTAAAAGAGCAAAAGCCTGAGAATTAGGGGAAAAAAATCAGAATTCAGAAGATGAAGAGGCAATAAGGGAAGGGAAAGTGGAGTACAGAATATTCTATCACAAACAAAAAACAAATGGGTATGTAAAAAGGAAACATTTTACCAAAATAATATTGGTCCATTATACAGACTGAGACAGGAAAAATATTTTGGCAATAAAAAGATGGCAAAGAAATTAATCAAATATTTTGTGTCACAGAAATAACAATAACCCTTCTGAGAATAGTGAAGAACAGCAGGTCTAGAAGAGCAGTAACAAATTAGGATTAAAGGATGGAAGCATTAATGGAACTGAAAGTTGATAAAACAGTAGGACCTGATGACTGGTATCCCCAGGTTTAAAAGAGGTACTAATGGAGATAATGGACATAATCTTCCAGAATTCCATGGATTCTAGAACAGGCTAGAAGATAGAAAATATAATCTTCCTATTTAAAAAAGTAAGAGAGTAAAGAGAGAACCTTAGATTGTTTAGCCTGACATCAGTAATAGGGAAAATGCTGGAATCTATTGTTAAGTTTGTGGTATCAAGATATTTAGAAAGTAAATAGAGGATTCGGCTGGATCAGCATGCGTATGAAAGGGATAAATTTACCAGAGATTTTGACAAATCTATCAGAGATCTTGAGGTTGTCGCTAACAGAATATATAAGGGGGAACCAGTAGATATTGGTGTTAAAGATGACGATTTAGAAGGCCTTTGATAAGCTGCCACAAAGGAGGTTATTGAACAAAAATTGGAGGACAAGAGAGTTGTTGGGGGTGGTGGGAAATATTGCATTGTGAATGGAGGATTGGTTACTGACAGGAAAGAGTAGGAATAAACAGGCCATTTTCTAGTTAGGAGACTGTGACCCATGGGGTCCATAGAAATTGGTGCTGGGACCCAGATATTCCTCACTGTATCAGAGAATTGGCTTAGAGGAACAAGTGCAAATATGCGGTATTGTGAGTTATGAGGAAGAGGCAGAAAGAGTCTAAGGGGGTCTAGGCAGGCTAAGTGAATGGGTAAAGGCATCACTGGAAATGGGCAAAGGCATCACTAAGTGAATGGCCAATGGCATTGTTAAGAGAATGGGTAAGGGAATTGCTAAGTGAATGGGTAAAAGCATTGCTTAGTGAATGGGCAAGAGCATAGCCAGGGGAAATAATTTGGTGAAATGAGAAGTCATCCACTTTGGCCAAAAAAAATAAAAAAAAGGCAGTTTCTTTTTAAATAGTGAGAGAAGGATGAAAAGTGTGGATTTCAAAGAGCTTGGGTCCCTTGTTCACTAATCAGCATCCCAGTACCCAAGTGCTCAATATTAACATTCTCATTCTTGTGTTTGAATACCTACAAAGCCCTCACTGCTGGCTACCCCTGACCTCCATTAGCCCAACAACCCTTTGCGAAATCGGAATTCCTTCAATTCCAAACTCCTGTAGATTCCCTGCTCCGCTTCTAGTACCAAGGCAGCCATAGGGGTCATAAACTGGAATTCTCCCCATAAACTTATCCACATTCCTCTCTTTAGAACCTTCATTGAAAACTTCCTCTTTAACACATTGATTAGATGCTCCTTCAATATAAACTTCAGTTTTGGTAAAGGCACCATATAAATCTTTGCTCCAGTTGAGTGAATCTTCTTCCATGATTACAGATTACCAGAAAGGCATGGCACACTCCATGTGGTACCTCCATTACTAAGGGGAGTAGGTTTGGAAATGTGTACCTGATTTCAGATGATAGGCTTCCTCCACCATAGAAAGGCACAAAGGTCTGTGCCTGCTGAACAGTTTCCTTTTTCTTTGAGGAGCGTGACTGCAAAGTGCTCTGTCTACTTACAGCTTTATTTTGTCTGCATTAATAAAAATATGAGAATTATTCTCTGAAAACTGCTTGAGAGAGAATGCTTTCTGACAATTAGTGGTTTTCCCAATAACATCAGCATGCCCCACATCATGCACCACCCAACCAAGAAGCTGAAGTCAAAGGCAAGTTGATAGCATGGCTTCACTTGGATAAAGGCAAAGAAATGTTGAATGAAATTCACTAATTGAGATTATGCATTTTACTTGGTTTATCCCAATCCATTCAGTCTGCACAATGCCCAACTAAAGAGAGCCTGTCACATTCCTCCCCTCACCACACTCCACTCTGACAACCCTACTTTGTCTTCCAGCACAAGGCGGACACAGTGAACATAGGATTATGGTACACAAACTATCCACAGTCCTTCTGCCATCCAGGACATCGTGCAATGCCTGAGAGCAAATGGTTTAGAAAACTGGGCCAATTCTCTTTTGGTTTCCTCCTCATTCTCCTTGAACAAACACCCAACTGCAGACCAACTCCTAGCCATTATTTTCTTCCCAGCTTCTTCTGCCAACCAATTAGCAGTGGATCAGCTGAAAGGTGGAAGCCCTTCTATGGATGAAACTTGGGGAAACAGTAAGGACACAGCAGTACACTCCTACAGGAATGTTAAAATCGTATCTTGCACTGAAGGAGAAGATGAATCACCAACAGCAATTTTTATTGCCCAGCCTCAGTTGTCCTGATAAGGTGATTGCCAAAATGGAGCAGGTAATCTAGGCTCGAGACAATTCCACCATTCAATTAAATCATGGGCATTCTTTCCATCAAACCCACTGAATCACCTTTGCTTTGTTTCCTGATACTCAGACCCAACAATAATCTACTAATCAAGGTTTAAAGATTGTGCATGGTTTAACACTTGAGCATGAGTTGCAGGCTCTCCATCACCTTGTATACATTGCAGGTGAAAAAGCATGAGAATTATCAAACTGAAACACAAGTTCTGAAGGAACTTGACAGGGTGGATGAGATGACGTTTATCCTAATGCAAGAATCTATAGCCAGGGGCGCAATTTCAAAGGAAGTCTTTGCCCATATATGGAATTCCCCACTCCAGGGATCTGTAAAGCCAAATCATCGAATGTAGTCAGAGCTGAAATAGACAGATCTATTGGGACAGGAGGGTTATGGGAGCAGCAGTACAGTGGAGCTGAAGGCAAGGTCGGATCAGCCATAGTATTGAATGGCAGAGATGGCTCGAGGAGCCATTAGCCTACTCCTGATCCTTTCTCTTTTAAGTACCTCTTGGTTTCAGTACTAAATAGTCTTGCTTTAATTTTCAGGTATGGCTTCTTACTCTGAATAGTCTTACCAGAGGAAATAATTATCATGTATCCACCCAGTTTTACTTGGGCAGCACTGTGATATACCAGGTAGAGCTGCTGCTGCACAGCACCAATGACCGAGTTTCAATCCTGACTGTGCTGACCATCACCCACCCATTTTCACTAATCCTGTTTTATTCTCCCCACATTCCCATCAACTGGCCCAGAGTTCTATAACCACCTATTACCAGGGGAAATTCAGTGGACTAATTAACTTACCACCCAGCTTATCTTTGGGACATGGGAGGAAACCAGTCACAGGAAGAACACACAAACTCCACACAGACAAGAGCCGAGGTCAGGATTGAACCCAGGTCACTGGAGCTACATGGCAGCAGCACCACCCACTGCAAGACTCCGCCACCTCATGCTCTTCTTCAAAAGACATCTTTTGACCCAAGGTTTGTGTCAACAATAACGCTTTAAGCTTTTAGGAAACTGCATTCAAATTCCTGTATAAACTTCAATGCATTAACCTGAACTCTGGACAAGAGTACTGTACAATGAAATGAAATAAAAACAGAAAATGCTGGAAACACTCAGCAGGTCAGACAGCATCTGTTAAGAGTGAAACAGATACTTCCATCAGAATCGCAGATATCAAATGTTTGTAATTTGTTTCTTTTTTTGATCAGGATCAATTGAAACTATTGCAAATTTGAGACATATTTGATATTGTTAATTGCCAACAAACAATCTGCTGGAAGAACTCACCAGTCGAGCAGCACCTGTGGGGGGAAAGGAATTGTTGACATTTTGGGTTGAAACCCTGCATTGGGACTGGGTTTTGACCTGAAATGTCAGCAATTCCTCTCCCCCCATAGATGCTGCTTGACTGTTGAGTTCTCAGAGCAGAGTGTGTGTTGCTCCAGATTCCAGCATCTGCAGTCTCTTGTGTCTCCATTGTCAACTGCAAAACTGCTTGATGCTATTAATCAATTAATCTGCATTTTCAATTAATCAACACATTTAAATAACCAAAAGAAAAATGCAGACTTCACTTTTATTCAGGCATGTTGTGACCAAAATAGTGGTCATTATTAGCTTCATGGATTAAATCATATGATTGTATATGGGGAAATTATTAAGTTCACGATCTGGCCTGTTACCTGAAAGAGCTGAGAATTCGTTGTAGAACTTGCCTGATTTTCATTACATTTGTTTCAACGGGTTGACAATCAGATCCTGTGCATGGCAAAAAATCTGGCCTGTCCAAAGGAGGATCAAAATGAATCAATGCCCAACACCTTTAAGATTTTTATTGATGCAACATTTTCTCATCAACCTCAAATGCAAAAACGACATAGAGATTTGTGCCGTTTTCCATGTTGGCATTAAATTGAAGAGTAAAATGAATCCTGAGAGGAGACACAACAGACTGCTGATGCCGGAATGTGGAGCAACACACAAAACACTGCAGGGACTCAACAGGTCAGGCAGCATCTATGGAGCGAAGTGGACAGTCGACATTTCAGGTCGAGACCTTTCATCTGGACCTGGATGGGAAATGAATCCTGGGGTTTAATTAGTTTTTCACATGGAGGTGTTTGAGAGGCTTACATTGTGTCCAGCTGTAGGACTTCCAGCTGTTGTTTCATAGACTCCAGGAGCAGCTCATTTTTGTATTCTTGTGCCTTAAGCTCTGCTAACATTTTCTCCACTTGAGAAAAGTTCTTGCTTTTTTCCGACAATTCATTTAACTTTCTCACAATCTCTGTAGTGAAATTAAAAATAATAAACTGAATAGCAATCTCCATGAGACCTTATAGAAAGCCAAAACTACATGGAATGCTTGGGTCAGTAATTCCCCTTCACTGCCTGGCTGAGCTGGTACACTTGGAGGCTGTAGGTTCAAGACAGCACATCTCCTCAGTGCAGTACTGAGGGATAACTGCACTAACAAGGTAGCTTACAAATACACTGAAAGTAGCACTTTGAAATATAATTTTAAACTCTTAATCTGTTGAATGGGACAAAAGTGACTCCATGTAAACTAGCAGCATCTTTTCAGACAAAAGTAGAAAATGCTCAAATATCTAGCAGGACAGGCAGCATCTGTGGAGATAGAAACAAAGTTAATACTTCAGGTTGATGGACCCTTTTATGAAGTTCCACTTTATTGATTGAAATGTACGGCTCAAGACAGAGTTGTAGAAAGATTAATGGGGCCATTGAACATTGGATCAGGTCACAGTTCCAGATTCAACCACTGGATAACTAGACTGGAAGGCAATTCTGACTGTAATTTAAATAATTCTAAATGATGACTAAGTGACATAAACTTAAGCACTTGTAACCATTCTCTATGGAGGCAAGATATTTAAATTATTTAAAGCACAAGGCTTATTTCCAATTCAGGTCTACATTAGTCAAAACAATTCCCAGTGACCCATGTGAAGTGAAACAAATGCAATATTTCTTTATTAAATAGAATTCAAGAGTATTCCTTTATCAAATCTCAAACAGGCTTTGCTGTATATGCTCATTTTGCAGTGATCAGTTTGGTATTACCATTTACCAAATCTCAGGTACCTGCTCTCTGTTCCTCCAGTTCCTTGTTATGCAGTAATATACCATTAACATGTTCTCCATGGTTCTGTGCCAGATTCTGCAAATGATTCTTGTGTTCTTGCATCCACTGCTCTCTGGGGGTGGGATCATCCTGAGAGTTAAGGTAAGAGGTTTGAAAACTGAGCAAAATATGACTCTAGTACTTTTAATAACAGGTTACCTTTGGCCAAAAGGAACAATCTCTGTCATATAATGGTTGTATATGGATTTGGATCCACAGTAGACACTTACAGTAATACCAAAAGCAGGCACACAATTTCAGGGAACAATGCTACTACCCTTTGTTACCTCCCAACTACCGTTAATTACCATCCTACATTACAATGATGAAATTACTGCAAAGTGATTTGAGAGACTCTGAAAGCTACCACACTGCAAGTTCTTTGTTCCTCCTAATGTTGAAGCTCCACAGTGTTTGGATGGAAAACTGTGTTTCACCAATGCTGGTCAACCAGGTCCAGGAGACATCTACCATTTGACCGTCATCGAAAAAGGTCTCCATCCTGATGCCTGCTCCATCACAGAGACACCTAAAGGGCTGCTCTCATGACCACGTCATACAGACAGGTCCTTTGGCCCACCCCGTCCACACCAATAACCCATCGAACTAATTCCATTTACCACCACTTGGTCCATACCATCTATACCTTGGCAATTCAAATGCCTGTCTAGATACTTTTTAAATTTTGTCAGAGTAGTTCTCTCTATGATCCTCTCAGGCAGTGGTTCCAACTCTCTTCTTCCAGCTTCTTACTCCTTGCCTTAAACCTATGCCCTCTGGTTATAGACACTACTGCTATGAGAGAAAGTTTACTGCTGTCTACTATATCTATGCCTCTCTTAATTTTGTACACCTCTATCAGGTTCTCTAAAGAGATTATATCCCCTAGTTCTAGTCTCACCTACCAGTGGAAACAACCTTCCTGCCTCTATCTTTTCTATTCCTTTAATAATTTTATATGTTCTATAGGATCCCCTCTCATTCTTCTGAATTCCAGCGAGTATAGTCCCAGGCAACTCAATCTCTCCTCATAGGCTAACCCCTCATCTCTAGAATCAACTTGGTGAACCTCTTCTGCACTGCCTCCAAAGCCAGTGTATCTCTCCTCAAGTAGGGAGACCAGAACTGCACACAGGTGCGGCCTCACCAGTACCCGTTACAGTTGCAGCAACCCAACCTTTTCCGATTCATGCACAAGCACTCCTGAGTTCCCCTGCACAACAGCAAGCTGCAATCGTTCACCATTTAAATAATAATCTGATCTTCTATTTTCCTTCCAAGTGGATGACCTCGCATTTACCAACATTGTACTCCATCTGCCAGACCCTTGCCCACTCACTTAACCTATCTATATTGGTATTGGTTTATTATTGTCACTTGTACCGAGGTACAGTGAAAAGCTTGTCTTACAAACCCATCGTACAGGTCAATTCGTTACACAGTGCAGTTACATTGAGTCAGTACAGAGTGCATTGATGTAGTTCAGGTAAAAACAATAACAGTGCAGAGTAATGTGTCACAGCTACAAAGAAAGTGCAGTGCAATAAGGTGCGAGGTCACAACAAGGTAGATAGTGAGGTCATAGTCCAGCTCATTGTATAAGGGAACTGTTCAATAGTCTTATCACAGTGGGGTAGAAGCTGTCCTTAAGTCTGGTGGTACGTGCCTTCAGGCTCCTGTATCTTCTACCCGATGGAAGAGGAGAGAAGAGAGAATGTCCTGGGTGGGTGGGGTCTTTGATTATGCTGGCTGCTTCACCAAGACAGTGAGAGTAAAGACAGAGTCCAAGGAGGGGAGGCTGGTGTCCGTAATGCGCTGGGCTGTGTCTACAACTCTCTGTAGTTTCTTGCGGTCCTGGGCAGAGCAGTTGCCATACCAAGCCGTGATACATCCAGATAGGAACAACATTAGCCACCTTCCAGTCTTTGGGAACTTCACCAGTGGCTAATGATAAGAAAAAATCTTCGCAAGGGTCTCTGCAATTTCTCCTCTAGCCTCCAAAAAAAGTCCTAGGATGCACTCGGTCAGGCCCTGGAGATTTATCCATCTTAGTGCACTGTAAGGCTGCAAATACCTCCTATGAATATGAATATTCTCCAAAACATCTCCTCTTGACCAACCATAATTTCCTCCTCAGTAAACACCGAAGAGAAATATTTGTTAAAATCCCACCCATCTCCTGCAGCTCAAGACACAGGGCAGCCCTGCTGATCTCTAAGGGGACCTACACCCTCCCTGACCACCCTTTTACTCTAATACATTTATAGAATCTCTTAGGATTTTCCTTAACCTTACCTGCCGGATCCATCTCATACCCTCTCTTTGCCCTCCTGAGTTCCCCCTTAAGAGTACTCTTAATCTTTTTATAATCATCAAGGGATTCACTCGTCCCTGACCTCCTAAACACGATGTGTGCTTCCTTCTTTTTCTTGACCAGAGCCTCAATATCTCTCATCAGCCAAGGTTCCCTGAACTTGCCAGGTTTACCCTTCACCCTAACAGGAACATACTGCTCCTGGACTCTTGATAGCACACTCTTAAAAGCCTCCCACTTGCCACTCGCTCCTTTCCCTTCAAAAGCTCTCCCAATCGACCTCTGTTAGATCCTGCCTAATTCCCTCAAAGTTTAGTGTCCCTCAAGCTCCAGTTTAGGACCCAACCTGTGGACCTTTCCTATCCTTTTCCATCACTATCTTAAAACTAATAGAATATGGTCACTAGAGCCAAAGTACTCCCTGCCTGCCACTTCCATTACCTGCCTTACCTCATTCCCTAAGAGAAGGTCCAGTATTGCACCATCCCGAGTAGGGCCCTCTATATATTGACTAAGGAAACTTTTTTGGACACATTTCACAAATTCCACCCCATCCAGGCCCTTAACACTCTGGGTAGTCCAGTCAATATCAGGGAAATTAAGTCTCCCACAAATACAAACCCTATTATTCTTGCAACTAGTTATAGCAGTGGAAGCTCTTCCCAGCTTCCTAGCTGTAGCCAGATTCGATTACAGTTATCACCAGGAACTACAGGTTTCAAACCTTGGAGCTTTAGAAAAGTTTCAGAGGGACATCCAATAAAGTCCAATTGTCAACTTGAAGTTTCAACATGACTAAATAGTCTCTAAGTTATAAGTGAAGCAATGAACAATAATGATTGCACATTTTTAAAAAACTAGCCAAAAGCATAAAACCATCCAGGTGCACCTGAATGCACAAAAAAGACAAACATGAAACTTTAATGATAATTGGCATGTAATATTTAATGAGGTATCATAAAGGTATAATGAATTAAAATGTCAACTTCTTTCCACAACAGTACTCTAGTCAGTTCTCATTCAGCTTTGGATTTGGTCTAAGTTTAAGATCATTAGTTAAACTGAATTTTTGATTAATTCATCCTATAATTCTCAATCTGCTTCATCTTTGGTTGATTTTACCAGTGGAAATAATGGGCATAGGGAGACTGAAACTGTTTTCATCGGAAAGTAAAGACCAAGAGAGGTCTTTAAAAATGACAAAAAGATTTCAACAGGAATGATATGTATAGGCAGTGACTCCCCCCACTCAACAAAGAGGCACACATAAAACGACTAATTAAGATTTGAAGAATTTCTTGTACACAGGTAATGGAAAGACGGGCTTTGCTGCCACTGGCCAGGTTGAAGCAGGTGGAACCAACATACTTAAACAAGTCTTATTGCACACAGTAAGTAGAAGGAAGTTGAGGGTGACAGGAGCAGTCTGGTAAGAGATCCTCGATGACTTAGTAACACTCACAGATACCAATGGCCTTTTGTGGTCTGAATGTTCAAAGCAATTCTATGTAAAGCTGTGTTTGGCTGTTTTTCCTGATGTTTGGTTAATTGGCACCCTCAGCATAATAGTGAAGCATTTGCCAGAAGTTCTTTGGTAAAATCCTTCCCTTCCTTCTTCCTCTTTAACCTCACCTTTCTCCCTCCTTCCCCCTTTCCACAATTCTCCATGTTTTCACTTCTTCTCTTTCCTATTCTCCACCTCAGCTGCTCCATCCACACCTTTCCCATTCCTTGCTCCCAACAACTTTTCCTCTCTACACGAGGATCAACACCTCATTTTTCATCTGGGTGTGTTGCAGTCTGCAGGACTTGAAGCTGAATTCTCCAAATTCATGTAACTTGCTCTTACCTTCTGATTGCATCAGGACTGACATCCCGCTTCCATTTTTCCTTCATTTGCATATTCAGGCTTGCTGGGCATGCCCCAGTAGGCCAGACTGTTCATCACCCAGACTTCACAATACTTGCAACACATTCCACAGACAAAGGAGCTTCACTGCCCATTTAATGTCCGTCCATCATTTCACCCCATCGCAGACATTCCCTCCGTCCCACCCATTGTCCTCCCCCACCTTGTCTGCTACCCAGACTAACTTGTTTTCTCTCTGTCAGTTCTGATGAAGGGCCTTCGACTGTTTCTCTTTCCACAGATGGTGCCCGGCTTGCTGGGCCTTTCTGGCGATTTTTGTTTTTATTTCAGATTTCCTGCATCTGCAGTTTTTTTTTATCCCCCTTCCTTCTTCCTCTTCTTCAGCACTGCCCTGCACTCCCATTGAGTTGTCCTGCCACTCATTTCACCATGTGATATACAGGAAAGCCTGCAATTACAGATTAAACTTAAACCTCGAGTCTATGTCAGTCGACAATTTGAGTGTAATTTCAGCCTAAAATGGGAGGCTGCAATTTCCCTTCAAAGGATGTAGCTGCATCTCTTGAAAGTTACCTGGTCAAATGTTATCTGATTGTAAAAATACCAGATTATCATTCATTAACCTCCTCTCAGTCTCATCCAGTTCTGCCAAGACTTCTCGCTCCTCCATTTCGCGGCTGCTTTCTTTGCTCCTCATGACGACGCCTGTAGTCCTTCAGCTGATCAAGCTGTTGTTAAAGGAAAACATTAAGTGGAAAGTAATGAAAAACGGAGGAAAAGGGAAAAGGAAGGAAGCTAATTTGTACATAAAAGGTCCTTCAAAGATCAGTGAACTAATTGACAAGTTATTTGTTTTTGGATGGTAAGGAATAAATGTTGGACAAAGTCCTGCTCTTTGAATATTGCCGGTGGATCAGTTATTCCCATCTAAAAGGGCAACCAAAGAATAAACCAGCATTCCAGCACCTGCAGTCTCTTGTGTCTCCAGGGATGTAACCCCATCTCTGCATGAAAAAATGTTTGGACGGTCATCAAAAAGTTAGATTGTTCAAGTTTGAGGGAGTAAAGTAGCAGCCTGCAATGGGATAACATGCATTGAAGGTTAGGTATATCAAGATAAGAAGCTCTTGCATGCTAATGCGGATGGTACACTGCTAATAATATCCTCAGAACTGGAAGCACATTACCCTGGAATAAGGCTGATTTCCATAATGGAACACCTGTCATCTACTAAAAGAGTCCAGTATTTTGTGAACCTATTTTAAGCTGCCACTAAGTGCTGGAAGCTTGTTCACAGGGTCTTTGAAGTTTAAGCTTAACTTTGCTTAGATATACTTTATTCTTGGATACTGAATTTCACCCAGAGATTTTACTGCGAAGGGAACTCAAACAAAAAGTAAAACAGGCATTTATTCCCTCAGCAGATTACAAATGGATTTGCACCCAATGATGTACTTCTGAAGTGGTGTAATGTAGGAAGATTCTTCACAAAACTACACATGCTCACATTAATAAACATGTTTGCAAGAATCTTCAAGTGCTTGCAAAATTTGCAGTGCTTAATGGCATGATATTCATCACCATGTGAAGAGCGACTGGGTAGACTAAGGCAGTATTCTCTAGAGTTCAGAACAATTGGAGAGATCATTGAAGCTTACAAGATTCTTATAGGGCTCATCAGGATGGACGCAGTGAGAATATTTCCTTTGACTGAGGAGTCTAGAACCAAAAATTCACAGCTTCAGAATAATGGAAAGGTCATTTAGGATTATGAGGAGAGATTTCTTCATTCAGTGTTTGATGAATGCATGGGCTGAAGAGGTTTAGTCATTGTTTGCATTCCAGAATGGTGATTGATTAAGGAACTGCAGTTAATGCAGGAAAACGGTGCAGAGCTAAGAAGATCAACCATTATCATGATGAATGGCAGAGCAGAAAATCAAAGCCCCAGATGGCCAACCCCTGCTGGACTAGAGGTTGAGACTCTCTAGTCCAGCACCCTGGGGACCTGGACTGGTGCCAGACCACGGGAAATCCAAACCACAGAAATTGCTCCCAATCATCTTTCTCTGAGCAGGGAAAATCGTTCTTTTTAAGTATGGTCACTCCCTGCGTCACGTAAGGGTTCCAAGATGACACTAAAATAGGTGGTGTCATTGACAGTGAAGATGGTTATCAGGATTTACAGAGGGATCTTGATCAGCTGGATAAATGGGCTGAGGAATGGCAAATGGAGTTTAATTCAAATAAGTGTGAGATGTTGCACTTTGGAAGACAAATAAGGGTAGGACTTTCACAGTGAACGGTAGGGCCTCTGGGGAGTGCTGTAGAACAGAGGTGCCATGGAGTTCAGGTACATGGTTCCCTGCATTTGCAGGTAGACAGGGTGGTGAATAAGGCTTTTGGCATGCTGGCCTTCATCAGTCACGGCACGGAGTATAAAAGTTGGGATGTTATATTGCAGTTGTATAAGATGTTGGTGAGGCTGCATTTGGAATAGGAATCTGCTATAGGAAAGATGCCATTAAGCTGGAAAGAGTGCAGAGTAGATTTATGAAGATGTTCCCGGGACTCGAGGGACTGAGTTATGGAGAGAGGTTGAGCAGCTTGGGATTTTATTCATTGGTGTGTAGGAGAATGAGGGGTGATCTTATAGAGGTGTATAAAATCACGAGGAGCGTAGATAGGGTGAATGCACATGGTCTTTTTCCCAGGGATGGGGAATCAAGAACTAGAGGACATAAGTTTAGGGTGAGAGGGGTAAGATTTAATAGGAACCTGAGGGGCAACTTTTGCACCCAGAGGGTGCTCAGTATACGGAATGAGCTGCCAGAGGAAGTGGTTGAGGCAGGTACATTAACCACATTTAAAAGGCACTTGGATAGGTACATGGATAGGAAAGGTTCAGAGGGATATGGGCCAAACATGGGTAAATGGGACGAGCTTGGATGGGACTCTTGGTTGGAATGGATCAGATGGGCTGAAGGGCCTGTTTCTGTGCTGTATGCCTCTATATGATTCTATAACTGTTCGCAAGTCAGAAACACTGTCAGCTGAGATTGCAAAAGTTGCACTAGTAGGTTAATTAGCTAAAGGTTAGTACAGATCTTAGTTAACTTTTGAGCTGAGTTAAATCTTAGAGCTGGATAATTAGTACAGATCTGCACTACAGACTTATTACATGTCGGACCATGGGAGATGCTGGACCACAGAATGAGAGTTCAACCTGTGTTACGTTCTTTTCGTATTGTTGTGCCCTCCTGCCCGGTGGTAGTCTGGTCTTGGTGGCACTGAGGGAGATGCTGGCATTGAGATCTCAATCTGCTTTTACATTTTGGAAGTAAAGATCTGGTCATTATAACGGCACAGTAGCAACAACAGGATTCACCTGGGCTGATACTGGAAAGTCAATAATTATTACAGAATGGGTTAGGGAGGTTCAGTGCTCAGAATTCCAAGTTCTGAAAGGGCAGAAGTGGGTGTGATATTGTTGGGAGTGGTCTTTACCCTAAAGGACGGGGGATCTGAAAACCAAGTGCCTGTCACCCAATGTTATCACCAATTTGTTGAAGTCTCTGTGAGAACTGGACCTGTTCCCGGCTGAAGCAAAGATCACCTCAGATGGTAGTTGTGTCCAATCCATTAAATACATTCAAGGAATTAGTTGTAGTGCCAATGGCCAAAGGGATCAAGGGAGAGTGCAGGAGCAGGGGCTGAATTGGAATGATCAGGCATGATTGGCCGGGTGGGTTCAAAATGCCAAAGACTCCTGCCCCTGATTTCAATGTTTAAATTGGCTGCAGAGGGATGTTCCAATACGCTTTCACTAACTGGAACAGAGTTTTAACTGTACTTGTTGCCTCTGTCAGGAGGTGACGTTATTCTGAGTGGGACTGAGTGTGTGTGGGACTGTGGGACAGGCAGGTTGGGCCAGCGCCTCTCTGTCCTTCTCCTCGTTCGTTGGACGCTAGAAAGTCATTATTCACACAGGTCAAAATATGATGCAAACCCGTGGATTCCTTAAACAATAAAATGCTCTGAGTATCTACGATGTAGTAAACCAAGCCGCATGGTGCTTTATTTACTAAAGCGCCGGTCCATAGCAACCAGCTTTTACTTCCAAACGCTGTCCACATGCAGATTGTTCAAGTCGAGGAGTTGCAGTAAACATTGCCTTGTTGCCGGGTTTCAGGATTTGGGCATTCAAAGCACAACACTCCATCAGAAACATTGAACTGCAGAAACTTATAACCAAATAATCGCCTGCCACTACTCGGTACCGAAAAAGTCTGAGGATCAAGCGTAGTTCGGAATGCATAATTAAAGCACTACAAATGGGAGCGTGTCGATCACTATAGCAAAGGAAACGTTTGCATCACATTCTGTTTAATTTTCGTTACTAAATGGAGCAGTGATCTGTGTTTGACCCTGTGACACTGAATATTCCAGCCAAGACAAGGGAAACTTACTGTAACTGTTAACGCGTTGCGCTAACTCTCAGCAATGGTAGAAAGATTAATTAGCGTGTTGTGGCCTTAGTGCTACTGAACAAAAAAAGACTCGTTATAAGCATTTAGGGAAAACCTACCACACTTTCTGGGGTTTTGGTCACTAATCCTCTTCCAATCTCGGTCCCGATGCAAAACTTCTCCCTGTGCTTTGAAGCAAGGACAGGGATTTAAAGGTCATGTTGCAGCTGGAAAACCTCAAGTACCTGGGCGTCATCTTGAGTCCAAATAACAAGCGAGTCAAACTGGCACCTGGATGGGGAGCGGTGAGCATGCCAACTAGTGGCGGGACTGGGTTGTGCGGACTCAAAGCAGGAACCGTGAGGTTTAGAGGGGTTCTGGAACTGACAAATACAGTGAAGAACCCGTTGTTCTATGAGCAATAGATGCTCACACAGCCAGGTCCCACAAACAGCAAATCAAGACCAGTATCCAGTTATTTCACGCTGGCAGTGTTGAATAGGGGAATAAATACATAAAATAACTTGTACTTCCAGAGCCTTAAAATATTTAAGCCAAATATTTCAGGGAAAACTCAGGCGGTGCCCCAGGATCTTTTCCATCCACTAGAGGGAGCAGTTGGAACGTCAAAACTGGTTGCCTTTCTCCGAGGTTAAAAACCTAACGCAGTATAACAGCAAACTATGGAGAAAACCTAACATTTATAACTGACCCTATTCCTCTCTCTAAATTTAACCCGTTTAATGCATTTCTAAAATTAATTATTACAATAATTTCTTCGTCTAATACAAAAGATGATAAAAACACAAATTTAAGCCACATTTTGAATTTGAATATTAAATTATAATACAGTACAGAAACCAAACAACAGGAGGCAAATTTCAATCAGAATACTTAAAGTGTACATTGATTTACATCTGTGGGCTTGAACAGTTGAAAAGCAAAGAACCTTTTTTTAAAAAAGAGTGCTTCACATGAAAGGATGCAGTTTTAAAAAATGAAATATGAAACTAAATTCAATTAGTTTGGAAAGAATTGATATTAATTTGACAAAAGAAATTTAAAAAGTACAAGAAATGTAATTGCAATTAAGAACATTAAGTTAAATTGATGCCAGCTTTTTGAGTTCAAACTAAAATATCAGGATTGGAAAAGATTGTGAAATTTAAACACATGGAAGTCTACTGAATGACATCAAAAGAACATTTATAATTATTCAATGAAATATTTAAATGGAAAGATTATAATTTTAAGATCCATTCGGTTGGATGGAAAAGAGCTTGTGTTTACACATTGCATTTAACAACCTTCAATAAATATCAAGAGCTTCACAGCAAATAAAGAACTTGAGTATATAATCATCAACTTAAGGACTTACACATGAACGTGACCATACCTAGATCTTTTGTTTTATATGTTGATTGAAGAATTAATGCTAGCTGGAGAGGACTCATCCACTTGTCTGCTAACGGCATCTGAAAGGTGGTACACGCGACAATGCAGCACACTGTGCTGAACTGAAACGTCAAGACAGCCTGAATCATGCACCCGGGTCTTTGGAGTGTGTTGGACCTTCTTACTCAGATGTGAGGGCATGACTTAATCATAGAAAAGTTCCCTTGATTGTTAAATATGACAAAAACTCTATACTACAGGGTATGTAAAAGTTTTAAATATCAATTGTTTAATGAACTGATTTATATTTAGGGAAAATGTGATCAAAATAAGAGATTAAATGTACAATTATTTTAAAGGATTTGTTGGCAAGTGAAAATAAAAGTTTCACATTTAAAACAATGTATTACCAAAGTTATTGGACCTGCAAATTGACACTTCTTTGGACAATTCAACTTTCCAGTAAGTGCTACAGGTGATAAATCATGTCTCCAGAGAGGGGAGATTCAACAGGGCATGGAAATTCAATAAATTGGAAGATATTGAGAAGTACGGAAGAACAAAGTGACACTGGAGCCTATGTACGCAGATCCTTAAATGTTGTAGTTAAAGTGAGTGATGCTAACCGAGGCACAGAAGAGCAGGAAGGTTATGTGAGGACTACAGACAATGCTTGTTAGCCATAGCTAGAGTACTGCATTCAGTTCTTGTCTCTACATGACAGATGTATTCACAACCGGAGGAGCTGCAGAGATTTACACGGATGTTACCAGGACTGCAATATTTTAGCCACGAGAACAGATTGGCAAACTGGAGTTATTTTCTTTGAAACAAAGGTGCCTAAGAATGATTTAATTCAGGTGTACAAAAGCACGAGGGGCCTAGATAAGTAATTTGGGAGGACCTACCTTAAGCAAAGGGGTAAAAAACAAGGGGCAGAAATTTAAAGTAATTGATAGAGATAGGCAAAGAAACATTCACCTAGTGTTGGGAGTCTGAAACTCACTGCCTGAAAGAGTGGGACAGCCAGAACCCCTCAGCCCATGGATGTGTACTTGGAAGAGGTGATCTACAGGGTGAGGGATCAAGTGCTGGAAGGTGGGGTTAGGGCATGTGGTCCTTCTCCCCCAGCTTCAACACAGCGAGCCAACTTCCACATAATCCTGATGTAGTTGGTGCTCCATTATTTTCAGTACAAGTCTTCCACAAAACCAAGAGCCGTGCCCTTCTCATACAGTCATACAGCACAGATACAGGCCCTTCAGCCCAACCAGTCCATGCCAACCAGTGCCCACCCAACTTGCTACATTTGGCCCGTATTCCTCCAAGCACCTATCCAAGTGCTTCTTAAATGTTACTATTGTACTTGCCTCAACCACTTCCTCTGGCAGCTCGTTCTGTATACTCATCACTCTCTGTGTGAAAATGTAGTCCCTCAGGTCCCTTTAAAATGTTTCCCCTCTCACCCTAACCTATGACTGCTAGTTTTGGGATTCCCCTATGCTGGGGAAAAGACTTATCATCCACCTTATTTATGGCCCTCAATTTTAAATACTTCTATTCTCTCATTCTCCTACATTCCAAGGAATAAAGACCTAGCCTGGCCAACCTTTCCCTATAACTCAGGCCCTCTCATCCTGGCAACCTCCTCGTAAATCTTCTCTGCATTCTTTCCAGTTTAACCATGTCTTTTCTATAATAGGGTGACCTTCTGTTTGAAATGAAGCTGTCCAGCTGTTTACCAGTTACACACCAATTACTGTTTACTTTTTTGTAAAAGATGAGCAGATGCATTTTGGGAGGTCAAATGCAAGAGGAAAGTAGATAGTAACTGGCGAGACCCTAAGAAGCACTGATGTACAGAGGGATTTTGGGGTGCAAGTCCATAGCTCCCCGAAAGTGGCAACCTAAGTGGACAGGGTGGTAAAGGCAGCGAACGGCATGCTTGCCTTCATCAGCCAGGGCATTGAGTATAAAAGTTGGGAAGTCGTGATGCAGCTACGTAAAACTTTGGTCAGGCCACATTTGGAGTATTGTGTGCTGTTCAGGCCACTGCATTACAGAAATGATAGAGGCTTTGGAGAGGGTGCAGAAGAGGTTCACCAGGATGTTGCCTGGATTAGAGAGTATTAGCTATAAGGAGAGGTTGGACAAACTTGGATTGTTTTCTCTGGAGTGCTGGGAGGCTGAATGGTGACCTGATGGAAGTTTGTAAAATTATGAGAAGTGTAGATAGTCAAAGTCTTTTTCCCAGGATGGAACAAATACTAGAGGGCATCAGTTTACATTGAGAAGGGGAAAGTTTAAAGATGTACAAGGCAAGTTTTTTTTGTTTAAGATGGTGTGGATCGTAATGCCGGGGAGGTGGTACAATAGCAACATTTGAAAGGCATTTGGAGAGGCACATGAACAGCAGGAATGGAGGGACATCAATCATGTGCAGGCAGATGGAATTGGTTAGATTGGCATTGTGGTGGCACAGATGTCAGCCAAAGGGCCTGTTCCTGTGCTGCACTGTTCCTTGTTCTATCCTGTGCTGCTGAGTGACATTATCAGCAGTGACTCAACCACAAGTCTGACTGAATTTTAATTGAGCAAATATTGAAGGATTACAAATAAACAGGAAATTTTATTACAAAAAACACTTTATCACAGTATTATTACAACATATAATTTAGTATACTCCAATCAGAATGCAATATCCTCATTTTAACCTGATAGGGATGACAAAACATAAAAACATGATTATTTGTACATTTAGTTAAAGTCTTCAAAAATGCAGATTTACCAAAATGATGTCAGGACTAATGAGTTTAAATTTTGCGTGCAGGCTGCACAAATCAGGTTGGTATTCTTGATAGGGTTAACATTAATAAGCATGGCTCGCGGTTGCCGTGCACCTAATGAAGGGATGTCCGGCAGATGCACCGTCGGGGACCTTGCAAGATTGATCTAGCCGCAGGGAGCAAGCCAGCGCGTAGGAGTGAGTTGGGGGCCCAGCTACACCTAGGGATGTGCACAAGAACCAAACCAATGAGATGGGTCATAACCACACCACAAGAAGGGACCAATCTCTGGTTGACAGCTCCAAGCTAGTAACCAATGAGACAAAAAGGGAGTGCCAATTAAGTATACCAACTGATGCACGCATTTTTTTTGTTAGTTGTTTTTGAGTAAGACTCAGAATTATCCAAGAAGTGTAACTGCACTGTTCGGTGCTGAATAAACCTTTGAATTTCTACCACCTGGCTCTCTGTATAAAGCAATTCAACAATTCCCATGAGATTGGAAAATTAAGGATGATATGATAATTAAAGGATTTACAGTGGATTAAAAAAAAGCATTTCCTCCAATGGTGAAGTTCAGAAAAAGGGAGGACAACCATAAAATTAGAGCTGGCCTTACCAGGAGTAATGTCAGAGAGAATTTCTCCCCAAAATAGTTAACAAAGAACTCTCTGGAATATTAGGTCTCTCAACTCCAATCCTTCCTCCCAACCCAAACCTCTCCCCCACAGCCACCACCCACCCCCACGCTGCCAAAAATGTGAGAGTATATTGGTTAAAAAAAACTTTAAAACTAAGACTGATCACTTTTTGTTGGGTGAAGGTATTGGGACATATGGAGCTATGGCAAAACAAATTGAGCCAGTTGAATGACCTACTTCTGTTCTTGGTCCTTCAAGATCTCAAGGGCTTTTCAGAAAAGTATTGTCATTTTCAGAGGTTCTGCAAGAACACCATTTCTTCTCAGTGTATAAAATTTTTTAGACAAACTTTTCTGGATGAAGATTTTCCGATGTTTTAATATAAAAATAACCACCCCAAACACATCAGATGTGACAGTGGTTGTTGCTACATGACAGTCTTGCTGATGTTAGAGAAACCAACTCCAATACAAGTCATTAGTACTTTCTCTCCACCTTTCCCTTCTTCCATCGGCTGAGTTTCAATCTTGAACATGATTTGGAAGAAGCTCTTCAGATGACGCAGAAACTCAATCCTTTAAAGAAATGTAAAAGTCACACATATTTCAGGTATGCCATCTTCCTGCTGTTTTACTATCATACTAGGATAAACATATGGCTCATAATCTCAACATTTCATCCAACTGACTTGTTGGATGGACTATGAATATAAAACTCAGAGCCATTGAAAAAGAACATCCCAAATAAGGGCATCAGCAGGACAATTAGTCAAAGGTAAATGCATTAAGACTAAAAACAAATTTCTCCATTCTCAACTTCTCCATTACTTTTTTTTTTAAAAGCAGTCCTTCCAAATAAATGTTCATCAGTGTTCCTCTGATTTAACTGAAGTATCTATTAAACAACTAGTTAAATGAGGCAGACCTTCCTTTGCCCAGAAATCAAGGGCTCTCCATCTTTGTTTCAGTGTGGTCCTGGGTGTAGTCTTTTGTTGAGAGCCTAGCGCACCCCCTTGTCCCTACAAACCCTAGCATCACAAGCTGTCAGTGTGATCATAGATATTAAATGCTGGTGGACTCTCAAACATTTAGTAAGACTTTGGACAAGTTTTTTAAAAAGTTAGAAAAGATAAAGAATGCTTTACATTTATATCACTAAGAAAAAACATTCACACAGAACAATTTAAGACGTGGAAACTAACAATAAAAAAATGCTGTGCATTTCTCCCAGCAGCCAATTCTGCACATTGCTTTGAATGAGGCTGCTGTACTTGCACCAAGTTTAACCTGGCCCCAGCTCAGCCCACAGGCTTCCCAGCCTGGAATTCAGGGAGCCTGCAGAAGGAGATTGTGCTAGCCCAACAAGTCGTCTGCCGAACAACACAGGAACAGCCACAGGGTGGTAGATACCACCACCAGCTCAGGCCTATGCCAGCAATGGAATGCGGAATCTCCCTGGATTTCTGCAGCAGTGGGATATAAACAATCCTCACAGCAAACTGTATAAACCAAACATGCCTTTATTCCACATTTCAGAGCAAGATGTCAGAAGTCTGGAGAAATAAACAAAGCCTCATTTCTAACAAGCACCAAAAACACAATTTTAATAAAACAAATGTTCCAGAACTGTGATGAGGCACAAATGTTATAAATCACAAGATAAAAATCAGTGCCTGTTGCATTATTAATTTCTCACTACTAAATGGTGAACCTGAAATGAGAACTAAACCATCTGTGCAAGAACAAAGGAGACTTTGCAGCCTAACATGGAAGAAGGTGGTAGCAGAATTCTGTATCAGGAAAAAACCAACCAGATAGAAATCCTTCACTAGAACCCACAGCAGAGAGCAGAATCACCTTCCCATGGGCCTTAAAGCAAAGCCAAACCAGCAGGGAAGGCTGCAGAAAGAGCAGAGAGAAAAGTCTAAACAAAAGTAATTCTATTTGTAATGGCTGAGGGGTAGGATTCAAAAATCAGTGATTTCATTTCAAAAGCACACTGAAGAAGTATGTGCAGTTCTGGCCAAATCACTTGCAGCCTGGAACAGTAGCAGCCAGGGTAGAGAAGGTTTAAGGATCTTGTGGGTTGGAAGCATTTAGTTATAAAGGAAATCTTGGCTCTGCTTTGTTTTCTTTACAACAGGTGAGAGGCCGAAGGGAGATTTAATGATGGTGTATAAAATTTACAAGGTCTAGTTAGGGCAAATAGGAACTTCTATTTCCCCTAGCAGAAAGGTTAATAATTAGGGACAGGGATTTAAAGTTAATAGTAGAAAGGTTAGAAGTGAACAAAGGAAAAATATTCTCACCCAACAGTGGAACTGAAGAGAAGACAGGAAAAAAAATGACCTGAATGAGAACTTTATCCTGTAACTTCTGTTTTTCAAGCATTTATCCAATTCCCTTTTGCAAGTTACTACTGATAAAGGGAAGGAATAGTTGCATGGAGTGTGGACAGTAATGCTAACTGGGTGGCTTTTTTCAAAGAATCACGACCTACAAGACCACAAGCCAAGATCTGGGATTATTCTCTGCAACTCTTTCTCATGGGGCATGAACTCAAAGGGCTGAATTGCCTTTTTTTGTGAAGGTCCACAACTGTAATGTTGGTAAAGGTGTTAGGCAAAATGGTGTCTCAAAGCTTGATATTTCTTGCATTGGTTTCAAAAGGACAAAATGGCTTGAACAGAACATTTGAGGAACATAGACTGGCTCCATTATTGCAAAACATTTACAATTCAAAAGAGAAAAAGAATCTAATGTAACATACTCCCTCTCCAGCACTGACTCCTACCATTCCCTCCCCATCTCTCAACTGAAACACTGGTGCAAGCTTGCCTAACTGCCCATTACTGCTTTTTGTCCCTTTGTGGTGCAGCTGAGTGTGGCTTACCTTCAGAATGGCCAATGAAGAGCAGATATATTTGGCAAATTAAAGCCATAAATGTATGACCAACTGAGACATATAACTATTAGTCAGATAATGTATGACCCTTCAATTTTCTAATGCAAGATATTTCAGCGTTAATCTACAATATCAGAATGCTAATTCAGTATGTGCACAGAATAACTGGTTTGAATCTATCAATGATTAATACAGAAGTATGATATGGGTTTCTGCACAAGTGGACTTTTGCTTTTATTTAATTTGGAAGTGTACTGGAAAATTATTTACTCCTTGGTAACACTCGATGACCAATAACCTAACAGCAAACCTTACATATGACATACTTTTAGCAATATACTGGAACAGGAGCAAAGAAACCTATAGATTGGAGTGTGCGCAGCTAAACTGATTCTTTGAAAAACCACCCAATTATCAATATTGCCCACCATTCTGTTGCAATCTTTCTTTCCTCTTACCCTGCAACTCTTTCATTTTCAAGTGTTTATCCAATTCCCATTTACAAGTTACTACTGATTCTACTTTAACCTCCATCTCAGGTACTGCATTCTCGATCATAACATGTCACTGCAAGCAGCAACTCGTTCTCCTCTGCTTCTTGTTGGGTTCACTGCATTTTGGTATTTATTTCAATGGACTGGGTTCCTTAAGAAAATGTACCACAATATTCTGCAACTTTTTTTTTAAAAACGTCTGCACATCAAGTCTGTTTCTGATCCAGAAATATGACATTTTCCAGTCAGTGGAGTTACCCCAGCCTGCTTACCATAAGTGCAAACCTAAAGCAATTGGCATTTGCATAGTGTACTTCACAATTTCAGAACATCTCAAACCAGAGAAAGGAGAAATTGCTCCCGGCCGAGAAGCCTGCCACACTGACATTTCCCTGACAACGTTACATCCCGAGGTGTGAGAAGAGTAATCTTCCAGAGTCAGCAGTCTTGTGATGGCACTGTCACTCTTCAGTTATCACAGTACTGTACCTCTTGAAGAAACAGCACCGGTACCATGATAACTGAAAAAGGACAGACCTTCCAATCTCCACATTTCCAGCTGAGGGAACATTTTGAAAGCCAAAACAAGAAAACACCAGAAGCAAACTGATCCACCTGCACAAAGTACACTGCTGTGTCATGCTAATGCATTATGAGGCATTCACTTACGTGTAAGGGGACAGCTGACCTATCTGAAGTTTTGAAACATCCTGCTGTCCAAGGGTCATGTACAGCAGGGCCAGACTCTGATTTATTGAATCCACACAGCCACCCTGTACAAACAGAGAAAAATAAAGCAAGTCACAAACAACCAACATTACTTTAGAAAGAAATCTAAAATTGAAGTGGTACACAGAATTCCATGCTTGATTCTAGAGAACACACCACAATAAAACTGAAGCTAGTCCCACTAATGTTCGTCAAAACAGACTCTCTTCCAGCATTGTTTACTGACACCGTCTATTCCATAGATGATAATCAACATGCAGTGCAATAATCAAAACTAATACTGCACCCAGTAATGAGGGAGTGCTGTTCTGTTAAGGTGAAACCTTTAATCAAGGCTTTCATTAGGCCGAGGTGAAATATACCATTGCACATTTGAAGATGAGGATAAGTTCGTCCCAATGGCCAATTTACTCTTCAAACAAATTATAAACCAACAACATTTAATGCACTGCATCCAGGCTGAAGTTAAATTCCTACTGAAAGGATATGATAGTGGTGCAGCTTTTATTACAAGATGAGTAACCCAGGCGCCTTGACTAAAAATCAAGAGATGCGTGTCAAAATTTTACCACGGAAGCTGTGGAATTAAAATTTGGAGAATACTCTGGAATTAAAAATAAACCACAACTAATCTCAGTAATAATGACCAACAACTGACTGAACTGTCATAAAAAGCCATTCGGATTAGCATCCTTCAGAGAAGGGATCCTGCTATCCTTACCTGATCTGGTCTACATGGGACACCAAACACACAGCAATGTGGTTCACCCTTAAATGCTCTCTAATGGCCAAGCAAGCCAATTAGCTGCATTAAGGCAAAAGAAAACACAGATGGGATAACTAATTCCTCTGTAATATTTTGGTCATATGATGACGAGGCTCTAGCCCCCTATCCATTAATCACCAGGTAATGCACATCAAGAGACTGCTAGATAAATATCTAAAGTTATGAATTTAGTGCAACAAATTGCACTCTTCTAATTAATGTGTGTACTCCAGGTGTCACACTAAGATGAAATGCTCTTATCCTGGGTTAGAACCCCAGAACAGAAACTGGTTTACATCTCAAGTAACAAAAGGAAGGAGGATTAAAAACTGAAGGAGGGCGAAGGACCTCTTCAGAGCAACTGGGGATGAGCCACACAACGCCAGCCTTGTCTGCAATGCCTACGGCTCAAGAATAATCCAAAAAATTCATAACACAGTCATATATTACTGCAAAAATACAAGCCAATCTATTGTTGTTGATAGCGAAGGTTATCGTAGATTACGGGGGATCTTGATCAGTTAGGAAAGTGGGCTGAGGAGTGGCAAATGGATTTCAATACAGATAAATATGAGGTGATGCATTTTGGAAAGTCAAACCAGCATAGGACTTATACTATGAATGGTTGGGCACTAGGGAATGTAATGGAACAGAGGGACCAAGGAGTACAAATGCATAGTTCGTTGAAAGCAGCAACACAGGTAGACAGGATGGTGAAAACGGCATTTAGCACACTGGTCTTTATCAGTCAGGGCACTGAGTATAGGAGTTGGGACATTATGGTTGCAGTTGTACAAGTCGTTAGTGAGGCTGCACTTGGGAGTACTGTGTACAGTTTTGGTCACCGTTATAAAAACGACATGGTTAAACCGGAAAGAGTGCAGATAAGATTTACGAGGATGTTGTCAGGATTAGAGGGCCTGAGTCATAGAGAGAGGTTGGCCAGGCTAGGTCTTTATTCCTTGGAACATAGGAGAATTAGGGGCGATCTTATAGAAGTGTTTAAAATTATGAGGGGCATGGATAAAGTGGATGCTAAGTCCTTTCCCCAGAGTAGGAGAGTCCAAAACTATGGGGAAAGATTTAGAAGGGACCTGAGGGGCAACCTTTTCACACAGAAGGTGATGAGTATACGGAAAGAGCTGCCAGAGGAAGTGGTTGAGGGAGGTGCAATAGTATCATTTAAGAAGCACTTGGATAGGTACATGGAGGGAGGGGACTGGAGGGATCTGGGCCAAATGCAGGAAATTGGGACTAGCTAGGTGGATAACATGGTTGGCATGGACTTGTTGGGCTGAAGGGCCTCTGTCCGTGCCATATTGCTCCATTACTCGATACCATTAAATAAATTCATGCGTGGATCTCAGCCTTAAGCAGAAACCAAGATGTTATTATTGAAATGCAATTTAAAGATTTGAAAGCAAGTCATGCAGGCTGATTGGAGCTAACAGCTAGCAAACAGCTATGTATTATGCTAAATACTTTCCATATTTATCCTGCACTCCCCTCCCTAATGCCAATTCTGAAATGAGGACCCTCAAAGCATTTTGAGCAGAAACTTACTCTGTAGATTTCTTCCAAAAGCAGCTTTGCACAGTTCTTCCCAAGGTCCTCAGGCAAGACAGGTGATCCTTGGCCTGAAGGATTTGAAACCAGCTCTGCACTCAGCAATGTTCCATTTGTTGTTTCAGCCACCAAAGACAAGCCAAAACCCGGGGACCTAAGATATAATCACATTCTCATCTGTCTCAGATTTCAGATCATGTTTCACACTTCAACATGAAAATGCTACAAGAACGTCAATTCAAGGCACAGACAAGTTCTGAGAAAATAAAGTCCTTTACTTCATATTAGCCTGGAGTATTGTCATTTTAAAATGCCACAAGAACACGTGCATGATTTTATATCTAGATAACATTCTCATCTTTAATGTTTAGCATAGTTTAAAATTATGCTAGAGAGCCAATTGTCTAATTCTACACAACCTACTTCTCTCTAATACTATCTCCAGGTCGGCATCTGACACATTAAGCTGCATAGGAAAAGGAACATGCCTCCCAGTGCCTCCTTCATATTAATGAAACAGCTAAGGCAAGGTAGTAGGGATTTCATCCAACATCTGATATCTCCTCCTTTTTCAGAAAACCAGGTTTCTTCCCCACTGCTATCGATGGAGCCCTCACCCACATCTCTTCCATTTCCCATACATCTGCCCTCACCCCATCCCCTCCCAGACATAACAGGGATAGAGTTCCCCTTGCCCTCACCTACCACCCCACCAGCCTATGCATCCAACTTATCATTCTCCGCAACTTCCGCCATCTCCAACAGGATTCCCCCCCACTAGGCACGTCTTCCCCTCCCCTCCCAGTTTTCTGCAGGGATCTCTCTCACCTTGACTCCCTTGTCTGTTCATCCCTCCCCACCGATCCCCCTCCAGGCATTTATCCCTGCAACCGTGCTAAGTGTTACACCTGCCCCTACACCTCCTCCCTCACCACCATTCAGGGCCCTAAACAGTCCTTCACATGTGAATCCATGGGTGTTATTTATTGCATCTGGTGCTCCCTCCTCTACATCGGTGAGACCCGAAGCAGATTGGCGGATCACTTCGTCGGGCACTTTCAATCTGTCCACCACATCAGTCGGATCTCTCGGTGGCCAGCTATTTAAATTCTACTTCCCATTCCCACACTGACATGTCTGTCCATGGTCTCCTCCACTGCCTGGTCGTCTAGACACAGATTGGAGGAACAACACTCATATTCCACCTGATAACCACTCCCCTTCTTTTCCTCCTGATTCCACTAGTCCCCATCACCCTCTCTTTCCCCTCCTCCATCTACCCATCACCCACACATTCCTCCCCACCTCCTTCTCTTTATTCCAGGCTCCACTGTCCTCTCCTATCAGATTCATCTTCTTCAGCCCTTTGTCACTTCCACCTATCACCTCCCACCTTCTCACATCATTCCCACTCTCCTCCCTCCCTCACCTCCTATCACCCCCATCACCTGGATCCTCCTATGATTAGCCATCTCTTGCTCCACCCCTTCCATCCACATTTTTTAAATATAATAACTTTCACAATCCCCCCCTTTCTTTCCAGTCCTGATGAAGGGTTTCAACCAGAAACGTTGACTGTTCATTTCCCTCCATAGATGCTGCCTGACTCACTGAGTTTCTCCAGCTTCTTTGTTTGATGCTCCAGATTTCCAGCATCTGTAATCTCGTGCCTTCATCCTACATTTGACTGCTTTTAGTTTCCATCTCCTCTGTCCCAATATGCATATTATAACAATCTAGGCAAAAATAAACAACAAAAGTGGTCTAGACTAAGTGTTAGTGGTTGACAGAGATTATAAATCAGGCTTGAATTGCAAAAAAAAAATGCAAGTTGAGTTCTGCTCCGCTTCCCAGAGGATCACTACTTTTGCTGCAAAGAAGTTAAGGAAGTGTTGTCCAACATTGGAATTTAAGCAATGGAATTAAACAAAGAGGAAAAGCCTATACCCTGAGACAAGAAAATCCACCCATTTCAGGCAATACACTGCCAGTGTATAGATAAACAGTTATAGAGAAAAGTTACAACCACATTTTTAAACCTCTGTCACACAACAGCAATGCAGTAGAAAGATTCTAGTGTAAAGGAAAACAAAATGTTAAGACAAATGAAAAAACAGAAGATGCTGGAGCTACTCAGCCATCAGGCAGCATGTGTGGCAAAAACAAAATACATCTAATACTTCAGGTCAATTGCCAGAATTTACATAAAGGTCATTGACTTAAAGTGTTAACGTTGTTTCTTTCTCCATGGATGCCATTTGGCCTGCTAAGTATTGTCAGCATTTTTTGTTTTTATTTCAGATTTCCGGCATTTGTAGTTTCTTTTCAAATACTAAATTAAATGCTGTTTTAAGTTTTAATTGCACTAAAGCAACAATAATCAGAACATTTTAGTTTTATCATCCACTGCATTTCAACAAAAGTCATGAAGAACTTTGATGAGCATTTTTGAAATTCAACCTTAAATTTCAGCCGAAGTGCCCACTGCATCAGATTGACTCACTTTCCAGAATTTGCTCCTTTCATATGATCAGTGTAGATGTAGATATCTGGTATGAACTTGTTTAAAATGTTTCTGGTTGAATCAACAATTCTATTGGCCATCTGTGGAGACACCCTGACAGAGTACCTGTAGTTCTCAGTGAAGGAAAATTACACGGCAACAAACACTGAAATCAACTCGAGATTATAGCTTTGATTCACTTTGGATAACAAAAACTTCACCTGTACTTCAAGTAATTTATGGTTCAAATACTATTAATATCTGTAAAATTATAACTTTCTTCACTTTCCACTTTACCCTTTCTGACCTCTGTGGGTCCAATAAGCTGTTTCCACAAGGAACTGCAAACTGAATAAACCAATACCACACCACGTAATGATCTCTGGATTAATACCCAAACCAAATGCAAATTGGAATATGGTGAATAACATCAAAGAATTGAATGTGTGTTTCAAAGATCTGTGTGGGATAAATGAGTTGAGTCATGAAGCATTGACACCAATACTGAAGTAAGGGGGAGCTATTTGGATGGGCTTCATTTGAATCAGGATGAGACCCAAACTGAATAACCACGACTGTAGATAAGGCTTTAAATTAAATAGCAACTTTGGCTGGAGAGGTGGTTCTAATGAGGAAAAGTTTAGAAAGTTAAAGAACAAACCTATAGTGCTGGGTAGTAAATGGGTAATGATAACCAGAGTCTGTCAGGAAGATTTAGACTAAACAAACATATACATCAAATTAGAGTCACAGCCAGATAAAACTAGCAAAATAAAAAAGATAAAATTAAATGTTCTTCATCTAAATGCATGCAGCAGTGTAACAAGATGAATTAATGGCACAAATAGAAATAACTGGGTACGATCTAATAGCCGTTACACAGACATGATAGCAAAGTTGGGAATTAAATATTCCAGGATCCTTTTAGAACAGTAAATGGAAAAGGAGGTTGGGAAGCCAAAGTATTAAAGAATAGAACAAAGACTGTTGAGAGGAAGGATTGTGGCATGGAAAATCAGGAGGCAGAATCAGTTTGCGTGGAGTAAGAAACAGCAAGATGCAGAAAACATTGGTGGGAGTACCATCCAGACCCCAATGCATGGCAGTGTTTAAATAAAAAGAAACAGGAAATTAGGGGTACAAGTAATAAACATAATACAATGATCATGGGGACTTTGGTTATGTATAGAGCAAACCAAGTGCATAGTAATAGCATGGAAGCTGAATATATGCAGTGCATCACAGATGGATTTCTAGATCAGTACATTGAAGAAGCAACAAGAGAACAGACTATTTTATATCTAAAATTGTAATCAGAAATGATTAATTGACAACCTGGCAGTTAAGGGGCTTTTAGGGAACTGAACACAATACAGCAGAATTTTGTGGTTCAGTTCAATCTAAAACTAGGTTTGTAAATCTAAATAAAGCAAACTATGAAGGAATGAAGCATAAGTTGGCAATGCTGGCAAGAGAAACTACAATAACAGGCACATGAATGTGCAGGGAATGGAGGGATATGGATCTTGTGCAGGCAGATAAGTTTAGTTTAATTTGGTATCATGGTTGGCACAGACATGGTGGGCCAAAGGGCTTGTTCCTGTGGTCGACTGCCATAATTTTTATTAGGTTCTAATAAAAGGTATGGCAGTAAAAAGGAAATGGCTAACATTTAAAGAAGCCCAATGATCAGGAACATTTAGGAATTCATTACAGGAGGATCAAGGCATTGATATGAAAGGGAAAGAAGCACACAAGAGTAGTCTAGTGAGAAACATGAAAACAGATTCTAAGACTACGTATAGATATCTAAAAATAAAAAGATCAGCTAAAGTTAATGTGGGTCCCTTGCAGACTGAGATAAGAGAAATTACACTTGGGAATAAGGAAAATGTCTTCCTGAAGTTATTGTCAAACTGCGCCCATCTGTCTTCTCAGGTGGCCAGAAAAGTCCCATTAACATTCAGAACCTCTCAGTGTATATCCATCCCTACTTCAACTTTATCACAGAGATTGGTTATTTGCCTCATTGTTATTGGGATAACCTTGCTTTATGCAAATTGACTACATTACACAACATTAAAACAGTGACTACAATTTATAAGTACCTCAGTGGCTAGGAAGCATTTTGCAAAGTCCTGAGAAGCTGAAGGGCTCTATGTAAACACAAGTTTAAAAGATGGATGTGTCTGAAACTCAAGTTCTTCTCCCCTTCCTCTCCTCAAAAGCATTGGGCCTAAGTAAAGAATGAAAATAAGGTTTCGACTGACTAGGCTCTTTGTGAAAGGATACGCCACACCTCTGATCCGTTTAATTTTGCCAGAGTCTGTTAACTGAATGGGCTTCAAAAATCGTCGCACTGGGCACGAGAAGATAATCTCACCTCCTCCACCAGGAGGCATTCCTCTCCGGACTATCTGTTCAAGCAAGCAAGCAATAGCACAGGTTTAATAATTACAAGCAACTCAGGCAACAACGTAATTCTCTTGACAATTAGACAGAGATTGTAACAGTTATATTTGAAAAAAATCAATATTGAATGCTCTTTTTTTTTTGCACTTCAGCAAAATCATTCTGATTATCCATTTAGGCAGTTATCAAGTTGAGCCCAAATTTGATTTTTGTGGGTGGGGGGGATTGAGAAAAAAATCCACTCCTTTAAGGCAACTTTTATCTGATGGAAAATATGATTTTGCATATATCTATAAATGGCAACTGTTTTTAAAAGGAGACATTACATTCTGCAGAGGAAGATGAAGACAACTATAGAAAATATGATCTATAGAAATAAGAAGAACCTTGACAAATGGCACCTCCATAAATCATAAAGCAAAATGCACTGGGTCTGTAGATAATCTTTAAGTGAATTCTAGTGCAAGTATTTTCCCTTTATTTTGTATTTGTAAATACAATAGTAGTAGTACACTTAAACTTAAGTGCATCATCCTTTCAAGGGATGGTTCTTATCTATCAACTGCAAAGTGCTCCAACAGCATGGTATACTCCCATTAATATTAGCACCACAGGAAGCAGCCATTTCTATTCAAATACAACAGTTACCATGTACTTTGGCCATCGCAATTTCAAGAACAGTGCAGGCATTAAAATATCAATATGGAATGTCCCACAAATTTGGAGTCTAATCCAATGGTTTGAATTTATTTTATAACTTTGGTTGAAAACATCCTTTAATTTTTTTTAAGTAACCAAAAGGTACTCTACACATTTCTGTGGGTAAAAGCTGCACAAAATTGGTACTCAAAATTAACAGCATTTATTTTCTGCTGTGGTAGAAAAATTCTCTCTTCAATAATTTCCAATTGTTGCTCCAATCCATCACAAGTTAACAAATTACATTAAACAGTAACCACCATTGTCAAAGAAATACACCATCAGGGAGCATTTCTTACCTTCAGCTCAAGACCTTCACCATCTATACCAAATCTCTTCATTAGTGGCAGGGCTGTAGCTTTTAGAGTGTCCACCTAACAGGAACACAAGGAACAATTGTATTGAAATTAATATTAAAGCCAGAATCTATACAGATGTGCAGTAATGGCCCAGATAGTATATCCAGTACACATCAGAAATTCAGTTGGTATAAATAAGAGAAAAAGTCTCATCTTTTGCCACTGCCAGCTGAATTTAACAAAGATAGCTGAAATTAAAAAAAAAGGCAAATTCAATTTGAAAAGATCAGGAGATATTCTTTTGACCACTCATAACATTGCATCAAGGACCTGTACTTTCTCTGACTTAAGAAAAACTACGTATACATTGCTTCAAATATTCTGAAAATTTGCTTTTTTTTTTAAAAACAAGATAAAAAAACAACCAACTGGTGCATTTTTACCACAATCCTCCAGCATAAAACATTCTTGGATCAAAAATGCAGAGTTATTAAAAAAAGATTTAAAGTGTGTGTCTTTTGACATATAGACAATAGTCTGCAACTATACGGTGCTTACAATGGTAAAAGATTCATCGGCCCTTCACAAGAGAGTTGGATATTAAAAACTGGCAATGAGCCAAGAACACATTTAGACCAAGTGACAAATGTTAAGTCAAAGAAGAGGATTTTAATTACTGTCTTAAGGGGGAGAGGTGGAGAAGGAAGTCCCGACAGCTAAAGCATGACTGACTATGGAATAATGAAGGAAATCCACAAGAGGTCAGAGTTGGGGAGTACTGGGCTCTCTAGTGTGTAGGGAGTTATAAAGAAAGCCAGAGCAAGGCCATAGATATTTTAAACACTAACTTTCAGGATCTGGATGTCACTGACAGGACAAACACTTATTGATCATCCCCACTTTCCTTGAGAAGGTTGTAATGAGCTGCTGCTTTGAACTGCAGCTATCCTTCTGGTGAAGTTGCTCCCATTGTGCTGTTGGATCAAAAGTTCCAGGATTTGGACCCAACAACAATGAAAGCCCAGCAATACATTTCCAACTCAGGATGGTGTACAACTTTGGTGCGGTTCCCAAAGGCACAGTTTCTGTACTGATGTCCAGGGCTGGGACAATTGACTTCTAACAACCACAATAATCTTCCTTTCTGTAAGACGCAACTCCAAATGCTGGATTCAACCATTCAGTTCTTGAAATAACTGGAAAAACCCTATTCACTACAGCTTAGCAACACTATGACCACCTTGCACGAAAATGGACTTTATTTTTATCTAGTTGTGTTGTTTCTTGTAAAAATTGTGTATAATTTATGTTTAATTTGTTTTTCTTGTGAATGCTGCTTAGATGATGCAATGTGCTTGTGATGCTGCTGCAAGTAAGTTTTTCACTGCACCCTTGCAATAATGTACTTGCACATGTGACAATAAACTTGACTTTGACTTTTTTTTCCCTTTGATGCCTATTGATTTCAGCTTTACCAGGCAGCATGAAGCCACATTCAATCAATTGCCATCATGATATCAAGAGCAGCAACAGATGCTGAAAAGGAAAATTTCTTCAAAGCTAGCATACCTTGAAGAGACTTTAAGGATAAATCAGCATGTGTTGGGGTAATAGGAGGAACACCCAATAATTTAAAAAACCCTGCAAGTCCAACACCAAGTCCCAAGGATGCTGGATTATCAGAGTTTTACTGTATTCAGCACTTCTACCTGAACCTAGAGCAATTACATCAATCCTTATTTCCTTGTAACCCATTTTCTCTCTCTCACATGCCCAGTTTACCCTATGAGCTCATCTTTGTGATGTAGAAGGAAACTGGAGCACCTGGAGGAAACCCATGTGGTCACAGAGAGAACATTCAGATGCCACAGAGTCAGCGCCAGAGGTTAGGATTGAACTTGACTCGCTAGAGCTGTGAGGCAGCGGCTCCAATTTTTTTTATTTCAACCAATTGTTCCTCACCATACATGACTAGATATGGTAGGACAGCACAACTGTGACATGATCCATTGGTTAGGAAATTGTTTAGTTGTCTTTTGCATGCTGTTTAGCATACAGGTAGTCCTGTATTGCAGTTTCTCTGGGCTTTCACCTCATCATTTTTAGGTATGCCTGGTGCTGCTCCCAGTAGGTCCTTTTCCACTTGTTCAACTGAGGTTGATCCCCTGGTTTAACAGCAATGGTAGAACGAAGGATATGCCAGGTCTTGAGATGATGGATCATGACTGGTTGACATCTTAAAGATTATGGAAAAGTAGGCTCCTAGCCAAAAGAACCAAATGCCATGGACAAACCGAGGTACAGTAGTGTAATGGGCAAATAAACCAAAGACCCAAGCTCATAGATCAGAGAACAAATTTTAATCATAATATAGCAATGTGAGAATTTGAATGCATTAAAAATCTGTATATAGAGTTGGTATCAATAAAAGTGCCCACAAAGCTACCAACATTGGAAAATCCCAACCCTTTGTTATTTTCTTCATTGAAGGCTACTTTACCCAGTCTGGCCACCACATGACCCCAGCAGAGTCCATATCTGTCCTCTGAAGTAGGCTAACAAGCTATTCAAACCTTCAACAGTTCAACAAGAGCCAAAACCAACCACCTTAGGGCAACTAGGGATACACAATAAGCGCTGATCTTGCAAACAAAACTGGAAAAACATGTCAATGTTAGCCAAATTCTTTACAGCAAGTAGTTCAAACTACCATTATCATCAACGGGTCAAATAGCAATTAAAATTTCTCTTAAAATTATCTTACTGAGGGATCCATTTGATCATTGGTGACACCTTTCAAGATGGCTTTTAGTGGTCGCTTACAAAATGGGGCTAGGCAGAGCAAGGCTTCTAGGTAATAACCAATGGAACGTTGAGGATGGCAATCATGTTCAACTGTTCCTCCATGTAGAAGACCTGGTTGGTAATACAGCGTAGTACCTGAAAGAAGCAAAGTAACTTCTTTAAATGAGTCATTCAAAATAATTACCAAATAATGTTCAATGTGAGATTAAAACAGAAAATGCTGGAAAAATTTAGCAAGTCAGGCAACATCGATGGGAAGAGAAACAATTAACCTCTCAGGTTTGAGACCCTTCATCAGAAATGTTTTTTTCCATGTTCAATGCAAGCATATATATGTATTGCTATGTCAAGGTAGATGAACTCATGTGTCCCATTCATGTATCACTAAGTTCCAAACTGTGCCACATTATCAAGGAAAACCATCAAACAAGCTTTCCCACGTTTGCTAAGAAGAGTGAAAAGCAAAGGAGAAAAAAAAACCTCAGAGCACTGTTGCCAAGTCCCAGTTTAGCCAGACAATGGGGAAAACATGTTGTACACTTTATCAGCAATGGCCTTGGATGACAGGCAAAATACAGGAATATTAAGCGCACTGAATAAGTTAGAAAAGCTAGTGAATACCATGAAGCAGTGCATTTGATACACAATGGACCACAAAACAGAAGGTTAAATACTGGACATAGATAATGGGTCACATCTCCTACTAAGAGTCAGGTACATGGTGAGAACTCTCAAATTCACCTGGCTGCTCCATGACCCAACTGGTGTCAGATAGGAGAAGCATCCCAGATTCAGGAAAACTGTTGCTGATTTATTACAATGAAGTGAGGGAGATTAACATTTGGGAAATGAGCCCTCTTCTCCACTTTTGGCGAAGAACATCATCATTTCAAGTGCTTCCAGATCAACAGTAATAAAGAGGAGGGAGAGCAAAGCTTTCCAGCTTCTGTCCTTCTGCCCACAAATATGTGCTTTAAAATCATCAAAAAGTAATATGGATCTCCACCATAAACAACACCACCAGGCGCAAGGGCAGCTTCTATCCTACTGTTATAAGACTACTGAACAGTCCCCAATACGAAAAGATGGACACTTGACCGCACAATCTACCTCATAATGGCCTTGCACCTTATTGTCTGCCTGCACTTTCTATGTAACTATAACCATTTATTCTGCATTCTGTTACGGTTTTCTCTTGAACTTCCTCAATGCACAGTTGTAAAGAAATGATCTGTATGGATGGCATGCAAAACAGTTTTTCACTGTACCTCGGTAAATGTGACTGTAATAAACCAATCAGGTCAAAATTAGTCATCAAATCAAATTGTTCAATTGCCAATCAGGGCCACAGTACTGAAAAGTTGTGCCGCGAGCTTCAGTAACTACTTTGCCAGGCAAAAAAAAAATTGCATTTCATTTTTAGAGTCTCCCACAGGACTACAAAATGTTACAGAAGCCAAATGTTTAATAAACTAACAAAACAAGAAAACACACACAGAGAACCAAGTAGTAGAAAGATCCTCGATGAGAACAGGAGGTAGATAAATGGTAGAAATGGCAACATGAAACATAATGGTTGAAATACAAAGAAATACTTCAGAGACACTGCAGACAGATAAAAGGAATAAGTTGAAAGATAAACATGCCTTCAGTCTTGGTGGGTTCCTTTTTCTTTAAAATAAAACCCTCTTCATTTACAATACCTATTCTCTTTAAATTAAAAACATATATACCCATACACTTAGCTTCAATGAAGATTGAGAGTTAAATTCTATTACTGCATCTTAATGCATTTCAATTTTGAAACCAAAATTCAATTTAGAACTGATGATTGCTTTTTGTCAACTGGCACTTTCTAGTGCTACCCTCAATGGTTCTTTGACTTAATTTCCATTGAAACAAATGGTATTTTTGCTTGAATCTGTCTGTAGAAAGAAGAAATCCCCATATTTAAAAAGCATCCAATGACATTAACAAAATATCTCAAACTAAATTTGTTCTAGTATTGGTTCATATCTGGAATATTTCTGAAGGAAAGTGAAGTCTGGCAATAAGGATTCTTAAACTGAATGAGGGTCACTGTAACAAGTCTGCCTCAGATTATCAAAGCAGTTAAGCCAATTTTGAAATGTTCAATAATGCAAATCGAAAATGGTTATCAGTTTTTAATTACCGTCAGTGACAGTGTATTTTGTATCTAAGTATTGTAAACTGGGAACTATATTTTGTTTTTGGTTCACACTCAGTACTAAAATATTTTAAGCATCCTTTATGGAATTAAGAACAAGTGTTACAAATAAACATGTATTTCATTTATCCAAGATCATATCCTGGGTATCGTCTATAATTTCAGAAGGATATTCATGAAACTGTGTAGCCTGAGTACAAGAGTTTTTCAAAAAGTGGAATTTGACACGATCACAAAGGAGGAATTCAAAGTCAAAGCTGGCAATGTTTGCTTTATATACTTACGTAGGTATAAAATAAGAAAAGGTACCTTCTTATGGCACTTTTTTGAAAAGCATCCTGTCAATTTTAGTGCTCTGTCATTACATAAGCAAGCACATAGGCATGATCACTCTACTTGCTCTGCAATGAATCTGCTGCAGAAGGAACAATGTAAGCGACAGGTCAAAGCCCCTCCTCAATGCAGATCTCCAGGATTCATTCAAGGCTCAGTTCAGCAAGTCATCCCAAGTTCTGAACTAAAGTGTCACCTCAGATCATTAGCTGAAACTCTGGGTGTAATCCTTAATTGAAGAACAAGGACAGTACTGACTGAGCCAAGTTGACACTCAGGATGTGCAGAGTTAAGTGAAGATATTGGCAGAACACTTCCACTCAGAGTTCTGGAGGCGGTCACAAGGATAAACCCAGGAGACAAAAGAGACTGCAGATGCTGGAATCTGGAGTGACAAACAAACTGCTGTAAGAACTCAGCAGTTCGAGCAGGATCTGTGAGAGGAAAGGAATTGTTGATGTTTCAGGATGAAACCCTGCATGCTTGACCTGCTGAGTTCTTCCAGCAGACTGTCTGTTGCACCAGGTTAAACATGTTACAGTCAAATTATTGCAGTTCAGAATTAAGGGATTTCTGCTTAATTGTTTGTGGACCACTTTAACAAGTCTGCCCCCACGATTGACATCCTGGGGTCACTGCTGACCAGAAGCTTAAATGGACCAGCCAAATATTTTGGCTGTAAGCACAGATTAGAAGCTGAATGTCCTGCGGTGAACGAGTCATAGTTGATGCCCCAAAGCCTTTCCAACATCCACATGCCAGGAGTAGAATGGAATACTTTCCACTTGTCCAATTTAATATAGCTCCAACACCTGACACCACCCAGGACAAAACAGCCCTCTTGAATGACATGGCATCCACTACCTTTAATGTTCATTCCACCTGCCAACAGCACACCACAGTTGCAATGTGCACCATCCACAAATGCTGTGCAGTTGCCCACCTCGGCAATTCCAACAGCACCTCCCAAGCCCGGAACCTCCACGTCCAAAGGCAGCAAGGCACATGGGAACATCACACTTGTATGTCCTCCTCCAAATCACACACTATCCCAACTTGGAAATACAGTATAATCATTGTTCATTGTCACTTGAACTCAAAATCCTGGAATTCCCAACAAACAACACTGTGGGAGTGCCTTCATCAGAAGGACTACCTTCACAAGGAGAATGAGGGGTGGGCAATCAAATAACATTAATCTTCCTCGTGGCAATGAGGAAGCTTACAGGAATGAGAGAGATCAGCTGGTTGAGTGGTATCGTAACAACAACCTCTCACTCAATGCCAGGAAAACCAAGGAACTGACAGTGTACTTCAGGAAGGGGAAGTCTGGAAAACACACACCAGTCCTCATTGAGGGGTCAGCAGTGAAAAGGGTGAGCAGCTTCAAATTCCTGGGCGTCAACATCTCAGATGATCTATCCTGGGCCCAATATGTTGATGTAATCTTGAAGAAGGCATGCCAGTGGCTCTGCTTCATTAGGAGTTTGAGAAGATTTGGTATGTCACCAAAGACTCTTACAAATTTCTATAGATGTATGGTGGAGAGCATTCTGATTGGTTGCATCACAGCCTAGTGTGGAGCCTCCAATGCACAGGATTGCAAGAGGCTGCAGAGGGTTATGGACTCAGCCAGCTCCATCATGGGCACAACCCTCCCCACCATCAAGGACATCTTCAAGAGGGGGTGCCTCAAGAAAGTGGCATCCATCAGGAAGGACCCTCACCATTCGGGACTTGCCCTCTTCTTGTTACTACCATCAGGGAGTTGATACAGGAACCTGAAGACCCACACTCAATGATTTAGGAACAGCTTCTTCCCTTCCGTCAGATTTCCATGAACACTACCTCGTTGTTCCTTTTTGTTTGCACTAATTAGTTTTGTAATTTATAGATTTTAGTCTTTGCATTGTACTACTGCCCCAAAACAACAAATTTCACATCATATGTCGGTGATAATAAATCTGATTCTGATATGCAGAGAAAGCAGGTGGAACAGCCGTTTGATGTCTTGTCCAAAGGCCTCCTTTCTCTCAGCCCTTGTGTCAGCCAATGCCTGAAGTTCAAGTCCTGTGAGCTTTGGTCAGAGGGGCAACTTCTATCCCCAAGCCCAAGCTGAGGACAGCAATGAATACTGAGTGAATAACCAAAGTCCACACTTATTTATGGCTCACATTGAAAGATTTTTTTTAAACAAGGAAAGAAGTATCACTGTTGTTAACTGAGAGAACAAGGTCCTCAAAATAAATTGTACACCTATACTGCCAGATACATTTTACATTATTTCACATAATGAAAGCTTACTGATTCTGATGTATTTTTGTGCCCACTATAATTTATCACCTATATGGGAGTAAGAACCTCACATTGTTCAGAGAAATAAACTCACCAGTTTCATTTATTTCAATTCGGGAGCCATTTGTTATTTTGTCCATTAACCGAATAAAACTTGCTTCGAAGTCTGGAAGTATAAAGAAAGTCACATAAAGATACCTGGATATGATAAAACAATTTAAAATACAGATTTTTTTTAGATATAGATAAATGCTTCTTTGCCTAAATTGCTTCAATACACTCTATACATAAAACTTGGTGTTCCTGCAGCAGAGCTTCCATGAAGTGCTCCCTGTGTACATAATGCATGACATTATGCCTGTTTAAACTCTTGCACAAGCCTCTGGTTGCCAGTGAGATTTCGACAGGTCAAGGGAACGACTCTTTGCGAGCTGTTCTCAGCAAATCGACTCATTATAATTTACTCATTTATTATAATCGTTACTTTGATGTATTTATATATGGAATGATCTGTCTGGATGGCACACAAACAAAAAGCTTTTCATTGTATCTTGGTATATATCTTAATAACAAACTAATACCAACTCCTTTGACAAGTAAAAATTTCTAATTCTGGTCATCTCAAATAAAGACAGACACCATTATTTGTATTGGCATCTCGTAAACCTCAAAAACTAAAGCAAGTTACTGCAGGCGCTAGAAATCTGAAATAAAAACAGAATACTGGAAATGCTCAGCATGTTGGGCAGCACCAGTGGAGGGAGAGATAGAATTTATATTTCAGGTCCATGATCTTCATCAGAACATACCAGTTCTCCAACACCAATCCTATCCATCGTCAGGTCCTTTAGCTGTACATTTAGATTGGCCTGATCTCAAGATTGGGAATGCCCCAGTCACAAGGGTCCTTTATGAACACAGTATTGAATTCTAGTTGCGTAGCTAGTGCACAAGATTCTCAGCAGAACAGCAAAGGCCCTCAAAAAGTAATTTTTAAATTTAAGTGACATCTGTGTTTTTATTTCAGTACAAACATGTTGTAGGCTGAAATTATAAGTTAACATAGTGGATTTCAATTTTCTATCATTGGTTTGTGTAATACTATTGATTCCTTACATAAAAACATCTGCAAACCAAATCCACCCTGGAAATGTATAGCAGAAAATATCAGCAGCATGCAGTTCCCAAACCTGAAGGGCAACATTTTAATATCAAATTGCATTGCCTGCACTGGAAATTTAAAATGAGCATTCCTGAATCATGAGATACTTCATAAAACAATTTATTATGGCAATAACCAAGGTCAATAGATAACAATTATGTAATGGGCATATTATTTCTGTTGTGAAATATATTAAGCGTTTTGTCCAATGACAGAGCAGTTTTTCTTTTCAAAAAACTTGAGTTTGCATACAACACCATAAGAATGTGTTTCTTCTCCACCATAACTGTTAAACTTTGAGATACAATGTAATTAGCTGGACTTCCAATTATATTATAGGAGGACTCAATTTACACTACTATTGTTTTATCATGCAAGTTATGTATAATTTATGTTAACTTATGTTTGTAATGTGCTGTGCAGTTACATTGCAAAAATCTAATGTTTATCGTACTTATATCCTGTGTATGTATGCCTATGACAATAAACTTGACATCAGGGAAGCAGTAAGCTAATTTCCAGAACTTTTAGGCACTGATCTTTGGAAACATGCCAATATATAAAGAGCACAATGGTATGGGACCAGTCATGTGAAGAGACTAAAGAAGACCAATTGTTCTCCCTGATCCAACATCAAGGCTCGTTTATAGAAGCTCAAAATCATGAAATGTCAGTATAAAACTCTCAGAGGCAAAGAATTCCACAGATCTACCAGCCTCTGTGAAAATCACTGTAAGTTAATATACAGGTGGGAAGGCAAATTATATTTTGCCCTTTATTATAAGAGAATCCTGAGTAGATGAGCAAAGCTGTCTTGCTGAAATTACATAGGGCCACAGTAAGACCATACCAGAAATACTGTGTACAGGTATGTTGTCCCTACTCCAGGAAGGATATGCTTGTGACGTGGGAACTACAACAAAAGTTTATTAGATCATTTCTGGGATGTGGCGATTGTCCTACAAGGGCAGATTAAACAGACTTGGCATCCACTCCCTTAAGTTTAGAAGAATGTGAGGTGATTTAATTGAAACAAAGGTTCTGACAAGGCTTGGCGAGATATAAAATTGTTTATGTGGTGTCTAGAACCAGCAGTCATAACCTCAAAATAATGGGCCAGCTAGGACTGAGATGAGAAGATATTTCTTCACCCAGGGGTAGTGAACCCACACAAGAATATAAGTACTTCAGTGTTTACAGTGAGAGAGGACACAGAACACTTTTATTAATTGGCTAAAAAGGCAAGAGAGATGAGATGAGATTTTCTTTGATACAGTAGATTGTTGCAATCTGGAAAGCAGTGCCTAGTAAAGGCAACTGGACAAATAATTGAAACTGATCATTTTTTTTTCCTGGGCAAAAGAGAACAGAACAAAGACAGCAACAGGTCGAATCAGACTGTTAATTTAAAACACTGGCAAGTACACAACAAATTGAATAGCCTCCATTATTTAGCAGCACTGCTCCATAGCCTACTATACCTTGGTGATTTAAGTGCTCGTACCTGCCTCGACCACCCTCTCAGACAGTGTGTTCCAGAGTCCAACCACCCTCTGGAGAATAAACTTTTCCTCAGATCCTCTCTAACCCTCTTAGTCATCAGCTTAAACCTATGGCCTCTGATTACAGATACTTCTGCTATGGAGAAACGTTCATCTTGTCTACCCTATCTACACCTCATAATTTTCTACAATTTTAATCAGGTCCCCTCTCAGCCTCCACCACTTCAAGGAAAACAAACCCAGTCTCTCCTCATAACTTAGGTATTCCATCCCAGGCAACATCCTGATGAATCTCCTCTGCATCTTCTCCAGTGCAATCACATCCTTTTTTTTAGTGTGGTGAACAGACCTGCACACAATACTCCAGCTGTGGCCTTACTAAGTTGTACAAAGACCTTCAGACTCATTCTATACCTGTTAACAAAGGTCACATCCAGTAAGCCTTCTTCACCACCTTATCTACCTGCATTGCCACCTTTAGGGACTTACAGCCTTGTACACCAAGGCCCCTCTGTTCCACAATACTCCCCAAGGACCCATCATTCCTTTTGAGGGAAATGGACAGTTTATGTTCCTGGTCAAGATCCTTCATCTGGACTGGTAAGACTAAGTGGCCAGATGACAGGACTTGACCTGAAATGTCAACTGTCCATTATCATCGATAGGTGCTGCCTGACCTGCTGAGTTCCTGCAGCATGTTGTGTATTGCTCCAGATTCCAGCATCTGCAGCCTCTTGTGTCTCCTACCTTCTTGTGGTCTACTTATTAATCCTCCTAAAGTGCATCACTGCATACTTATCAGGATTAAGGTCCATCTACCATTGCTCTACCCAATATCATTCTGTAGTATAGGACTCCTTGCCATCCACAACACCAACTGCAAACATAACCACAGCACCTCCTACATACACACCCAGGTCGTCTATGTCTATCAAAAATCATCGCCAATCATTCAGGTAACCCCACCTCACAATACTTGATCTCGGGGGAAAAGCAAAAACAGATGAATCTTCTCACTATTCAACCTCAGTCTCGGCCACACTAACCCAGAGCAGAGGCTCTGCCAGCCTTCTGGTGTGTGCCAGGAGGCTCTATAATGAAATGTTTAGGGGGGGGGGGGCAGGAAGCAGCATTCCCGAGGGTGCCCCCACTGTTGCTGCTGGGACACCAGCGGGAGGTCACAACACGCTGCAGCTACATGGAGTACAGCCTGCAGTGAACAGCACGGTGAGGAGACCAACGCACCGCGCTCCCTCCCTCACCCCAGCCCAGGTCACTCACCGCGCTCCCTCCCTCACCGTTCCCTCACCCCGACCCGGATCCCTCACCCCGGCCGCGCACTCACCCCGCAGGCCTGGCTCCATCTCCTGGCTCCGGATAGCGGATATCCGCACAGAACGACCACTCAGGGTGGCGAGTGTGAGCCGCATCCTCAAGAACCGAGCTCCATCCCAGCACAGGGTCCGGTTGCTGCCCGCCATCTTGCAGGCCGCGCACGTGGTGCATCCGGCTCAAACCCCGCCCACCGGGCTCAAACCACGCCCATTGGCCTGGAACCCCGCCCGTCTGACCCAAACCACGCTCACCGATCTTAAACCACGCCCATTGGCCTGGAAACCCGCCCGTCTGACCCAAACCACGCCCACCGATCTTAAACCACGCCCAATACCCCGCCCGTCTGACTCAAACCCCGCCCATTGGATCCTCGCCCACCTGTCTCAAACCACGCCCACTGGGCTGAAACCTGGCTCTGTGGATTCAAGCCACGCCTATGGAACAGAGACCCCCATCTTACTGAACCCCTGCCACAGGAGGGAAACCTGACTCCTGTCCAGATGAAGGGTCTCGCCCCAAAACGTCGACTGTCCATTTCCTCCCACAGATGCTGCTGGATCTGCTGAGTTCCACCAGCATCTTGTGTGTTGCTCCAGTTTCTAGCATCTTGGGTCTCCATGAAATCTTACCTGCCGGACTCAGACCCTGGCCACTGGACTGTAAGCCTGATCTCAAGCCACATAACCATGCCCCCTGGTTTGAAACCCTGTCCAAAAAAGAGTCCATCCCAGACCCTTGGTCATAGTTAAGGAAAAGAAGATATCAGAAAGTACTGGTGTGGAAATTGCCCTCATTAGAAAAGGGAATGTGTCAGAAGGTCGCCGGAGAAAGTGGGAGAATGGAATGGGGCCCTTACAGAAAGCAGGGCTGGAGGAGATGTAGTCAAGATAGCTGTGGTCTGTAATGGATATTGGTCATTAAGCCACCCCCTGAGCTACCATTTGTGAAGTCAAGAAAGGGAGATGTCCCCGACGGAGCAATTGAAAGTAGAGTAGAAATTGCAGCAATGTGAAGAAATTTTGAGTTCTGTATGAGAGCAGAAGCAGCACCAATGCAATCATTAACATGCCAGAGCAAGTGCTGAGGGAGGGAGCCTGAGGAGGACTGAAACAAAGCTTTTCCATGTATCTTACAGAGACAGACATTGCCTGGACCCACACAGGGACATGTTTACATCATTGGTTTGGAGAAAATGAGTGGGGTTAAAGAAGGAGTTGTACTATATTAGAATGTATTCAGCCAGGTGAAGAAGGATAGAGAAATAAAGGGCTGCAGATGGTGGAATCTAGATGAAAAACACGATGATGCTCCAACATCATCGTGAAGAAGGATAGAAGTGGACGGGCAGTGGTTGGGCCTCTGTTCAAAGAAACAAGGGGCCTTCAGACCATCCTGGTGTGGGATGTAGGTTTAATGGGGTATCCATGGTGAAAATCAGCCAGTAAGAATCAGGAAACCAAAAACTGTCACAGTGGTGGAGAGCATTGGAGGTTTCACAGCCGTAAGTGGGAAGAATTTGGATGGGGGGAGGGGTGGTGGGGAAGATAAAATCAAAGTAAGAAGATATGTGTTCTGTGGGATATATGCCATTTGAAACAATGGGTCTACTTATGGAGGTGTGAGTTTGGGGGAACTCTTAAGAAACTGAAACAGGAGGATCCGGTACAAAGAGTTGTGCAGTGCTGGTCTGAGGAAGCAGATGAGCTCCTATGTGATTGCTTTGAGACAGTGGACTGGTCCATGTTCAAAGACTCAGCTGCCAGCCTTGATGAGTACGCCACCACCATCACAGACTTTATCAGCAAGTGTGTGAAGGACTGTGTACCAAAGAAGACAATACGGGTGTTCCCAAACAGAAAACCATGGATGAACCGGGAGATCCACTCCCTACTGAAGGCAAGGACTGCTGCACACAAATCTGGTGATCCTGATCTGTACAAGAAATCGAGGTATGACCTTCGAAGAGCTATCAGGGATGCCAAGAGGCAATACCAACTCAAAATAGAGTCCCTGACCAGCCGCCAGTTATGGCTGGGCTTACATGCCATAACAGGCTACAAGACGAAGACAGGCTGCATAGTTAACAACAGCGCATCCCTTCCTGATGAACTTAACACATTCTATGCGCATTTTGAACAGAAGGGAAGTGGATTGTCACCACCCACCCTGACAGCCTCCAATGCAGCTGAACCTGTGATCACAGTTGAGGACGTAAGATCAGTCTTCCGGAGAGTGAACACGAGGAAAGCACCTGGCCCAGATGGTGTCCCTGGCCGTGTGCTCAGATCTTGTGCTGATCAGCTAGCAGAAGTATTTGTGGACATATTTAACCTCTCCCTGCTTCAATCTCAGGTTCCCTCCTGTTTTAAGAAGACCACTATCATCCCACTACTGAAGAAAAGCAAGGTAACATGCCTCAATGACTACCGACCAATGGCTCTGACATCCACCATCATGAAGTGCTTTGAGAGGTTGGTCATGGCACGCATCAACTTCAGCCTACCAGACAATCTTGACCCACTGCAATTCGCCTATTGCTGAAACAGGTCTACAGCGGATGCCATCTCCCTGGCCCTACACTCAGCTCTGGAGCATCTGGACAGTAAAGACACCCACGTTAGACTATTGTTTATTGACTACAGCTCTGCCTTCAATACAATAATCCCAAGCAAGCTTGTAACAAAACTCCGAGACCTAGGACTCAACACCTCCCTCTGTAACTGGATCCTTGACTTTCTAACCAACAGACCTCAATCAGTGAGGATAGGCAGCAATACCTCCGGCACAATTATTCTCAACACCGGTGCCCCACAGGGCTGTGTCCTCAGCCCTCTACTCTACTCCCTACACACTCATGACTGTGTGGCCAGATTCTGCTCTAACTCCATCTACAAGTTTGCAGATGATACCACCGTTGCAGTCATAGCTCAAACAGTGATGAGTCGGAGTACAGGAAGGAGATAGAGAGCTTAGAGGAATGGTGTCATGACAGCAACCTTTCCCTCAATGTCAACAAAAGAGCTGGTCATTGACTTCAGGAAAGGGGGCGGTTTACATGCACCTGCCTACATCAATGGTCGAGAGGGTTGAGAGCTTCAAGTTCCTGGGAGTGAACATCACCAACAGCCTGTCCTGGTCAAATCACATGGATGCCACGGCCAAGAAAGCTCACCAGCGCCTCTACTTCCTCAGGAGGCTAAAGAAATTTGATTTGTCCCCTTTGACTCTCACCAACTTTTACTGATGCACCATAGAAAGCATCCTATCTGGATGTATCACAGCTTGGTACGGCAACTGCTCTGCCCAGGACAGCAAAAAACTGCAGAGTTGTGGACACAGCCCAGCGCATCATGGACACCAGTCTCCCCTCCTTGGACTCTGCCTTTACCCCTTGTTGTCTTGGTGTAGCAGCCAGCATAATTAAAGACCCCACCCACCTGGGTCATTCTCTCTTCTCTCCTCTTCCATCGGGTAGAAGATACAGGAGCCTGAGGGCACGTACCACCAGACTTAAGGACAGCTTCTACCCCACTGTGATAAGACTATTGAACAGTTCCCTTATACAACGAGATGGACTTTGACCTCACGATCTACCTTGTTGTGACCTTGCACCTTATTGCACTGCACTTTCTCTGTAGCTGTGACACTTTACTCTGTAATGTTATTGTTTTTACCTGTACTACATCAATGGACTCTGTACTAACTCAATGTAACTGCACTGTGTAATGAATTGACCTGTACGATCGGTATGCAAGACAAGTTTTTCACTGTACCTTGGTACAAGTGACAATAATAAACCAATACCAATACCAATACGCTGGAGGAAAAATCTCTGGAGGAAGCAAGGTCAGTAATGGGAAGAAAATGCCCTGCTATTTGGTGGTGGTATCGTGGTCTGGAGGGAACTTGTATTTAAATATTTGTGTGGTTGAAGATTGTCAGTATCTTCATTGGCCGAAAATAACACTAGAGTTTAAAGAGCTTATATCTCAAAATATGATACTTGTTTGACATATTTAAGTTCACCAAGTACGGGACTTCAAGGGCCTGCCCAGAGTCTAAAGCATGGTGGGCTCAAGACACAACTTCACAACTTGTTACTGCAGATACCCTATCATGAATGCAAAATTTCACAGAGGAAGAGACTTGTACACTTATTGGAAAGAACCACCTACGATTGGGAATTGTTCTGAAACGGGACCCCGGTGGTTCTATAGTCGACAATCTCGAAAACACTCAAACAGCTGCTGGTCACATGAGTCAAACACCAGCTATTGATGTTAATCGTCAGCCACCAACATAATTGAAGAGTATGTGCTTTTACACTACCTATTGTTAATTTGTAATCATTTTGGTTAAATATTGATATTTTTGTTTGAGGAGAAAAATGTAAAGACATTTACGGCCTTAGTAAGTGAATACAATTGCAGTGGCCAATGAGGTTACATGAGCATATTTGTTTATTTACAGCGGGTCTCTGTGAAACAGTCCGTAAGTTGCTTGTCTCTGAGTTACAATAATAAAATATTTTTTTTAATATATCTGAATGATACTAATAATTAAATAACAATAGATACACTTCCCTCCAGGATAGCACTATTCTCAGATTACTTCTCTCCAGGACTGCACACTCCCGGGATTGCTTCCCACCTGGAGTGTACACTTAGAGGTAAAGTGAGCATTGTTCCCAGAGAAAGGGTCTAGGGTAAATCTAGAACCAAGGCTTATTGGTTAAAAATAAGTTGTTGCCCATTTAAGACAAAGAGGTGAAATACTTTCACTTAAGGTTGTGATTCTTTGCAACGCATTTCCTCAAAGGGTAATGTAAATAGAATCTATTAATATTTTAAGGCAGAGGCAGATAGATTCCTGATAAGCAAGGGGGGGGGGGAGGGGAATAGAGTTGATATTTTCATAGAATCATGCAGCATGGAAACAGGCCAATCGGCCCAACTCGTCCAGGCTAACCAGTGGATACCATTCCATATTAACCCCATTGCCCATATCTAGTCCACAGCCCTCTATGCCGAAGCGATTCAAGTGCTCATCTAAGCACTTCTTAAATGCTATCAACTGTCCAGCTTCAACCACTCTGTCCAGAGTATTTAGCACTGCATTCCAAGTACTTATCACTCTTTGGGTGAAGGATCTCTTTCCCCTTACCTTAAACTTACATCCTCTAGTTTTATCTTCCTCTGATATGGGCAAAAGTTTCCTGAAGTCTACCCCATCTATATCCTTCACGGTTTATACACCTCATCATGTCTCCTCTTAACCTCCTCTGCTCCCAGGAAAAGAGACCCAGCTTCTCCAGTCTCTCCTTATAACTGAACTGCTTCATCCCTGGCAACATCGTGGTTAATCTCCTTCGTACACTCTCTGGCGCTACCACATCTTTCCTATACCTTGGTGACTAGAAATGCACATAGTACTCCAGCTGAGGCCTGACTACGATTTTACAAAGTTGGAGCATTACCTCCTTATTTCTGTACTCAATGCCCCGACTAATGAAGGCCAGTATTCCGTATGCCTTCCTAACTATGTTGTCTATCTGCACATAGTTCCCAAATATCTATGGACTTTTGTACTACAAGATCACTCTATTCAATACTCCCAAGACCCTACCATTCATGGTGTATGTCATAGCCTCATTAGTTCTCCCAAAATGCGTAATCTCACATCTGTCTGGATTAAACTCCATCATTTTCAGACCATTTCACTAAAAGATTGATATCTCTGTAGCCTAAGATTATATTCCACACTACCAAACTCTGCTGATCTTTGTGTCATCCACAAACTTACTGATCATGGCTCCCACATCCAAGTCATTCATTTAAATTACAAATAGCAAGGGTCCCAGCACTGATCCTTGTGGAACACTACTAGTCACAGGCATCCAATCATAAAAACAACCCTCTACCATCACCCTAGGTTTCCTATTTCCAAGCCAATTTTGCATCCAGTTTACCAACGCCCTAGATCCCATGGGCCCTTACCTTTTGAACCAGTTTCCCACGTGGGACCTTGTCAAAGGCTTTACTAAAGTCCATGTAAATCATATTAACAACCCTACTCTCTTTGATACACTTTGTTACCTCTTCAAAGAATTAAATTGGTTAGACAGGATCTGCCCTTAACAAAACCAAGCTGGCTGTGACTGATTAGTCCCTGCCTTTCCAAGTGATCATTAATCCTCTTCCTCAGAATTTTTTCCAGTATCTTCCCTACCATCGATGTTAGGCTCAGGTCTACAGTTACAAGGCTTTAATCAGCTTTGTTAATTTAAATTATTTTATTGCTGCATTTTATTTTTCCCCAAATAGATGATTTTAAATTCAAGAACTATGATGATTCTTTAATAACTAATGAATATTTACTTCAAACGAACTGTTTAGAACGGGACAATGCAACTTCGGTATTTGAAATTCTGCATAGGCTCAATCAATGATTAAAACAGAATTGCTATTGGAATTGTTGAGACAGCAATCAGATCAGACAAGATCTTGTTGAATGTGGACCCGCCTTGAATAGCCGAGCAGCCCACTGTTCCCAGGACTACGTCCCGGCAGAACAGCACAATTGCCAGTTTGCTGCCCTCCTGCACTGCATCCTTTACACATCACTTCCCCAGTGCATTTCACACTTCCCCGGTTTGCTTCCCTCATGCTCCGTTGCACAATCCTTGCATTGCTTCCTTGCTCATTTGCAAAGCACTGTTTCTTTGCTCCGTTACATCATACCTACAGTTGTTTTCTTGCTCCATTTGCACTATTGCATCGATTCCTCGTTGATTCCCGCCCCCGAGGGTTCCTCCCCCCATTCACTGTCACTTCCTGCCGGCTCGCCACCGAGTGAAGTCAATGCGGCGAAGTCACTGCTGCCGAGCGGCGAGAAGCTGCGAGTGGGGTCCCACCACTGACAGGGAGCGGGAGCTGCAGGTCTATCCCCAGCTATGGGGGCCCGGGCGCTGTTCCGGGCCGTGATCATGGGTCCCCCCGGCTCGGGGAAAGGCACCGTGTCCGAGCGCATCGTCAGCACCTTCGGGCTGAAGTACGTCGCCAGCGGGGAGCTGCTGCGGGACAACATCCGCAGGGAGACCGGTAGGTGGTGGGGAGGGAATCCCGGTGGGGTAGGTGGATGGGACCGGCGGGGAGATGTGGGGGGCGGGGGATGAAACCGGAGACTGGTCCCGGGCGTAGCAGCAGTCCCCCCTCCCCCCGCAGAGGTTGCAGAGTGTGAGTGAAGAAAACATTGGTCAATAACGGATTGGCCTCATTATCTGATGTTTCTTTGTGCACGGTCTTCTCCGGGTGGTTAACACTGAGTCCAAGGATTGCAGCGTCAGCCTCCCCCCACAGAACATGGTCTGCAGGCTGAAGGTCCTGGATCGCAGGAGACGTGCCTTTCCTTAACACTCGTTAAACATGGGTCCCGCCGCCGTTATCCTTCACCCAACAACAACCAGCATAAGACCTGGCCATCCAATTGTTAGGTGCAGATGGGCTGCTTTATATTACAGGGGTTGATTTATTTCCAGAAGTACTTCACTGGTAACAAAGCACTTTGAGTGTCTTGAAGTTATGAAAGGTGTTAAACAAATGCAAGTTCAACGTTTTCATGGAAACAGTGAATAGATCTTATTTCAGTTCAGTTGAAGGTGCAATGTAGCTATCATAGTTAAGTGGGGAAATGTATCAGTGCTTATTTGTTTATTATCCATGTATTCATTTTTTTTCTTGCCATTTAATTCATGTCCCTTTCAGTTTGGTGGAGATCTTTATAGGGTGAAAAATAACACCCTAAACTGAACTATTTTCAGTGAGCTTTGCTCTCCATTTCAATTAAAATTGATAAAAACTTGGGTTTTTTTAAATATAAAGATTAGCAATAATTGGAAAGGGGAAAGTGTATAAATTTAATTACAACCTTTGTAACAGGCCAGTAGGATCACTGCCATTTGAAAGATGGGGTTGAGAAACATGCTGAGTGAGTATTTTTTTCCACAGCTTACTTTATTGCCTGTTTTGCATGCACAGCCATTCTGAAAAGGAATGGAAACACTAGGCGTTTCGTGTAACTGGAACAATAATCCTGCTGTTCAATGCAGTGTTGAAAAATTCAGTTAAATTTACCCTTACGTGGCATACAGTGTGTGTCAATTTAATTGATGTGAATTATGGTTTTATATACTGTATGTTTAAATTTTGATTATAGCAGCATTTCGAAAGTTCCTTTCACTTTGTGAGCTAACTCGAGGCTGATCAAACTGTATATTGAGACTGAAATACTCTGCCTCTGCTGATAGTACAGCTGGTCAATCTGAAATGTTAAGGAAAGAAATGAACTTTCATTTATCGTGATCTTGGACATTCTGGAAGATATCATGGAAATTAAGTACTTTTGAAAATGTGGTCACTTTGACAATGTAGGAAAACACCTATTATTACCTGGTTTCTTAAAATTTGAAATGCTTGATTTTTTTTCTCTTTTTTTTCTGCTAAAATACATAATATTTTCTCACATTATACTCCACCTGCCACTTTATCAGCCATTCTCTTATACTCCTTTGCAGACCCTGTATTATCTTTATAGCTCACTTTCCCACAAAGCTTTGTATCATCAGCAAACCTGGATATCTTACACTGTACTTTAAACCAAGTCACTGATAAAGCTTGTAATAATGATCCTTGTTGCAACAGTCTACAACCTGAAAAACACCTGCTTATTCCTCTTCTCTTTTCTGACCTTCAGTTTTTTCCATACTCCTAACATATTGCTTCCAACCACATGTGCCCTCATTTTATGTAACAGCCTTTCATGTGCTAACATCAAATGTATTCTGAAAATCCAGATACCCCACAGCCACTGGTTCCCTTGGTCTGCTGTGCCAGTTACATGACAAAGAAGCCTGTGTGATACTCGGCCTACTTGGATTCGCAATATTGTCCTGCCCTTGATTTCTCCAGTATCCAAAAAAATCTATCCATTTCAGTTTTGAGTCCTCTGGGGTAGAGAATTCCAAAAATTTACCATCATCTGAGTGAAGACATTCCTTCTCTTTATTTGGAGACTGTGGATGTCAAGGATAGACATTAGCCCCTCTGCTTCTGGGTAAAGTCATTGTCTTGCATTTGTCTGAATTGCCACTCTCAGCCTGTACCTGGAGATAATCTGGACCTTGCTGCATACAGCATGGGATGTTGCATTTGCTCAGGAGTTGCAAATCACTCAGCCTTTCTGATGAGGTTGTTCCCACACTGTTGTTGGAAAGGTCATTCCAGGATTTTGATCCAGTGATGCTGGACATCTCTACAATGTAGAAGAACACACCATTGAAACCCCATGTGGGAGGATCACTCATGGGAAGTACTTTTTTCATTAAAGTCAAAGGCGAGTGCTGTAATTTCACTGTTGATTGTAAAATCCAGGCCAGCGAAATTGTCAGTCAAATGTAACCCAATTAGTAATTCGGTTCAAATATTAATTTCAGCATAGAAATTGTTGGGTGATGTCATTTGATTTAGATGCTTTCATTGTGGAATGAAGGAAAGATGATGCAGTTGTTGACTACTGATGAGAATCGGTCTCTGTCGACTAATCTTCAATGGACCCAAACAAGATGTGAAAACCAAGTAGAGTTTGGCATCCCTAGTTTCAAAGTCACCTCTTCCTCCCTGACATATTACAGTTACCACCCACAAGAACACACAACGGACAGGAAAACAGAAGCAGAGTGGGGCCCCTGGCCCCACCATTCAATCTGATCGTGGCTGATCTGCCCCAGGCCTTGTCTCCTGTGCCAGTTCTCCCCAGCTCTCAATTCCCTGAACTTTCAAGAATTTATCTCCTTCCTCTTTAAGTACCCCCAACAATCCCGTCTTCACAACCATCTAGGGTAGAGAATTCTAGAAACGTAACGCCCTCTGTGACAAGAAATTCCTACACACCTCAGTTTTAAATGTCCGCCCCGTAATCTTGTACCTATGGATCCTCATTCGAGATTCTCCCACTGGTACAAACATCTCAACCTTTATCTTGTCATGTCCCTTTCCTGTATGTTTCAAGAAGATCACCCATCATTCTTCTAAACTCCAAAGAAGGTAGATCCAACTTTTTTAGCCAGGGAAAATCCTCTCGTCCCATACTAAGTATCATGTCTCAAATGACTTGTGTACAGAATCCCAGAATGCCTCCTCATTTGAATTTCAGTGAATCAATGCTTCAAATGTCACTGTGGGGAAACAGGATGGTGAGGGTGGGAATGCAAGGAGGCCCACACTGGGCAAGGAGCAATGTCATTGAAAAGGTGACTGTCATTTTGCATTGCAAAGTCTATGAAGTTCATTGAGATAAATGATGTGGATAAATTGTTTAGGATTTAGTTGGGAGGGGGAGATGATTGTCAGCAACACCTGGAGCACACTGCTGCTCTTTCTATAATGTCCTGAGATCTTTGGCATCAAGTTGATGGTCTCAGTTGAACGTCTAATCCAGAGTGGGTACCTTGAGGGTTGGATGTTCACAGTGCTGCCCTACAATGGTGGTCGTGTATTCTTCTGCTTCAGTCTCTGGAGTTGAATGTGAACCCAAAGTCCAACTTTGTCGTTGTTAAACCTGCAGAGAGTTGGGAATGGATTTTGAGTGACACAGTTAGTGAAGCTGCTGCCTCATAGCTTCAGTGATCCAGGTTCAATCCTGACCTCGAGCTGTCTGCGTGGAGCTTGCACATTCTCCCTGCAACAGCGTGAGTTTCCTCTGGGTGCTCCTGTTTTCTCTCACATCCCAAAGACATGTAGTTTGGTTGATTAATTGACTGCTGTAAGTTGCTCCCAGTGTGTGGGTGAATAGTTACATCTGGGAGGAATTGATGAGAATGTGAGAGCAATGGGTTACAGGAAGAACTAGTGGAAGAATGGGATTACTCTGTGAGCTGACGTGCACTTGATAGGCTGAATGGCATTCTATGCCGTAAGGAATTATGGAAAATGTGGATTGTTGGGGTTGGTGTCCATTGCCATACTAAATTGCAGGTGAAGGTTTGCACTTGGCATGAAAGGTCTTACTTTATCCAGTTTTACTAGTTTGATAACCTAAATTTAACTTTTACAATCCATTCCAAAACAACAGGGACCAAAGTTCAGCAATACTGACCCATGTTGAGCTAAGATGTAGTTTACTAGATTAGTTTTATTGTGTTGCTTAGTGACAAAGGACATTTGTCTTTTTACACAAAATTGCATCCAGTTTGTGAAGAAAACTCAGAGTTGATTACAAGATCAACCATACATGATTAACAGCTATTTCACTTTGGGCAAGTTGGAGGAGATTTCCTGCTGTAATGTGCCCTTGTCTGGCCTTTGTGAGTGATGTGGGTGTTCTGTCGGTGATGTTTGCTTTTCTCTCCCCATCCAGTACACAGTAGGTCTCAGCAATTCCATGTAGTGATGTTGTAATGTGGCAGAGTATTTGTTTGATTACCAACAGAGCTCAATTTTGTCTTTATTACCTGTTGTTAATGGAAATAACATTAAGCACAAGTTATCATGCACACTTATCATGGTGCAAATTAGCTGTAGAATCACCTGCAGGGTATTTACCTGACGTGAACTAGGGAGAATGAGGAGGGGAGAAAGGGTAGTGATGGCGTCACTTGGCATTCTCCTTGGGTTTTTACTAAAAGTTAACCTTACAGGACATTGGCCAAAGGGCTTTCAAAAAGGCAACTCATTGTAGACTCAAGGTCAGAGCCTATAGACTTACAGGGCCTTTAGACAATTGGCACTGATCAGAAAACAACACAGGCCTGAAGGATTGGTGGAAGTTGGTTAAACGCCGTGTACTAACACATGAAGTTTGGCTGGTCAGCCCCTAGATGACTGACACGACCCGTGGATTGCACTCTACCATAAGCCAGCAACTTTAGGGAACAAGGTGAAACTTCTCATGTAAATCTGCATACATTCCAGCCTTGGATGTTTGTAACAATATTAATTCAGTGTATGTTGTGTTGCAGAGGTTGGATTACTAGCCAAGTCATTTATTGATGAGGGGAACCTGGTGCCAGATGATGTGATAACTCGGCTAATACTGCATGAACTGAAAAGTATAAGTCAATATAACTGGCTGCTGGATGGTAAGCATAGGTATATCACTGAAACACCACTAACTCTGCACTCAAAAAGCATGTTATGCAGAAGTCTAGTACTTGAAAAGCTGTAAGACAGGGCTGTTTGCTATGGTGCCCCAGTTTTTATCAGTGTAACACATGTAAATTCTTATCTTGATGCTTGAACATTTGTAGTCATGGCAAGATATTATGGCTGGGTACTCGGAATAAACTGTATGTGTGGAAGTTATAAATATCTTAAGTTTACATGAAAGTAGGTCATTGTACAATACCGCACCTCATACCTTAAAGATAACCCTTTATTTACTTTTAGCTATGTTTGGCAAAGCCAATAGCTTATGTGAGATAAAACAGGAAGTGCTGGAAACACTATGTTGGAGAAATGGTCCATAAATCAATTGCATTTATGCACATATAAAAGTTAATATTTTAATGCATATAAAATTTAAAGAACTTGTGTAAGGGAAAAGCTGTTCCCACTGATGTGGGTCAATAACCAGTGGTCATAGATCCAAAAATATTGACAACGGATCTAAAAGGAAGATGAGAAATTAATTTTACTGCAAGTTTTTAAGATCTGGAATGTGGTAGAAGCTGATTCCACAAATAATTTGAAGAGGATTTATGTTCTATGGATGAGGGATTTACAGAGTTTCAGACAAAAAGCGGTAATCTGGAACTGAACCTGACAGCTTTTTTGGAGCTAGCACAGGCACAATGGGCTGAATAGTCTCCTCTGCTGAAATCTGCAGTGATTCTGTTCCACCAGCTCACTTGGTTAAGATGTTGAATATCTGGGCCTGAAAATTCTGACAGTAGACATTTAAGATTCTGGGCTCACTCTCCCTGCAATAGCAAATCGGTCGCACACACCACCTTTAGATTATGTGTCCAACCACCGTTCACTGCCAATGATGGTATGATTACCATTGGTTTCCACTGATGCTCAAAGATCCAGGAAAATATGGATTAAAAAAAATTCAATAGTTTCCTCTTTTGCAGCATTTCCAGAGTTCCCATCCCAATGATCACCCTGGTACAGGGACCTGGAAAATCTGGGCCATGTTTTCAACCAGGAATGAAGACATTATTTGCCCTTGGAAGGAAAGATTATGGAACTTTTGTCCCTTTTACCTTATGGTCTTGTAGAAATTTTCTTTAATATATTGGTCACGTGTATCTTGTGATCAAATTTGTCACAAGAATCTCCAGTGAGAAATTCACCCCCAGTGTGAAATGCACACATTATATGATATGAAAAATTGCCAAAAGATTTTTTTGATTCATACACAGAATATTGGGATTATTAGGAAGACTGACATTTGTCTCCTTATCCTGGATTGTGCTTGAGAGGATGGTGATGAGAAGAACTAGTACACTTCAGGTGTTGAATTTGCTCCCACAGAGCAGTGAGGCAGGATTCTGAAGCAGCAACAGAGAAATGGATGATGTTCTGTGTATTCTCAGACCAGTTGTGTCTGAGTAGTGACTTGGAAGGGATTGTGGAAGAAACCTTGGCTAGTTTCTGCATTAGATCATGTTGTATGTGCTGCAGGATGGTGGAGAGTGTGAATGTTGAGCTGTTGGATCTGGGTCCACTGAAGGATGATCCTTTCCACTAGAACATGAACTTTCCTGAGTGCTGTTAGAGCAGGACTCATTCAGGAAAGTGGAGGATATTCCATCGTCTCCTGATATGCCTTATAAAATGGTGAAAAGGCTTTGGGACATCCAGCCTCTGAGCTGCTCTTGTAACCACAGTATTTGGTTGAGTTGTTTCTGATTAATAGTTGTTGTCAACATGGACTTGACAATAGGTTTGCGGTTAGATTCGCTCATTCAGGTTTGTTATCTGACGTTTGTAAGAATGTTACTTGCCCAATCAGCATACAGGCTTCACAGTAGCAAGGAAATAATCTACGAGAAACTGTTCATTATTAGCTATCTTGGTAATTTGTGGAAGTAAATTTAATGAGTACTTTTATTTTATTATTTATTTTTGTTAAGCTTGAATGTAAATTATTTCGAGTCTGACCAGATTCTTACACAAGGCTTATTATCAAACAAACTTATCCTTTAATTCAATAAGGATACATTTTTTTTATTTTATATTGTAATCATTGTTAGTAATAGTTCTTCAGTGTCAAAAACTTGTGTCTATCCCTTAATGCTCCATGTTGTCTCAATAAAAAAAAATCTTTCATTGATTAATGAGCAAATGCAATACTGGTTTAGTTTGTGTTTCAAGATATTAAACTCCTTCATGAAGAAAAGCTTGTGGATCTTTGACTTGGCTTCATAAAGTTTTACCAAGATTTACTGCATTGTCTATTTCTTGTCCTTATTTACAAGGGTTTCCCAGGACAGTCCCACAGGCAGAAGAATTGCACAAAGTTTACAAACTGGACACTGTCATTAAGTTGAATGTCCCCTTTGAGACAATCAAAGAACGTCTGACATCTCGATGGATCCACCCAGGCAGCGGGAGAGTGTACAATACTAACTTCAATCCTCCAAAAGTAGCAGTTAAGTATCCAACATTAGAACTGGAAACAGGCTTCATAATCGCATTTAAAAACTAGAGGTGCATCCATGGAGACTTGTTTTCCATCCAGAATTTTGGAGTTGTCATTAAGCCGGTTTTCATGTTTGTGAAATATTTACTTCACTTTATTTAATTGGAAGCACATTATCTATTGCTGTTTTCTTCGGATTGTACTCCCTCTAATTTACAGTTCAAAAATATTCTCTTAAAGGCTTGCACATAAAACCTTTGGTCCACTTTGTAGATAGGTCAAAGTATTTTTATGGTGAAAAGCAACAAATTGGATGAGCACAGATTTGGAGATCCTTCTGCAGAAATCAAGGGTGAAAAGGGTTTTTGGATGTTAACTTTCATCCCAAAAGAACAAGAGTGCAGAGGAGCAGAAAGAAGAGGAAAGTAAATGAAGTACTTTGTACAGCTGCTGGGGTCGTGTGGGAATAGTGGTGAACTTCTGTACAGCAGCTCCACACAAACAGTGTACCAGTGATGAGATTAACCAGCTGTAGTGACTGATTGAAGGTGAAATATTGCTTAGCTCATCGGATAAAGGCATTGGTTCTTTCTGACATGATGTTCTGGGATTGATCATGTCCACACGAGGAGGTAGGAGCTGTGACTGACGGGATACTGCTGGCGGTGCAGCATTCCCAGACCTAGGCCTCAAATCAAAACTGATGCCTCTTGCTATTGTTTACAAAAGGAACATCTGTGTTAATCATTTTACTGACCCATAAAATAATATTAAAAAAAATCTGAATCCAGTGAACAGATATCGTGAACCTGAGACATCTTGGCTTTTTTACCTTTTATTAGTGACTTTTCCACACAACTTAGTTTTGTGTATTGTTTCTCCATTTAGAATATGCTGGTGAAAGTACAGTGTGAGAGTTTTTGGGTCAATGTCAAGCTTCTGATTTTATTTGAATTTTCATAGACCACGGAGGCCATTTATTCAGAACTAAGATGAGGAGAAATTTCGCTGAACAGGGATATGTTTTTGGAATTCTCTACCTCATTGTTGAGTACATTCAAGGCTGTGATTGATGGACATTTGGATACAATGGGACCGGGATTGGGTCAGTGGGATCGGGAGAGGGACAGGGCAGTGGGAATGGGACAGCCACCATCTTGTTGAGGTAAATAAGGTGGAACTGTTTCTAATGGCATAAAGGTCAGTAACCAGATTGCATGGATTTAAGATGATTCATGAAAGATCCACAGCTGACCTGAGTAAATTGTTTTTCTTTGTGGGGTTTTGGAAGCAGATTAGAGAGAGAATTAGATAAAAATTACAATGGGGGGAAAAGTGTGAAGAAGGAGGAGTGCGATCAATTTATTGTACCCAGGAGCTGGCACAGTTATGACGGAGTGTATGGCCTCGTGTTGTATCCTATGATTCGTTCAATTGCTACACATGACTTTCACTCCCTTCCAAACAACTGATGTCAGAAGCCAGTGCAAGGTGCTGTCTTGTAGTTACATGCCACAAGCTTAGAATGTTGCCTCATTCAGTCATTGACTCACTGCTGGTGTGGCATTTATTGAATTAACAGGGATATTTTAGAGGAAAGTACTAACAGTGATTATTTGTGGGGAGGGAGGTGGTGAAATACAAGCTACTTTCCTTCACTGATTTTATTCTCTGAATTGACCTGAACAAAGGGGATCGATGACCTCACTGGAGAACCTCTGATTCAGCGTGACGATGACAAGCCACAAACTGTGATCTTAAGGCTCCAGGCATATGAAGAACTAACCCAGCCAGTTTTGGAATACTATCGGTAAGGGAAGAAATGGTGCTTTTAAACTGTCGCTAATGGCAAATTCTATGTCTTGAATTGTGTTCTGTAACTAATCAGCATGCTGGGAAATGATTGGCCCGTTCAGCATTGTGAAGGAACTGAATATTTCAGCAATGTCAAACTCTAGAGTGTTGTTAGTGCATGAGAACTGGAAAAGCGGCTGTGGGGGAGGGGGGAAAGATGGGGTGGTGATGGTAAAGTTAGAGCTATTCCATAACATTTAAATGGTGAGTGGTCAATTTATGGAATAGGTACACACAATGGAGTGTGGAAGCAATTAGTAATTACTTAAATACAAATTAGATGTATACAATTTAATTCTACGGATGTAGTTATAAATGATTTAATTTGAAACCTGGTAAATGGTGAAAGTTACAGAACTAGCACCTAGAAGCATGGATCCAGAATCCCACTATGGCAGCTGAGGAAATTAAATTTTAAAAAAACATCTGGAATAAAGATTACCAAATTGTTTAAAGAAAATAATCTGGTTCACTAATATCCTTCAAGGAACGAACTCTAACTTCTCCCATCTGGCGAGATTGTGACTGCAGGCCCAAGTTCCATTGATTCTTAACTAAAATTGTCCAGGAAACCACTCAGTTCTGGTGCCAATTTGGGCTGAGAAGTAAATGCTAGCATGCCAGTGATGATCATGTCTGTGATTGAATAAAAAGTTTGAGCAACAGATGACTTTGATCCTGTGGACCCTGAAGTTTCCCACCAAATAATCTGTTATGAATCAAAGGATAGAGACCGTGGTTATAATTACTGAACAATTCTGTTTTTGTTGTATTGTCTAAATATAGAAGTGGACCTTGCTCATTTTACATCTAGGAATTTATATATGTGTAATAGACAGAGGATCCATTTCCTGTTCTGCAATAAAATATAATGTTTGTGCTTTTTATTAGAAATAAAGGCATTTTAGAAGTCTTCTCAGGAACAGAAACCAACAAGATCTGGCCTCTTGTGCATGCCTTTGTCAGCAAGAAGTTGCCAGTACTCTGTTAAATCAAGGAGTTCGACAGCAAGGCAGAAGGCAGACTTACTATTAAATTACCCCATGGCTGATAGTATTACTGACAGAGGGGAAAAGATCCTGTGAAAATGATCTTTCGATATTTTAGAAGAAATGATAAGAGATTTTTCTAAATATTTTTAGTAGAAGTTTTAGGGAAACATTTTAAAAGTATTGTTCGTAACTGATAAGTAAACCAACAAAAAGTAGTTTTAAGAACTGAAAGTATCCTGCTTTGTTTACAAGGTTAACAATTTGTTGTACTAGTATTAATTATTTCAATTTGTGTGACTAATTAAGATACAACTTGAGGGTTTATGCAACCATTGACTAACTGCAAAAGATATGATATCTGTACATTGCGTTGCCCAGGAACAGCATGTCAGTTGGTTGATTGGAACCAAGTTGAGTCCTTCAATAATTGACCAACCATCTGTTGCTGATGCAGTAAATGGTTCAGGAAGGTGCACATTCACAGTTCTTTCAGAAGTATCCCCAAACATGTCAATTAGTATGGCTTCCTGGAGCCATTGAAGAGCTGCTCTGAACCACTTTCTGTCACTGACCTTGCCAAAGCAGTCAAATGGGAAGGGAATTGATTCAAGGATCTGTTCGCAGATGATGTTTTTAAGCCAAGGATGCCACCATCTGGTTTAGATGTGATGGATGGCACTCGCACCCTTGGTTGGGCAGTAAAGCTTGGTACTAAATTCAGAAGAATGCTGGAAATACTCTGACCAACTGTATCTTAATTCCATATCCTTTGTCCCATATCTTTCAGACTCTCTGTTAGTAAGTATGTTAATCTCAGACTTTATATGGATCTCTTAGCAATTTAACACTTTTGTGTCCAGATATCATTCTGACAAATTGATGCTGCATTCCCTCTAGGACTGATGTATCCTTTCTAAGGTTCAGTGCCCAGAACTTCTTACAGAACTGAAAGTGCGATTCCACTAGTACTTTTAAAACAAAAAGTGTGGTATAACTTATGCATTCTTTCATTATTATCTAGATTTAAGGCCAGACATTACATCAGCTGTTTTACTTTTATTTTTTTTACAAGTTGTTGTTGATATAATAATGTGTACATGAACTCCCAAGTTCCTGATAGAATGTGGGGGAGTTGATGGGAATGTGGGGAAAGTGCGAAGGTATAATTGTACGAATGGTATAAATGGGTGCTTTATGGTAGGTGCTGAACGGCTTGTTCTGTTCTGTTTGATTCTTTGGACCATTACTGGTTCTAGCTTTTCGTGACTTACAAAATATCCTTTACAGCATTTTTTTCTAGATGTAGCCTGGATGATGATGTATTTGCCTTTTGATATCCATAGCTATGGTTTTGCCCATTCTCTTAATCTGTTATTATCTCTTTCCAGTTTAATTCCATCTGTAGTCCATTGTGTGATCCTCAAGCTCCAAAATGTGGCCTTTAATCTGTTTATGAATAAATACTTGTCCCACTTTATCCTTTCTCCCAAAGCTCAGCCTCTTTCCTAAACAAGTTAATATTTTGCTTTGTGGGCTTCAACTTCATCTCACAGATGGTTTTGTTTTTGGGGGGGTGGGTGAAATTAACTGAACACCAAACACATGTAAGCACTCACCAGTTCAGTCACCTCTGAAATTCTGTAGTCTTTTTTAGGTTTGATCTACCTGTTATAAATCCACATTGGGTGAAACATTTCCTTAGTTATTGATTTTCATCTCTTTCATACAGTACATTGGTGTACACAAATTTCCAATCTAAACAAACTGTTCCTGAATCAAGGAAACTTGGAAGATAATGATTAGGACATTTTCAGTGTTCTTAACTCATTCCTTTGAACCTTAAGAACTTCTTGGTTTCCAAACTAAGACTTGTTTATCACGAGTGCAATTATTTTCTTCATTATGTGATATTTGTTTCTTTGCAAGTATTTACTGTATTCATAAACAGATTAAAGGCCACATTTTGGAGCTTGAGGATCACACAGTAGACTACAGATGGAATTAAACTGGAAAGAGATAATAACAGATTAAGAGAATGGGCAAAACCATAGCTATGGATATCAAAAGGCAAATACATCATCAAGTGTAAACGGTGACACAAGAAATTCACTATTTTCTTAATTTTCTCAATCACCATTACCCATTTACAAGAGGTTCATATTGCTCCCACTTTAATAATTGTAACAGAGAATGAATTGATTTTGGATGATTCCTCCAAGTTTATGTTAATAGTCATTTTTGTGGCTCTTGCTTTTGGTTTTCTTTGTGTATCTGTTGCCAGAATCTGGGCTAGCTTTTGCACTTTTGAATGCTTTTTCTTTGTGCGCTTTTGGCTTTAATTGACCATAGCTTTTTTTTTTAAGGGCAAGGGTTGTACATTGTGTTGCCCTCTAATGATTACATTATTTATTTGAACATTTTTGGCTGACCCTCTGTCATTTTACCCATAAACAGATTTGCTTAGTTTTGTGGATGGTTTCTATTTCATTATGTAGAAGTTTGCTCTGCAAACATCTAGAATCTTGGCTGTTTTATGTTTCTCATGAATAGCACCTTGAGAATATTTTATAACAATTGTTTAAATACATTTAAGTTAGGGGAAAATAGTTAAATTTCAAAACAGTGTTTAAAGAAAGATCAAGTAGTTAAAACATTTTGAGAGAACAATTGTTTCTTGGGAACAACTTACCATTCATGGATTCTGGCTGCCAAATGCCAGCTCCAGTGAACTAGGTAGCATTTTGCCTCCTAGTCAAAAGGCTGCATTTCAAATCAAACAAAAGCAAAAACCTAGGCTGCCACACCTATGCAGTACTGCGGAAGTGCCAAGGTGATGTCTTTCGTAGGAGACACTCAACCAAGACCTTGACTGCTCTTTGGGTGGACAGAAGATCACATGGCTTTGTTTGGAGAAGGCAAGGATAGTTGGTCCTGGCCAAGATGTATCTCAGTTAACATGTTTATGGTAGTACATTGTGTGCAAACTAATCCCATTTCCCATGTTACAATAGATTGATCTCCAAGCAGCACTTCATTTGCTTCATGTGGCTATGGGACAAGGCTGGTATAGGCATTGCATAAACATACAGGCAGGTGTTCTCTATTTATGGCAAGGCAGAGACCTTTTAAACAGGTTTTAAACTGTTGACCTTCAACATACACAATATAGGCAACCAGAGCTGGATCCCAGGTGGCCTAGATACTTGCTGCTCACTACTGTAGCTTCTTACAGTGAGGTATATAAAAACTCTATACTTGGCTAAATTAACACTTTAATTAACCAAGTTCATTTTCTTTTCTCATCTGTGGGTTTGGGGGTGAAAGGGAGTTTAATGACTTCACATGAAATTAATTGGACCTAACCTTGATTCTAGATTCTCCCAGTAGGTTGAGTAGAGAATCTCTCCTTGAAGCTCAAGTTTGCATACACTAATCTGTAAGCTAAAGAATATGTCTTTGCTATTTCTTTCTGTAGAGAAACCCAAGCATCTAAAGTCAAATGTTTACCACTTGAGACATTTTAAAAAAAAATGCAAGAGAGCAAAACTTAAACTATTACCAAAATGGACTTACTAAACTTGAAGCTTGTTAAATTCACGTTTTGTTGTTATGCAGTTATCTCAAAATATGAAGTAATAAAACTCACATTTTTGGCCTATATTTAGCTGTGACAATGTATTGTGTAATGAGTAAATGAAAAAAATACAAGAAGATATGGTCAATGTGTCTATTTTGTGCAAATTTGGTTAAGGAATTAAACATGTTACCTTGGTTTACAGTTCACATGGTTTACAGTGTATTATACACACATTCACTATTTGATAATGTAGCTATTATTCCCACACTTCACAACTGCAGCAAGTGACTGTGACATCACTTTTGTAGCTTGGAAGACAAACTCTGCTCAATAGTTCCCAGACTAAGGATTGTGTTGAGTTTTAGGTTGTCAATTGTAACAATAGTACTTCAAATATCAACTATCACAAGACACATACACAATTCACAATGGGAGGACCTTCAAGAGTCAAAAGCAGAGCACCCAGCATGAAAATGAAGCAGAAACAATGTATCATAAATGTCAGATTGATAATTAAAGAGTATTACAGCAAGATTCAGAGTGGAAATAAACAGGACAGGCAAAGGCTGTTGTGGGGGGGGGGGGGGGGGGGAGAGAGAGAGAGAAATGACTGACAGCAGTTGTAAAAGCATCATCTAAACATTCTACATGCATTTGAACAGTAAACTTGTAGTAAAAGGTCAGGCCAATTAGGGATCAAAAAGGAAATTCTAAATGAATACATTATTTACCGAGGAAAATGTTAATGTTTCCCAGGAAATTTTAGATACTGGTTGTACTCTGGATAAATCACTTAGAGTTGAAGTATTGGCTATAATTTTAACATCCACAGCACGAGCAGAACACTACAAATGTTAGACCCTTGTTCAAAGTGCATGGATAATTCCAGCAACTACAGGTCCTCAGTTTAACCCAGATTATGGGAAAAATTAGAAACAGTAATAAAGTAAAAGCAGAATTAGCAATCACTTGAATAGATTGGTTAAAGGCAAATTGTGTTTTGAATACTTTAAGGGGAAATAAGATTGTTCTGGTGTATCTGGACTTCCAAAAATTGTACCATGAAGTGCTGCAGAAGGGACAATAGCAACCTGAATGAAACATTGGGTATCCGAGGGGACTCAGTTGTAGGGAAAGGGTTAGCCTTTACACTCCCTGGAGTGACTTAAGACTGGTACTGGGACCACTTCTCTCAATACAGATAACTTGGACTTGAACGTACAGGGCACTCTTTCCAAAGCTACAGATGGTACAAACTAGTAAACAGAGGATAGTAATGGTCTTCAAAAAGATGTTTAGGGTGCTGGAATTAGCAGACAAAATAGCACAAATGTGCAGGATGAATTAAAGAGAAACAATGTAGACTGAAGGTCAGTTCCAAAAAGATTAAGAACAGAACTTAGTACTATATTTAAGTGATTGAAAGTGGCAGTGCAGCTTCAGAAAGTGGTTTGTAAAGCATAAAGGAGACAGCCTGTAAACAATCAAGAGTGACAAATCTATGCAGCAAATGTTTGTGGTCTGGAAATGCAGTGCCAGGCAATAGTACAAGCAGGGTCAACCAATGTGCTCAGAAAGAAGCTGGGGAAAGGACTTAAAGGTTGCAGGGCTGTGGGGAAAGGATGGAGAGGAGAGGGGTAAGGTGAATGCATATTGTATAGTACCTCTGCTGAAACCTCCAGTGCAGTGAAAAAGAGAAAATACAAGTCAAATAGGAATATGGAGAATCATGGGAGCTTGTGCAAGTTATATTGGAAGGTAATAATTAGGCCAAAAGGCAAGAGTGGGTAAAATTACTAAGATCTGCAAGGATAAATGAAAAGGGGCCAGCAGATTGTCAGAGGGCTACTCAAAGAACAATGAGTTTAGTACTTTTGTTCACTTAATTATTCTGATTTTAATGCATCTCCTTTAAGCTTTGTATTAATCATTCCAAACAATTCTGAATTACCTGTGCCCAAACACTAATCCCAAGAGAGAACCGCATGTCAATCCAGTTTCAATGCCCAAATAACTCCTCAGGTATCTTGAAATTTTTATCAGAGATAATGTAGTGGGAATGAAGGATCTTGCTAAAACTCATTTATTTTCATGTTTATTCATATCAAGCAACTAATTTTCTCATTAAAAAGCATAGTAAATAAATCAGTGCAAGAACTAAGTGACCATTTGGCATTCTTACCAAAAAGGTGCACATTTTCATTTTGCAGCTCACATATACAGATTTGTAAATAGACTTGGCAAAAAAAACATTCACAAGCAGTTACATGATAAATGGTGATTAAACTGAGAATTGAGTGACACCACAGACAGAGACTTGATCATTTGGAACCAAGTCTCTGAAGTCAATGGGCACCAATTTACAATACAGTTTACTCCACTATTACTGATTCAAGCTCTTCTTCATAGTGGAGTATGCATTGCCAGACACCATAAAGCAACATCCAAGCCTCGCTGTAACAGGTTTCATTTGTCAATCACTCATTTCACTCACTCTTCACAAATGCCAGTACATTTATTCACAAGAATACAAAAACCCAGTGTTTTTCATGGATTGCACCCGCTAAATCACTGCAGCTCCAAGCAGCCAGAATTGGAGAAGGCTCCTTAAATTTATCCTGATCATTAAGATTTCACTGTTATGTTTAGAGAACTTGAGGCCCAATATATAGAAGGTTCATTGCATTTTACAGGTTAATTGGAATCCACTCAGTAAATTATGCCCTTGCAAAATGAAATATAATTATTCAATCCTGCTTCTGTGATCCAGATACCCCTGGCCAAAGAGGCAGGTAGCTGCTTCTACAATTGTGCTGCTACTTTGAAAGTCAACACATACAATCCAACAGTGAAATCAGAAAGACTTACACCAGAGAGAAACACTTTGAAGCTGATTCTCTACACATCACAATTGTCTTCCAGACCAACTCTACTGTAGTTTGTTCTCATTTCCAGAAAAGAATGTATCCCAAGCCTCTGTTCTTTCCCAGAGCAGTGAACAGACATAAAATTCTGTTACCTGCCAGACCATGACTGCATTAACTCCAGGGCTGAAGTATTGTTTGCAGGAAAGTGGAACACCATTTTAGCACTCCCAATACTAAAATATTTCCTGAATAAGAACTCAAGATGTGCCAAACTGCCAAAAGAAACCTTTTTCAAAAAAAAAATCGGAAATGAATGCTGGGAGATAAGGGAAGTTGGTATTTTTGGCTTTGCTTTGAACATGCTGTTTCCTTGTTTCCTATGACCTTTTCATTTTAAAGATTTCTGGCTTTCGGCAGGTGCTAATTTGTCCAAATTATAGGTGTATTTTAAATAACAGCACTGTCGGGTAAATTTTCCACTAACATTAGTGAAACGTTAGTACAGGTGGGGAAATCCGTTCATTTTCAACAGGTTTATTGCTAGCACTAAGAGAAAAGTACACCCTGCAGCAAATGTCAAAGGCACAATTCCCTTTACTCTTAAAACACAGGTTTTAAGTACACGTTTCCTACAGGACTGCTCCAGCCTCAGTTTTCAGGAACTTGACACCTATGAAAAACTTAATCAGAGGAGTGGAGAAGGGAAAACCCACTGTACGTAATTTACTGTGGAATCTGACCGATACCCAGCAATATCCCAGTAAGTATCATAGTCCGAGTTCAGGTGGGGAAGGACAGAACATTGATCCACAAATCCTGTACTGTATTTCAAAACAGCCAGCATCAGGACACTTAAGCTTCCAATTCATACTACCAACAGTTGGGTTTCAACAAAACTTAAGTATTTTTTTAAAACACTCCTGATGAATATAAAGTGCAGCATTCGAACAGGCAAGTTACCAGTTACATACAAAAATAGCCGTCTTTTCTTCCACTGTAGTGAAAATGTTTTATGTAGATTTCTAGTAGACAGCATTATTGCTAAACATTTAGGATATGTCCATTCTAGGTTCTTCATTTCTTTCCTCTTTGGCTTCTCGAGTACTGTAAATCCTTAGGCCTGCGTCAATATAGTGCTGCAAGTATTGTTCAGCAACCTGAAATAGAAATATACTGAAAGCTCAATGATGATACAAGAGGATGGTTGACATTACGCAGGGGTAAAGAAAAATCATGGTGCAAAACATGAACAGGACAATTGTTTACTTGCAATCAAATTTTCAAAGAGGATGTTTGCACATTTTGAGAATGATTCTCGACCTACCAGGTCTTGTTGGCCATGAAGGAACTAAAGTTTACAAATTGTATCAGCTTTGAATGGAAATTAAAATGGGGAAACATGAGAAATGGGTTGCTGCTATGCTGCGTCTAAATATTTTTTTATAAAAGTACCCAATTAAGATGCTCTCCCACACTGGCCAAACCCACACGTCAGCTTGGTTAGGTAAACAGCATTTAGATGTGAAGATAAATTGCAATCCTGCTTGTTCATAATGGAGTAAAAAGATCCCAAGGAATTATCCAAAAAGCACAGCTCTCCAGGTTTCCTGGAAGCCAATTATCCTTCAGACAGCAGCCTCAACATAAATCACAGTAGCTGGGGGACTTAAACATGCACAAATCAGTAGCTATGTGCACCCAGGAATCTAGTGACACATTGATCTTTAGAACATTGAGGTTGTTACAGAAATGCAAGGCAACCAATAACTTAGAATGGAGGACCATTTGAATTGAGTTCAGACACACGTCCTGTACACTAGAATCTAATTACAGTGCATCCAGGGCCTGCAGCCAAGATTTCAAAAGGTAATGCAAGTCACCAAGGCAAGCAGTGCCATCAGCTTGGTGTACAACATTGGTTCTCCAGCCAGTGATCCAGCAACACCTTGTGCCTTATGACACAACACCAGATTTCATTTCACAGCAGCCTTTGTGTGCACACATTTCTCACTGCCACTTACAAATTTGGTGAATATCTGGAGTAGACAATTAAAAAAAAGCAAACAATAAAAGCTGTGCATTGACTAACCAGATATAAATGCAAGGAGAGTGTTAAATTAGGCACATTCCTACTTGAACAAAGTTTCAGTTCACAGCCTCCCAGGGAGACAGCATTTTATTTTGACTAATTCATGGGATGTGGAGTCACATGAAAGACTATTGACTACGAGACTTGAGAGCTATCAGTGTACCCCCAAAGATACAAGGCAGGATTTCAGTCCAGCAATAAACAAGGGAGCTACTTTCAGGCAAGGATGGTGTGTAATTTGGAGGGGAATTTGTAGAAGCCGACACCTCCATATCTGTGGTTCTTAACCTTGCAGTCAGAGGCAAGGGCTTGGGAACTGCTGTTAAACCAGCTCCGTCAAGATAATGCAGAGCAATTTGTGGATGTGCACTTGTGGTGGAGGGAGGGAATGTTTAGGATGAAGTATGGGGTACAGGTCATGTGTCCGGGAGAGTGTAAAGCTTCGAGTGTGTTTGGAGCTACACTCAGCCAGGCAAGTGAAACAAGTCCATCAAATTTGCATAGTGTGGTTGGAGGGAGGATAATGGTGTCAGGACAGTGACCACTTGCCACAGAATACCCAGCCACTGACATGCTTCTGTTGCCAAATATTTATTTGGCTGGTTCTGTTAAATTTCCGCTCAATCATGATACTCTACCATGTATATCTGTTATATAGCGCAACACTAATTATGTTGAATATCAAGGGTAGGTCTTGAAGATGGGCTGACATGTGTAGCATGAATGAAATGTCACATTAACTCAAGCCTGAACGTTGCCACATATCACCACCACCGTCCCCTGGGAAGCACTGGATCTGCCCAACAGAAAATGTGGCAGGTTCCTGGTCCTCCCCAATCACATCAGGCTTTCGAAAAGAAAGCAAACTGGTGGGGGCTGCCTGTGGCTTGCCTCCCCTCCCTGGGAAACAGTACAGTTCTGTAAAGAGGACAGAAAGTAGGAGGGAGGAAAAGCAAGGATGAAGAGGACCTTTTAAGACTTCATCATAACTTAGAAAGGGACAGACATTGTAAGACGTACCTGAGGGTTCATGTTGCTAAGCACATTCTGGAGAATGTGGACATCTTGCAACTGGAAACACCATTTGAGCTCCTGGAAGGCAGATAGAACTCATTATAAAGGAGACTTGGTGCTTGTCCCTGAATTCCATTTGCCAAAGGGTTAGTTGGGGGGGGGGGGGGGGGGGGTGGTTTCGATGGTATTTTTGGTGGGCTGGGAGCACAGAGTTGCAGGAAAGATCTGAGCACTGAATAGGTCAAGTGAGCATGTCAGTGATGGCTGGGTGGAGGTCCAAGATTGATTTTGGCAGGGCATTTGACATGGCTGCATGGCCAGAGTAGCAAAGGTCATGGAAAGGCAGCAACCTGAGCCAAAAGGCAATGGTCTGGCTCTTTTATGGGCCAGGTATTTCTATGATGCTGAGAAAGAAAATGGGAAAGTTGTATAACAAAAGTAGGCACATGGCTACTTCCACAAAAACAAGGTCTGTTCAAATGCACATTAAACCACACTCCGATATTCGCAAAAATTAGCTTCATCGCAAATCTGCACCCAGATGGATTAAACAAAGTGAATCCAAGACCATTTTAAGTGTGGGGTACTTGCCTGTGGCAAAGATTCGAACACCTCCACAGGATACAGACCATGAGCATCCAAGTGATTCTGGTGTGGAGCTGCTTTCTGCGGTGGCACTGTCTCTGTCGCTTTTGTATCTGCAAATTCTCGTACCCGCTGGATAAATGCTGCTAGTTCAGTGTTAAAGGCTTCCATGTATCCCTCTTCAGCTATCTTTGTACAGGGTGAAGTGAGCCAGTGAGAAACAAACAAATGTTACCTTGAACAACTCATTATTTTAGGACTGTAAAGGGCTTGTACAGCCCTGCCCTGCATACAGGATGGTGCATTGAGATACGGCATCTTTCAGGGAAGAGTAGGCAGACAAACATTTAAGCAGTCTAATTAATTTTCACTTGTTCTGCTTAAGTAATCATCGAATGTGGATGGAATAGGTTGAACATTGTGGTTTAACTGCCAAAGGTTAAAACACAATGGAAACAAATTGCTCCAGGGCCCCAGGACCGTCTGTGTTGAGTTTGCACCTTCTCCCTGCGATCCTGTGGGTTTCCTCCGAATGCCCCAGTTTCTCCTCGCATCCCAAATATATGCTTGTTAATTGGCTCCTGTAAACTGCCCTATTTAGGTGGGTAGCAGAACCAGGGGTGGCAGAGGTAATGAGAACCAGAGGGAATAGCTGCAGAGAGACAAGTGGAACAGGACTGATGAGCATGTTGATAACTGGCAATGACTAGATGGGCTGAATGGCCTGTGTCCCAGGAAATAAGTTGTAACATGAAAATCATCTTTCAGGTAAACTACACAGTAGAGATAGCCTTTCCAGCATCTGCATTTTTTGACTTTCATTTACACGGAGCTTATATTGCCAAGGGCACAGATGTTTACAGTGTTGTGCAATTTCTAGAAGTCTTCCGCCACAATTCTCTACTGCGAAAGAGTATTATTTCAGCTGTACTGACAGCGAAGGGACAAATTCAACAAGTACAAATCTAAGAACAAAGTATTGCAGATACTGGAAATCAAAAAATTTAAAAGGTAGACAGGGTGCTGAAGGAGGCTTTTGGCATGCTGGCTTTCATTACTCAGGGCTTTGCGTATAGAAGTTGGGGGTTATATTGCAGTTGTACAAGACAATGGCGAGGCTACACTTGGAGTATTGTGTTCAGTTTTAGTCAACCTGCTAGAGGAAAGATGATATTAAACTGGAAAGCGTGCATTAAAGATTTACAAGAACGTTACTAGGACTTGAGGTACTGAGTTATAGGAATAGGTTAGACAGGTTAGGATTTTTTCCCTTGCAGTGTGGGAGACTGACAGGTGATCTTAGAGAGGTGTACAAAATCATGAGCATAGATAGGGTCGATGCGCAGTCTTTTTCCCTAGGGCAGGAGAATAAACAACTAGAGGACAGGGGTTTAAGGTGAGATGAGAGATTGAATACGAACCAGCGCGGCAACTTTTTCCATCCAGAGGATGGTCAGTATATGGAATGAGCTGCCAGAGGAAGTGGTTGAGGCAGGTACAACAACTTTTAAAATATGGCCAGACAGGTACATGGATAGGAAAGGTTGAGGATATGGGCCAAACACAGGCAATTGGTACTAGCTTATGTGGGCATCTTGGTCAACATGGACCAGTTCAGCTGAAGGGCCTGTTTCCATGCTGTATTCTATGAAGAAGTGCTTCTGCCTCCACAGATGCTGCTTGACCCGAGTTCCTCCAGCAGTTTGTTTTTTTTTGCTGAGAAAGTTACTCAGGTCAGACAGTATCTGTGGACAGAGAACCAGAGTTAATGTTTCAGGTCAATGATCGTGTATCAGAACCATTGTTATGGATTTGCCTCTGCAGTTTCCAATGAAAGATCTTCAACCCAACAGATCTTCTTTCCACTGATAGTGCCTATCCAGTATAGTATTTACACCATTTTTAAAAGTTATTTCAATATGGTTGCTTTGTACTCCCACAGAGCAACGTTGCATCATCAAGCAGCGAGTCTGTGATGCAGAAGGGTCCAGCAGCTCTGGCTAAATGATGCAAACTTTAAACATACACAATGCACCAATTGAATTTTCTGACAAGGATCTCCATTCCTTATGGGGAGGGAACTCCAATTCTTTACATCATGACCTTACCTTTGCTTTTTCAAAAAACTGTCGGAAGCAGCCTCGGGGATCCTGTTGAAGGCTTCTGCCCAGTTCTATAATGAACTGCATAACGACAGCCTGATGTGCCACCTGTTCCATTAGTGCTTGTTTCTGCAAAGCAAACAAGAATAGATTACAACAGAGAACAGGCAAAGTATTTTTGGTGCAGAAGTGAGTGGCAGCGAGAATCAGAAGTTGTACATCAAATTCCTCCATTCTCTTCCCAATTAAGTGGGTCCCCAGACAAAAACCTCCTGCAGCAATGTCTTGGATTAAGATTGATGCCTTCCACCATGCGAGGCAGCCAGCTGGTTTATCAATAACACTAATCTGTTGTTCATTACTTTCTGTAAATGATGGAATTAAAGGTATGTGTCCTGCAGAACCCACTATTCCACAGGCAGGAAATGCCAATGCAATGGGCATCAGTTGAACAACTGTCCAGGTAGTGAACAACCTCCTTCTGCAACTGGATCCTTCCTGACCAACAGAATGCAATCAGCAAGGATGGGCAGCAACACTTCTGCCATGATTATCCTCAACATTATTGCCCCAGGAGGCTGTGTCCTCAGTCCCTACTCTACTCCCATTATACTCACGACTGTGTGGCCAGATTCTGTTCTAACTCCATCTACAAGTTTGCAGATGACACGACTGTAGTGGGCTGAATCTCATGAGGCGAAGTACAGGAAGGAGATAAGAGAGTCGAGTGGTATGATATCAAGATACCCTTTTCGTCAATGTCAACAAAACAAAAGAGCAGGTCATTGACTTCAGGAAGTGGAGTAGTGCACATGCCTGTCTATATCAATGGAAATGGTTGAGAGCTTCATGTTCCCAGATCCTGGTTCAGTCATGTACACGTGACGGCCAAGAAAGTACACCAGTGCCTCTACTTCCTCAGAAGGAAATTCAGGATATCCCCGATGACCCTCACCAATTTATACAAAAGCACCATAGAAAGCATCCTATCCAGATGCATCACAGCTTGGTATGGTAACTACTCTGCCCAAGACTGCAAGAAATTGCAGAGTTGCTGACACAGTTCAGTCCATCACAAAAACCAGCCTCCCCTCCACTGACTCCATCTACACTTCATGCTGCCTCAGGAAAGCAGGCAACATAATCAACGATCCTTCCCACCCCATTCTCTCATCTCCCACCTTCCATTGGGCAGAGATACAAAAGCTTGAGAACACTTACCACCAGGCTCAAGGACAGCTTTTATCTCGCTGTTATAAGACTCTTGATCTCTCATTCTATCTCGTCATGGCCCTTTCACCTTATTATCTACCTGCACTTTCTCTGTAACTGTAACACTATTCTGCATTCTGTCATTGTTTTCCTTTAGTTTTACCTCAATGTACTTGTGTATGGAATGATCTGTCTGGATCATTTACCAAATGAGCTCGAGTATTTGCCCCATTTCCTGCTTGGATTTATTATTTCCAGCATTTTCATTTTACTAAACAGCATTGTGTTTGCCAGTAAACTGAAAGTGGGTCATATCTCACTCCATGCAAAAACACGCTCCCCACAGCCCAGAGAAACCAAAGATAGCATAGAACAAGCCTACATCGTTAAAAGGTATCAATTCTCTTTGACTTACCTCCTCCTCTTTTAAATGAAAGCACCACTTTATCAAGTAATTAGCAGTTTCCTGACAAACAAGGTGGGGGTGGTCTGACAAGTATCTCTGACTGTCAACCCACCGCTTCAACATCCCTGGATGGAGGGAAAAAAAAATGTATTTTATTCCAGCCTTCTGCCACCACCAATGTGAAAATTACATTCAAGGAAATAAGCAGTGAAGTTTGAAAACAACTGCAGCATTTTCATTTGTTAAACATTTTATTTACATCGTGGTAACAGGCCTTTCCGGCCCAACGAGTCCGCGCCGCCCATTTTAAACTAGTTATCAGTGTAATTACTGTCTTGATGACATGTGCTTTTCTTGCCATGGATTTTCACCATAGAAAAACTTTCAAAACAGACAACATGTCATGTGAATTCCTCGCCACCCAAATTAAGAGAGGCTGCAGCCCAGTACCAGTCTATTTATGGAGAAATCAGTTCTTTCCGAGTCAAAAAAAAATCAAGCCACCACAGGTGCTGGAAAGCTGAAATTAAAAACAGCAAATGCAGGAAACAGTAAATGGGTTAGGCAGCATCTGTGGACAGGGAATAAGAGCTTATATTTTTGCTTTCTCAATCATATGATATAGCATACTTCATCTTGTTTTAAAGAGCTGTCCACTTACCAAAGTGCCTGATCTGTTGTTCATATTTCTGTGCAAATGTTGCATTTTTTTCCATATTTCTCCTCTTCTACTTCTTTACATTTTATGCTTTTATTGATCACACTCTGTTTATAAAAAAAGCAAATAAAGCGAGCAGCAGAAAGCATTTCATTTCTTTTCATTTTCTGCTCAAAAGTGCACGTCCTGCAGACATACTGATAGTTCCGATAAGAAAAACATGTTTCCCTCATTATTTAACTATTTCCAGCTGAAGTTCCATTATATTTATTGCAAAGGTCACAGCTTCTTGGTCATTGAGAACCAAACAGCAGTCCAAAAATCTGAAGTGATCAACGGTAGTTCGGGACGAGCCTCTGGATTTTATTGGAAACACCCAATAGAGAGACTTCCATCCGAAGCAACATCGCTGGTACACGCATGTGTGTACCCAATACTGAAAATAGTAATAAGGCCCAATGCTTCAGTGTTGAAAACAATCACTTGATCACAAGTTAACTTTGTGGGGACAAATAAAATCACATGTAATGTAACCACATTAGCACCAGGTTAAATCAATTCCAGCTCTTCACCCACCACCCCCAAACAAATCAAAACATTGAATGCAGATACGAGATCACCCAATAGGTCCTTTCTCTCTGCTCTTATTGGTTACTCCCCAGCAGCAGGTGATGGGATGCTTTGCAGAATGGCTTATAATCTTAAACAACTGCATGCCTCGTGAGCTGGGCCACAAACAATATTCAAAGGGCAAGGATATCATGTTCCCTTTTTCAAAAAGGACCAGTTGGGCTCTCACACTTCATTATTACCGGTTGTAAATCATTTATAACCTGTATTCGGTTTTGGGTTGGGAGTGTGGAAGGAAGTGTCGGGTTTGAATTCGTGTTCTCTACATCGAAAGAGGCTGCAGAGGGTTGTAGATGCAGCCAGCTCCATCACGGGCACAACCCTCCCCACCACTGAGGACATTTTCAAGAGGCAGTGCCTCAAGAAGGCAGCATCTATCATTAAGGACCCTCACCATCCAGGACATGCTCACTTCTCATTACTACCATCGGGGAGGTGGTACAGGAGCCTGAAGATCCACACTCAACATTTCAGGAGCAGCTTCTTCCCCTCTGCCATCATATTTCTGAACGGTACATAAACACTACCTCGTTATTCCTCTTTTGCACTATTTGTAACTTATGGTAATTTTTGTCTTGTACTGTACTGTTGTCACAGAAAAACAAATTTCACAACATTGATAATAAATCTGATTCTGCTTTGTCCAGTGACAACTCTGCCACTCATGATTAATACTGGGAACATACTGTACCTTATTAAATCCTTCTTTACTGACTGTATCAATATTCCATGAACTCATCCTCTCATTCCAGATCAGCTCTTCCTCCTTCTGCCTCCATTCATCCTCTTTCTTTTTCAGCTCCCAGTATTCAGTCTGTGCTTTGGCGTGCTCTTGTTCCAAAGACTCAGAGTTGTGCAGCTCCAAATTGCAAAGTCTCTGCTGGGCTTCAGCCAGCTTCCACCGGCATTCCACTGTCTTCTTCATCAACTCCTGCTGCTTGTGACAAACACTCTCTACACCACCAGTGTACACCTGGAATGTAGGAGGCATTGCAAATGAGTACCATGGGACAACTGCACCGCTCACCATGGAGTAGACCAAGTCACACAAAACACAATCAAACAGCTTTGGAGTTCAATGGACCAGCCATGCCCACCGTGTTGAAGCCATCTCTCCAAGATGAGAAAGGTAATCTCAGGATATCCCAGACAGGTTCAAGCACAATGAAGAACCTCCACAGTGCTGTCTCTGTTGTAATGTAGGAAATGTCAGTTAAACCAAAGTTCTGTAATCCTACATTCAGTCATGAACAGTACCAAACAAACAACTAACTAGAAAAGACTCCAAGAATATACCATCCTCAATGGCTGAAGTACTCAGAACCAGGTTTGTCAGAGGAGCCAAATAGATGATCCATCTTGGTTCCTCCACAGATCCCCATCACATAGGCCAATCTACAGCCAATTCATTCCACTCATGATGTCAAAACCCTAAAAAGGCCAAGAACAGGCAACACCCCTACCGTAGCGATGAAGACTTGTGTTCCAGTATTAGCTGTACCTCTTGCCAAGCTGTTCAAATACTATTACAACAGTGGCATCCATCTGACAACATGGAATACTGCCAGGTATGTTCTGTTCACAAGTAGCAGCACAAATCCAATCTGGCTAATTACCACCCCACCAGTCGACTCTTAGATCATCTGTGAATGGATGCACCAATAGTCCGCTCACCAAAGCCCAGTCTGGGTTGTACCAGGGCTACTCCAGACCTCACCAGAGCCTCGATCCAAGTATGGACTAAAGAGCTGAACTTCAGAGGCAAGGTGAGTGTACACCCCTGACAAAGAGGGAAACTCTAATTGTTGGGAGTCACACACGGCACAAAGGAAGGTGGTTGTTGTGAATCAGTCATAGCAGCCCCAGGACAATATTCAAAAACCAACTTTAGCAGCTTCATCAATAACCTTACCAAAAGTGGAAATATTCATTGATGATTAGAAATGTTCACTACTCTTCAGCAACTTGAAACCAGCAAGACACAAACAATATTAAGGTAACATGCAAGCCAGAAGAGTGGCAGGTAATGACCACTTTCACAAGAGTACCGAATCCCCCACAGATGCAGGAATGCAAACTAAACATTTACTGTTGACATTTAGTGCAGCAGTCTCATAAACACTGTGGCTACGAGAGCAAGTCAGAGGCTGGATACTCTGCAGTGAATGACTCTCCTCCTGACACCCTATGGTCTTTTCATCATTCTCAAGGCATAACTCAGGAGTGCCTCTCCACTTGCCTAAATGAGTATCACTCCAAAAACTCTCAAGAGCCTTGACACTATCCAGGAAGAAGTCTCCTTAACTGACACTCAATCAACTATCCTTAGTATTATTTCTCTCTGCCACTGGCACACAGTACCTGCAGTGTGCATTGCAATTATTTACTTAGGTTACTCCAACATCATCACCAAACCAATCAAAGGCAACAGGAAGACCAGCACCTGCAGATTCAAAGAAAAGTACAGCACAGGAAAAGACCTTTCAGCCTACCAGGTCTGTGCCAAATACAATGCCAAACTAAACTAATCCCATTTGTCTGCACATGGTCTATATTCCTCCATTCCCTGCCTGTTCATGTGCCTGTCTCAATGACTCTTAAACATTGCTATCATATCTGCTTCCACCACCTCCCCTGGCAGCACGTTCCAGGCACTCACCACTCTCTGTATAGAAGTCTTGCCCTACACACACCCTCTAAAAACTTTCCCCCTCTCACCTTAAACCTGTGATATCTAATACATAATATTTCCACCCTGGGGCAAAAGACTCCGACTACCTACCCTGTCCATATTTCCCACCCCCGAAAACACCCCAACCACCAGTCCTTCCCCCACCAAACACCAATCCTTCCCACCCCACCTCCAAACAACACCGGTGCTCCCTCCTCCAGCCCCCCCCCCGGCCGCTGGGGCAGGCAGGTGATTGCCAGGACAGACCTGACTCCGCCACGCCACCCCGGGGAGCGGTCTGTATCTTTCTCCGCCTTCGTCCTCCTCCTCTCCGTCGTTGTGAGAAGCGGCGCCGGGGAAGCCGGCCCGATACTCCATCATCCTCGGCCGCTCCCTCTGCGCCCACCCGGTGTAACAAAGCGGCAGGAACACGTGACCCGCGCCTGCGTCACTCGGACCCCGGGGACGCGCGCCACGTGGTCAAACGTTGGTGTCACGTGATACAAAGCGGCGTCACCCCGCCGGCCTGCTGTGTCACGTGACACCAGGTTCCCACGTGACCGGGATCGCTGTAACGCTGCCGTCTGCGGTTGCCCTGTGTGGTGTCTGCGGTCACTTCACTACCCCTGTCTACCGACTCGGGGCTGGTCCAGGGGGCAGGGGCTCCTCCTGTCTACCGACTCGGGGCTGGTCCAGGGGCTCCTCCTGTCTACCGACTCGGGGCTGGTCCAGGGGGCAGGGGCTCCTCCTGTCTACCGACTCGGGGCTGGTCCAGGGGGCAGGGGCTCCTCCTGTCTACCGGCCGGGGGCCGGTCCAGGGGGCCGGGGCTAATCCACAGGCTCCCCGTGTGTACCGGCCGGGGGCTGGTCCAGGGGGCAGGGTGGGTGGGGCAGGGGCTACCTATGTGCACTGGCCGTGGGTGGGGCTCGGGCTCCGGACCGTCCTGCGCACCTGGAGACAAGAGACTGCAGACGCTGGCACCAGGAGTAACAAACAATCTGTTGGAGGAACTGAGCGGGTCGAGCAGCGACTGGGGGGGGGGGGGGGGGAGAGGAATTGTCCACGTTTCGAGGGATGCTGCTCGACCCGCTCAGTTCCCCCAGCAGATGGTTTGTTGCCCGGGACCTGTGCACGTTGCTGCCAGCCCCGCGGCCGCTGACAGACGCGCAGTGACCTGGACCTCGGGGAGCGGAGGATGTCACTCAACGCCATCGCGGCCTATGATCCGCTTCAGTTCACTGGTCCCACCTTCCCCACAGCCCATGATCCCTTCAGCGTTAAGAAAAGTATTTACCGCCTCCTTCAATCTAGTTCGTGACTTGGCCTCCACTGCCTTCTGTGTCAGAGAATTCACCACCCTTTGGATGAAGACATTTCTGAATGGCGAACTTTGTACTGCGAGGCCATCGGGAACATCCTCACTGTAACCCGTCTCTCCAGTCCTCTTAGAATGTTGTAAGTTTCCATGAGATCTCTCGTTCTTCTATACTCCAATGACTATAGGCTGAACCAACCCATTTTTTTATTCATTAGTTCTGCCATCCCAGGTCATTTCCAGTCATCCTTCTTTGCACTCACTCCATGACAAGAACATCCTCACATGAGGAGACGGGAACTGCGCGCACAACCCCAGATGTGGTCTCACCAGAGCCCTGTACAGCTGCAGCAAGATATCTTTGCAACGATGACTCTAGTTGCCCCCAAATCACCAGCCACGTGCCCTTGTGTCACACTGTTCGCTCCAGAATGTCGCCCGGCACAGTCTTCTGCTGGGATCCTGATACAAGACTCTGTGTGGCCAGAATAGCACAGGGGCCCCTAATGTAGGCAGCCGGCTGGACACAGAAGTACTGTGAAAGCCTCAGCCCCAGACTCACACATGGTCAAAGCTGTCATAAAAAACAAAAATGTTGGAAATAGAACATAGAACAATACAGCACAGGAATAGGCCCTTCGGCCCATCATGTCTGTGGCAACCATGACACCAATTTAACCAATCCCATCTGCCTACACATTATCTATATCTCTCCATTCCCTGCCTGTTTGGTGCCTGTCTAAATGCCTCTTAAACGTTGCTATCGTATTTGCTTCTACTACCTCCCTTCACAGCGCAAACCACTCTGCATAAAAAGAACTTAACTTGTACATCTTTAAATATTCCCCCTCTCACCTTAACCCTATGCCCTCTAGTTTTTGACATTTTCACTCTGGGAAAAAGACTCTATCTATCTTATCTACCCTAATTAGGAAATTGTGGCTTTCCTTATTGTATCTTCAGACAGCAAAGTACCTGAACACTGCTGAATAATAGGAATTCAGTGCCTAACTCACTTGCTGCATTGCTGTACCATTGCTTGATTAGACTGCAGTTTTAATGTCTGATGCAACCTTCCTGCTTAGTTCAGTAACCAGTGTGACTGCAGCTCAGAATTTATAGATAGTTCACATCTAGGACAGTGCACCAAATTCATGGCTTCTGTCAAGTGCAGATTATGCAGTTTTTGTGAGAAATAACCTCCAAAGGTGTTATCTGCATTCGTCAGCTTTCTCCCCTGGTAAGGTAGTGCTGTTTGGACACTGAATCCAGCCTATACCTTGTCCTCATGGCTAAAATTGATTTGCTGAGACTGAAACAAAAGCAACTCCTGTTGCAGTGTCTGTTTGAAGTCTGTGACCATGGTAATACCAAGTGCCAACTAGGGCAGAATTAATAACAACAACAATGCAGGATTGCAAACCCTATAAGAAGAATGACCCCTTCACGGCATGCATTATTTTGAATGATTTCACAACGTGCCAATGAGCCACACTAAATGTAATGCTTTGTAATATGCATGAAATATCTCAACCATAACAACTATGTGTATTAAACATTACCAGAATAAATCCTAGCCTACATTCTAGCCTAATATTATGTTGCCCATCTGCCGTTTTTTGTACAATTACCATTTTCAAGGATAATTGTTCATTTTGATTAGTTGGGAATATTCTGCAATGGGATGCAAGGATGAGGCAAACAGAAGCTCTTGGGTTTTATATCAACTTTCATTACATTCTCACTGAATGATTTTTCCATATTTATTTTGTAAAAATGCAAGAGACTATTTGGCCCATCATGTCTATGCTGGCTCTTAGAGCAATCCCTTCCCTCATTTATTTCCCTGTAATCTATTCTTTCACACAATTTCATCTACACCCCTCTGATTCTCCTACCAGTTACCTATACTGGGAATAGTTTGCAACAGCCAGTTCACCTAACGATGGGCACATCATTAGGAAGTGGGAGGAAACTGAAATACCCTGTGGAAACCCATGTGGTCACAGAGTGAACGTGCAAACTTCACACAGGCAGCACCAGAAGTCAGCATTGAACCCGGATTGCCAAGCTAACTCTGTGCCACCCCAAAGTACTCAATAAATTTCTGAAGGAAGCATACGTGAATTGCCTTGAAATCCGAACAAACATTGGTTCCATTTGAATATATTTTAAAATCTGAAGGTTTTCACAAAATTCCTGAAGCACTACAGTCTGCAAAACATTTCAGCTCCAAACAATTTGTAAACAATTGGAAAATCTGCATCACTCTTTTCAATTTTTTGTAATTATACTGGATAGCTATTAGTGTTAACTATTTCTGAGGCTTATAGGTTACTAATCCTCGGGTTTCCTGAACTGGAGGAGAATAAAATGAATTTGATTTCCACTGTCACTTTCTGTTGGTAGCAAGTGGATATCAATGGCAACACAGGTGGGTAGTGTAGTGAAGAAGGTATTTGGTATGCTTGCCTTCATAAGCTAAGGTATTGATATAACAGTTGGGATGCCATGTTGCAGCTGTACAAACCATTGGTCAGATCTCATTTGGAACATTATGTATAGTTCTGGTTGCCACATCAGAGGAAGGATGGTAGCATTAGAAAGAGTACAGAAGATATTCACCAGGGTGTTGCTTGGAAAGGAGGGCTTTAGTTACAAGGAGAGATTGGAATAGTTCTTACCGGGGAATAAAAAGCTGAGGGGTTTATAAGATTATGAGGGGCACCAATAGAGTAAGTAGTTATTGTCTTTTTCCCAGGGTAGGGAAGTCTAAAACTATAGGGCATAGATTTAAGGAGATCTGAGGGTTGTTCATACAGACAGTGATGGGTATATGGAACGAGCTGCCACAGGAAGTGGTAGAGGCAGATGCAACTATGCCACTTAAAATGCATTTGGACAGTTACTTGGAGAGGAGAGGCATAGAGGGATAGCTTCCTTCTGCAGGCAGGTGGGATTAGTGTTCATGGTCGGCATGGATGAGGTGAGTCGAAGGGTTTGTTCCTGTGCTGTACACCTCTATGATTCTATAACTGCAGAGAGAGAAACAGAATCGTGTTCCTATTGTTTGACCATTTCAGAGGATGTGATCTACTTTGCATTAAGCTATTTAAGTCATAAGAAGGCTAGTTCAGGTAGGATAATGGGTTCCTCTGCCGAAGATCACTGTTACACGAGTTGGGTGTTTAGGGGATGTTTTTTGTCTGGTGCCAATCCACCATTAACCAGAGTTATTGAATTCACTTTTGCAGTTACCTTTGTGGGATTATCAGATTCCCATTTCTATTGGCAGTCTACCAATTTCTAACAAAAGAGCTGGTCATTGACTTCAGGAAGGGCGGCGGTGCACATGCTCCTGTTTATATCAACAGTGCTGAGGTCAAGAGGGTTGAGAGCTTCAAATTCCTAGGAGTGAACACCAATAACCGATCCTGGTCAAATCATGTAGAAGCCATGGCCAAGAAAATGCATCAGCAACTCTGCTTCCTCATGAGGCTAAAGAAATTCAGCATGTCCCTGTTGACCTCAGTAATTTTTATAAATGCATCATAGAAAACATCCTATCCGGATGCATCACGGCTTGATATGGCAACTGCTGTGCCTGAGTGCAAAAAAACTGCAGAGAGTTGTGGACACAGCTCAGCACATCACGGAAACCAGCCACTCCTCCATGGACTCTGTCTACACTTCCTGCTACCCCAGGAAAACAGCCTACATAATCAAGGATCCCACCCACTCTGGACATTCTTTCTTCTCCGCCCTCCCATCAGGCAGAAGATACAAAAGCCTGAAAGCATGTACCACCAGGCTTAAGGACAGCTTCTATCTTGCTGTTATATGATTATTGAACGGTCCCCTTGTACAATAAGATGCACTCTTGACCTCACAATCTACCTCGTCATGGCCTTGCACATTACTGCCTGTCTGCATGCACTTTCTCTGTAACTGTAACACTTTATTCTGCATTTTATTGCTTTTCCATTGTACTACCTCAATGCACTAATATGATGAAATTATCTGTCTGGGTGGCATGCAAAACAAAGTTTTTCACTGTACCTTGGTACATGTGACAATAATAAACCAATTTACCTGTTACCAATATACCATCACTGATGAGGGCACTTCTGCACAAATCTTGCACAAGTATTCTACCAGGACAGTAACTGGTTGAACACGACACATCAGCTGAATGCCATCACTAGCTCCACAATAAGCAAATTCACTGGCTAACATCCAAGTCAATGAGATCATTTCCAGAATCTATTTGCAGTAAATTAACACAAACTGCTTAACTACAAACTGGACAATTTACAAGAGACTTTAGACTCAGTGGGCCCATCTTCTGGTCAGTGTCTGAAACTACATTATGATTAGACCCACATTTAGATTAATTTATTGTCATATACACCAGGTGCAATGAAAGTCCTTGCTTGTGTGAAGCTCACAGAATAAACAGTATACATGGTAATCATAAATACAACAATAAATACAGAAATGAGTGCAAAACAACAGAATGGTGTTGTAATCTGAAGTCATTCAAAAAGTAATGCTAAAGTGACAATAATGGAATTAATAACAGATAAAATTAAGAGTCTGGGAACATGGCAGCACCACTGGGCAGATGATATGATTGTTTCAGAAATTTGAAAGCGCTGGGGAAGAAGCTGTTTTTAAGACATAAAGTTTAATTTTTAAGTTTGAATTTCAAAGCTCTTCACAACTGATAAATTATTTACAACTGGTTAACTTGGTTGAGAATAAGGTGAGTGATATTGTGATGGATTATAAATGGTTAGATATATTTAAGAGAAGAGAAAGTTTCAATCCTGGCATACTGAAAGGTCTTGAGAGAGAAAAAACTGCAGAGCCCTTGGAGATCATATGTCTGGATTCTGTTGAGTTTGGAAGTGTGGCAGAGGCTTAAAAACTGACCAATTTTAAAATAAAAGATAAAGCTTTGTTGAATTATTGTGGGCTAATTTAACATCAATGATAGAGCGACATGTCAGCACTTTATTGAAGGCTGAAATGACCATATTGCTGAATAAAGTGAAAAGAGTTCAGAGTAACTAGGCATTCTTCAATGTCCCTCCAGAAAAGAGTAGTGATGTTTGTCTTGGTGCCCTGACACCAACATTTATCCTTTGCACATTATTGAGAAACAAAGTATCTGTTTTTTATAATGTTGCTGAGTCAATATATTTTAGAGGGGGAGGGAGAGGGGCTTGACTGAAGAACTAACAAAGATCATGATGATTGGGCAGGAAATTAAGAGTTGAAACCAAAAGTGAGATCACCCAAAGTTTTGTTGAGTGACAAAACAGGTTCGAGGGCTGTATGGCCTACTCCTCTTTTATATCTTCTTAGGGACCTTTCTGTGTGCAATTCTGATCGTTGCATTTCCTGTACTGTGAGTATACAGCGAGTATATTTAAAAGGTACTTCATTAGCTCCAAGGGGATTGCATATTCTCCTCACTATATTTGGCTGGTACCTATCTACCTGTACTTGTGGTACCTGTCTGTGCACCCTTGTACATCTCTCTCCCTCTCTGCATTTTCCCTGATAGACATCTTGATAGCCAACCAAGATGTCTATCTGATCTAGTCCCATTTACTCACATCCCTCTAAACCTTTCCTATCGATGAAGCTGTCTAAATGTCATTAAACACTGTAATTGTACCTACCTCTACAGCTTCCTCTGGCAGCTTGTTCCATATACCCTCCACTCTTTGTGTGAAAGGATTTCCCCTCAGGTCCCTTTTAAATCTTTCCCCTCTCACCTTAAAACTATGTCCTCTAGTTTTAGACTGTGACCATCTATCTTATCTATGCCCCTTATGATTTTATACTGTCTAGAAGGTCACCCCCCAGCTTCTCAAAGACGCTTCAGGGAAAAATATCCCAGCCTACTCGGCCTCTCCTTATAACCATAGCTCTCCAGTCCAGATAATATCCTCTTGAATCTTTTCTGCACCCTTTCCAGTTTAATGACATCCATCCTGCAGCTGGCACACAATACTCCAAGTGTGGTCTCACCAACTTTACAGCTGTAACATGACATCCCTATTCCAGTATTCAGTCCCCTGACTAGTAAAGGCAAGAGTGCCAAATGCCTTCTTCACCAACCAGTCTACCTGTATACCACTTTCAGGGAACTATGTACCTGTACCACTAGGCCTCTCTGTTTAACAACACCCTCCAGGGCTCTACCATTCACTGTGCAAGTCCTGCCACGGTTTAACTCACCAAAATGCAACACCTCATACTTGGCCGAGTAAAATTCCACCTGCCATTCCTTGGCCCACTTCCCCAGTTGATCTAGATCCTGCTGTAATCTTAGATAACCTTCTTCACTGTCCACCATACCACCAATTTTGGTGTCATCTGCAGACTTACTAACCACATTAACAACATTGTCATCCAAATCATTAATATAAATGACAAGCAACAGTGGATCCAGTGCTGACATCTGTAGCACACCACTGGTCACAGCCCTCCAATCTGACTAACAAACCTCCATGGTCACCCTCTGACTCCTTTTACTAAGCCAATTTTATATCCAATTGGCTGACTCACCCTTGATCCCATGTGATCTAACCTTCTGGACCAGCCTACCATGCGAGACCTTGTCAAGGGCCTTGCTAAAGTCCATTTACATAATGTCTACCACTCTGCTCTCATCAATCTGCCTCGTTACCTCTTCAAAAAACTCAATCAAATTTGTGAGACACAGTTTCCCATACACAAAGCCATGCTGATTATCCTTAATCAGTCCTTGTCTTTCCAAATGCAGGTAAATCCTGTCTCTCAGAAAGCCCTCCAGTAACATTCTCACCACTGATGTTAGGCTCACCAGCCTGTAGTTCCCTGGCTTGTCCTGGTTAACCAAGTGCAATTCCAATGCACCCGCATCCCGAGGTCCTTGAAAAATTGCTTTCAATATTTCGCCAAATGTAACTTGTGCGCCACCCCTTCCCCTCTCACTTTATTATACTGGCTATCTCCCCTCTTCCTTTTCAGTCCTGATGAAGGGTCTCATCCTGAAATGTCGACTGTCCATTTCCCTTCATAGATGCTGCCTGACATGCTGAGTTCCTCCAGCGCCTTTGTGTGTTGCTCCAGATTTCCAGCATCTGCGGTCTCTTGTGTCTCCATTGTGCAGCATAGTTTTTCTGGGGTTCTTTAAGCTAACCAGTGCCATAGTAGCAAGACCAAGCAGGATTCTAAATGGGCAGTCAACCCATAGCTGAATAAAAGTTCCCTTAATGCAGTAAATTTCTCAGGTCTGTGGTGTGTTCTTGTCTGGATGCAGCATTTTAAATCACGACAGCTTTCAAGCTGAGAGGGTCAGACTGGGAGGTACATTTGGATGTCTTTGACAGCACTTCAGCACAGTGACAGCAGATTATGTGGTACCACCATTTGTGGAGGAGACAGGTAGACAAGAGAGCGGCCCAGGTAGTGAGAGGCAAAATCAGTCTCAACTTCCTTGACCTCACCGAAGGATAATCCATCAGCAGGCTGTTGTTGTCACATCAGGTAATGGCAGATATCCACAGACGCTTATAACTTGCTGGTCTTTCATCAGCAATGGATGGGACTCTTCTCCTCCAACCTCAAGGTAGCTCAACACTCCTGATAAAGCCAATCAAGCTTGATGGAAGAGGCACATTGTGACATCTATGTCCTGAAGTTAACTGTAACAGGATCAAATCTGTCCCTCAACCCAATGGAAGAGAATCTCTTGCTAACTACCTCCACCATCCACACCTCACTGTCCCGATTCCACCCCCCACCAACCATCCACATTTCACCGTCCTAATTCCACCCCCGCCCCCACCACCACCATTAAGATGTGCCATCAAGCAGTCTAAGAACAACAAATATCAGGACCTGATTTGAACTGGAAGAAGTCTTCAGGCTGGGTGTGAGGAACTCACCTCCAGAAACATGTGAGAAGAACTCAAAGATTTTTCTATGACTACAATGGAGTCAAAGTTGAATTATTGTCATATGCACAAGTACATGTATGCACAGGTGCAATGAAAAACTTACAGCAGCATCACAGGCACATAGGGCCTGTTCCTGTCCACAAGACACATGACCTTATTTGTACCAAACTGTTGAGACATGAAACATCCCTTCCTGGTCCCACATTAACTGATATCGTTAGTGATCCAATCACCTCAGCTCCTATCCCCTTTCCATCCAATTTGCTGTCAGCTCAAAAAAAAATCCACCACCCTAGTCACATCTCAAACCTCCCTTTTCTATCTATGCTCACCTGACCAAATCAAGTATTGCTTGCTCCCATTCCCCCTCTCCCTTGTCCCCTCTGCCCTTCTTCAATCTCCGTCACCATCTTCCTCTCGCCCTTCCTCACCTTCCTAAACCTCCAGCCCATTCCCTATACTGCTCCCTCTTCTTCAGCTATCCCTATCTCCACCCACATTCCAATCCTAACCCAACACTCCTTTCTTTTGTACCCCCTTCCGCCTCCTCCCTCTTCGCACACCTCCCCATTTTACCTTCCCTCCCAATCCTCCTCACCCCTTTCCCTATCTTCTCCCTTTCTTGCCCTCTGCCTCCATAGTTCCTTCATCTCCTCCCCTTGTCACGCCATCACTGCCCCTCCACCTCCCCATTCTTTCCTTTCCCTCCCATCTCCCAAACCCTCCCCCCTCCTCCCTCCTCCCTCCTCCCCTCCCCACTCTCGGGCTCCTCCTCCGCTGACGCCGTTGCGGAAGCGGCTCCCCTCTCCTCCCTCCCTCCCCCCGCCTGCGGCTCGGTCCCGGGCGGTGTCAGTGAGCGGCACTGGGCCCAGCCGGAGCCGGGAGTGCAGGCCCCGCCGCCATGTCCATCTTCCAGTCGGCCTTCGACTTCTTGTCCGGGGCCCCGGGCTCGGCCGCCAGCCGCGACCACAACGACTTCGTGGGGCAGACGGTGGAGCTGGGCGACGTCAGGCTGCGGATCAAGCGAGTCATCGCCGAGGGTGAGAGATCGGGCCGGGACAGCCGTGCTCGGGGCACCGGGTTAGGAGAGCCCGCCGCCGTTCAGGCCCCGACCCCGGCTCCCTAGTCTCCAGGCTTCCGGGCACCTGCTCCCCGTCCCGGTCAGGCTCCTTGGTCCATCGCCTCAGCTGTCTGTCTTCCGCTCCCCGGGCCTGGCGACTGGGAGGAGCCGGAGATTGGCGTACCTTCGCCGGGAAGACGAAGGAGACGGACCGGGCACCCCGTGGGGGGTGGGGGGGGGGGGGAAGGTCCGGGCACCCCGCGATGGGAGGAGGCCCTGGCACTCGGCACCCCGGGTTACATCCCCGAGTTGGGAGGGGAAGGCTTTGGCGATGGGTATGGGGAAGGACGTTGGCACCTTGGGTTGGGTGTAGGACCCTGGCACCTTGGGGTGGGAGAGGGAGGACCCTGACACGTTGGGGTGGGTGGGGGAAAAGGACCCAGGCACCTTGGGGGTGGGGGGAAGCACCCTGGCACCTCAGAGTGGGTGGGGGAGAAGGACCCAGGCACCTTGGGGTGGGGGGGGGAGAACGACCCAGGCAGGTCCCTGGCACCTTGGGGTGGGTGGGGGGAGAAGGACCCAGGCACCTTGGGGTGGGTGGGCGAGAAGGACCCAAGCAGGTCCCTGGCACCTTGGGGTGGGTGGGGGAAGGACCCAGGCACCGTGGGGTGGAGGGGGGGGGGGGGAAGAGCAGGATCCTGGCACCCATGGGTAAGGAGATGGTGATACTTTATCTGAACTGAATGGAGACTGCAGAGTGCTGCAGTGAGAAGTAACATTGGTGTCTGTACATGAAACAGAAAAGTCAGCGTGGCATTATTTTGGAAGTAATTGGAATATTAATCTTTATTGCAAAAGAGATAGAGTATGAAAGTCAGGTATTCTTGCTAAAACTGCATGGGGTACTCTGCAGCTTTGTTCTACTTATTTAATGAGAACGTTTGCTAGGTTTTTTATCTGGGATGAAGGGTTGACTTATGAGGAGCATTTGAGTCAGTTGGACCGATGTTCATTGGAGTTTAGAAGAATGAGAAGTAGTAATGAAATAGAAAAGGTTCCGAGGGGGACTGCTAGGGTGGATGCTGAGAGGAGGTTTCACCTTTTAGAGAATCCAGAATTGGGGCATAGTTTCAGAATCAGAGGTTCCTTAAGAAAGGGGAGGTATTTTTTCTTTCACACATTTGTGAATCCTTGGAATTCTGTACCTCAGAGCTCTGTGGGGGCTGGACTGTTGAATTTCTTCAAAGGTGGTATAGACAATTTCTTGGATGATCAGTCAAGGGTAATGTGTAATAAGCAGTATTTTCAAGAGACTCCTGCTACCCCACTCCACCCCCCACACGGCTTGTGGATACCGACTTTGATATCCTGGGATGGGAGGACAGGATACCAAGCAGCTTGGGGAGTGCCAGTAGGTATGGACCCTGATGCCTGGTGTTAGCCTGAATCCCAGGTGTGGGAGCTACAGTGGTGGGTGATGGTGGTTCCAGAGCTCTCGGGTGAGAGGAGCAGTTCAGCCCCTGGATGGGGAGTAATTTTGGAATTATGACCACCCCCCCACCCCCAAAAAAAATGTTGGAATTGAGAGTTCTCAGCCAGCCAGGGGTCTTGAGATTTGGACCCCCTGGGATGGATGGGGTCAATTCTGGAGGGTAGCTGGAAGTGTTGACGTTTCTGGGTATTTTATTCTTTAGGACAGTAAAGATTCATTGGGTGAATGACTTGCTGTCAAGTGGGAAATTCATTCTTTGAACTCACAAGTGTTGACTATTGGATGGTGGAAATTACTGAATTGCAAACACCAAAATTAAAATTCAGGACTTACAATTTTGATTAATCCATGGGTAATTCATTTCCATTGGTGCAATCAATCATTTTTATATCTGACCCACTTTGTTCCAAAATAGCATCATTGGACTTGAATGGTTTGCAAGATCCAGCAAATTTTTCACAAGATTGTCTAAATCTGAAACTGTTCTCTCAATGAAATTGAGTGAAATTAAATGCACTGTAACTTTAAAAACAGAGATAATCAGTTGAAACAAATGTTAATAACAGTTGAAGCTGAACGATGGAGGCTCATTGCACTTTCAATTACCAGGATAGGAACTGTCTCGGAAACAAAGATTTAGTATTAGTGCGAAAAATTAAATACTTTAGTTCTCTCACTGTTGATGGGATTTTTGAAATATAAATGACCTTTAGACTTGCAGTGACTTGGGGCACTTGGCTTTCATGATTTTTCCAGTAATTTTTAGAAATGTAACTCATATACTTGCTCTTCAAAGATTAAGATCTAGTTTTAATTTTAACCTGTAGGTTTATAGGGCTGGCTTCAGGTTAATGAAGGAAGACCAAAGAAGAATTTCTAGCCAGTGTTGGTATTTTGAATGAATGAATTTTAGACTATATTCTGTCTAAGTTATTATCTGAGATAACTTTTGGCTGTTACACCAGTGACAAAAATTATAACACTTCTCACTGTAAAGGAGTGGACAAACTTGATTCATCTTATATAACTGAGGGATGAGCTAAAACGTGAGTGTCGAAGTCAATGAGTAGAAACTTTTTTGAAGGGTTAAGTCAGGAATCACCTTCTCCACATATCAAGTTCAAGCTATACTTTATTGTCATTCACCCATATGCTATAAAAACACATGGAGGAACAAAATATCATTTTCCCCCAGTCTCACACAACAGAGGACATACAATAAATACAGACAAAAACATTTTGCAAGTACAAATAGTGCAAAAAATGGTATATACAGAATGCAAAATTAGTGCAGGGTTAGTGCAAAACTGAGTTGAACGAAGAAAATACAGAACTCAGTGTGTTGCACTAAATGTATAAACATGTTCAGCAGCAGCCAAAGTTCTTGTATGCCATTGTGCAAACCAGGGCTTTTGACGTGGCATTTGTCTGAAACTGCCTCCAGGGTATTCAGGAGCCTGACAGCCTGGGGGGAGAAAACTGTTGTACAGTCTAGTAGTTCTGGCCCAGATGCTCTGAACTGGTTGAAAGTGACCCAAACCATATAGGTTGTTGAAATCTATTTCTTCCAAAAAGCTTTGGGTCAGTTCAAATTTTTTAAGCTGAAAAATAATCAGACAAAGGTGTATGAAGTACTAGAGGACGTGCATTTAAGGTGGGGGGGGGGAGTTCAAAGGAGGTGCAGAACAAGTTTTTTTTACACAGAGTGGTAAGTGCATGGAATGTGCTGCCAGGGGTGGTAGTGGAGGCAAATATGATAGTGGTGTTTATGAGGCTCTTAAGTCGTCCCTCTGCCACTGGGCTCAATGATGAGTCTGGTGATGGAGCAGGCAGTCAGCTGTGTGGAAATCTACCTACAATATGTTTTGGACTTCTGCATTTGACTGCACAAACAAGCTAGTCTGAGCTGTCTTGATGTTTCACTTCACAATTGCTGGCTATCAGTCAGCATAATTTGAGCCAGTGTTTTTTTGCTTTGTAAAGTTGAGTGAGGAATAAGTATTAGCCAGGATATCAGAGATAACCCTCCCACTGTCCTTCAGAGTTTTATCATGGGATCTTTTATTTCTATCTGAAGGGACCTGAAGAGGATAAGAAGTGATATCCCAAGCAGTGCCATGTGTAGTACAAGAGTGTCAGCGTAGATTTTTGTGTTCAATTCTCTGGAATGGGTCTTGCACCTGGAACCTCCTCATTCAGATACATGAGTACTACCACTGAGCCCCAGCTGTCAATAATTGAAAGTTGTGTATTGATCAGCTGCGATCTAAAAGAATGGCAGATTAGGCTGAAGGGTTAATTGAAGTGCTTTATGATGGACAGATTTCTGCTCTTGCTTACAATATACTTTATGGACTGCTGGTCTGGTGATTGCAATAGCTCTGGTACATGAGTGAAAACCTGGGAATGTTTGGCCTCCAGTAAGCCAGATTCTTAAGGAAGAATAATGAAAAATCACAATATATGGCATGAGCGAAATGCCTAGAGGTTGCAGATCTTTGACCATTGTTATGGAGCTGTGTGATCAGTGAGGTGGTAGTGTATTTACTTGCTTTTATGTTTGAAACTTGATGAACTTCTTAAAGAGTGCTGTTGAGAAGAAGAAATAATTCAAGGTGACTGATGACCCTGTAAGAGGTATTGAAGCTTTGAGGGACAGCAGGTAATGGATCTTGACATAGGTACACCAGCTGCAAGACCAGTCTTTTAGATATTGGTATCATTTTGGTCGAAGGAATTGATTGCCTGCTGTTGGAAAATTGGAAAACTTAGTGGTAGATGAGTTCAGGTAGTTCTGCTATAACATGATTTGGATATAACATGATTGATGAATTAAGGAACACTATTTGTTCTAAGTGGGCCGAATTGGTTATAATGCGATTTTGATCAGGAACTAGAGAACCACTTAAGAGTTACTTTGGAAATTGGCAAACTGAAAAAAAGCTTCTTGGAGGGAAAAGAAAGTCTTGTGGGGGGGGAGGGAGGAAATACCTGTTTACTTGAACTCCCCCACAGTATTCAGCCACCACTGTCTCTTGAAAACACAGGCTGTTAGTTTCACCATGGGAGGACATTGGGAATTGACAAGCAATCATTTCTATTGATACTTGTGCAACAATATTCTTTCAAGCAATGTCACATACAGCTTTTAGTAGCTATTAAAAACTCTGGAAATAGATAAATTACAGCAACTGCATTACCTTTGCCTACTGTCCTCAAATCGACAGTGGATTTTTAAAAAAAATCCTGACTTATTTCTCATTTCATTGCTATATTTCTAGTTCCTGGATGTATTTTCAAGTTTTCTCTTTATTAGGAATCCCATTATCATCCTACTGATGTCAAGCTGATTGACCTTTACAGCTCTGGATGACTTCTGTATTCTCTCTTAAAGATGGACATAATGTTAGCCATCCATCAGTCCCATGCACTGCACGCTTTCTTTGTTGGGTCTGTTATTATGCCTCTGTTATCTCTGCCTCGACAAGGTTCTCTACAACTGCACAGAAGCAGTTTACACTTAGCAGCAGAGTGAGAGGATGCAAGTTTGAAATGAATTCCTGATGTCACAAATGTTTGTGAATTTCTCTGATGAAAAGTGGTAAAAATGAATTGTTGATTGAATGGTCCTGGGCTGCTGTTATTCATCCTGCAGTAATTAATTGCAGAATGATACTGAAAGCTTAAGTAATGCAATGGTTGTTTTATCAGGGGACTGACAGAGGGGGAAATTAAGAGAGTTGGAGTAAGAGTTAATAGAATAATTGAAATGTAAAACCAATTATGTCTGGTGGCTGACTGTAATCTATCTTTATATTCATTATTCACTTACTGCTCGTACTCACTTGGATTGTTGTTTTATATATGGTGACAGCATTTTGTTAATTAACTGTGATGACTATATAAATATCAACTGAGATGTCCAGTTGAATCTTGATGTTCCTCATTATTGTCAACGTTTGGTTTTTAAGGAAAAAACTAGGAGTGAGTGCAAAATTGATTATTTTCAGCAGGTTGAAAGTGACTAACCAGGAATCTAATTTTGGGGTTCACATGACATTCTGAAAACCTTTGTTATCAAGTTTTACTACATGATCCAAACCCCTAAGTGAAATTACAGCCTTCAGTCACTTTTAGTTTCTGTTCATCAGTACTTTGTAATTTTCACCACCTTGTTGATGTGTTCTTGCTCTGAAGATGTATTTCTGATTTAACAGGTGGATTTGCCTTTGTTTATGAAGCACAGGATCTTGGTAATGGAAGAGATTATGCTCTAAAGGTGAGACATGCTTTGAAAGCATTTAAGAAGTGCATTCAAGACACTTTTTGTTTTGGGTGCTGGGTTAGAATTATTTGCATTGCTTCTGTTGTTGACTGAAATGAACTCTACTGTGCTGTTTTCTGTCAGGATGAGGGCTGTGGCCTTTTCTGGTTCCATTCAGTTGTATAGTTAACAACTGGAACAGCTGCTTATAAGTCAGAGGAAATTGCAATGATATCTGAGCCACACATTTCAGGACATCCCAGGTGATGTGGTTGATGTATGCATGTTGAAATGAGTGAGGATGGGGCTGGGTCATTGCTGAGTGTGGGTGAAAATTTATTGTAACTGAGCGTGATCAACTATTTAAATAATGGTGACACATGAAAATTACAACATTGAAACAGGCTGTTTGACCTAACCAGTCCATGTGGCCTCTACGCTCTCCTGAAGCCTTCTTCCTGGTCCATCCCCTTCTCCCTTGTACCCTCTTTCAAGCTTCCCCTTCAATGGATTTGCTCTTTTTGTCTCGGCTATTCTCCCCTTGCTGTTGGTTCCCACCATTTTATAGGTAAAGAAGATTCTTCTGAATTTTCTGTTTGATTTCTTGCTGACTTCCTAAGATTCGGGGCTTCCAATTTTGCTCTTTCCTAAAAATGGAAACATTTCCTCTGTGAAAGAATAATCAAAACCTTTCATATTTTTAAACCTCTGTTAGTTAATTCCTTAGCTTGTGCTTTTCAAGAGGAAAGAAACTTGACTTATTCATGTGTTGAGTATAACCTCACAATTTACATATTTAATCTTGAAAGTTTTGAAGTAAATTGGGACTGTGCTATCTGGTGTATGGAAGAATGAGAGGTGATCTTGTTGAAACATATATCATTCAGGAAGGACTTGATGAGAGAGTCTATGGGACATAGTCTCAGATCCATTTAAGAATGGAAAGAAGTGGAATTTCTTTTTTGACAAATGTGAATCTTTGGAATCTTCTACAACTGAAATGTGGATGCTGAGTTATTCAGTATATTTAATACTGGGAAAGATCTTTGGACAATAGGAGAATCGAGAGTTAAAGGGATTGACTGGGAAAGTGGGGCTGAGGCCATGAACAGATCAGCCATGATGTTATTCAGTGATGGGGTGAGTTTGAGGACGATGTGGTCTAATCCTAATTTTATATCGTCATCCACACCCATTTTTCGCATCTTTCTTGTAGCTCTTTGTTCAACTATCCAGCCTGACCATAACATTTCAATAGCAAAATTACATATTCATACTGTGATGACAGTGGACTAATAATTCTAATCTTCATAACCTTTTGCAACCATTGACTTGGTTGACCACACCATCCTCCTCCCAATACCTTTCCATTGTCCTGCTAAATGGCATTGCTCGTTTGATTCCACTCCAGTTTATCCAGTTGTTGCCAGAAAATCTTTCACAATGGTTTTGCTTTCTGCCCCTCACTTTTAGCCCTGGAGTTTCCCATACCTCTATCCTTTGGGCTCCCCCATCACCTGAAAATATGCTGTCAGACCCAACATCATCAATGTCATTCTTGACCTTTCTGTTGCCAGCCCCCTCTTCCAGAATCCACTCCTGATTTAACCACAATTTTCTTCAGTTGTACAAAGATTGAGGCTTGTAGTATTTAATTCCTGCAGCGAGCTCCGTACTCTGTCCATCAATTCCCTGGTCACTCCCCGGACTGTTTACAATCACAACATGTTATCTGTCCTGAGCCAAGCACTGACCCATTTACTTTGCAGGATTATGATATTTCATCTCCACCTCTGCAACCTCATCCATCACTGCTTGTGTATTCAGGCCCTCAGTTGATGAAATGCTCTGCCATCTATGCTTCTGTTATCCTCATTCTCAATGATTCCAGTGCTCTTCTGGCAGGCTTCAAAAATTCCACCCTCCATTTCCTTAATATTCCACTTTAATGTACATGGGCTCACTTCTTATCACTGTTCCCGCAACAATAGCCTCTTACTAAGTTCCCATGCTTTTTGCTGCACCAATGATGACCATTCTTTTCAAAGTCTAAACCATAAATTCTGTAATTTTGTTATTTACCTTCTCAACCTTTACATCTCCCTTTCCCCTTCAAAAATCCTCGTATAAACCAATCCCAACGGTTGAGCTTTTGTTGCCACACCTAATGGGTCATGGTCAATGTTAGGGGTGTTCTCCTTCAGCAGAAGTGCTGTGTAAATGCTGACTATTGACATCAATTTTACATGGCAATACACACGATACATTTAGCAAATAAACTTGTCTCACTGTTTTGCTGATCAAATTGTGGGTGTTATGACTCTTGCCGGTTAATGTTTTATCTACAGGAAGTCAGTCAAATACCAATGTGTGTAGACAAAAGTCAAAGATAATTGTGCTTAAAATTTCAAATGATCTTATTTTGCTTTACAGAGGCTTCTGTCAAATGAGGAAGAGAAAAGTAAAGCAATCATTCAGGAAGTTTGTTTTATGGTATCCTTTTCAGTCATTTGAAGTCCATTGTTTGTAAGTTCTTAATTGTTTAATTCAGAAGACTTTCTGTGCTGTACAACTTTATGATCCTATGACCTTAATTGTTGCTGATGCATGTGTGATAATGGGATAATACCTTCACTCTCTACTCAACAAAAATTAAGATGTATTAAGTTTGTACCTGCTCTGTGTGTGTGTGTAACAATATTAGGTACATGGATAGGGAAGGTTTGGAGGGATATGGGCCAAATGTGGACAAATGGGACAAGCTCAGGTAGACAACTTGGTCAGCATAGCTGAGTTGGGCCAAAGGACCTATTTCCATGCTCGAAAGCTCTGTGACTTTAATATTACACAAAACATTCACTCCAGCGTCTTGCTCCAATTGTTAACTTTGAAAACTTTCTTCCTTGTTTGTTCTTCCCTCCCCACCTTACTTCTGTGCAAGAGAATAAGTCTAGCAGTTTCTTAGAAGTTGTCTCCATTGCTGCACTGTACTGATCATTAGAAGGGCTATGAAAGTCAACTAGAGGATACGCTCCAGCCATGACTCAGTGGAAGGACTTATCTCTGAATTGGAATACTGTGAATCAAAGTACCACTATTCTACCTTCATTTCCTCAATGCTGTCACTTCCAAATCCCCCAATCAGGTATTCATCCTGCCGCAGTGCCAAGATGGATCTTACCAAAGAGAAAACAATTTGCCCCTTTTCTTTTCGACAGTACAGAAATGTTGACCACATTTTCCTCCAATACATCTTCAGTGCTACTCAGCTAAGTGGGCCTACTTTTATTCTTATGTCGTGTTCTGTCTTTAAGTGAGACATTGGGATGAGATCTGTCTGCCCCCAAAACATAGTGAAAAGAGCTTCTCTGGTCATTACTTCATTGCATTTTGTAGCTTTTCCATGTGCCTGTTGACACTCCTTTTGCTTGCATCACAACAACTTTGGACTGTCTTGAGGCTGTGAAGAGTGCTTCATGCATGCCAGTTCTTTGATGCAGTTTCATTCTTTCCTCTGAGGAGATGCTCCACTTTGTGGAGATGTTCCACTTTGCTTACTGCTGCAGTAGTATAAGACTGTTTCCAAGGATTTGACAGAGTAAAGGTTTGAACTTTCCACATAACTGTACATTCCCTCCCCTCCCCCCCCCCCCCCCCCCCCCCCCACAAAACAATGGACTTTTTAAAATGTTCTTTCTCTCACTGTCACATTTACACAAGCCCAAAATAACAAGCAAATTTGCGAGAATTGTTCTTATTTGTAAAATGTTACCAAGCCTATATATAGTAATTCTGTAAGCAACCTTTTTACATGAACATGCAAAAATCATGTTTGTGGTTCACCTGAGGCAATTAAAGGAAATGTTATGAAATAATTGGTGTTGTTCTTGGATGTGCAGTAGCCCATGTTGCAGCTTGTATGTCAGTGACATACCTATCTGTGCTTGTTAAAGTTACTTTAGCAGTTAACCGCCCTGTTTTGTTTGAGGAGCAGGGGGTGGCACTGACCAAACACCACATTTGCCTCTAACTTGTTTTCTCTCATTATGAACACTATGACCACTTTGATCACTTTGTACTAAAATGGACTTTTTTTCTAATTGTGTTCTTTCCTGTAAAAAAAATGTTTTTAATTTATGTTTTTCTTGTGAATGCTGCTCACATGATGCTATGTGCCTGTGATGCTGCTGCAAGTAAGTTTTTCATTGCACCTGTGCATAGTGCCTATGATAATAAACTGGACTTTGACTTTGACCCAGTTCTGACAAATGGTTTTTGACCTGAAAAGTTTCTCTTTTCACAGGTACTGTCTGACCTGCTGAATTTTTACAGCAGTTTCTGTTTTTGTTATTAGCCTCTAGTGTTGCTTTATGTTGGGTGTTATGGATTTTTGATTTAGAATTAGAATTTTTATGTCTAGAGGCAGTAAAGACATTGTATGACAGTATCCCATTGCACTACAGGTTAATGTTTGTTTTGTGGTTTGGTAACTGTGTGTGATTTGTTTTCATGCCTTTAAACTACTTCTTGGGACATGGATTGATGTTTAATTGGGTTATATAGATTTCATACACATTTACCACTGAACTACATTTATTCAATAATACAGGGGAAATTTAGGCATTTCCCCTATATTACTGAACTATATAGCAGTTATGCTGTCCAAACCTATCTACAGACTCCAGGGTGAGTTTGTAACATATCTCACAGCAGTGATTAGTGGGGCTTTCTCTAATATTTCTAAATGTTTGATAAGATTTTTCCAAGTTTTGTATTTAAAATAGATGGTCTTTAGCAACTAGAATTTTTCTAGGCTTTTAAACAGTTTTATTCCAGGTTTTGATCTTTGTGCCTGGGTTACTGAAAGGAAAATGCCTTTATGACGTACTTACTGAATAGAGACATTTATCTCCAGACAACGGATTGTGAGTAGAATTAAGATTGCTATTGTATATTTAAACAAGAGTGACTGCTACTATGAATGAAATAAGATCGCAATTAAATGTGATATTTTTTAATTCATTACTAATATGCAAGAGTGGCATCTATAACAGTCTCCCCCACCCGCCCCCCCAAAAAAAAACAGTAACTGGCTAATGTTGGTTCCATAGGGTGTTCATTGTAGAATTCTGTAAAGATGTAGTTTTAAAAGTACAATAAACTCATTGACCTGTTTTAAAATGTTTAATTTTGACTATTAATATTCAAAGTAGAAAAAGCACTGTAGCTACAACACTTCGTCTTGCCAATGGAATGTGCAGAGCATTCTGAGGCTTGGAATTCTGTAATGGGGTTGATATTGCCATATGGCACCTGCACTTTACCGACCAGATAACCATTTCTAATGTTTCACTGCTACCAGCCCAACCCCCACAACTACCCCAAACTCCTACAATGTAGAGTTAGTATTTGTAAAAGTGAGTTCAACGATACAAAGTTTACTGGCAGAAACTGGAGGGATGGATAGTTATTGGTTTATTTTTAAACCGGAGCATTATCTATTCAGCTGGAGGGATCTGTTTTCCAAAAGTACCTTATTCCTTATGATGTTGTGAGAAAAGTAGTGATCATTCAGAATTAAGTATGCAGCATGAAGGGGAAGGAAGACCAGTGATGGTTTGAATTTAAGCTCCTTAAGGCAGCCAATAGCCAGTATACTTCAGCTGCTGTTTGTTATACCCTCTGGCTTAAGGATGGAGTTTGCAGCCTAAAATAGCTAACTTGAAGTGGTTGATAGAGTTATTGACCAGTTGAGTTTTGGTTAGTGTTGTAGATGGTGGTAGAATGCTCCTCCAAGGCAGAATTGAGATGAAAACTTATCTGTGTGAGCCACAAACACGGGTTAAATGATCTGATGGATTGAATGGGCGGGTGTATTTTGCTTTGTTCAGAGCTTTACACTTACTGCTTCCTCTTGACCCACACAGAATAAATAACAAGTTTAGTATTTCACAGTTTCACTGGGTCATGGAATTATAATGTTGTTTTTGAGAACTATTTACCAATCTGTCCTCTCACTTCAGGGCAATAAACATCCCCATGAATGTCACTGTAGCAGGTGGTTTTAAACACTATTATTTTTGTTCTTGTGATTCCTAGTAACAATTAATCAAATAAATCTTCCTTCTTTGGCTACATTTTGAAATGCTTTTTGTCCTACATTCAGTTTTCTCAAAACTTCTTGACACTTGGGCACGTTTATTGAAGCTGGTAGGGACGGCTTGCCAAAATGGATTGCGCCCAATGAGGAGTTGTTTTACTTGTGCTTTGTTGTTGCACTTTCCTCATGTACAAAGTGTTTATAAAAGGTTTACTGTCTCCATGAAGCAATGCAACATGCTTTGTGACCAATATGTAAGCAACATTAAAATATGAAGGTGTATGAACATTTATTAATACTTCTCCTTGACAAAGCAACTTCAGAAAAAACTTTCAGGGCATCCTAACATTGTACAGTTTAGTTCAGCAGCCTCCATAGGAAAAGAAGAATCTGATACTGGACAAGGAGAATACCTTATACTCACAGAACTATGTAAAGGTAAGGTTCTAAACCATATGAACACATGATGATTAGTGCTAGGTGGATGATTGTTTTGGTTGATGTTTAGCTTGATTGGGTAAAAAGAGAACTTTTTTTGTTAAAATTTAGTTAGAATCTATGCACAATTGTTTTTTTTCTCCCTCCTGCTTCCAGGACAGTTGGTGGAGTTTTTAAAAAGAGCTGAAGCAAATGGCTCTCTCCCGTGTAATACAGTGCTCAAGATCTTTTATCAGACCTGTCGCGGAGTACAACACATGCACAAACAGAAACCACCAATCATTCATCGAGATCTGAAAGTAAGAAACACCTGACTAAGCAAAAAAAATTTTGCACTTACCTGTAGTTCCAGAACTAGACATTATGGTTGTGAAAAAGAAATTGCTTTTTATTTAAAGCAAAGTGTCAAGTCTTCTTGTTTATGATTGTTTAACTTTCTACATCTCTTCTGGGTGTCTACATGAAGCTAAGCTTCATGTGAATAGCAATATAGATAGTAGAGTTTGGTTGCAGTTACTGACACAGTATTATTTTGGCAGTTTGCATTGTGCAAGATCATTTGTTGAAGTTAGTTTTGTACAACGTAGATTATAGTTCAGTGGATTAGTGACAACTAGAAAAAAGTTGACTTTTTCAATTTTTAGATTTGGTGAGGACAGATATTTTTCTTTTCAGTTCTGCAATCCATTGGTAAAAATATCTTGTGGAGTCTTTCTGTGAAAATTTGCTGGTTTGTGCATATGAATTGAGGCTGTTGGATTCTTTGGAAAGGTTGCAACCATTGTTACAAAGTGCAATTCCATTTTATTGGGTTGTTTTTTGCTGTTTTATAAGGAAGCCTGCTTCTATGATGTAAAATGCTTGAATTGTAACTGTATGCGGGTATATTGTGGGTCGGATTTCTTGCTTTCTGTATATGTAGGTGAACACATTGTGCATGAATTGTTTGATGTGTATTGTCTCCAATGTCACAATGCTTGTGGAAAACAAAAGCTGAAAGAGTTTAAACGGTGAAAAAGCTTATTCTCTGTATTAATTTTCTGGCAAAAGGTGAGTTCCCATTGAGAAATCTCAGTTCATACTTTTGGATATATTTTACTTGTTGGCCATCTGAAAGAAATAGAATTGACTGGAACGTTTGTCCCTGGCTAACTATCTGTCATTTAAACTTATTTCCTGTGAATTTATGCTGGTACTTCCTGTTTAACTAAGTGCTCTTTTCGGGATAATATTACTGGCATTAACTGAAGATTGGTTAATGAAAAGAAAAGAGCAGGAATAAACGTGTCATTTTGGGGTCGGGAGGCTATGACCAGGACTTGGCTGTAGATATTGTTGCTGAGGCCCCAGCTATTGAATGATTTGTATGAGGGGGTCAAGTGTAATATTTCACTGATGAGGCAAAACTAGTTGGCAGCATGGACTGTGAGGAGGGTGCAAGGAGGTTCCAGGATAGTATTGACAGGCTAAGTGAATGGGCAAGGAAGTGGCAGAATAAAGTGTGAGATTATTCATTTTGGACAGAAAAATATTAAGGCTGAGTATTTTTTTGTTAACTGTTGAGAGGTTGAAAGCTGCTGGCATTCACGAATCCCTGAAAGTTAACGGGAAGGTGCAGCAAGCAATTTGGAAGGCAAATCTAATGTGTTTTTATTGCAAGAGAAGTTGAGTACAAGAGTAGAGACGTCTTGCTTCAACTATGTGAAGTGGTGAGACTGAATCTGGAATATTGCCTGCAGGGCTGGCCTTCGTCCCTAAGGAAGAACGTAATTGTGATGGAGGGAGTGCAGTGAAGGTCACCAGATTTATTTTGGGAGGAGAAGTTTGTTGTTCTATACACTGTAGAGTTCAGATGAATGAGAGGTGAACTCAGAAGGTGGTGAATCTTCGGCATTCTCTGCAAAAGATGGCTTCAGGGGCTTGGCCATTGAGTATATTCAAGAACGAAATCAATAGATTTTTAGATATTGATGGAATCAGGGCAAAGAGTAGGGCTAAGGTAGAAGATTAGCTGTGATCTTAATGGCAGAACAGGCTCAGTGGGCTGAATAGCCTTCTCCGGTTTCTATTCATGTTCTCATTTTCAGGTTTGTGCTCAATAAGCTGCTGATTTTGGAACTCTAGATCTAAGTACCCTCTTAAAGTAGGGAAAGCTGCATATGTTTGTACCTTCTGCAGAATGATATTGCAAACTTCCCAAAGAAATAATAATCAGCAACCATTTTACAACTGAGTAAATTTATTCTCAATGTAACATCACGTTTCGAGAATGGAAAATAGTTAAAAATATATCTGAACATATAAGTACTCAAAATATTCTTATTTCCCTATATTGTAACTAGTAGTTCGCAACGGATATTAAACTGCAAAAGAATTCAGTATTCTCCAAGAAAACATGAGAGAACTCACAGAATGGAGAGTTAAGTGACAAATTATCTTTGAAGGAAATGCAACCTGGTACACTTGGATAAGAAAAATAGAAAGATCACTTGCATTTTGGATATTAACCAAAACTGAGGAACAAAGGGATTTAAGGAGACAAATAAGTAAGTCACTTGCAAAATGAGGGCAAAGCACTGGGATTTATTTCTAGAGGTATTATGTTCAGATATTTTGAACTTATGTTAACACTTTAAAAGGATTTGGTCAGACTACATTGATTTTAATTTACAAACATAGCATAAGAAAGGAGAGACTAAGATACTCAAGAATAAGAAGCTGTTCTTGGGAAGGAAGACTTAAATTTCCATAATTTGATTGGGTTACACAGGTTAGGTAAGGCGAGAATAATTCTGTAATTGGTGGTTTTAAACTTGGTGGCCAGATGTATAACTAGATAAGTTTAGTGAGAAAATGAGGCAAAATTTCTTTACCCAGTAAATGAAAGAAAGTGGAACTTGGGCTGAGGCAAAGAGTTTGGATGCTTTGAAAAAGAAAGCTGGTAAATAGATATGAAAATAGGCATGGCAAAGCTGAAATGTGTGGGTTCTCTTACACTCCTTAAACCACGTAACTTGTTTCCGTGAATGTGATGTGTGGAATTCATTACTATTCATAACCCTGATTATTCACTGTGTCAATTACGTAGGGAACTAGTGCACTTCCCATGGTATTCAGTTTTTGTTTAAAAGTATATCAGTAATTTATGTATCTCCTAAGATTATTCTGCCTTTTTATAGAGTCATTTAGATATACAACATGGAAACAGGCTCTTCGGCCCAACTCGTCCATGCTGACCAAGATGTCTATCCAAACTGGTCCCATTTGCCTGCATTTGGCCCATATCCCTCTAACCCTTTCCTATCCATGAACCTGTCCAAATGTCTCTTAAACATCATAATTGTACCTGCCTCTACAGCTTCCTCTTGCAGCTTGTTCCATATCCCCACCACCCTCTGTGTGAAAAGGTTGTACCTCAGGACCCTTTTAAATCTTTCCCCCCTCACCTCAAATCTGTGTCCTTTAGTTTTAGACATCCCTACCCTAGAAAAAAGACTGTAACCAACCACCTTATCTATGCCCCTCATGATTTTGTATTCCTCTATAAGGTCACACCTCAGCCTCTGACACTCCAGGGAAAAAGCCCCAGTTTATCCTGCCTCTCCTTATAATTTAAGCCTGCCAATCCCAGTAATATCCTTACGAATCTTTTTTGCACCCTTTCCAGCTTGTAATTAGGTCCTTGTCTTCAATCCCACATCATGATCATAATTTGTGCACAAGTTGAACCAGGACTTAGAGGGCTTGAATTTTTATTTGTCTTGTTTTTCAGACTTTTTGGTCAGGAGAAGCCCTGCAAGTATAGACACAGTCCTGGGAGATCCTTTTTCCCAAATATCACAAAGAATGCAGAAAAAGTAAACATTTTCTTTTTGTTTATAGTAATGGAAGTAATACACAAATGAAACAATAAATTCACTATTTGGAACATTTATTTGAATTGGCTTGGAAAAGCAGTCTGCAAGCCAATGTCTTTTATCTTGTTACTCACCTAAAAATAATCATTTGCAATTTAAGATTACTTTTCCTTTTTTATTTACAGTGTTCCTGTCTCAAATCTGTTCTTTGCTATTTCATGGTATGACAGGAGAGCATTTTCTCAGGAACCGATGCTTTGTTTGGTAGAGGGGTTTCTACTAAAATAGCAACATTTTCTGAAATACTTTTGGGCATTTCTGCTAGTTCTCTGGGCTTCTGTTGAAAGTCATTATTGGAGATTGAGAAGCTTTCATGGAAATTCTACACCCCTTTTCTGAAACCCCTTTGGACAGATAATGCTTATATAAAATTCACTCTTTCTTGGTATCCCATCCCACACTACCTATTCGTTTTGGGAGAAAATTGCACCAAGTATGAAGATTTGTTTTCAATTTGGAGAAAATGTGCCAAGTTGTTATTTTTGGCATTAAAACAACATGGCAGGTCACCCTGATTGTGAAACTCACATAAAGAGCAAGAATTTAAGTTTGCAATGTTTATAGAACAACGTAGTTGGGTTTCCCTGTGTAATACCATGCTGAAACTGGAACATGCATTCCCTATCGATGTGTCGCAAGATCTTGCAATTTTGGCATGTCCAATTTTTGCAGTCAGTTCTTAAAGGGATGGCGGGAGAATGTGGTTTAAAAAAAAATCAGTCATGATTGAATGGCGGAGCAGACTCGATGGGCCGAATGGCCTAATTCTGCTCCTATATCTTATGGTCTTATACCACAATATAAGCAATAGTCTTCCACCAACAGGAAATGGTTGCTGAACTGATGAGAGGGGAGGGGTGGGAGTCGGAGAATGTTCCCAAGGGGGGCATAGGGACGTGGACTAGTTGGTGAATAACAATATCCACAGGAAGCATGTTCTTTGTGCAAAGGGGCCACAGAAATCCTCCATTTCTACAGTTTGGCACTCTTGGCAGGAGATTGTCCGGGAGGGCAAGAAAGCCTGTGAGGACTGCAATGCAAACAACTCTCTGCCTGCCTCTGTAGGTTGAAGGCTGTAGAGACAATGCAGCAGTGAGCAGCAAACTGAGAGGTGGTAGAAGTCAGTAGCTGGCAATGGTCCTGAGGTGAGGAGGGTGTGAATGAAGGTGACCCTATTCACAGGTAAGCAGTTTAGGCACATGTGAAAGTCATAGGAAATCACAGATCTCAGTCAGGACAATGTTTGAGTGTTGGCCCTGTAGGTAATGTGGTCTTAATCTAAAAGGAGTTATTGAAACCTGTGATTAAATAAGATTTGTTGTTTTTCACACTTGTGAGGTTGAGACTCTCACTACAGACAGATGTTGCGTGCTGCACAATTGCTGATGGCATTTGGGGATGTTTTACTCAGGATTAAGTCAACAGTGGAAAGCTGCTTTGTTTGTAGCTGTGTAAATGAAGGTCCAGCCCAAGGAGTTTCCTTATCCTAATTTTGTTGGATGGTTTATCTCCAATACAGGTTGAAAACCTCTTGGTCAGTCACCAAGGCACCATCAAGATCTGTGATTTTGGTAGTGCTACAAGCATAGCACACTATCCAGACTACACCTGGTCTGCACAGAGGAGAGCAATGGTGGAAGAAGAGGTATGATGTTTTCTGTTGTTTGTGCACAGAGTGCACACTGCTCCTATAAGGCAGACCATGGAGTTACCTGGTGTGTGGGGAAATATTTATGCCTCAACCAACATGACTAATACGCATTTAGCTTTGTTTCTGCATTGTTTGTGAGATCTTGCTGGATGCCTATTGGGTCTCTGTTTCCCTGCATAACAACAATGGCTATACTTCATTCTGTAAAATGTGATTTATGTGCTTGTGACAATTGCTATGGAAATGTAACTTCCATGTCTCTATATGGACTGTGTTCATCTTCGATGTATGGCGTGTTTTTAAACTTTAAATGGAGGTGAAATTATTCTTGGTGACTTTTTTTTAGGCAATCTCATTCGAGCAAGTCCAATTTCCCATCAGCCCGTTGGTGATTCATGACTGTCATAAAGCTAAGCCGTACGTCTGCTAACTTGCACTTAAAATTTAGATTGAGACCATAAGACATAGGAGCAGAATTAGGCCATTCAGCCCTTCGATTCTGCTCCGCCATTCGATCATGGCTGATTTACTGTTCCCACTCAACCCCATTGTCCTGCCATCTCCCCATAACCTTTGATGCCCTTACGAATCAAGAACCTATCACCCTCCGCTTTAAATATACACAATGACTTGGTCTCCACAGCCGTCTGTGGCAATGAATTCCACAGATTCACCACCCTCTGGCTAAAGAAATACCTCCTCATCTCTGTTCTGAAGGGACGTCCTTTTATTCTGAGGCTGTGCCCTCTGGTCCTAGACTCTCCCACTACTGTGAACATCCTCTCCATGCCCACCCTATTCAGGCCTTTCAATATTTGGTAGGTTTCAATGAGATCCCCCCTCATCCTTCTAAACTCCAGTGAGTACAGGTCCAGAGACATCAAATGCTCCTCATACGTTAACCTTTTCATTTCCCGGATCATTCTTGTAAACCTCCTCTGGACCCTCTCCAATGCCAGTGCATCCTTCCTTAGATATGGGGCCCAAAACTGCTCACAATACTCCAAATGTGTTCTGATCAACGCATTATAAAGCCTCAGCATTACATCCTTGCTTTTATATTCTAGTCCTCTTGAAATGAATGCTAACGTTGCATTTACCTTCCTTACTACTGACTCAACCTGCAAGTTAACCTTTGGTCCCTTTGCACCTCTGATTTCTGAATTCACTTTCCGTTTAGAAAATAGTGTACGCCTTTATTCTTTCTACCAAAGTGCATGGCCGTACACTTCCCTACGCTGTATTCCACCTGCCACTTCTTTGCTCATTCTCCCAACCTGTCCTAGTCCTTCTGCAGGCTTCCTGCTTCCTCAATACTACCTGCCCTTCCATCTACCTTTGTATCATCCGCAAACTTGGCCACAAAGCCCTCAATTCCGTCATCCAGATCATTAACATATAACGTGAAAAGTAACAGACCCAACACCGACCCCTGCGGAACACAACTAGTCACCGGCAGCCAACCAGAAAAGGCCCCCTTTATTCCCACTCTCTGGCTTCTGCCAGTCAGCCAATCTTCTATCCATGCTAGTACCTTTCCTGTAATACCATGGGCTCCTATCTTGTTTAGCAGCCTCATGTGCAGCACCTTGTCAAAGGCTTCTGAAAATCCATGTAAACAACATCCACTGACTCTCCTTTGTCTATCCTGCCTCTTACTTCCTCAAAGAATTCCAACAGATTTGTCAGGCAAGATCTCCCCTTAAGGAAACCATGCTGACTTTGGCCTATTTTATCATGAGCTTGCAAGTACCCTGAAACCTCATCCTTAATAATGGACTCTAACATCTTATCAACCACTGAAGTCAGGCTAACTGGCCTATAATTTCCTGTCTTTTGCCTCCCTCCCTTCTTAAAGTGGAATAACATTTGCAGAACCATTCCTAACTCTAGTGATTCTTTAAAGATCACTACTAATGCCTCCACGATCTCTTCAGCTACCTCTTTCAGAACCCTGGGGTGTGGTCCATCCGGTCGAGGTGATTTATCTACCTTCAGATCTTTCAGTTTCCCAAGCACCTTGTCCTTAGTGATAGTGACTACACTCACTTCTGCCCCCTGACTTTCTCAAATTTGTGGCATGTTGCTGGTGTCTTCCACAGTGAAGACTGACTCAAAATACTTATTCAGTTCATCCGCCATTTCTTTGTTCCCCATTACTATCTCTCCAGCGTCATTTTCCAGCAGTCGGATGTCCATTCTTGCCTCCCTTTTACTCTTTATATATCTGAAAAAACTTCTGGTATCCTCTTTTATATTATTGACCAGCTTACCTTCATATTTCATCTTTGCTTCCCTTATTGCTTTTTTATTTGCCTTCTGTTGGTTTTTAAAAGCTTCTCAATACTCGAGCTTCCCAATAATTTTTGCAATATTGTATGCCCTCTCTTTTGATTTTATGCTGTCTTTGACTTCCCTTGTCAGCCACGGTTGCTTTATCCTCCATTTAGAATGCTGCTGCTTCTTTGGGATGAAGTGATCCTGCATCTTCTGAATTACTCCCAGAAACTCCTGCCACTGCTGCTCCACCATCATCCCTGCTAGGGTCCCCTTTCAATCAACTTTTGGCCAGCTCATCTCTCATGACTCCGTAGTAACCTTTACTCAGCTTTAATATTGATACATCTGATTTTAGCTTCTCCCTCTCAAACTGCAGGGTGAATTCTATCATATTATGATCACTGCCTCCTAAGGGTTCCTTTACCTCAATCTCCCTAATCAAATCTAGTTAATTACACAACGCCAAATCCAGAATTGCCTTTTCCCTGGTGGGCTCGACCACAAGCTGCTCTAAAAATCCATCTTGTAGGCATTCTGCAAATTCTTTCTCTTGGAATCCAGTGCCAACCTGATTTTCCCAATCTACCTGCTTATTGAAATCCCCCATGACCACCGTAACATTGCCCTTTTTACATGCTTTTTCTATCTCATGTTGTAATTGGTACCCCATATCCAGGCTACTATTCAGAGGCCTGTATATAATTCCCATCAGGGTCTTTTTACTCTTGCAGTTTCTTAACTCTACCTACAAGGATTCTACATCTTCTGATCCTATGTCACTTCTTGCTAAGGATTTGATTTCATTTTTTTTTACTAGCAGAGCCACCCACCCCCTCTGCCCACCTGCCTGTCTTTTCGATAGGATGTGTACCCTTGGATGTTAAGCTCCCAGCTGTGATGTTCTTTCAACCATGACTCTGTGATGCCACAATGTGATATCTGCCAATTTCTAACTGCGCTATGAGCTCATCTACCTTATTTCGTATACTGCGTGCATTCAAATATAACACCTTCAGTACTGTATTCACCACCCTTCTTCTCAAATTTGTTGCCATGTTGCCTGAAGTTAAATTCTTATCCCTTTCTAAACTTTCTGTCTTATTCTTTATTCTGGAGACTTCAGTAACCTCGCCTACACTCTCCTTGCCTTTTACTTCATCCGTACTTCTTAAATTGGTTGAACTCGTCCCCCTACTATTTAGTTTGAAGCCCTATCTACTGCCCTAGTTATGCGATTTGCCAAGACCCTGGTCCCAGCATGGTTTGGGTGGAGCCTGTCCCATCGGAACAGCTCCCTTCTTCTCCAATAATGGTGCCAATGTCCCACGAATTCAAACCCACACCAATCTTTGGGCTATGCATTTAACTCTCTGATCTTATTGACCCTGTGCCAATTTGCACGTGGTTCAGGTAGCAATCCAGAGATTATTACCTTTTTGGTTCTACTTTTTAATTTAGTCCCTAGCTGCTCAAATTCAGCAGAACCTCTTTCCCTTGTTCTACCTGCATCGTTGGTACCCACATGGACCATGACAAGTGGATCTTTCCCCTCTCATTCCAAATTCCACTGCAGGTCAGCTGAGATGTCCCAAACCCGGGCACCAGGCCTTCGGGTCTCTTGATCCTTGCGACAGAGGATTGTGTCTATCCCCTTGACTATACTATCCCCAGTCACTCTTCTCTACCCCCTCTTGAATGGCTCCCTGAACCACAGCGCCACTGTTTGGTTGCTCATCCTTCCTACAGCCTCCACTCTCATCCGCACGGAGCAAGAATCTCAGACCTGTTGGACAAGCTCAAGGGCAGAGGCTCCTCCAGCACTAGTTCTTGAATCCCCATACCTGCCTCACTCATAGTCACACCTTCTTGTCCCTGACCACAGACCGAATTTGTAGTAGTTAATCTAATGGGTGTGACTGCCTCCTGAAACACAGCATCCAGGTAACTCTCCCCCTCCCTGATGCGTTGCAGGGTTTGAAGCTCAGATTCCAGGTCATCAACTTTGAGCCTGAGTTCCTCGAGCAACCAACACTTGCTGCAGATGTGGTCACCAAGAACCACAATGGGGTCCACCAGCTCCCACATCCTGCAGCTACAACACATCACTTGATCCTGCATCCCTGCTTTATTTACTTAGTTATAATTTGATGTCTTTTTATTTAACTACTATAAAAATCCTTACCAGTTTTTTACCTGCTACTCACCCGTGCCTCTTGAGCCAAAGCCTCAGATTCCCACTCCTACACTGGCCCACTCTCACAATTGCCGCTCCAAAAAAAAATTAGAGTGAAAGATTAGAGTGAACTGTTGCGAAATTTCCTCCTAATTGGACAGAGGAATTTTTCTTTAAAAGTTTATCTTGAACTCACCTGTATGTGGTATGAAAACATAGCTATTAACTAGAGCTATGAAAACTGAATGACTGTTTGGTAAAGGACTGATCGGGACATACAGTATTCTTATCTGACACACTCAGTTTGATTCTAAGCTTTTGTTGTCTTTCTTCAAGATCGTTTATTTATTAGCTTGGGGCATTGAGTGGTAAAGCAGGTTTGAGTAACTGATTAACCTACTCGTGTTTCTGTTACTTAAAAGCAACTTCAGAATTTGATTTTATTTATACCTAAACATGAATGGTTATTCAGCCTATTGTAGCTCCACTTTTGTAGTGCTTTTGACTTATTCATGGAGTTCTTGTTCATGGACTTATTCATGGAGTCCTTCAGCACAGAAGCAGGCCCTTTTATCCAGTGAGTCGAACCCAACCTTAAAGCACCCATCTACACAAACCTAACACTGATCCCATTTTCTTTTCCCCATGTTCCCATCAGCTCCCCCACCGATTCTACAACTCAGCTAAACACTGGGGACAACTTCCAGTGGCCAATTAATCTACTAATCCACACCTCTTTGGGATGTGGAAGGAAAACTAGAGAAATCCATGTGCAAACTGAACAGAAACATCACAGGAGGTTAAGACTGAAGATTACATTTAAAATATAATCTTCATCCAATTTTAATTTGTCTTCTCTTTTTCCATATTACTGGGGTGATATTTCTAAAACTAATATGTTTTTGAGTGCTTTTATTATACTTCCACCCCACCCCACCCCACACACGGTAAATTTAAGATTATCTCTGCGCTTGTTTCATCCTGTTGACAGTTGACATCCACTTTTCCACTGCCTGCAATTGCTGTGAATGATTTGCTGATCAAGGTTAAATGTCCCTACCCAAGGGATAATAAACTCTTTGTAAAAAATCTCTAGGTTTCCATGCTAATATTCCAGAAATCTCTTCATAACTGTTTTAGTTTCATTTATTTGAAATCCCCTGGTTGATATCACTGTTTGCTTTTCGGTTACCATTGTTAATTTCCTGCTTGGGTTTTCTCACTCCCTTTCTGTGTGCAGTAATAATGGGAACATATTGTAAAGAGTGTTCACAATGGAACAAAATATACTTCCATCCTACCCTAATGAATAATTGGTGTAAAAAGATTCTTTGTGTTTCTTTGAAAAAACAGATTACACGAAATACAACACCAATGTACAGGACACCGGAGATAATAGACCTTTATTCCAATTATCCAATCAATGAAAAACAAGATATTTGGGTATGTATGTTATGAAGTACTTTGTAATAACAAAACAATTTACCAATTAGACCCAATACGTCCATCAACAGAAAAGCATTATGGAAACCAACTTTCCTTCTGTTGTTTGAAGTTATCTTCAGGCACTTTAAGTAAATTACAACTTTATGGTTCTTATTTTGCCCTCAATTTTCTGAAGATAAGGATTTTGCTCAGACTACACATTAATGTAATGTTATCTAAATAACCAGCTGGTTTGCTGCATCCTGATGTAATAGTGAGGGCGGCACTCCCGTGTATCGGACTCCACTGATATATTGAGAACTGTGGACCTGAAGTTTCTTGTGCTAGGAATGCAAATTTTTATGGTCAATTTTGAAAGTTGTTGAACAGATCCAAATATTACCATAAAAGTTTAAAACATACCAAAAGTATGGACCTGCTGTGATAGAAGTAAAGCACCACTAGTACAAGGTAATCTTATTTGGCCTTGTATTAGCAGCTTGAGTGCTCAGTGAGTGCCTTTCTGTAGTCAAAATGTTTTTGTGGTTATTACACTTGGCTGATGACTTCTGTTCCACTGAAGTGTTAGTTTGAGACGTACTGACATACACTTCATTGTAAATTGAAGAAAAAGTATCACCAGCAGTCAATACACAAACTTGTTTTGTTGTTGGAATGATCATGGTGCCATCTGTTCAGATTCCAGTTGCACTACTAGAGAAACCAGGCAGGAAACAAGATTCATACTTGGTCTACCAATTACAAAATTAAAAGTATTAGGCAGCAACTGTGGAGAAAAAAATAGAGTTGATGTTTCAGGTCATTGACCTCATCAGGACTGACAAACAAGATGTAGTGATTTAGGGGAGGGAGGTAAGTGCCAAAGGGAAGGTGAGTAACAGGGAGAAGGAAGGAAAGATACAATGACAAAAGGGACAATGAATGTTGATTTTTTTTTCTTCTCTAACTGACATACAGGTGTTTCTTTAACATCTATGTTGTAACTTTCCTTAGGCTCTGGGTTGCATTCTATACCTGTTATGCTTTAAGCAGCATCCATTTGAAGATGGCGCTAAACTTGGAATAGTGAATGGAAAGTATTCTATCCCTGCGGATGATACAAAATACACAGTTTTTCATGATCTCATTCGTAAGTATTGAATGCAAGCTATACAGCATCGTTGTGTAATGTTCAGGTTAATTATGTAAAGTATACCAACAGGTTTCTCGACAATGAATTTTAGATTACTAATTTTGCAGCAATGATCTCCAGGACTGGTTGGGGGAAGTGGTGTCATTGACATTAATCCTCCGGTGGAGATGCTTTTACTTGCTTAGTGCCAGGAATAACTGGAAGCCATGATGTTCACTCATTGCTGAAGAATATAATAAAAATAAAAGGAATACTCCCGTGAGCAAAAATTGACATTTAATATACAGAGTTTGACCTTAAAAATATAATCACAGAATTCAAAGGAAAAACATCATTTTTATATTCATTTACAAGATGTTGAGGCACATCACAATTGCTGGGCACAAAAGGAGCAGATTTAGGAAGGGTATCCAATTGTTTGATCAAGTAGAAGGGTGGTGGAGAAACTTGAGAGAACTTCAGCAGTATGTGAATGCTTTTGCTACATCCGGGCAAATATAGAGCAGTCGGAGTTGATAGAACAGAGGCTATGCAGACAGTCCAGGTGAAGAGGCCTCCATTCGAGAGTAGACTTTTTGCAAAATGTCTACTTCCTGCTGCGGCTGGAGATGATTGACAGGTATAGAGTTTCTGGCATGGGACTGAAGACGGCAGGTACGGCCTTCCCTTTGTTTAACTGGAAGAAATGATGGTTCACTCAAGACCAGACTGAATGAGCAGTTGAGCAGCACGTAGATGATGAATGGATTGGGTGTTGCCGGCATATGCATGGAAGTTGACTCCATGTCTGTGGATGATATGCTACAGGTCACCAAAAGGATGAGGAAAAAGTCCAGAGTAAGTCTGTGGAGAATGGTTTAGAGGTGGGAAGGGCAGCAACAGCAGGCATATAATCAGATAGATAAAGGTATGACTACTCCTACTTGAACATGGGCAGTCCAGTTGAGTTGATTAATCGAGGAGAGGTTAACTTTTAGCTGAAGGTATTTTTAGTAATCTAAATGTGAATTACTGTTGTGTAATTGTTTACAACACTATGCTGCTTCCTGTAAGTTAATGGATTTTCTAAGTCTGCTGGTGAAATATTTTTTCATACTACACTGTATAGTGATTGGGAATTTTCCTGAACTTTTGTCCTCTTCTGGGAGTGCACAACACATTGGACGCTACAGGATGATGATTGGGACATTCAGTCCCTTGAGCTATTCAGTCAGATCATGATATTATCATATTTCCTTACTTGCCTTTTCTCTGAATTGCTTGACATCCATTATTGAAAAAAAACAAATTACTGAATCAAATCATGAAACATCCTGTTATCCATAGCCATGTACAAAAACAAGAAGGTGAAGCTAAACCTATGTAAGGCTCTTGTTAGGCCTCGGATGAGTGTTGTGTCCAATTTTGAGCTCTGCACTTGAGAGAACATACAGAGGAAATTCATTAAATTGATGCCAGTTATGAGAGATGACTTCAAAATGGTGAAATTGATTGCTTAGCGCTGTGAAGATAAGGGAAGTTTTAATTGATGTGTTCAACGTTATAAAGGTTTAAGATGTATTAAGTAAGAAGAAACGATGTAAAATGGATTCCGTCAACAAACTTTGGACACGGAGTGGTGGGATGGTGAATAGCATACACAGGTTTAAGATGGTTGTCAAAAGAGCAAGAGGGAAGGTTAGAGAAATGTTTTTCATCCACTGTGAATGAATAGCTGGGACCCAAGCACCAACCCACTAGTCAGGGTCTGCCAACCTGACGAAGAACCGTTCATTGCCATTCCTTGCTTTTCTTCCATTAATCAATTCGTTTCTTGGTCCTCCTGTACTGTGCTTTGAAGGCTGCCAATTCTCGGGCCCACAGCTATTTCTGACAATTTCATGAGCCTTTTCCACTCACATTTCCTTGTGACACAGAAGAAGACCATTGGCCCATTGAATCTATGGCAGCTCTCAGACGATTTCCATCAAACCCATTTCCCCCACTTATTTCCTTGTAAACTGTTCTCTATCGTGTACCCATTGACACCCTGCTGATTTCCTGCCACCTTCCACCAGGAATAGTTTATAGCAGCCAATTAAGCTGCAAATCTTTGGAATGTGGGAGGAAACCAGAGCACCAGGAGAAAACCCACGCTGTCACAGGGAGAACGTGCAAACTCCACGCAGACAGGATTGAAGGTTAGAAATGAACCCAGGTCACTGGAGCTCTTTGGCAGCAGTGTTATCTGCTGTGCCATTGTGCTATCTTTAATCTGTCCTGTTAGCCATGGATTGTCTGCCTTTTCTGTTGGGTTAGTGCTGGTGATGGTCTCTCACAGCTTCCAGTCTCTCAGAAAACAGATGTAGAATGGGTAACCCATACTCCCTCTGGTGAACTCCATGTGCCGTAGATTTCCCCACTCAGTCTTTTTCTGAACCTCTGAAACTAGCTGTTCTCCTCCATACACCTTGCTATGCCCCCTAATATGGAGTTATCTGTGAAACTGGATAATAACTACTTTCCTTCGTCAAGTCTTGAGTGTGTAGTCAAAGGCTGAGGAACCAGTACAGAGCTTTGCAGAGCAGATTGTTGCTTTTTGCCAATTATGGAACAACCAATTGATTCCCTTCCTCTAAACAAAAAGGTTTACCTAAAATTTTGTGCATTCTTTGTTAATCTCTTCTGCAAAAACTTACTATGTTAATTTTGATTGTGGACACAACAATCATCCCTATCTGCCATGTTAGGTGTTTCTTCAAAAAAAATTCTGCTGCTGAAGACTGTGGATAGCATGGGCTGGCTGCTTTACTCTACCTTGTTGGCAGACTTACCAGTGCCTTTGATGGGGTTATGGAGTACTGCAGTTCTAGTGCTTTGTTTGTTACAGGAGGTATTGGAACCGGACTAAGTGACCTGGCTACAATGTATAGGACGTAAAAGTACGAAAATAAGCCTTTGTTTTTTTTTACTGATGTTGACTTAAACAAATTGAGATGGCTTATGGAGACAAATGTTCTGATGCAATATCACATTGGTCTGCGCTAATTATGCGGCTTGGTTGTTCTCAAGATGTGGTTCACACAATCGAGGCTGAACTTCAGTATAGTTCTGAATGAGTGCTGTACTGTTAAAAGTAAAATGAAGTTGATTTCTGCTCATTGCCTCATAGCTGTTATAGGAACTGACTATAAAATGTATCATATTTGGCTGCATAATTGTAGACTGTTTCAAAATTATTCATGGGTGTGAGGCACAATGAAATATAATGGGAAAGGTATACATGCGTTTGTTTTTATTTTCTTAAAAGTCGTGATTCCTTATTTCAAATAGCTAACATTTCAGTGGGTTGGGGAGAGGGAATTGGAATTGGTCCAAGTACAATGTTTTAATCACTTCTTTAAACGTAAAACACTTAATAGTGGAAGATTGAGCAGCACAGTGGCGCAGCTGGTAGAGATGCTGCCTTGCAGCACGGGAGACCTGGGTTCAATCCTGATCTCGGGTGCTGTCTGCATGGAGTTTGTACATTCTCCCTGTAACCATGTGGATTCCCCCAGGTGCTCCAGTTTCTTCCTATATATCAAACTCGTGTGAATGGAAGGTTAATTGATCTCTGTTAATTGCCCCCAGTGTGTAGATGAATGGACAGAATCTGGGGAAAGTTAATGATGAGTGTGGGGAAAAATAAAAAATCGGATTAATGTAGGATGTGTTTAAATGGGTGGCTGTTAGTTGGCACAGACTCGAGGGGCTGAAGGGCCTGTTTCCCTGCTGTATATCTCTATCACTCTGGAGTATGATGATCTGTATTTTCTCTTCCCTTTATTGCTGTAGGTAATATGATGAAGATAAATCCTAAAGAGCGAATGACTATCACTGAGATTGTGAATCAACTGCAGGAGATTGCTGCCGCCAGGAATATTAATCTTAAGTCTCCAATTACAGAAGTAAGAAACTTGTCTAAAAGTTGTAAGTTAGAGGCTCATTCTATTTTAGAAACTGTGATTTGAATTCAGGACCCAATATGAATAATAGAGTCTAAATGCATTGCATCACTTCATTTCTCGATGTGGTTATTTTTTGATGTTAAAATTCACGTAGAAAGAGGAAAGCAACAGCAGTTGCACCTGGAGGACTCTGTTGGTCCTAGGTTGCTATAAAACTGTAGCGACCATTAACTTTAAAGAAATAGAGTTCCTGGATCATCTACATTGGCATTCTGTTGGCCAGTAATGATTAAAACTGAGCTGTCCACAGTATGCACTGCTGACTCTTTTCACTTGAGTCTGGTATTTGTGGTAACAAGAAAGGTGCAATGATCTGTGTGCCCCATTGTGTTTCTCATCTCTCTTTATGTGACTGTGAACCAAATGCTTGTTCTCAGGTATATTGATTTCCTCTCATTCTATACCTTTGATGTCTCACACTGTGCATGATCCCTGTACCAGGTTATGACAGTGATAAACTCATCTCTCCCAGAATCAGATTTATTACTTTTTATTTATTCATCATTTGTTCCACTCTTTTGGTGTTCCAGAAGTTAATTAATAGCTTATTTTTGCTTAATGAATCTTGAAAATTGGCAGTGGCTTAGTAGGTCCAACAAAATTGCATTTAAATAGCCATTATTTAATATTTAATCATTATTTAAAGACATCTGGAATTTCTTGAGCTGATTGCTCATTTGTGTTCTTATAGCAAGTGAGAGGCGCTTAACAATAGAACAGAGCAGCACAGGAACAGGCCCTTCGGCCCATGATGTTGTGCTGAACTAATTAAGCTAATGGTGCCGAACTAAATTAATCCCTTTTGCCTGCACATGGTCCATATCCCTGCATTCTCTGCACATTCATATGCCTATCTAAAAGTTGCTTAAATGCCTCTATCGTATTTGCCTCCACCACCACCACCACCACCCCGGCAGTGTATTCCAGGCACCCACCACTCTGTCTAACCAGTAATTAGATTCAACAGGTTATAACCATTGGACCAGATTGTGCTGGACCTGACACTGTCTGCAGTGCGCTTGTGGACACCTGCCTTTTCCAGACGTGGACGCCTATCAAATTGACCCTCTGCAGCTGAAAGATGTCTGATGAGGTAGTGGGTGCTGGTGGTGATGAGGCCTTGGGTGGCTTGTTGTTAAGTCCATGCTTCCTGAATGCCTTGATGGCCTCTGACAGCTTGCTGCTGTCAAAATCACTGGTTTTACATTTTTCTGTTAGAAACATTTAACTGCATGTACCTTTCCCCACAGAGTTAGGGACCTTACATAAATCTATGGGGATTGCTGATGTACACAAACCTTCCCTGATGTAGGCCTGATGCATTGCATCACTTTACTTCTTGATTTGGTTATCTTTTGATGTTAAAATTCATGTAGAGAGAGGAAAGCAACAGCAGTTGCACCTGGCAGACTAAGTTAGTCCTGCGTTGCCATAAAACTGTAGTGATCATTAACTTCAAAGAAATTGAGTTCCTGGATCATTTACATTGGCATTCTGTCGACAATTCCTTTCCTCCCACAGGTGCTCGACCCACTGAGTTCCAAAGCAGATTGTTTGTTGTTCCCTGGTATAAGTTTGGCCTCTCTCCTCAGCCACCAGTGCTCCACTGCTGGCGCCTGACCTCAGGCTTATCTTGGACTTCCACATCAGGCTGAGCGTGCACGGACATCTGAGATAAACTGAGTCCAAACAGCTAATAGCTCACAGCTGTCGGCTGTCAGTGCGTCCCGCTCACTTGCATTAATGTTCATTTTCCTTTCTTCATTGTATTTTAGGAAGATAAAATTTAACAAAATGTTTTTGTTAATCATAGGAAAGGATTGTTTATGTACTTTGAAATTCTGACTAACATTCCATAATGCTGTGCATATGTGAGGACTACTACATAGGATTTTTTTTGTTCACAATCTGTCACTTGTTCATTTTGCCTCAATGTACTTCCAAGCAGAGACGAAGTTCATTTCCTAATACATTCTGATGCTTTTCTGTAGCCTTAGAGCTTCCTGGGGAACATCGTAATGTGAAGCAGGATCAGGCCTGGGAGGCTGCTCTATCATGCAGGAAGGTCACTGCTGATTCTGCAGCTCTAATTTATGTTCCAGGTCAGTCCCCATAAACTTTGATTCCCATAGGATGTAGGACAGTACAGCACAGTACGGGCCCCTTGGCCCATGATGTTGTGCTGACCTATATAAACCTACATGATCAGTCTAACCCTTCCCTCCCACACAGCCCATAACCCTCCATTTTTCTTACATCCATGTGCGTAAATAAGAGTCTTCTAGATGTCCCTATTTAAACAGCCTCTACAACCTCCCCTGGCAGTGCATTCCGGGCACCCACCACTCTCTGTGTAAAAAAAGAAAAAAATACCTACTTCTGACATCTCCCCTAAACTTTCCTCCACTCACCTTAAACGGATGTCCTCTGGTATTGACCATTGCTGCCTTGGGAAAAAGGCTTTCCATTCTATTTCTGCCTCTCATAATCTTATACACCTGTATCAAGTCGCCTCTCATCCTCCGTTGCTCCAAAGAGAAAAGTCCTAGCTGACTCATAAGACATGTTCTCTAATCCAGGCAGCATCCTGGTAAATCTCCTCTGCACCCTCTCTAAAGCTTCCACATCCTTCCTATAATCAGCTGACCAGAATTGAACACAATACTCTAAGTGTGGTCTAACCAGAGCTTTATAGAGCTGCAACATTACCTCATGACTCTTGAACTCAATCCCCTGACTAATGAAGGCCAGCACACCATATGCCTTGTTAACCACCCTATCAACTTGCGTGGCATCTGTGAGGGATCTATGGACTTGGACCACAAGATCCCTCTGTTCCTCCGCACTGCTAAGAATCCTGCCGTTAATCCTGTACTCTGCCGTCAAGTTTGATCTTCCAAAGTGTATCACTTCACACTTTTCCAGATTGAACTCCATCTGCTACTTCTCTGCCCAAATCTGCATCCTGTTTATATCCTCTTGTAATCTATGACAACCTTCTACATTATCCACAATGCCTCCAGCCTCTATCATCTGCATGCTTACTAACCCACCCTTTCACTTCCTCATCCAAGTCATTAATAAAAATTTTAAAAAAAAGCAGGGGGTCCCAGAACAGAACCCTGTGGAGCACCACTAGTCACCAACCTCCAGGCAGAATTTGCTCCATCTACTACCACCCTCTGCCTTCTGTGGGCAAGCCAATTCCGAATCCATGCAGCCAAATTTCCATGGATCTCATACCTCACGACTTTCTGGATTAGCCTACCATGGGGAACCTTGTCAGTATTGTACTCAATGTATAGTGTATAGTACTAGTGTATAGTGTATATACAATATATACCCCTCAAACATTTGTCAGTATTGGCCTTGAATGACGTACAACTGTCGATTAAAGACATTCCTTACCTCACTCTTAAGGGGCTGACTATGTACTCTGACCTTATCGCCCCAGGATCCAAACTCTCCTGTCTGAAGAACAGCCACTTGGTAACAACCATGTCAATTGCTTTAGGAATTTTGCATGTTTCAAAGGAATCACCTCCTGTTCTTCAGATTCTGCTGAGTTAACATCAGCGCTGCTCGTCGAGCACACCCCACCTCCACCCATTTTACAAAGCAATCTGATAAACCACGTTGCAGCACTTCCAAGGCAGGAATGGAGACACAAGAGACTGCAGATGCTGGAATCTGGAGCAACAAATGATCTGCTGGAAGAGCTCAGCAGGTCAAGCAACATCTGTGTGAGGAAGGGAATCGTCAACAGTTCCTTTCTCCCATAGCTGCTGCTCGACTTGCTGAGTTCCTCCAGCAGATTGTTTGTTGCTCAAAGACAGGAATGCCCATCCTTTGGTACAGGGACCTAAGCTCTAGCTCTTCAATCCTTTTGCAATAAAGGTTAACATACCATTTTTCATTAATTGCTTCCTTTTTCAACATGTCAACTCCCTGTATTTCATGTGCCTTCTCTCCTTATTCCACTGTACACAAGCATATACTAGTTTTCCATCATTTAACATATATCCTGCAGCCCAATTTTTCCTACCAATAACTCGAATTCCCCACGTTCTACTTTAACCCCCATCTTTCTGCCACTCACCTGACCAGTCTGCAAAGTAAAATATTGCAAATGTTGGAAATGTGAAATTATTGTGTTCAGATGAAAGCTAATTGAACTGAAATATTAACCGTCTCTCTCACTATAGATGTTGCCTGACCTGAGTGTTTACACTATTTTCTGCTTTTGATTCTCCAAACTTGTTTTATCCCTTTGTGAACCAGATTTTGTCTCTTCGGACTTAGCATCCCACTTGGGTTTGTAGCTCTGACGTACTCGGTAAATCTTGCTCTGACCTTCTATCTAAATCATTCATGTAAATTGCAATCACCTGTGTTGACTTCTAGCTTTAAAGTGTTTATTTTGTCTTAAAATACCTCAGTTGGGCCTCTTGACATTTTTTTCGTCACTTCAGAGAACTGTTGACTTTGGGGTCCAGTTTTTAATCTGTTTTCAGGAGTAAGGGCTTTGAGAAAGAAAACCACAGCAAAAGGATGTGAAGTTTTGTGATGTTTTCGTGGACATCAGTTCATCCAAACGCAGAGCTCATAGGTTACACCTGCACCATTTTACATCAGAGTGGAAATACCTCTCTTCCATTTGTTCTCTTATTCTCTTTCCCTTCCTCACTTAATAGAAAAGTGTTTTTTGGTTTGAACCTGAAGCCCTGTCTGAGCCACAAAATTATATAATTAATCCTGATATAAATAGTGTGGGTAATGTGTGTCTTTAAATCATTCCTCGGTCATGTGTAGAAGAAGCTGGCATTGCTCACATCTGCAATCTCGGTGAGATGGAACTGCTTAACTGCTTGAATATAGTATAATTTACTAGTCAGGAAGAATAAACACTTTTCTGTCATTTCTTATTTTGTGCCAAATTATAATTGTGTACAATAGTTATTTTTTCCAATGGAAAGCCTTGGAAAAATACAGTGACTTGCAGCAAGTCAGATCCTACTTTATCAAAAGAGAGATTGAATTATTAAAGCAATACATTGATGTTTTAATCCCTGATTATATTGGGCAAAGTGGACTGATCAGAAACTATGTAAATGATGAGTTGGTTTTATTGTAAAACCTTGTAGTTTTGGAGGATTGTGGAGTCCAGTTAGCTAAAGGGAGAGGGATGGTTCATTTGAGGAGAGTTTTCCTTCATTGTTGGGATTAATTTTCCAGGTTATGATACACAGATTTACTTTATAGTTTCATATGTTGGTAAATTTTAAATTTTCTTAAGAAAATTTATTAATGTAGAACCTCACCTGAAATAAATGAGGCTGTTCATTTTCACACTTAACGTTGGAAATTGAGGGAGATTTTCCACATTTAAATGTAAGTGCGAAACAGGTAAGCTGCAGTCAGCTGCACATGCTGCACTAGAGCCAAAATAGATATCCTGCCAGACCTGCCTATGAGTGCTAAGCTGAGCTTTGAGTGGTACTAACACAGCGGTGCCCTCTTTGGTCTGGAGTGGAGCTGGCGGTTACTCTGATTCAATTGCAGTCAGTGGCTCGGCATTTTTGCTTTTTTTTGTATTGTGTCTGAATTGTTCTTTCATGAATGTGCTGGGATTTTATTTGAGAGAGCTCAGTTGTAATTGTTATTAATTCTTGCAGCTCCTGGAACAGAATGGAGGGGTGACCAACAGCACAGTAGCAAGTTCAAAGCCACACTGGAACAAGTCAGGAGGAACTCTGAACAATATGCATAATGCAGGTATGCAGCCTGTTTCTTAAGAAAGAATATTAGTAATCTTCCTGGAGCAGAACAAGACCATAGAAATATGTGGTTTGTAGTAGCAAACACATTCACGTTTAAGGTGCACTGTTGTTTCTGACTGGTGATCAGCATCACTCATCTTGTTACTAAAGAGGATTTGACAGTTAAAATCCTGCTGTCAAAATCATTTAGACTCAGGGCTGTATCTTGGTTCTACAAGAATATTGCAAGCCAGGAAGTTGATGTTGAAATCGGGTCACAAACAATTGCTGCTGATGCGTTGCCCTCATTTATATTTGATTATGCCATTTGTGTCATGCTTTATGTTGCTGATTAATTCACAAATTGGCAAATAGGACAGGCTCTGGTTTGTTTCCCTTTTGAACCTGCGGAATTACAGTGACAACCCATATCCAGTGGACTTATTAATATATTTGGAGCTATATTCCAATTAAATTTGCGATGACTGCAGAATCATCAAATCCAGATCACAGCGGTTTTCACGGAGTCACAGAGTTGTACAGCAAAGAAATGGGCCTTTCAGCCCACCATGTCCTTGTTGATTTTTTTTTTGCCCATCGACACTAATCCCATTTGCCCGCATTAGGACCGTATCCTTTTATCTTTGCTATTTAAAGTGTCTGCCTAAATGTCTCTTGAACATAATCATTGTATCTGACTCCACCACTTCCTCTGCCAGTGGGTTCCAGCTAGCAACTACTTTCTGAGTTTACAAAAAAATTAACTTTCCCCTCAAATCCCTTTAAAACTTTCCTTTCACCTTAAACCTTTTGTTTTTATTACCCCAACCATGGGAAAATGATTCTGACTACCTATCTTATCTATGCCTCTTATAATTTTATGTACCCCTGCCAGGTCCCCCCTCAGCCTCCTTCACTCCAGGGAAAACAAGCCCAGCCTATCCAGTCTCTCCCCATAAGTAAAGTTCTCCAATACAGGCCACACCCTGGTGAACCTCCTCTGCACTCTCTCCAGCACGAGCACATCCTCCCTATGGTGTGGCAACCAGAACTGCACACAGTACCCTCAACCAATGCTTTGTAAAGTTACAACATAATGTCCCAACTTTTATATTCTTTGCCCTGACCTATGGAAGTGAGCATGCCATGTGCCGCCTTCACCACCCTGTTGACCTGTGTTGCCACATTAAGGGAATTATGGACTTGGACCCCCTAGGTCCCTCTGTTCATCAACTTCCTTAGTGCTGTACCATTTACTGTTTATCTCTACCCCTGTTTGATTACCCAAAATGCAATACCTGGCACTTGACAGGATTAAATTCCATCAACCAATGCTCCACCAAGGTTTCCACCTGACCTATGTCCTGCTGTAGCCTTAGACAACCTTCCTCACTGTCCACAGCACCACCAACTTTCATGTAATCTGCAGACTTACTGATCATACCTCCTACATTCACATCCAAGTCGTTAATATATTTTTCCACACAACAAGGGTCACAGCACCACTGGTCACAGACTTCCAATCAGAAAAGCGTCTTTGCACCACAATGCTCTCCCTCCTATCACCAAGTCAGCTTTGGATCTAATTAGCCAGCTTCCCTTGATTCCTAGTGGACCAGTCTATTGCCCTGCCTTCATCAATGTTCATAAAACTCAATCAAATTAGTGAGGCAGAACTTCCCTTACATAAAGCCATGCTGACTATCTCTGATCAACCCCTGCCTTTTCCAAATTTACATATATCCTATCCTTAAGGATTTTTTTTCCCATAACTTCACTACCACTGACGTGAAGCTCACTGGCCTGTATCCTTGCTGCCCTTCCTAAATAAAAGAGCATCAATTGCTACCCTCCACCTGTGGCTAATGAAGATGCAAAAACCTCCATCAGGACCCCAGCTATCTCCTGTCTTGCTTCCCCTAACGACCTGGGATATATCTCATTGCCCTGGGATTAATCAGCCCTATGCATCATATTACATCTAACACCTCCTCCTTCTCAATACCGACCTGCTCCAGATCATCCACGTACCCCTCCCTGAACTCATCTTCTTCCACATCCTTTTCTCCTTGGTGAATACAGATGAGAAGTACTGTATATGTTTAGGACCTTGCCCATGTCACTACACTCCACGCATAGATTATTTTGGACATTTGAAGGAGGTCCAATTTTATTCCCTTTTAGCAATATGTGTTTTTTTTTTAAAGATTAATTTTAAGTAACAAATAACTGGGGCAAAGACATTGCCTTCTTAGCAAGATATAAAAGCAATGATCAGGACTAATTGTGAAAGGTGTTTTGAAAGAATAAAATCCCTTTTTTGTTAATGTATTTCATTAATAGTGTATTTGTCTAAAAGCTTCATATTGATCATTATAGAACATTTGAGTGGCCCAGTGGCATCACTGTCTCACAGACACTCAGGTTCAATCCTGACCTCGGGTGCTGTCTATGTGGAGTTTGCATGTTCTCTCTGTGACTGCGTGGGTTTCCTCCCACATCCCGAAGATGTGCAGATTGGTTTGTCAATTGGTCTCTAAGTTGCCCCTAGTGTGGAGGTGAGTGGTAGAATTTGGGGGGAGTTGATGAGAATGTGGGGCAACTAATTTAAAAGAAAGGATTAATGTAGGTTAAAGCTCAGTGTGGACTTAGTGGGCTGAAGGTTCTGTTTCTGTATCTGTCTATCACTCTTTTGGTTAACCAATTCAATTAACATCAGCAGTGATGAGAGAAATAAACTGAAATGAAAAGCTAGATTCGTGATGTCAAATCATATTTTGTTACAATGCAGGAGGAGGCCATTTGGCCCATGGAGTCCATGCTAGCTCTCAGCATTCCCATCAGATCCATTCCACCACTTATTTCCCCTGTGACCTGTTTTCTCTCAATGCCCACCAATTCCTCCCTGGTTCTCCTGCCACCACGTACACTAGGAGCAATTAGCCTACCAGTATGTCTTTGGGATGTGGCAGAAAACTCACTCAATCACAAGAGAACATGCAGATTCCATACAGACGGCACCTGAGGTCAGGATTGGAGCCAGTAGTTGGACTGTACAGCAGTGGCACTAACTGCTGTGCCACTTGAAACATATAAGGCAGAAACTAGGGTGCTATACTTATGCTCAGTTTAAAACCAGTTTGTGTTTGTCTGGGATTATGATGAGATACTGTATTTTCAATCAGAATGATCTCTGTTAAGAGATGATGCCTTTGGAATGTAGGGGAATGAAGGGTAACCTTATAGAAGTGTTTAAAATTATGAAAGGCATGGATAAGGTGGATGGTAACATCTTTTTCCCAGGGTAGGGGAGTCCAAAACTAGGGGACATAGGTTTAGGGTGAGAGGGAAAAGATTTAAAAGGGACCTGAGGGGCAACTTTTTCACGCAGACTGGGGAGTATATTGGAATGAGCTGCCAGAGGAAATGGTTGAGGCAGGTACAATAGTATCACTCAAGAAGCACTTGGATAGGTATGTGGAAGGGTGGGGCTCGGAGGGATATGGGCCGAATGCAGGAAATTGGGGCTAGCTGGGTGGACATCATGGTTGGCATGGACTCGTTGGGTCAAAGGGCCTGTATCCGTGCTATATGACTCTATAACTCTATTATACATCTCTAATTTCATTTAAGTTAGTGAAATCCATTTTAGAAGTTTGCAAATTACCAAGTAGTATGTAACGAAATGTTGTCCAGGCAGAATCCTGGTGTAGATCATCGTTTGTGTTGTTGTAGCCAATTTTTCGAAGTATTCTAGAATGAAAGTCTGCATAAGTCAAGTGGTCTGCCCGTTAAAGCAGTTTATTGGGTGTTTACTGCTATTGAATGTTGGCACTTGTGGGTTGGACTTGGGGTTGTTGGGATGGGACGCTGGTTCTAGGCAGTTGCAGTTGCCAAAGTCTAATTACTTTAGTTTCTTCCAGTTAGTTTGGACACTGTGGGTTCTTGAATTTTGAGTTCATTTTGGGTGGGAGGGATGGGGAAGATGCATGTTTGAAATCAATTCTGACACATCCATCAGTTGTGAAAATTCATTCTGTTTCAGCCTGTAAGTTAACTGATCCGCATAATTTTCCTGGGTGTTTGAGTTTAGTCAGTTTCTGCTTCAGTGAGATACATTAGTGAGCTGCAGTGAGGAGGAAGCTCAATAAAATTGTCACTTAATAAGTGACCCCATTATATATTAGATGAAATTTATCCAGCTCTGCAAGAAGCTGGGCCATCAGTGTAGGATGCCAGCAGCATTAGATTAGATGAAGGAATTATATTCATGCATCACTTTTATGTCATTCGGATATCTTGTTGTTTCACAGCCAACCAAGAATGTTTCTATGTTTTGCACTTTCCACCACACCCCTTTCTACTTCACCCAGATATTTATAAATACAAGTATGCAGAGGGATTCCCACAGTGGTTTATCTTGATTGTCGGATTGAGTGATATCAAGAGGTCATCGCACCATAAGAATTATCATTTTTAACAGAGTGAATTTTAAGGGATCACTTCAAGTACCTGACTTCACTGAGATGTATTCTTCGTCTAAGGACAGTGTAACTGAAAGGTAGACACAAGAGACTGCAGATGCTGTAATCTTATACAGGGCCTCCACCCAAAGCGCCAACCAACCCTCTGCCTCCACAGATACTGCCTGACCTGTTGAGTTCCTCCGGCAGTTTGTGTTTTGCTGTTTATAACTGAAAGTGACCTATCCATACAACCCAAATTGGCAAGGAAGGAATCCAAATTATATCAGTAATGTTTTCCAACAGTATTAGTGGGTACAGAATAAAGTTCAAACTTGTCCCTCAAGTACACTTCACACACATTTAATGATACCACTCCCTGTTAACCGTTTGTTCCATTCTCTATGCTGCTTACAAATTAATTACATTGGAATCAGTTTATTATTGTCACATGTACTGAGGTTCAATGAAAAACTTTGTTTTGCATGTCATCCATACAGATCATTTCATTGCATCAGCACATTGAGGTAGTACAAGAGAAAAGCAATAACAGAATGCAGAATAAAGTGTTACAGTTACAGAGAAAGTGCCGTGTAGGCAGACAATAAGGTACAAGGCCATAACGAGGTAGATTGTGAGGTCAAGAGTTGATCTTTATTGTACTGGGGTCCCGTTTAATAGTCTTATAACAATGGGATAGAAGCTGTCCTTGAGCCTGGTGGCACCTGCTTTTAGGCTTTTGTATCTTCTGCCTGATGGGAGGGGGGTAGAAGAGAGAGTGTCCAAGGTGGGTGGCGTCTTTGATTATGCTGGCTGCTTTACTGAGGCAGCAAGAATATTCTTTCATATCATATTCTTTCAAAATAGTTGAAATATTTCCAGTCCAATTTGTATACTGGATTTACTTTTTAAAAATACCCACATACCTGATCATAAATAATAATGACACCAGATTATGGTGGAAAGGCATGGACATTTTAAAGTATGACCATTTGTAAGTGCAGTGAGTCTTCAGACCCCATCTATGTGAGAAGTAAATTGTAGTGTTAATCATCCATTGCAATTATTAGGAGGTTAATTGATTATACTTGTTTGAAAAAAAACATTAAGAAAAGATATCCAAGACCTTTATTACTTAATGTAACTAGAATGCAAGGTATAGGGAATGTGTGATGTACAACAGCGTAATGAAGACTGAATCCTAATGGATTACTTGTTCATCATATTCCTTAGGTGTTGACAATGATGTACCGCATCCTGGAGGGTTGTTTGATATCCTCAAAGGTGGCACAGAGCGGTTCCTGACGAACATCAAGGATACATCTTCAAAGGTGATCCAGTCAGTTGCCAAGTAAGTGAAGAAGAACATTGAACAATATTTGCATCTGTTCCATTGATGCACCGTAGATTAGAGCAAGTGTACCACAGTAGAGCCATACATTAGAGTGTGTGATCCACAGCCATGCCACATGCTAGGGCGTGTCTTCCGCAACACATTAAGACGTGTACTGGGGCCGTGACTTGGAGGAGTGTTCTTTAGCCAGGCCTACATTAGGGCCTGTGTTCCACAGGTGTGCTATGCATTAGTATCTTGGTGTTTGTGTATTTAATAGTTCCAACACATCCACAAAAGTAATAAAGTTTAATACTGCAGTAAAGTGCTGGGTCTGTTCTTAACTTGGTGTTTACAGACTGGCACAAGGGGAAGCATGTTAGCAAGATTTGTAAAATAACACTTTCAGTACTGGGCAACAGGGGCTACAAGAGCTATCGTACCCTGCCTAGTTACATTTTTGGATGGTATGGTTATTTTTTGTAACCTGGAGTCAATAGTAGTCTACCATGTTCCATCATTTTTTGGATTTCGTGCATTCTTTTGGATCACATATTTTAGATACCCAAACAAAAATTGCAAAGGGAAAAGATTTGCAGAAATATACAAATTTAAATAATTTGTATTCAAATATATTAGTTTAAAATTTCGTCTACAGTAAAGACAATAACGTCAATTCATGTTGCATTCTCTTGCAAGCAGAGATATTAGTGGTGATTACACCAAAATGTGTGCGGACGCAGAAGAAAAGCTAGAAAAATGGAGCTCAGTTTTTTCCACCCCCTCTTTCTGAATAATCTTTCTGCTCCCATCCGTTGGTATTAGCCTGGAGAACAGATCTCACAGTAAAGGTCATTGTTCTGATTATACTTCAGTCAGCAGGGATAAATGTCAACCTTAAGGGATAGCCAAGTTTTCATTTGTTTTCCCAATTCAATGACAGCCCATTAATGAAGCTGCATTTCTCTAGAATTTGATGTTTTGTTCAAAAATGCAGAAAATTATTTTGTCTAAATTTAATGTCATTCTTGCTGGGCAGCCAGTAATTTTGATATTTTCATCTTCCTTTTTAATTTGCATGCTTTTGCCTAGGATTTCATAAAATAAGTTTTGTTATTAATGAGTTGCATGTACCTATCAATTTTATCTTCCATTGTGAATGTTGCTGTTGCAGCTGCAAGTGTTTTGAGTATTCATTGCTCCATTTCTTTCTTTCTCAACATCTCTATGCTTCTCATAGCAATCCCAGGTAAATAAACTCGGTTCTTTTGTGTGCTGTTAGGGCTTTGTGCGATCTGGGTTTTGCTCACCTTCTGTCAGTTTCCTGTGAAATTCAGAATAGAGTTTTTTGCATGTTGCTTTCTTAAAGGTTACAACCTTGAACATTTAGTTTAGTTAAATCCTATTTTGTAGCAGGATGAGTGCTGTTGAAATGAGAATGAGTTGGGAAGAATTTGTTAAAGATATCACTCAAATGGGCAGGGCTCAGCAATTTTCCAAAATGGCAACCAGTCTGAAATCTTCCTGCTGCTTCTCTGTCGCTTTGCAAAGTTAGTTGTTAACTGTATGGGTTGCAGGTCCCAGTGATGTGGGAAGGATACTAGGTTGAAACTTTCTGGCTGTGGCTGATGATCTTTCATCAGAACAACAGTGTTGCAGTTTTGTGTGGTGTGCTTTTGGCATTTAGAACTTGACTATAATATGCAGATCAGCATTCAGCCTTGTCTGCTTTGTCTTTATTTATAATGCATCTTGTACAGATATTTCCCAGTAGTTTTGCTGATAATCTATAAGCTTTTATCGTATTTAGCTTGGTTCTTTTATGCATTTTTCTACTAATGGGGTTACATGGTGTTGGATTTGAAGCCCTTTTTTTTAGTAAAATCATACAATGCCAACAGGCTTGCATTTATATCGCACCTTTAATGTAGTGAAATATTTTAAGGCAACTGAAGGGAAAAGAATATAAATAAGTGGATGCGAAGTAGTGGTTTAAGTGTGAGGAGAGATAATCCAAAGTTTACATGAAACGTGAGGATTTGAAAGTTCCCAAGTGCATGCTGATGGCACAAAACTCTCCAATCCCAACTCTCAACCATCTCTGACCACTCTTTCACATTCTCCAAGTCACCAGTCTGCTTGTTTGACATCTGCTGGTAGGTGAGCAGAAGGTTCCTCCTACCCAAGACCAAAGCTGTTGTCTTTGTTTCCTGTCAGAATCTTTCCTAACCACTGGTTTCATCCATCTCCCAAGCTGATGTCTGAAACCAAATCACACTCTCAGCAATATTGGTGTTGTATTTGAGCCCGAGATGAGCTCAGACTATGTATGTCTCTGTGCCGTCACAATGGCTGAACATTTCCCCTTCCATTACTTTCCCATGGCAAAAAAGTAACATTTGCACGTCAATGGAAAAGCGATTTGGGAAACTGTTGGGGAGAATGCGGTGGGGGAGTGAGACTGGTGGCTACTATAGAAGCCACTGGAGACATAATGGGTTAAATGGTTGTGGTTGCATGAAGAAATAAAGCGCAGGTAAAGATCTGATTTACTGGGTGGTGAAAACAAACACTACATAGGATGGTAGTGTATGTGGATAAGTAAACTTTGATGTGTGGCAGGGAAACTAATGACGAGATACGAGAGATTTGTACGTGAATTTTAAAGGTTGGGATGTTTTCAGTGATCCTCTGGCCCTGTGCATTGGCAGTTTGTAGTTTGGATTTTTGACATAAAGTACTTGCTATTGGTTTATTATTGTCACTTGTACTGAGGTACAGTGAAAAACTTGTCTTGCATACCGATCGTACAGGTCAATTCATTACACAGTGCAGTTACATTGAGTCAGTACAGAGTGCATTGATGTAGTTCAGGTAAAAACAATAAGTAGAGAGTAAAGTGTCACAGCTGCAGAGGAAGTGCAGTGCAGATAGACAATAAGATGCAAGGTCACAACAAGGTAGATTGTGATGTCAGAGTCCATCTCGTCGTATAAGGGAACCGTTCAATAGTCTTATCACAGTAGGATAGAAGCTGTCCTTGAGCCTGGTGGTCTACTTGATGGAAGAGGAGAGAAGAGAGAATGACCTGGGTGGGTGGGGTCTTTGATTATGCTGGCTGCTTCATCAAGGCAGTGAGAGGTAAAAACAGAGTCCAGGGAGGGGAGGCTGGTTTCCGTGACGCGCTGGGCTGTGTCCACAACTCTCTGCAGTTTCTTGCGGAGTTACTTCCCCTTATCAGTTACTTCCCCTTTTGTGTGCAAAACAAAATATTCAGGATAGCATTTCGTGGTGGGAAGGAAATGTTTTTTTTCCCCTTCTAATGCTTTTCTTCAGTTTGAAATTGATGCTTGGGAGAAGGATGGAGTTAGTGGTTATGGCAAGAGTTGGACTTTATAGCAAGAGCCAAAGACAGAAGGTTTGTTTTTCAGGTAAATGGTTGAGGTAAATTTCTCCTCATCCAGCATTAGAAGTGGAACAAGCAGTTTGACCTCTTGGAGAATGGGGTCATCAGAGGTGGTTGCAGGTCAGAGCTGGGTGCCAACAGAATTCATATGGGAACTTCCCAATCCACACTTTCTTGGAGTTTCAGGAACTAATTGATTCATAAACTGCTTTCAGCAGCAGAAGTTTTGGTAACCTTTCCTGATACTCCACCCACCATTTTGCATCCAATTTTTCTCATTCTTTTCCTGTTAGAATGTTTTTGTACAAGAAAGGTGCCATGCAAATGCAGGCTTGTTCAGTTTTTGTTTTAAGGCATGTCCTTGCATCCAGTTTCTGATTATTTGGACTGGTATTGACATCTTTGACCAGATTGGTGAAATTTGTGTATGGAGAAAGATAGAACTACTGTGTCAATCTACTTCAGTTTATATGGGAGGAAATATGATGAAAATATTCTTCTTAATTATTTTTGCTCTTAATCTGATTTATATTTATTAGTTCCATTCATTGTTTTTGTTTTGGCCCTCTTGGGGGACTTTTTTCTTCCAACGTAGAAGGAGTCTGTTTCAGCTCATTGAGTCAATGTGGAGTCCCAGAGTGATCCCATCCCCCACTGATTTTCACTACATTCTTATCACAAGGGACAATGTACAGTGGCCGATTAATCTCGTCACCTGCACGTCCTGGGGATGTGTAGCACTCAAGGTCACAGTTAAAATATGCAAACCTCATGGATAGCGCTGGAGGTCAGGATTAATTTCAGACCACGGGAACTATGACACAATAACTCTACCAGCTGTGTTTTGCTGAAACTGTGATAGCAGTAGATTTAGAGGTAGTTTTGATGATAGGAATACAGGAAAGTGTAGTGGAGTAAGACTACTGGATCGCTCTTTCAAAAAACTGGTACGAGCATGACGTAGTGAATGGTATGTAACATCAGTTGCTTCCACCCGAGCTGTAGCTGTTCTTTTGTGTATTAATTTCCCAATCATTAACAGTAATATCTGAATAATTGTATTTCCCCTCTGTTTCTAAATACAAACTTATCCTTCAGTGAAAGAAATGATTACCTGAGATATTGATTGTGCCATACGTCTATTGCTTTCCAAACTAGTGCATGATTACCTCATTCTCCAGTGTTTTCCGAGTTACTAGTTAAGTTAAATATTTCTTTGTTTTGCAATGTATTCTTATGTGGCACTTTTGTGCTTTTTTGATCAGTTATGCTAAAGGAGATTTGGACATTTCATATGTAACCTCAAGAATAGCTGGTAAGTTGGCAATCTTTTGTGTTTCAGGTACTAAATGCTTCATTAACTGCTTTCAACAATAGATTTAATTTTACCCTGAAACCTAACTTTTAACTGAGAGTTGCTTGTCATGACCGAGACACAACGGGATGGCAGTATATTCCAATCGGCATTTGTTTAATATCATTAAATTTACTGTTATAATGTCTGATGTCACCCAAACTTTAACATTCTGGATATTCTGTTAAAACCAGAACACTTTCACTTCTCAGTGTATTGCTTTAACTCAATTTAATATTGGAACTTTGGTTTGAAATCTCGAAGAGTCTTGCTCCCATTCTTGTGTGATTCATGAAATGTTGATCTTGCGTGACCATCCAGCATTTGGGGGAAAAATAGTGGGAAATGCTTCTGAAAACATACAATTATTGCAATTAAAACTTGACAAAAGGTGCAATCAGTGGGTGATCCACAGTTGGTAGATTCTGAACTATCTCAAAAGAAAATGGAGCAATAATTACACTGTAGTCATGCTAATTACAATTTTCACATAAATGTTTTCCACAGAGAATAATAGACACCAAGGAGTGCAAGTCAGTAATGTAATTAATGAGTTCTGATGTCATTTAAATAAATTGTAATTTACAACCCTGCCCTTTGGTGCCAAGTGTTTCTAAAATATTGTATATTTTCCCACAGTTATGTCATTTCCAGCTGAAGGTGTTGAGTCAGCAATCAAGAATAACATTGAAGATGTCAGGTTGTTTCTGGATTCCCGGCATCCCGGTCATTATGCTGTTTATAATCTGTCACAACGATCCTATAGATCCTCCAGATTCCATAACAGGGTATGTATAACAAAGAATGAAGTTACCAAGTGTGAACAGAAATGAGAAATCTTCAGTGTGCAGATGTAGACTTCTGAGCAAATTTGAAGGTATATTCTTTTCTTATTGGTGGCTTCTGTTCTTTATATTTTGTTGGTCAAGCTAATGACTAATATGATAGTCAAGTCGCTGTACGTTTGAAATTTTACAATGGTTGAGGGAAAAGTCCTACCCACCGAATTGTTGTGGGCACCTTTGAGTGTGGGAAAGGGGAAAGAAGAGAGAGAGAAAACACTAGTTACCCAACTTGTTCCTGTATATCCATCCTCAAATTGTTAAACTGTGCACATGTCAAACCTTCAGTGAATCAAAAGTAAAGTTAACTGTATATTTAATGCTAAGAATTTACAGACATGAAGTATCTCTAATGTTGTAGATTTGAATAAAATTATACAATAGAAATGCATTTTTAATTCTTATCACAAATTCGGCATTAAACCTCTTCAGTGAAGATCCCTCAACTGGAATCACTTCCAGATGTTTGTGGCCATGTGTTTGGAGAAAAAAATGGTATTTATGCCTTCAGTTTTATTGATAGATTTACTGTTGCTTTCTCTTGCATTTGGTAACTGTTGTGTAGACCTTTGAGTGTATTAGCAGAGCAGGGGTGAAGGATTATTTGCTTTAACATTGAAATTGAGAAGAAAAGATTAAAAGTCTTCTCTGGGTTGTAATTTTGATCTTCCTATGACCTTTTCAAGCTGGCTACACTAAGAGAGTCAGATGGCATGGAAATGGGCCGCTCGACCCAACTGGTCCCTGCCGACCAGGATTTCCATCTGATCTAGTCCCATCTGCCTGGGTTTGGCCCATATCACTCTAAACCTTTCATACCCAAGTACCTGTCAAGTACATTTTAAATGTTGTTAATGTACCTGCCTCAACCACTTCCTCTAGCAATTGCTCCAGCAATTTCTTCTCTAGCTTTCCACAGTGTCCTTGGATGTACCTGATCAGGCCCTGGAGATTTATCTATCTTCATACATTTAAGACATCCAGTACCTCCTTTGCTGTAATGTGGACTATCCCCAAGATATCCCTGTTAATTATCTCAAGTTCTGAAGTCTTCATTTCTTTCTCCATGGTTAAAACAGAGGAGAAATATTCGTTGAAGATCTCGCCCATCTCCAGCAGCTCCACACAAAGATGTCCCCTTTAGTCCTTGAGGGGGCCCTATTCTCTCCCTAGTTACTCTTTTTCCCTTAATATACTGATAAAATCTCTTTGGATTCTCCTTATCCAAATGATCAAGCTTAATAAGGAACAGGATATTTTCTGCAATAAAGATTTAAGCGTCAAAAGAAAATGCTGGAATTTTATGATTATTTGTGGTGCTACCAACTGTGGAGAGTCAAACTAAGGAAGGGGAATTAAATCATACCATCTTTTATTTGTGGACTTTCTTTTCTGTTTTCCTCTCAAAGATGGATTAATTACAGACAGATAAACTAAGCTTCCATTTCTGCCCTAAAAGTGATAGTTTTCTATGACTAAACTGATTTCAGGACATTGTGATTGAGTTTTATCCTTTATTCCCCTGACATCTACATATCACGGGCTAATGGGATTAGTGTAGATGGGCATGGAGGACCTATTTCTGTGCTGTGCAAAGCTCTGTCACTGGTTAGTGATTGGGAACAATTATGAATTTTGTTCCCTCAATTGATTAGTTTTGTCTCTCACTGCTGAAATGGCTGACTAGCAGTAATAAAGGGAGTGCAGTAATGGTTCATCAGACTAATTTCTGAGACGGCAGGTTTGTAATATGAGGGCAGATTAAGCAGACAGGTCCTGTACGTTCTTGAGTTTGGACGAATGAGAGGTGATCTCTTTGAAATGTGTCCTTGTGGAAAATAAAACTGCAAATGCTGGAATCTGAAACAAAAATAGAAATGCTGGAAGAATACAGCCAATCAGGCTGCATCTGTGGGAAGAGAAACCAGTCAATGTTTTGGGTCAGAGACCCTTCCTCAGAAGTGGAGGGAGAGCAGATGGTTTACAGTTTAAAATCAGAGGTGGGCAGAAGAAAGAGGTGTGAGACATAAATCTATGTGGAGATTGTTTGGGACAGATCAGGTGATAAGGAGCTAGAGGCCAAAGGTTAACCATGATCTTTCTGAATGGTACAGAAAACACAGGGGGCTGAATGGCCTATTCCAGTTTCTATTTCTGATGTTCTTAATGATGTCCTCTGACTTAGCACATATTGACTTGTGTAAGAATAGCAGATGATCATTCTTTTGAATGAACAGAAAATATAACTAGATATAAAAAGCTAATATCCTGGAGTTTAATCTGTCTAATTTTGCATTTGCAACTTTTTTTTATTATTAATGACAAGCTTCCATAAACATTGCAGTTGAATCTGAGATTAGGATTTGCTTAAGTATTAATTTTGTCACAGGGTGAATATCCTCATGTTAGATAAGTTATATATATTTTGCTGCAATTTAGAATTTACATTGCAGTCATTTCAACTAAAGGTGAGAGAGTTGTGCTTACACAGTATTCTTTAGACCCCAAGACGGCAGAACACATTTACATCAAATTAAGTACTTTTAATGTGTAGTTACAATTGTAATGCTAGAAATATGGTAGCCAATTTGAACATGGGTTGGTCCTACAGATAACAATGAGGTAATGATCATGTACTTTGTCTATTACTGATATTGAATAAGGAGTAAATATTACCAAGGATAGCAAAAGAATAGTGCCTTGGGATCTCATGTATGCAGCAGTGGGCAGATGGCTTCTGCTAAATGTTTCACCCAACAGGCAATACCTCAGAATCCAGCACACTCTCAGTGTTGTTCTAATGCAGTGGTTCCTGCCATATTTGAATGAAAGATTCACTTGTTCACTTTCAAGAATTTAGGTGTCTTTCATGAACACCTGATGATGTGATGGGCCATTCTCCTTAAGAAGATGGGGCAGCCAAATGGATTTGTAGGGAGTACAAGTAGCCTTCCACTGAGGCAGTAAGAGTGTTGAGTAGATTTTTTTTATGAACTTTCTAACTAAATCCCCTCATTATTAAAGCCTCATGTACACCATGTTATCATTGACAAGGGAGCATTGAAACCCAGGCTGGGAATCACTGCTCAGAGCAACAACCTAGGATTATGCTGAAGTCTTTTAGTGAGACTTGAATACATCGCCTTTTGACTGCATGGGCAAGGGCTTTGGAACTCAGCACTGCTAAAGCACAATTCTTCCAAAAGAAAATCTAGTCATAGAATCATTCAGCACGGAAACAGGCCCTTCGGCCCAACTGGTTCATGCCAATTAAGATTCCCATCTAAGCTAGTCCCATTTGCCTGTGTTTGGCCCATATCCCTCTAAACCTTTCCCATCCATTACCTGTCTAAGTACCTTTTAAGTGTTGTTAATGGACCTGCCTCAATCATTTCCTCTTGGAGCTCATTCCATATACTGACCACCTTCTGGATGAAAAAGTTGCCCCTTGGGTTCATATTAAATCTCTTCCCTTTCACCTTAAATCTATGCCTTATAGTTCTTGATTCCCCAATCCTCGGGAAAAAGACTGTGTGCGTTCACCCTATCCATGTCCCTTATGATTTTATAAGACTTATAGTTGGCACACAGCTAAACTGGTATCTCATTTAGCACTTACCCTGCAGAGCGCCAATTCATTATGGTGCTCTTGGTCTTCCATTCTGAGCATCCCCCATACTTTTAAAATGTAATCCTTGTGTGAAAGAATTAATCCCTGCCTTCCTCTGGAGATCTCACATCACCTTCAGGTGTTGAAAACTGCCTACATTCTACGGTCTCTCTCATCTTGCTCTTTTTTGGCTTCACAGCTCTCTGTTGCCTGCAGATTTCTCTATGAGCACAAGCTCAAACCATGGAGAAACTGATGGCTGGGTAGAGCTGTGTATCCAAACGAAGAGAGGGGAAGGCAGCAGCTTCGATCACATCCAGCAGGAGGTGAGGGGAAGGACCGTCAGTACTTGGGAGCAGGTGCTGCCTGTCCCCGGCAAAGGCCACACTCTCCTCACCAGCCAGGGGGCAGTCCTGAGCCCCAATGAGTGATCACATTGCTCACTCCAGCCTGCCCAGTCTCTCCAGACCGAGCTGTGGCAGGTTATTGCTGCGAGAATATCAGTGGAGGATGTGGGTTTGTTGCAGGTTCCCAGCACAACAGCTCTGCCAGTAATTCACCTCCATGTTACTGTTGTTTCCACTTTCTGTAAGTGAGGTACCAGTGTAAACTTGTGTCAGCAGATGTGATCTCTGAACCTCTGAGCAAAGTTAAACTGATGTAACAATATTCAGATTCACTGTTAACATTGGTTTCCATTGACACGAGAGTAGTTTTTAAAGCATTTACTCTGCTCTTGAAATCCCAGGTTTCAGAATGTGGTTGGCCGACAAGACGTGCTCCAAGTCTGCAAAATTTGTACAACATTTGCAAGAATATGCACTTGTGGTTGAAGCAAGATCCAAAGAATATTTGTGTTGTCCATTGCCTCGTAAGTAGTGCAGAAATTTGTTTCTGTGATGCATCAAATGGCAAATTGTTTGTTGGAATTGGGGGTATTTGAGAAATGATCTTATAGAAGTGTATACAATATTTAAAATAATAGAAAATTACTTTCATTAATTTAATTTGAGACTATGACAGGAGGATTTGGACTCAAATTCGTAAAGGCTAAACGTGTCAAAAAGTTGTTCCTCACATGAAGAGATCTTAGAATGAACTTGTTAGTTATGTATAATTTATGTTAATTTAAGTTTATGTTAACTTATGTTTGTCATGTTTGCAATGTACTGTGCTGCTGCTGCAAAAGGCTAATTTTCATGGCATTTATATGCTGTGTATGCATGCCCAAGACAAAAAACTTCAACTGTATGAACTTCTGGGCAGCAGTGGAGACAAAAAGCCTTGAATTGATTAGGAGATGATTAGATGTGATGTAGTTTAGTTTAGATTTGGATTGACGAACTGAGATGGCTTGATAAATATTTTTCAAATATTTTTTTGAAAGCTAAAAACAATTTCAAATTAATATTGAACTATACTGTATGAACAGTTTAAGACAACTTTAATTTCTATATTGCCCTTTGTATGCAGGATTACATTTTTCTCGTAATGTGTACTTTAAGGAGGAGAACAGAATTCTGAATTGGAGGGAGGGGACAGAAAGGTAGATCTGGGTGGTATTGATAAACATAGAAACAAATGTTATCTGTTGTTGGGTAATGGGTTAAACTCTGGGCCTTTCTGCAATCTGGTAAATTGAACTTTGGGCAATCTTAAAGTAATTCCAAGTGGAACAAAAATATGATGCAAACTTCCAACCTTGCTTCAAGCTGTTTAAAGCAATTATAGTGGGTGGATCTTACAGTGCAAGCTCTGCTTGGATGAGCATTATTCTGCAAAGTTATTAGAAGTACTTTGCTGTTGAAGATGAGAGAAGAATAACATTCTTCATTTTGAGCAAAAAATTCATATAAACATTTAATTAAAAATATCGTACTGTTTTAAATAAAAATAGTGGCCTCCCGCACTGATGTGCTTGATGTTCATTGAGTCAGGATTATATTATAGGTGATTGGTACTGATTCTCAACCTGACTGCAAGATGGAATGTTTTGCAGTAGCAGATACACAGGGAGTAGCCTGTCCTTTGTTCTTCTTCTTCACTTGGTCTTGTAGTTAAGGTGAAAAGGTGCTAACGTGCTTTGGTGGAAGTTGTTCCTCTACTGTGCCAGTAACCACATACCTTGACTTGGACTCTAACGCAAACTTAAGGTGTGGTCCAGTTTAATATTAGTTATCTGGAGCTGGATGGTATTTACCCTTTGGAATTTTATTCAAATCTCTCACACAGGATGGTCGAGCAGCATCCGCAGTGGTCGTCTGTTCTTTTCTCTGCTTTTGCCGTCTCTTCACCACGGCTGAAGCTGCAGTGTACATGTTCAGTATGAAGAGGTCACCACCTGGTATCTGGCCTTCTCACAAAAGGTATACTTTGATTTTTCTTAGATAAATTTGAACAGAGGACTGTGTCAGTCTTCAGGCATTGTTGAAGGAAGTAGTACAGTTTGTTGATATGTTAGAGAGAATGTACTGTGGTTATCATTGTTACTCCAAAGGGTGGGGCGATGGTAGTTTAATTTAATTGACAAGTACAGTGTGTCACTGGCTGTTGGACAGGTAGTTGGTTACTCAGCTGGGAATAATGCAGCAGGTAGAGCAAGTTAGTTAGAATAGAAGGCATTTCACATCAGATGTATTGTGCTAAAAGCTCACAAAGTATCAGTACAAAATCATGAGCACCCATTTTAAGATAACTTTTGATTGGTGAAACCACTCATGTAGCTGGTGCAGGATGTTATTTATCATAGAGATACAGAAATTATAAGCCCCTTAACAAAATCAGTTTCCAACTTCTTCCGTCGCCTCCATCTCCAGGCCCACCTCTTTGGCAAGGATTCCCAACCCCCATTGATGACCCCTTCTTCCGCCTTAATTCCTCCTCCTCTTGGACACCCTGTTTTGGCCTTCTGCCTGCTCTGGATCTTTTCATCTCTAACTGCCGACGGGACATTAACCGTCTCGACTTCACCACTCCCCTTACCTATTCCACCCTCACCCTCTCTGAACACACTGCCCTCCACTCTCTCTGTACTAGTCCTAATCTCACCATCAAACCTGCAGACAAGGGCTGTGCTGTTGTAGTCTGGTGGGCTGACCTTTGCTTTGCCGAGGCCAGACGTAAACCCTCGGACACCTCCTCTTACTTACCCCTCAACAAGGACCCCATCAAGAAGCATCAGGCCACAGTCTCCCACACCATCACCAACCTCATCACCACTGGAGATACCCCATCTACAGCCTCCAGCCTCAGTTTCCATACCCCGTACAGCCCATTTCTACCTCCTAGCTAAGATCCACAAACCTAAGTGCCTCTGTAGGCCCATTGTTTCTACCTGCTCCTGCCCCACTGAACTTGTGTCCTCTTATCTCAACTCCATTTTGTCCCATTTGGTCCAGTCCCTTTCCACCTACATTCGTGACACTTCATGCTCTCCATCACTTCAACAACTTTCAGTTCCTCTGCCCTGATAGCCTCACTTTCACGCTGGACGTCGAGTCCTTGTACACTTCCATCGTCCATCAGGAAGGCCTTAAAGGCTCTCCGCTTCCTTCTTGACAACAGACCCAACCAGTTCCCCTCGACCACCACTCTCCTCCGTCTGGCAGAACTGATACTCACCCTCAACAACTTCTCTTGGCTCCTCCCAGTTTCTCCAAACCAAAGGTGTAGCCATGGGTACTTGCATGGCCCCCAGTTGCCTGCCTTTTAGTCACCTACACGGAACAGTCCATGATCCAAGCCTGCACCGGTAACGCTCCCCAACTCTTTCTCCGCTACATTGACGACTGCATTGGTGCTGCTTCCTGCACCCATGCTGAGCTTGTCAATTTTATCAACTTTGCCTCCAACTTCCACCCTGCCCTCAAATTTACTTGGTCCATCTCTGACACCTCTCTCTTTTCTTGATCTCTCTGTCTCCATCTCCGAAGACGGATTATCCACCGACATCTTTTACAAACCCACTGACTCCCACGATTACCTTGACTACACCTCTTCCCACACTGCCACTTGCACGGATGCTATTCCCTTCTCTCAGTTCCTCCGCCTCTGCCGCATCTGTTGCCATGATGAGGCTTTCCACTTCAGGACATCAGAGATGTCCTCTTTTTTTCAGTAAACGGGGTTTCCTTTCCACTACTATCAATGCAACCTTCACCTGCATCTCCTCCATTTCCCGCATGTGTGCCCTCACCCCATCCTCCCCCCGACATAACAGGGACAGGGTTCCCCTTGTCCTTACCTACCACACCACAAACCTCCACATCCAACACATCATTCTCTGCCGCCATCTGCAATGGGATCTGACCAGCAGGCACATCTTTCCCTCCCCTCCCCTCCCCTCCTCTCTCTGCTTTTTGCAGGGATCACTCTCTGCGACTCCCTTGTCCACTCGTCCCTCCCCACTGATGACCCTCCTGGCACTTATCCCTGCAACGGCACCAAGTGCTACACCTGTCCCTATACTTCCTCCCTCACCACCATTCAGGGCCCCAGACAGTCCTTTCAGGTGAGGCAGCACTTCACCTGTGAATCTGAGGGTGCCATTTATTGCAGTTGATGCTCCCGGTGTGGCTGTCTCTATGTTGGTGAGACCCGACGCAGATTGGGTGACAGCTTCGTCGGGTACCTTCGCTCCGTCTGCTGCAATGGCCAGGATCTCCCAGTGGCCAGCCACTTGAATTCCACTTCCCATTCCCATACTGACATGTCTATCCATGGCCTCCTCTACTGCCATGTTGAGGCCAGATGCGGGTTGGAGCCAACATCTCGTATTCTGCCTTGGTAGTCTCCAACCTGATGGCCTCAACATTGATTTCTCTAACTTCTGGTAACCTCTCCCCTCTGCTTTCCCTTTTCCTCCCTCCCCCCCCCCCCCCCCCCCCCTTGTTTTACCTCATTCCTGTGGCCCCACTCACTTCTTCTCTTCCCCCCCCGCCTTATGACTTGCCTATCACCTCTGTCTCATTCCCCACCCCCTTCCCTTTATTCCATGGTCTACTGTTCTCTCCTATCGGATTCCTCCTTCTTTAGCTCTTTTCCTCTTCCACCTATCACCTCCCAGCTTCTCACATCATTCTCTTTCATCTCCCCTCCCCCAGCCACCTACCTTCCCCCTCTCACTTGGACTCACCTATCACCTGCCAGCTTGTGCTCCTTCCCCTCCCACTCCCCCTACTTTTTTATTCTTGCTTCTGTCTTCTTCCTCTCCAGTCCTGATGAAGGATCTTGGCCTGAAACGTCGATTGTCCATTTCCCTCCATAGATGCTGCCTGACCTGCTGAGTTCCTCTAGCATTTGTGTGTGTTGCTTCAGATTCCAGCATCTGCAAAATCTCTTGTCTTAGTTTCAAGCTAGATTTTTTTCATAATTAAGGTGTTAATTTTAAACCCTTAATCAGAAAGTATTAAAACTTGTTATCTACAAACAATTAAAAATGCAAACAATAATTTTGTTTGCTTTTAAACATGGGTATAGTCAAAAAAAATAAGCTTGACTCTTTCACGCCAGAAAAATTGTTCTCGTTGAAATGATTTGGTTCTTTCTGGACAAATTGTTGCTCTGGTTAACATTATTAGTAAGCATTTTCTCTGGTACTTCAGTTCACATAGTTGAGCCTCTAGGATATAATGTGTCACCCGGCCAGGACAAAGGGAATATCCCTAAAGTGAGGGTAGGGTTGCTTTGGGGATAGACTGTAAAGAATTTATATCTACTACTTTTACAAAGCAGTGTTGGTGATATACTGTGCTGTTTAGTACAGCATCAGAAGTCTATAAAAAGTTCACTGGGGTGATTAAATAAGTCGGATAAGTGAACAAGATAATTGATTTTTTTTGTTGAAAGTAAGTTGAAGTACTGCTCAAAGAATTATGCAAATCAGGTGTTAGCTGCAGGGGTTTAGTTTATCTGATAAGAGTCATGGTGAGCAGTTGTGCAACATTTTCAATGCTCTTTCTTTGTAATTCTCAGCAGCCTGTCCTGGTGAGTTTATGAAGAACACAGTTCATAAAACCTTTTGGTTAGAAAACAGGTCCCAGAGCACCGCACTCAGCTCTAATCCTTTCTGCTGATTACTGAAAGATGGACCATCACGGTCTGTCTCCCCACCAGACCATCCACCCATGCCATCCTCCACCATAGTGCGGTTACTGCCCAGCCTCACTAAACGACTGCAGAAAGCAGACCACCCAAATGTTATCCATCATCCTGTACCAGATATTAGCCTACAACACCCTGCACCTCCAGGCTTGCATCTAACGAACCCTCTTATTTTTCCCTACAGGCCAGCCCTGGGACTTGCTATTCCCTCCTTCCCCTCCCAGTGACATCCAAAGCCCCTGCCGCCTTTTCACTCCCTCACCCCTACACACGGGAACCTCTTCCCTGGTTCCACTGCCTGTTTTCACCCTGGTAGATGTCACCTACCATCTTGCTACTTTTCCTGGATATAAAAATAAATGAGAGACTGCAGACATAGTACTGTAAGGCCTGAAAGCATTGATGAAGGTATGTAGAGACAGCTGTTATTATGAAATTGTATCTGGTTCGGTGAGATTTGGAGTGAGAATGTAGAAGATGACGAAGGAAATCAGAGAATTCTGAGTGTGAGACCATCTTACTTCACCTTTCATTCTAAAAAGGAAACAAATAAAGTCCTTATGTTTTATTGAAATATTTGAAACAAACTTTTAATTTCAGTAACAATTATTGCTACTGAATGCAAGTAATACCTTGGGCAAACTCAGTAAAGGCTGAAGTTCCAGACTGCAACTAAATGGGTAAAGGACACCCCTTCAGTTTATTAACATGTTTACATATGTAGTTTACCACAAAGTTATTCAATGTTTGTTCCTTTCCTCCTGTGTTTATAGGTATGTGGAATACATGTGTGATATGATGGCAGAAGAACCTATAATTCCACATAACAAGTCCATCCTGATCAAGTCTATTGTGATGACACCGGTTCCTTTATTTAATAAACAGCGTAATGCTTGTCGCCCATTTTGTGAGATATATGTTGGTGATGATCGGGTGATGACGACTTCTGAAGAATATGATAAACTGAGGTAAATACAGATTAGGTATCATGTCATCTGCAGTTTAAATTGGTTTATTATTGTCACATGTACTGAGGTACAGTGAAAAACATCTTGCATACCGTTCATACAGATCAATTCATTACATAGTGCATTGAGGTAGTATGAGGTAAAACAATAACAGAATGCAGAATAAAGTGTCACAGCTGGAGAGAGAGTGCAGTGCAGGTAGACAATAAGGTGCAAGGTCATAACCAGATAGATTGTGAGGTCAGGAGTCCATCTTATTGTACTAGGGAACCGTTCAATAGTCTTATAACAGCAGGATAGAAGCTGTCCTTGTGCCTGGTGGTATGTGCTTTCAAGTTTTGTATCATCCGCCTGATGGGAGAGGGGAGAAGAGAGAATGTCTGGTGTGGGTGTGGTCTTTAAGTATTGGCACTTTCTCTGCAACAGGCACTTTTGCAGTTTTTCAGTACAGTTGATATGAAAATCTTGCCTTGTTATTAGCTTAAACAGGTGAGTCAGGCACATTGCACTGAATAGACAAACCCACCCATTTATAATTTGGCTATTGTAGTGCCATGTGTATTGCTCATCATGTCCTATTCTAGTCTTATTCGGAAAGGTCAAAATTCAAACCTAGTTCATTGACTTTTTTTTTAGCTCTGCTTTCCATTTCACTCCTAATCCTGTTCATTGGCCTTTAACTTCCTCCCCCACATCCTTGACTCTTGTGATGTATCTTGGGGTGTATTGTAACGTTATATGTTATAAATATAAGATGCTGTGTTGAATCAAATTAAGTCAGCTGGGCAATTCATTGGCAACATTACTTCAGCTGAAAGGTGGAAGATTGGCTCGGGTATGCTGCTTAACATCTCCTCTTGCCGCTGGATCAGAAGAGGTTGGGCTTAGCCGTGTTCACACCATGGAGGAATATACTATCAATTTTACGTATCCTAACTTAAGTTGTCACAGCTGGACAATGCAGCCTGTGTTATTAATCAAACTCACATGAGACAATGGATTTTACAAACTGAAAAGTAAAAGATGATATCATACGTTCTGTGACCAAGTGATTTTAAAATTGGTATTTCATTTGCAGTTTAATATGCTGTGGGTGAGTGATTATCTGGCATTTGTTTCTTACAGGGAATTTAAAGTGGAAGATGGTAAGGCTGTAATACCGCTGGGTTTAAGTATCCAAGGTGATGTCCTTATTGTTATCTTTCATGCCAGATCAACACTTGGAGGAAGACTGCAAGCAAAGGTACAGTTAACTCTGGAGAATGAGCTATGTAATATATATGGGAATCTGGATGTACTTTGTCATGTTGAGGAAGAGATGGGTACATAGGAATTAATTGAGTGAGTTTGTCTTTACATTGGATCATGTTTCCAGCAAGATGTGTTCGTGATGCAGCATCACGTTAATCTTATTAGAAGTTCTAAGCAGTGTATGTTGTCAATAATTGTCAGGAAAATCCAAATCCTGTTTGTGAAAAATTGAATGATTACAAGAGATCTGCAAATTGGTTGACCATTTTGTTTCAGATGACTTCAATGAAGATGTTCCAGATTCAATTCCACACTGGATTTGTGCCCAGAAATGCTACCTTGGTCAAATTTGCAAAGTAAGTCGTTTTAAGGTTGTTGACTGGTATAAGGAATTTCTAGTAGTGTAACTGCTGATTTTTGCATCACACTAGTGCACATGCCATTGACTGCACATAATTGATGTAGTTCCTTGTAGGAGTTGACATTTAATCCATCTAGGAAGGTGCCCTGTGATTTCAAGTGTCAAATCGGTTTTAGTTTTTCCGGTCAGTTAGTGAACATACAGACCAGACATCAAGACTTCAAAGATAGTCACAATGTTGTTTGAAGCCACAGAAAATATTTGCTTTGTCAGAAGGAGGTGAACTATTTTCATATTTTCTCAAGACAACAGAACTACATACTGACTACTTAGAATTTTTCCTCAGATTAAGTACTGGCACCCTATATGCTTCATTTGCTATGCTTCAGTTATATTGAAATTCAATATCCATTTTATTACATTGTCCTAAATTAAAACTACCTTCAAGGCCAGGCCTGAAGCTTTTCAAAAACTCTAAAGTTAGGTAGGAATAATTTTGATATTAGTAGAAATGAACTTGCTGTTCAGAGTGTTGCAAGAAATGTATGAGTTTTCACTATCGAATTAGTGCATGAAGTCTAGAATTGGTTGGGTTTGCTTCTTTGATGCATTAAATATAAACAGATGTAGGGGATTCCACTTGATGAAATCTAACAAAGTTCTATCTGACAAATGAGCAGGTGTTCATGGAGATAAAAATTTAAACCATCCACAAGGATGGCAAGGTGTTAATATTTTGCTGGCAGGATGAAATATTTCAAAATAAAACAAACACAACAAAATATCAGAGATAATTTTTGTACAGATAATGAACTAAATTTAAGAGCAAACTACAAGATTTGGGGCTGTAGCTTTGTAATTGGTCTGCAGGTGGTTTATTCTGTTGGACAAGTAGACCTTCTTAAAATAATAATGATTTGGATCAATATTTAGAAATGTTTTAAATAAAATCAACAAATAGTGGAAATACTCAGCATGTGAGGTGACATTTACGGAGAGAGAAAAACTGAATTAACAGAGATTTCAATATTAACGTGTATAGATCTTTGGGACTTGGTTAAAAAAGGACAGGAGATATACCGGCCTTGCTTAAGTGTCAGAGAAGACAATTGCAGGTTAAATTTGTGGCATTGTGTGCATATATTTCACATGATCATTTCAGTTTTGGAACCAAAATGTGAGATAGATTTGTGACAAAAGAAAGGAAATGGTTTTAGGAAGAAATGCAATGGCCTGTGACTTAATACCTTGGATGGTGATATCAGTCTCAGCATGCAAAACACTTTGCTGGAGTCCCTTGTGTGGAGAACCTGGAATAAGTCTTGTGTGATTCCTAAGGAAACAGGTTTGATCTGGGACCTCTACAGATGGTTTCTCTGGTAGTGGGCATCAAATGCAATCAACCACTAGCATATCACTGGTGCATGAAGTCTGATGCAAGTGCAATGAAAGGCAGCTGAAGGGGCTGGAGCAATAAACAATCCACTGGAGGAACTCAGCAGGTTGAGGAGCATCTGTGGGAGGAAAGGAATTGAAGGGGCTGTATTTTTTTTTAATTAAAAGAATTTACTACAAATGTCACAAGACTGAGAGGTGTATTGGGGATGAGACCTGGTTCTAGATAGCCCTGTAAGCAGTTGCCTTAAAGTATTGTGCTGTTGACTCAACAAACAGTAGGAATCTTACAATGTCTCGGCACTTGTAAGCAGTTGAACTTAGATGGTTAAACAACAGCAGAGGCCTTTGGCAACTTGGAATAGTACAGCACAGGAACAGACCCTTCGGCCCTCTTGGGGAATCTTAAACCTTTAACACACAGCAACTTGTGTTTAAGCTCTTGGACTTATGAGTGCAGGAGGAAACAATGCATTGTACATTGGGCAAAGAAACTACCTGGTTGGATTTCTCAGTGGTGTGAGGGGGGATTCAAAAACTATGTGATAGGTGTAACATCTTTCACATACTTGGCCACTCACTATTTTATCAAATACTTATTTTTCAGAAATAGGATAATAGGTCTGTGTTCCAAATTACGAGTCACTCCGTGCAAATGTGAGAAAATTAGTTCTGACACGGATTCTTTGAGTTTTCCCTTTGTTTTGTTTTATTATATTACATTGCTTTGAGGAAGTATTGTAGTAAATGCAAAAAAGAGTTCCTTCAGTGTAATTCTTTTTATATCCTGTAGCCTCCAAGTGAGTAATAAGTCCAGCCTGGGATAATAATAACACATAGGGTTTGACACACACAGTGTCAAACTTCCAGATCTATCAGTAACTCTGGAAGTGGAGATACTGACGGGATTGGGTGGGAAACTGGAGGTGGTATAGAAGATCAGCTGTGATTTTATTTAATGTCAGAACAAGCTTTAAAGGCTGAATGACAAACCTTAGTTCTTTTCCTATTTTCTTAGAAGATAAAATCAGCAGTAAACTGCAATAAAAAAATTAGGAAAACATTTGGAGCCAAGAATCAATGGTGCAATCCCTCAAGCTGAATTATCCCTACCACAGGAATGTTCAATTGAATCAGAGCATTTGACTGAGGATTCAACATAAGAAAGAGCTTATTCCTTTTAAGTTAAACTGATCATATTTTTGGTTGTTGTTGATAGCGTCATAGAGAAATATAGCTGGATACAGGTCCTTTGGCCCACCCAGTCCCTGCCAACCATGGTGCCCACCCATCTAGTCCCAATTTCCTGCATTCAGCCCATATCCCTCTAAGTCCCGCCCTGCATCTACCTGTCTAATTGCTTCTTAAATGATACTGTTGTACCTGCCTCAACCACTTCCTCTAGCAGATCATTCCATGTACTCACCACCCTCTGTGTGAAAAAATTTGCCTCTCATGTCCCTTTTAAATCTTTCCCCTCTCACCCTAAATCTATTTTCCCTAGTTTTAGACTCCTCTACCCTGGGGAAAAGGCTGTTACCATCCACCTTATCTATGCCCCTCATGATTTTATAAATCTCTATAGGGTCACCCCTCATTCTCCTATGCTCCAGCGAATGAAGTCCTAGCCTGGCCAACCTCTCCCTATAACTCAGGCCCTCTAGTCCTGGCAACATCCTCATAAATCGTTTCTTCACTCTTTCCAGTTTAACCACGTCTTTCCTCTAACAAGGTGATCAAAACTGTACACAGTACTCCAAGTGCGGCCTCACCAACGACTTGTACAACTGCAATGTAATGTGACTAGCATGCTAAATGCCTTTTTCACCACCCTGGCTGCCTGTGATGCTGCTTTCAGCGAACTATGCACTTGTACTCCTAGGTCCTTCTATTCCAATACGCTCCCTAGTACCCTACCATACATAGTATAAGTCCTAGGCTGGTTTGACTTTCCAAAATGCATCACCTCACACTTACCTGTATTGAAATCCACTTGCCATTCCTCGGCCCACTTCCCTAACTGATCAAGATCCCTCTGTAATCTACAATAACCTTCTTCACTGTCAACAACACCTCGTAATTTCGTGTCATTTGAAAACTTACTGATCAAGCCTTGTGCATTCGCATCCAAATCATTTATATAAATAACGAATAACAAGGGTCCCAACACCGACTCCTGCAGCACACCACTAGTCACCGGCCTCCATTCTGAGAAACAACCTTCAACCACCACCCTCTGCTTTCTACCTCCGAGCCAATTTTGAATCCAGCTAGCTAGCACTGCCTGGATTCCACGGGACCTAACCTTCCAGACTAGCCTACCATGTGGGATCTTGTCGAAGGCCTTACTAAGGTCCAGATAGACAACATCCACTGCCCTACCCTCATCTACCTTTTGGTTACCTCTTCAAAAAACTCTAAAAGGTTCGTCAAGCACGACTTTCCACACACAAAGTCACGCTGACTCCTCCTAATCAGACTGTTTATCCAAATGTTGGTAGATCCTATACCTCAGAATTCCTTCTGGTAACTTCCCCACTACTGATGTCAGGCTGACCGACCTGTAGTTCCCTGGCTTGTCCTTGCTACCTACCTTAAACAATGGAACAACATTAGCCATCTTCCAGGCTTCGGGAACTTCACCAGTGGCTAACGATGAAGCAAAAGTCTCCACACGGCCCTCTGCAATTTCTCCTGTAGCCTCTCACAAAGTCCTAGGATGCACTCTGTCAGGCCCTGGGGATTTATCCACCTTAATGCGCTGTAAGGCTGCAAATACCTCCTCCCTGATAATATGAATATCCTCCAAAACATCTCTGCTAATTTCCCATATCTCTTGAGCAACCACGATTCTTTTCCTCAGTAAACAACAGGGAGAAATATTAGTCAAAAATCCCACCCATCTTCTGCAGCTCAAGACATGGGTGATCCTGCTGCTATAGAACCTCTGGGATTTTCCTTAACCTTTCCTCTCTTTGCCTTGCTGATTCCCCTCTTAAGAGTATTTTTCATCTTTTTATAGTCATCAAGGGATTCACTTGTCCCTGTCACGAACCAGCAACAAAAGAAACACACTGAGCATGATTCAGTGTTAAAAACTATTTTATTAATCACTACTTATGATAATGCGTAAAATAAAAGTAAAAATGTTAGTATGTTAGAATTCAAAAATGTTAAACCTTGAACGTTAACCCCAAAACTAAATCGTCGTGTGTGTGTGACAAAGTCCCAAACTCCAAGTTCCGGAATGGTTCTTAAAGTTCAGTTCCGCAAGCCATAAGGTGAAACGTGAGCAAAGGCTTCTTCAACAACCACCGTTGTCTGAAGATAAGACGTAGACGTAGAGAAACAGAGAGAGAGTAAATACGAAATCCAAATGTTCCACAATGGAACCCCAGCGACACTTCAGTGTTTACTCGGTAGTGACTTCCTCACCCCGAAAAGCATCCGAATCGTGGTCGTCCACACACACAAATACCTGTTTGCTTCTACAAGTCAGCAACAAAGTGAACTCCACCAGATTACTTCCAACTTCCATACATGGATTTCAGTGGCAGACACAGTTATTGTTTCTCATCCATCGATAGAGAAAACTAGCAGGCTGCTCTCTCTCTCTCTCTCTCTCTCTCTCCCTCTCTCTCTCTCTCCTTCTTCTCCTTCTAACTTCTTCTTCTTCTCCTTCTAACTTCTTCTTCTTCTAACTTCTTCTAACTTCAACAACGTCATTACGTCCTTTATCTTCTATTGACGTAAGCACGCCCCACACACACATACACACACACTCTCTATCTTAAAGGGACTTTCACTGAGTCCGTAACATCCCCAACCTCCTAAATGCAATGTATGCTTCCTTTTTCTTGACCAGAGCCTCAATATCTCTTAACACTTCCGAAGCCTACAGCCCCTATTTCCCAGAGATATAAGGGCAGCTGAGCCATGAAAATACCACCACCTACAGATTCCCCTCCAACTCACTCACCATTTTGACTTGGAAAAATATTGCTGTTCCTTCATAGCCCCTGCGTTTAAATCCTGGAATCTTCTCCCTAACAGCTCTGTGGGTGCACATTAATTGGAAAAGTAGAAGCTTAATAAGATAGCCTCATGAAAACATCAGGAGGAAGCTACATGATGGGTTTGGTTTAGTTGTGAAATGGTTCTGATGATTCTGTGTTTCAGGTATGATCTTGATGCATGTGACATCCAGGAAAAATATCCAGATCTCTTCCAAGTAACTCTGGAAGTAGAAGTGGAGCCTCAAGAACACACCAGAAGTAACATTCCACCTTGGGAAAACTTCATGACAAAGGGCCTCAATCCCAAGATCCTCTTCTCTAGTCGTGAAGAACAACAAGAGATGCTTTCTAAATTCGGTAAGTCTTAGAGCTCCAAAACTCAATCCAGGCTGCCCATGTATGCCACTTATTGCAAGAATCTGGGGAATGAATGAGGTATGGAAGAATTCTGGAAAGTAGATAAAATGAATGAGAAAACAAATGTGAAAATTGCCTTGCATGTGATACCAAGAGTACATGCGAAAACATGTCAAAATGTATGCTGAAGGAGACAGGCAGATGGATAAAGGAACACATCCTGGAAATTAATGATGCAGAGCAACTTAGAGTAATAATACAAAGAATATCAGGAAGTGATTAATTTAATATGCAAATCTCCAGATCTCAGGTTGTTTTTTCCCTAAGAGTATTGTATGTGTATTAATCTTTGCAAAGAATGGGATACTTCCATGAGAGCTCTTCCTTTCTCTTTGTCCCTCACCTCTTGATGGATAACCAACATGTAACTCTGTGTAATCATACACTGCTCTCACTTGATAGTCGTTCCAAAAATGATAGCCTTTATCATTTCCTCTCTCTGGTTAAAAATGCTCAAGTCTTTGCTTGGGGATTTCATAGCTTCCCTTATTGGCTGGAACAAAAGACTGCTCAGGCTAATTCATGGCCCCTAGAGTAATTTCTTAACTCCTTTACCAATTTCTGGAAGATTAGTTTACCAGCTGCTAAAATTGTCTGAGAAATCCCATTGCCTGTTCTAGGGAGCACGTGGCAGCTGTAAGTGCTTGTAAACTGAAACTAATACATTTGGGTATATTGTGTGAGTATCCATCCTTTCCATTGGCTGTATTGTGTGAGTACCCATCCACCCCCATGAGCCAAGTTTATATGTTCAAAATTAAAGTATTTGTCAAAGTAAATGCTTCAACTGACAATCTCACTTCTCCTTGATGGAGAATGTGAACATTCCCAACCAATCAATGTTCAGCATTTGTAGATTTTTTTTACCAGCAAGAGAGAAGTTGATGCTAGGTCTTTAGGAATTAATTAGTCCTTTAACCTGGTTAATTTAGTGTGAAATAAGCTAAATCAGATATCTTCCTCTCAATCATGTGAATAAAAGTCCCACTGCTGTTGCAAAGAGAGTTTATTTTATCTGCTATTAGAGTTGAGAGAAAGAGAGCAAACAATGCAGTCATTCATGGATTAAACAAGTGGGTGGAATATCGTTAGTTGCAGTTCAAAGGTAATTGCTGTAACACACAAAGCACAATCCAAATTGTCAGGCACTGTAGCCTCTTGTTTGACTTCAAATTAGGCAGATTCCTGCAGGACCAAACAATCTGAGCTGTGAACAAGAGGGATATTGGCGCTGGGTAAGAGTGGTATGCTTTTTAATTCGCTTTATGTGCAGGGAGTAGTGAGACACTGTACAGGTGAAGAACTATATTTTAAGCTGTACTGAGTATTTACCTTGTAATGAATGACCTTTAGCAAGTATGAGGATGTACGCAAAGCTTGATGATGGGAGGGCAAGCAGGTAGGTTTTTTAAAAAGTACAGGTCGAGATCCACCACTACCCTCTGCCTTCACCCAGCCAAATTTGGATCCAGTTTGCCAACTTGCCTCGGATTTCCAAAATTTCCTAGATTCTGCAAGAATTCAGAAAGGGAAAAGTGCAACATCTCCAAGTTTGATGAATGATTTATGACAAAGTTACAAAGTGTTTGCAAAGGAAGATGGGAAAATGAGAAGGAAAAGTAGATAGGAGGTACAGTATAACATGGGAAATGTGAGGCTTTTCATTTTGTTTATGGAGCACAGGAAAACAATGTCATTTAATTGGTAAGAAAATAGTAAATCCTGCTGAGGACGGGGATGTGGTGTGCTGAGTCATGAGGTGCAGAAAGTGATCTTGAATACACCACACATTTAAGCAGCTCTGTTGGACTTTGGTACAAGTCGATTGTCAGGATGTCTTGCTGGAGTTGTACAAGGCTTCAGTGAGAAGTCATTTGGAGTGCTGAGTACAGTTTCAGAACCTGTACTAAAGTAGAATATACATGCCTTCAAATCAGTGTTGCATAGGTTCACTCAACTGATTCCTGGGGTGAAGACTTTGTTGGTTGTTGAGAGATTAAAGGTATCAACATATTCTCACTGGAATTTAGGAAAAAAGAGGTGATCTCATAGATATTTGCAAAATTCTGAGAGGAAATGAGGGAAAATGCCAAGAGCTTGTAGAATTAGGGGCACTCTCCTAGAATTTGGGACAGGGATGAAGAGAAACTTCTTTTGCAGAGGGTTGAAAATCTCTGTGATTCTCTTCCTCAGAGGGCTATGGATGTTTACTTGTTGACTTTATTTAAGACCGAAATTGATAGATATTTGGACTCGAGGAGATGAGGGCTGGGCAGGAAAATGTAGTTGGAGCACAGGATTGGTCACCATGGTTTTGAACGGCAGAGCAGGAACAGGTGGTCGTATGGCTCATCCATTCGATTTCTTTGTTCTTTTCTGGAATCCACTATCAGAAAAGTGGTGGAAACCAATGAAGAGTTACCACGCAAAGAGAATTGCATGTAAATTGAAGGACAAGAACTCCTAGGGCTTTGAGGAAAGAGCAAGAAATGGAGTCTCATTGGATACCCAGCAGAGGCATGATGGGCCTGTTGCTATCCCCTGTGCCACATGAACCTCTGGTCACTGTGGGAGGTTAATTGTTTTGAAAGTTCGGCAGTGTGTCCCCGCTAAAGAATTACATGTGCTTTCTGGTATCTTGCTCATTCATGCTGTGCTTTGGAGAGCATTAGAACCTTACCACATCGAACTCATCTTTCCCATTATTCCACCTATCCCTGTTGCCCTAATCCTATAACTTTTAACAATTTGTTTTAAACATGAATTCTAGACAATGAAATGTGAGTTGATATACTTGCATAAGGAAGTACGTCAGGCAGAGAGTAAAAAGTTTTGTGAACTCTCTGTTTTAGCAGTGTTTCTCAGCAGGATACACATATTTACTTCTCATGCTTTTTAGCAAGTCAAAGTTGTCTAACAATCACATCAGGTTGGTAATTTTTTATTGTATTAAGTATGTGCTATACATCTAATTTGCTTAGCGAAGACATCCACTTGGGTATTGGTTTATGAATTTTACTGAATTTCACTGGAGCATCAGAGGCTGAGGGGAGATCTGACAGAAGTATATAAAATTATGAGAGGCATAGATTGTGTAGATAGTTAGAATCTTTTTCCCAGGGTAGAAATGTCAAATACTAAAGGGCATAGATTTAAGGTGAGGGGGGAAAGTTTAAAGTTGATGTGCGAGGCAATTGTTTTTTACACGGAGAGTGGATCACGCTGCCAGGGGAGGTGGCAGAAGCAGATACGATAGCAATGTTTAAGAGGCATTCAGATACGCACATGAACAGGCAGAGAATGGAGGGATATGGACCATGTGCAGGCAGATGGGAATAACTAGAATGGCATCACGGTTGGCACAGACATAGTGGGCCAAAGGGCCTGTTCCTATGCTATACTGCTATGTTCTATGTTCTACATTCTATGTTCACTCTCATTGTTCAGTGTTTATTCTGTAGTAATGATGAAATGTGAGAATGATTTCATAGATAACCTAATATTTAAAAAAAATATTATAAAGTTATAACTGCAGAGAATTCTGAGCTTTATGAATATTCTTCTCACCAAATAAAGGAAAGCCTGAGTTGCCCAGACAGCCAGGGTCAACAGCACAGTATGATGCAGAGACACCTAAATCAGACCGTGCTTCAGAGAACACAAGTGAAGATGAAACTTCGATTCCAAACAGTGACACCTCTAACAGTTTTTTTGAAACACTAAATTGGGAAGGTAAGTGTTGGCTGATATTGATGAATTATTTGAATTTTAGCTGAAGCAGTATAAGGTGATTTCATCTTGTTAACAATGGAGTAACACTGAATGACAGAGAGGGAAAATGTTTCCCTTGTATTTCTTGCTGGGAAGTGCCATTGCTTCATCACCAACTGAAGATAAATTTAACTCTTCATGGTCAAATGGCTCACTGATGCACAGACTAAGCTGACGTGAAGTATAGCGAGAAGGAAACTAAAATGTGTTACAAGTTAGCATTTAAAGACAGTGAGGAAGTAAACTGATGCAGATTTTAGTGAGTTGTGTGACCCTAGTTACTTTAGGCCTAACTCTCTTGTTTATTTATTAGAGGGAAGAGAGGGCTCCAGGACAACTGAAGGACAATCTCCAGATGAAGATGATCCAGGCTTGGTGGAAGAAGGTGGACCTTCAGATGATGAGTTTGCAACTTTCTCTAGTGAGCGTGGATCAGTGAAGGTTGATGAGCCAGAAAGCCCAAGTCAGCCGGAACAAACAAACAATGTCAGTTTTTTCTTTGAGGTGGACATTGAAGGAGCAGCAGAGCATGGTTCAGGACTTCCTCCCGAGGACAATGTGGATCTACTGGGGCTGAATAGTGAGGTGCAGCCTGATGTGGCTCCTCCAGCAGCGGAAATGAAGAGTTCATCCAGCAACGCTGATCTGCTGAATGATTTGTTTTCTGGAGCTCCTGCAGCACCTCAGGAAAGCTCGGCCGACCTCATTGGGGGAGGCGAGGACTTCTTCTTCAGTGCGCCACCTCCACCGCCGGTGGAACCGGTTCCTACAGCACCTGCGCTGCACACTTCAGCAGGTATGTTGTAGGTGCATAGCACTCATGGCTACTTAATCCATCAGGAGTGGACGCCCTTCCTATTAAATCAGGATATTTTGATTGGTTTGGAGATTAAATTCATCTTGTAGGTGTAGAGATTGAGGAAAATATTTTGCATCTGCCTTTCTCCCCGTCAAGTAATGCAGCACATGTTTCTGCTTCACCAGAGGTTAGATGAGGAAAGAATTAAAAGCAGTTCAACTGATGCAGCTGTTCCTATTTTCTTTCCCACACCTTCACTTTCTTTGCCTTGAGGTAGCGCTGCTTCAGCTACTTGCTTGAGGAATGACACCACCAAGGCTAATAGGTTAAAAGATCAAACAGTTATGAGTTTGATTGACTGAGAAAAGGGTGTGAATGAAGTTGCCTCGAAGCTTCATGTTTGTTTCGGAAATAGGTTGGTAAGAATGTTGGCGGCTTCAGTCTACGATTGGCAGCATGTAAAATGATGTGACACTGCACAATGTGTGATGAATAGAAGGTATGTTATTCATCCAAGTCACTTGGTATTGTTCAGTATAGTAAACTGTCCAATCAGGAAAAAAACACTGCAGATGGTGGAAATCTGAAACAAACACAAGATGCGGAAGTACTCAGCAGGTCAGGCAGTATCCAGGACCAGGACAGCTGCCCTGCTCCTCTTCGATCTACTCCTACCTAGCAGACAGATCTGAAAATGGCCCTCAGTGATGCAATCTCTTGGAAACAGAGGGCCATTCATCAGTTCTGATGACCTGATCTGAAACATTGACACTGTTTCTCTCACACCAGATGCTGCTTGACCTGCTCAGTATTTCAGCATTTTTATTTTAAACTCTCAAATCACACGGTTTTATTAGTGAACTCTATAGATTTTCTAACATCATCCAAAAAAAAGAAAATCAGCTGCAAGGTATTAGAAATTGCTGCATTTCTACACAGCAAAATATGTAATGGGGCAGCAATATACTTGATACTGGAGCTGTTGATGCTTTACAACAGACTTGCATTTAAGTTGCCTCTTTCAGGTTATCCCAAAGTAATTGACCAAGTGAAGAACTTAATGAAATGTAGTCATTGTTTTACAGTGGGACCAATGGTAATTATATTATGCACAGCAAGCTTCCGGAAGCATCAATGTGATAATGACAGATTTGTTTATCTGATGATGTGTGAATATTAGTCTGGGTAACTCCCCTGCACCCCTGAATGACATCTGCCTCAGAGAACAGACAGGTCTGAAGGATCGCCCTCAGTGCTACAATCTCTTGGTACTTTGATCTGCTGATGTCTTTTGAATCTGGAATCAGAGGGAAATGTGCTATCAACTGAGCCGCAGATGACAGTGCAAAGTTATTGATTTTTTTTAAAGGGAAGAAAATAGTTTAGCATCCCAATTTATTTCTGATGATTTATTATGCCAGCTTAATTTTTATGGGCAAAGATGAATCCTTTAGTAGTAGCTGTTATTTTCCCCATTGCCCTTGTGACTAAAAGTGGAGCAGGAATTAATGTCAACAAAGTACTGGGGTTTCCCTCAAATGGTTAGGTAACCAGAAGATTGTCTGATTCTCCCCAGCCCTCTGTGTTCAGGAGTTCCAAAGTGAAGCAGTTTCTCCTCATCCCAGTCCAAGATAGCCTACCCTTTATTCTGAGACTCTGACCCTTGGTTCTAAGTTCTTCAGCCATGGGAAACACTCTCCCTACATCCAGCTCCAAGCTCTAAGAATTTTGTAAGCTTCAATGAGCTTAACCCATTTTGGCAATGAGTCAGTAGATGAAGGTACTCTGTATGCTTTTGTATCTCCCATTCCTATTCCTTTAATGTCTACCTAATTTGTTACCAGCTCTGGAGTGCAGGCACAAGTCCCCATTGTTCACAACCATTACAAGACTATAATCCATTTTATATCTCAAATCAACAAGTGAGGCTAAGGCATCCGGGATCTGGCACCTTTTCACCTGCAGCTGTTAATCTGAAATAATAGTCATGCTGAATGAATTGAATAGATGATATTCTAAATATGCCAACACTATGCATAATGTGAAGGCTCCCCCCAGTCACCTGCTCATGGTTTGTTAGAACTTAGAGCAATGCAAGTTATTAATCTGCCCTTTTGACTGATAACAGGCAAAGGGATTAAAAACATTTTATTTGCTTTTTGTCAGCAGACTCCTTTGATCCATTTGGTACTGGATTGTCAACAGCCAAGCCTGATCAGACCGAGCCGGATTTATTTGGGCAGTTTTTTAGTCCGACTCCTCCGCCTATTTCGTCCACAAATGGTCTACCCCATCCATCGTCCAGCTCAGATTTCTTCAAAATGGGTAAATCTGTCTGTGGAATCCTGAATCCTTTCTTCCACCTTTGCTTGGTTTCTTCTTGAACTTATTCAATGCAGGGGAGTGTTCTCACACCTCATACGTGCTGGATGTCTCTCTCCAGACTTCACATCCTCACTGGGTAATGAGTTTCTTGTCCATGCATGGCTCAATGTGAAAATGTATTTTCCTTTCTCTGTCCACTGGAGAAACAACAGTGGAAGTTCTTATGAAATAAATCTTCACTACTCAAAAGGAAAACCTTCACAAAACGTTTAATGTAATCTGTTATCACTTGACGAATATTGAAAGCAGTTATTGATCTATTTCTTTGGTGGCATAGTGAACATGTTTGCAGAATTACAGAGTACAATGTGGGTCACCTAGTACATTGATTAAAAAAATTAAGTAAATTAATGTGTCTGTTTGAACCGAGACAAACTTATTTTGCAGTGAACGGTTAATGCAAATATAATTACATTTCCTGTTAGAAATGTACACCTCAGAGACAAAAGCAAAGTAAGTCTTCTAGACAGACAGCAAACATGTCAATTATTTTACCACCATGGCATACAATAGTCTTGGTTTATCCTCTAAGAATAGGAATGAAAGTCTGTATCACAATTCAATTGACTATGATTGGCCTGTACCTCAAACCCTGCTTTTGAATCGTACCTCAGTACCCAGTACAAATCGTCTGCTTCTGGTGTGCAAGTGTTTCATGGTTTTATTATGGAATGACCTGATTCTAATTTTATAACACCCTTTTGTTACTGCTCTATCAAATCATTTTAGAATCTTGGTGGGATCACCACTCAGTTCCTTTTATGCACGAGGGCATTCAATTGACTTATCCTCATAATTTATTGTTATTTTTAATGCACAATTCCTTGTGGTCAGTTAAGAGTTACATTCCTAGTTTGCTGCATGTATGTAAATACTGTAAATTGATATCACGATCCACTTTGATTCCCTCTTTACTAAATATTACGTTTACTATTCAATCTTTTATTTCCCTTGATGTATTGGTATTGAAATAATTGTTGGGCCAGCCAAACTGACGCTGATTGTTCTGTACAAGAACTTGAGAATAAGGAGCAGGGCTAGAGAAACAAAGGACTGCAGATGCTGGAACCTAGATGAAAAACATTGTGATGCTGGAGGAACTCAGCAGGCCAGGCAGCATCTATGGAGAAAAGCAGGTGGTCAACGTTTCGGTTCAGGACCCTTCTTCAGGACTGAAGACAGGAAAAGGGGAAGCCCAATATATAAGAGGGAAAAGCAGAGCAGTGATAGGTGGACAAAAGAGGGGAGGCGGGGTGGGCACAAGGTGGTGATAGGTAGATGCAGGTAAGAGATAGTGATAGGCAGGTGCGGGGGAGGAGGGGAGAGCAGATCCACCGGGGGATGGGTCAAAGGTAAGGAGAGAGAAAAAGGGGCAGCAGAAAAAAGAGAGAGGCTAGGAAAGGGAAGAAAAGAAGTGGCATGGTGGGGGGGAGGGGAAGGGGGTGGGAATTACTTAAAGTGGGAGAACTCAATGTTCGTGCCATTAGGCTGCAAGGTTCCAAGATGGAAAATGAGGTGCTGTTCCTCCAGTTTATGCTTGGAATTCTCCTGGCAGTGGAGGAGACCGAGGACTCGTTTGGCCCTGCAAGCCTGATACGCCAGTCAACAGGGCTGATCTACCTCAGCGTCAGATATCCAGTGTCACATATCCTTTGCCTCCCTTAATATCCAGAAATCTGTTCATCTCCATTTTGAATAAACTTGACCTCTGAACTTCTGTAACTCTTTGGGTGGGAGGGTTCCAGAGGTTCACTGTCCTCCTTGTGAAGTAGAAAAATCTGTTAATCTTTAAAGAAATCTTCAGTGTGTTTCTCAGGGGCTTTATAAATAATGTCAATCGGAAAATACTTGAACTGGCTCATGTTCACCCATTGTGCTTGCTTCCAGGGGCTGCAGCACCTGCTGAAACTTTAAAAGTATCATCTTCTGCCAGTCAGCCAGACTTGATGAGTGGCTGGGATGTGTGGACCACCAGCAGTAACACAGTTCCACAACAGAATAACAAAGTTGCCTTTGGTACTGCAGTACAAAGTAATACATGGTTAAAAAATATTTTCTCAGTAAAACTGCTTGCATTTCTTGTTGGGCTTTTACTTAACTAAAACTAAACAGGATGAGATGTGATATTTGAAACCGCAGATGCTTGAAATTGGAAACGGAAAATGCTGAAACACTCAGCAGGTCAGGTAGCATCTGTGGAGAGAGAAACAGTTAATGTGTCAGGTCTGAGACCCTTCGTCAGAACATTCTGAAGAAGTATAACAGACGTGAAACATGTGACTGTTTCTCTCTTCACAGAGGCTACCTGACTTGTTAAGTTTTTCCAGCATTTTCTGTGAAATGTGTCATTGTGTTGAAACTTAGTAACTTGAATTGGAACCTAGCTTTGAGAATGACAAATCATTTGTCAGTCTTGGACACAAAAATGTTGAGCCTTTTCAGGCAGAGCCCTAGACTGAGTAAACCAATCTGATGATCTCATAATTGACTGGACTATTCAGTTGTACTGGGGAAAAATAAACACCGCTGTTTTTCATAACTCTGGAGCGCCCAAAGTACTTTATAGCCAGTTCAGTACTTCAGATGCATTGGAATTATTGAGACATAATAATTACAGCAGTTAATTTAGAAACAGTAAGGTCCCACAAACTGCAATGCAGTAAATGACCAAACCATTTATTTCATTGATGGTTAGTTGAAGGAGAATTCCCCAGCAAACTTTGAATATTGTCCTGGGATCTTTTATGTCAACCTGAGACTTCAGTATAACATCTCATTAAAAAGACAGATAACGTAAATATGCAGCCAGTGTTCTGGCTGTGAAGAATAAAGGTAGAAACATAAATCACCGTTATCTGCATGTGCATTGATATTCTCCTCTCTGATTTGAAATTAAACATCTATCCCTCTTTACACAGCAGTAAAATTATTGCATTTCTGAGAATACTAAAGTAGTAATCAAATAAAACAATGTTTGTCTCTGGAAATCTGAAACAAAAACAGAAAATACTGTAAAACCTCAGTTCTGATGAAGGGTCTCGGACCTGAAACATTACCTGTTTCTCTTTCCACAGACGCTGCCTAACCTGCTGAATGTTTTCTGCATTTTCTGCTTTTATTAAAGCAGTAATCGTTTTATTTACAAACATAGCTTCTTTGCCTGTTATAAATGTACGCTAATGTATTTAGCATGCTATTTTTAATGAGACAATTATACTATTTATTGAAGGACATCACTTCAGTCTTTTAGTTTAGAACATAAAACAGTACAGCACATTAACAAGCCCTTCAGCCCACAATGTTGTGCTGAATTAATTAAACCAGTAATTAAATGTCTAACTAATTTTTTTTAAATGCCTAATTAAACTAATCCCTTCTGCCTACATAATATCCATATCCCTCCATTCTCTGCACAGTCATATGCCTCTCTAGGAGCCTCTTAAATGCCTATATTGTATTTGCCTCTACTACCACCCCTGGCAGCACATTCCAGGCACCCACCACTCTGTAAGTTGTACCAGTATTATTCACCTTGTTTGATACGTTACTGCTCACCTGTAAATGATGTGTTGGGTTGTATCTGTTCTAGGTTCAACTTTTACTTCAACCTCTGCACCTGGTCCTTCATCAAGTACATCATTTAGTCAATCAAAGTCGCAGAGCTTCGATCCATTTGCTGATATCGGTAACCTTGGTCAAAGTTTGTCAGGTAATTGTCTCCTTGGAATCTACCACACTCAGCCCTCCATCCTTGCAAATACTATTCCATTTTTACCTCAATTCTTATAGTTCTTGAATGTGTTTGCAGCCTTCCATATTCGTGGCCATCTTACCCAGAACTTCAATCCCACAAGCAGGTTGTTGCCTCAGCAACAGTATGTTAACAGCTGAGATGTGAGTCACCAAGGACAGACCATGAGTTTTTGACTGCAGCCTTTGACAGGGTTGATCTCACCATTCTTCTCCAACACCCCATCACCACATTTGAGTTGGGTGAGACTACACCTGGCTCCTTTTTTATCTCTCAAGTTGTTAGATGAGAATCACCAACAATTGCTTCGTTTCCCAAGCCCATTCTTTCAGGTGTCTCCCAAATATCAACATTTGGGCTCTTTGTATTTCCCAGCTACATGGGACTCCTTAGCAGCATCATTGATAACACAGCACCACTTTTCACTTATGTTGAAGATACGCATCTCTGTCTCACCAAAACCTCTCTTGACACGTCCACTCCCTCTAAATAGTTATACTGATGGAAAGAAAATTTTCCCAACTTAATATTTTGAAGACATTTTTTGGATCCCATCACAAATTACCTTCCAAAACAACAATTTCATCCCTGTCTCTGGCAATTTTCTGAAACAGAACCAGGTGGTTCTTATGGTTGGTGTCATATTTGACATTGGGTTGAGCTTTTGACCACATCTAGGTCATTGCTAAGCCAACTTTGTCAACCTCAGTAATAACATCAGACAATACCCTCGCTTCAGCTCCTCTGCTGATGAATTCCTCAATTATGCTGTGAATATTCCAATGGATGTCTGACTAATAGATCGTGTTCTACACTCCATAAATTTGAGCTAATCGAAAACCCTTCAGCCCAAGGCCTGACTTGCACAAGTCCCATTCACCAATCATCTCCATGCAATGGGTCCTGGTTAACCAGTGCCTTGATTTTAAGATTCTCATACCTGATTTCAAGTAACTCTTGATTGAGTTTTTGAGGAATTGACAAAGATGATGAGGGTAGGGCAGTGGATGTTGTACACATGGACTTTAGTAAAGCTTTTGACAAGGTTCCTCATGGTGCACTGATCCAGAAGTATAAGGCACATGGAATCCATGGAGACTTGGTAGAATGGATTCAAAATTGGCTTGACCAAAGAAGACAGGGTAGTGGTGGAGGGGTGTTATTCTTACTGAGGGTCTGTGACTAGTGGTGTTCTGTAAGGATCAGTGCTGGGGCCTCTGTTGTTTGTGATGTATATATTAATGATTTGAACACAAATGTAGGTAGGCTGATTAGTAAGTTTGCAGACAACACAAAAATTGGTGTAGTTTTGGATAGTGAGGAAGGCTGTCAAAGGATTCGGCAGGAACTGGAAACGTGGGCAGTGAAATGAAAGATGGAGTTTAGTCCGTACAATTGTGAGGAGTTGCACTTTGGGAGGTTAAACATAAGAGGAAAGTATAAAGTAGGACAATTCATTGGATGATCACAGATTTTATCCCTTCCTCGTTTTTAATATTGCTTTCAACAGGTGTGTCCAAACTTCAGCTGATGTAACTCATGGCTCTACAATTTGACAGTATGACCCATGCTACTGCTTACATTTGTGTTTATATTTTTATATTCACACATGATCTGTGGCACAGAACAGGGTCTTTGGGGCCCATTTAGTCTGTGCCACTTGCTTTTACTCCTTTTGGGGCTTCTTCCATTCTCAGTATATCTTTTTGCCTTTCCCTGAAATCCTCCATTCCCTTTTCCATTGCATTCTTCTATCCAGGATGTGTATGCTATTTGTTCAAACCACTCCATGGATCTGGATGTATTGCAGGTCAGTGTGCAGAGAGATGATAGGTGAAGAGATGCTGTTCAAAGCAAACAGCAGAGTTTAGACTGAGCTCGGGTTTATGGAGGAATGCACTGTTTGATGTGAGGCAATACTTAATATGAAAGGATTTGTTATTATGGCTGTGCTGCATAATTTATTCTATTTTTCACATGAGAAGACCCCAGGAATATCTACAGATGAAATACAGGTGGTACAGTTGTCTTGCTCTTGTCTTGATGACTGTGTATGGTCCTTTACCAGGTTCTGTGAGCGGAGGGTTTACATCTGGAGGGACAAGCACTCAGAAACATGCCCAGCCAGAATGGGCAGTGGTTCATGGCAAGCTGGTAGAACGTTGGCAGCAGTACTCCATCACGGCAACAGGCACCACATCCTAAACCATCTCAACCAAAACCAGTAGCCCCGAACAAACCCAACTACAATGTGAATTTTAGTGTGATTGGAAGACGGGAGGAACGAGGCATTCGAGGGCCTGGATTTGGTAGGTTTTCGATTGCTATTTTCATACCACCTTTTTGAGTATTTTTACAACCAGTTTTTAAAAATAATTTGTTTCAATTACGTGGTGTAAAATTATCAGGGGCATACACAGAGTAGATGGTCTTTTTTTTCTCATGAATAGGGAAGTCTAAAAGTAGAAGGCATAGGTTTAAGTTGAGGGGGGAAAGATTTAAAGTGGATCTGAGGGGTAAATTTTTCACAGAGAGTGGCAGGTATGTGGAATGAGCCAGAGGAAGTGGTAGAGGCGGGTACAATTACAACACTTTAAGAGATATTTAGACATGTACGTGGTTAGGAATGGGTTAGAGGGATATGATATTAGTTTAGATGGGAAGCTTGCTCGGCAGGGACAAGCTGGGCCAAAGGATATGTTTCCATGCTGTATGACTCTATGAATCCCTGTGTTTCTTGCTTTAATCTGAAATCTAAAATCTGAAATAAGTCCCCTCATTTAAGGCTATCCTCCAAGACTACTGTTGTATGTTTTAACTCACCTCTATCAGCTCATGGTTTGATCTCCCCCATTCTAATGAAAACCACCACATTTTTTGAAAATGTTTTCTTGGCAAATGCTTATGAATAAAGAATAGTCAATTCCTATTACTGAGGATTTATTCTAACACTGCAGGACCAAAACCGAAAGTATCTGCAAATGACTTTCAGGATCTGTTATCTGATCAGGGATTTTCCAGTACATCAGATAAAAGAGGACCCAAAAACTATCGCAGAAATGCGGAGAGAAGAGATGACGAAAGAAATGGATCCTCTAAAATTAAAGGTTTGGAAAATATATTCAGACTTTGATATCTGAATTTTAAATTGATATTTTATAAAGAGTAGTATAGATTTAATGGTACATTTAGTTTGTAACTGCTAATGTGGAGTTTAGAAATACTCGCTTCTTCTAGCTCATACTACATCTGGTCTGTCCCTGCTCTTTTTTAGACTTTTGATCTGGTTTGACGTTGATTTAATAACCAGGTTGTAGGTAAAAAGGTTTTGTTTTGTGATGGTCTGGAATACCTATCTGAACATGGTGGAGGCAGATTATATAGTAACCTATAAAAAGGAATAGTGTCATAGAGCACCACAGCACAGAAACAGGCCCTTTGGCCCAGCTATTCCATGCCAGCCTGGTTTTCTGCCTAGTCCCATCAACCTGAACCCAGACCATATCCCTCCATACCTCTCTCATTCATGTACCTATGCAAATTTCTCTTAAATGTTACAATTGAACCTGCATCCACCAATTCTGCTGGCAGCTCATTCCACACTTACACCACCCTCTGAGTGAAGTGGTTCCCCCTCAGATTCCCCTTAAATATTTCACCTTTCACCCAAAGCCTATGACCTCTAGTTCTAGTCTCACCCAACCTGAGGGGAAAAAGCCTGCATGCATTCACCCTGTCTATACCCCTCATAATTTTGTATACTTCTATAAGATCTCCCCTCGTTCTCCTGATTTCCAGGGAATAAAGTCCTAACCTATTCAACCTATCCCTGTAACTCGGGTCCTCAAGTCCTGGCAACGTCCCTGTAAATCTTCTATGCATTCTTTCAGATTTATTGATATTTTTCATGTAGGTAGGTGACCAGAACAGCACACAATACTCTAAATTTGGCCTCACCAATGTCTTGTACAACCTCAACATAACATCCCAACTCCTGTAGTCAATGCCCTGATTTCAGAAGGCCAATGCGCCAAAAGCTCTCTTTACAACCCTATCTACCTGTGATGCTACTTTCAAGGAATTATGGATCTGTATTCCCAGGTCCCTTTGTTCTACCACACACCTCAGTGCCCTACCATTCACTGTGTAAATCTTACCCTGGTTTGTCCTCCCAAAGTGCAACACCTCACACTTGTCAGCATTAAATTCCATCTGCCATTCTTCAGCACATTTTCCCAGCTGGTCCAGATCACTTTGCAAGCTTTGATAGCCTTCCTCACTGTCCACTATGCCGCCAATCTTGGTGTCATCTGCAAATTTGCTGATCCAGTTTACCACATTATCATCTAATTCATTAATATAGATGATAAACAACAATGGACCCAGCACCAATCCCTGTTGCACACCACTAGTCACAGGCCTCCAATCAGAGAGAGAACCATCTACTACCACTCTCTGGCTTCTCCCACTAAGCCATCGTTGAATCCAATTGACTACTTCATCCTGAATGCCAAGCGACTTGACCTTCTGGAACAGCTTCCCATGTGGGACTTTGTCAAGGCCTTGCTGAGGTCCATGTAGCCAATGTCCACCGCCTTCCCTTCATCAACCTTCCTGATATCCTCCTCAAAAAACTCTATTAGATTGATTAGACGTGACCTGCCATGGACAAAGCTATGTTGACTATTCCTAATCAGGCCCTGTCTATCCACATACTAATATATCCTGTCCCTCAGAATAGCTTCCAATAATTTACCCACAACTAACATCAGGCTCACTGGCCTACAATTTCCTGGCTTATTCTTAGAGCCTTTCTTAAATAACGGAACATTAGCTATTGTCGAGTCCTCCAACACCTCACCTGTGGCTAAGAACGTTTTAAATACCTCTGCCAGGGCCCTACACTTTCTGCACTAGCCTCCCACAAGGTCCGAGGGACACCTCTTCAGGCCCTGGGGATTTATCCACCCTAATTTGCCTCAAGGTAGCAAGCACCTCCTCTTCTGTAATCCGGATGCAGTCCATGGCTTCACTACTCTTTCTCCTCAGTTCTATAGGCTCTGTGCCTGTCTCCTGAATAAACACATACAAAAAATCTCTCCTCATCTCTTTCGGCTCCACACATAGATAACCACGCTGATCTTCAAGAGGACCAATTTTGTCCCTTGCTATCCTTTTTGCTCTTAATATAGCTATAGAAACCCTTTGGATTCTCTTTCACCTTGTCTGCCAGAGCAACCTCTTGTCCTCTTTTAGCCCTCCCTGTGTTCTCCCTTTAGTGTTCTCTTGCATTTCTTATACTCAAGCGCCTCATTTGATCCTAACTGCCTATACCGGATATGCACCGCCTTTTTCTTTACCAGGGCCTCAATATCCCTCGATAACCAAGGTTCCCTAAACCTGTTAACCTTGCTTGTATCTTAACAGGAACATAGAGATTCTGTACTCTCAATATTTCACTCTTGAAGGCCTTCCACTTACCAAGCATCTCTTTGCCGGAAAACAACCTATCCCAATTCATGCCTGCCAGATCCCTTCTGATGCCATCAACATTGGCCTTCCTCCAGTTTAGAAACTTAACCCTAGGACCAGTCCTATCCTTTTCCATAATTATCTTGAAACTAATGGAATTATGATCACTAGATCCAAAGTGTTCCCCTACAATCACTTCTGTCACCTGCCTTGTCTCATTTCCTAAGAGAAGATCCAGTATTGCATTCTCTCTAGTTTGGATCTCAACATATCGATTGAGGAAACTTTCCTGAACACATTTGACAAACTCGATCCCATCCAGTCCTTTTACAGTATGGGAGTCCCAGTCAATATGTGGAAAGTTAAAATCACCTACTATCACAACTTTATATTTCCTGCAACTGTCTGCTATTTCTCTACAAACGTGCTCCTCTAAATCCTGCTGACTATTGGGAGGTCTATAATATAGTCCCATTAACGTGGTCATCCCTCTTTTATTCCTCAGTTCCACCCAAATTGCTTGGTAGTCGTGCCCTCCAGTATGTCCTCTCTGAGTACTGCTGTGACATTTTCCCTGATGAGGAATGTCACCCCTCCCCCTTTAATACTTCCCCCTTTATCATGTCTAAAACAATGGAATCCCAGAACATTGAGCTGCCAGTCCTGCCCCTCCTGCAACCAAATCTCACTAATGGCTACAACATCATAATTCCACGTACGGAGCCATGCTCTAAGTTCATCTGCCTTACCTGCAATACTCCTTGCGTTGAAATAGACACAACTCAGAACATTAGTCCCCGCGACACTCAACCTTTCGGTTTCTATCTTTGCTTGTAGTCTTAACATCTACTTTCCCCACAGCTTCTCCACTTGCTGTCCTGCCGCTCTGGTTCCTATCCCCCTGCAACTCTAGTTTAACCCCTTCCCAAGCAGCACTAGCAACCTTCCCGCAAGGATATTGGCTCCCCCTCCAGTTCAGGTGCAAACCATCCCATTTGCTTAGATACCACGTGCCCTGGAAGAGAGCCCAATGATATAAAAATCTGAAGCCCTTCCTCCTGCACCATCTGCTTAGCATGTGTTAAACTGTACTATCTTCCTATTTCTTGCCTCACTAGCACGTGACACGGGTAGCAATCTGAGATCACCACCCTGGAGGTCCTTTCTTTTACTTAGCACCAAACTCCCTGAAATTTCACTTTGCAGGACCTCATCACTTCCAGCCTATGTCATTGGTACTAATGTGTACCATGACCTCTGGTTCCTCACCTTTTCCCTTAAGAACGCTTTGGGCTCGATCCGAGACATCTCTGACCCTGGCCCCTGTAGGCAACATCCCATCTGAGAGTCTCGTTCTCATCCACAGAACCTCCTGTCCTGCTCCCCTAACCAATGAATCCCCTATCACTACTGCTTGCCTCTTCTCCACCCTTCCCTTCTGAGCAAAGAGCCAGATTCAGTGCCTGAGACCTGACCACTGTGGCTTTCCCCTGGTAGGCTTGTCCATCCCTCTCCCCCCCCCATCCCCAACAGTATCTGAATGATATACTTGTTATTGAGGTAAATGGTCACAGGTGGATACTGCAATGACTGCCTATTCCCTTTCTCTCTCCTGAAGGTCACCCAACTATCTGCCTCCTGCAACTTAGGTGTGACTGCTTTCCTGTAACTCCTGTCTATAAACCCCTCAGTCTTCCAAATGATCCAAAGGTCATCCAGCTCCAGTTCCCTAACACGGTCTTTAAGGAGCCGCAGCTGGATGCTCTTCTCGCAGATGTAGCCATCAGGGACACTGGAGGTCTCCCTGACTTCCCACATCATGCAAGGGGAGCACACCACTGCACTGTGTGTCATTCCCACTGCTCTACCTGTGCAATAATAAAGAAGGAAAGAGAACTTAACAGAACCTCACCTTAGCCTCCCACTTTTCACACTTAAGCCTCTTGAGTCCAAAGTCTCACCTCCCCACACCTACATTGGCCCACTCACACCATGGCTGCTCCAAAATAGGATGTAAAAGAGAAACAGATGCAATGTTAGAAAGAGGAAACAGGGAAATGGGACAAATTACATAGCTGTTTCAAGGAATTGGCATAGGTACAATGTGCTAAGGTAAGGAATTGGCATAGGTACAATTTGCGGTACACGAAATGGATGGGAGAAGTGTGCCATCGATACATTAAATATGCATTGTTGCATGCTTGTTCAAAATCATTTTTATTTTCTTGGTCATCTTAAAAGAGTAGATGAAATGTCTTGAGGAATAGTAATTTTTGGTTATGAGAGAATTGTCCATTCATCTGTTTGGTGTGGCTGGTTGTACCTTTATGAGCTGCTTTAAATTCTCCATGGTCTTAATTGTTACATCAAAGATTGATGCCATAGTGACATCTTAGCTTATTGTACTGAAAATTATTGCAGCTTAATAATGATCTGAAAGGTTGATTTGATGGCTGTTTGGTACCTTCTTCTAAAATCAGCAAATTGTTCTTCATTTTGAATTCTTCAGCTGACAGCATACAAAATGCAGTACTTTCAAAACCTAATACATTAGTTTGGATGTGTGACCTTTAATTTGATTAAAGTCTAGGGCTGCACAGTAGTCAGTGGTATTTTGCTTTGTTTACAGTCAGCTGTAGTTGGAACTGGCACTTGTGAAACGGGTTAATGAGTAGTGGTGCTACTGATGTTACGTGATCACTGTGCACCAGCAGACATGAAACTCTTACTTCACACAGGAAAAGGGTAAAAGTAAAGCAAGACAGGAGTAAGTCATTCAGTCCTTTGAGTTTGTTCTGGTATTCAGCCTGATTATGATTCATTTGTTGTTTAATTCTATTACCACCTTTCACATATTCCATATCGTCAGGCTATGATGAAGCTTTGTAAACATTGCAACTGTAGTTTTATAATGGATGACGACTTCATTTAAAAAAATATATGGTCAATGTTATAAAATTCTACTAATTTGTTTGCTTTTCTGTGAAAACACATTTACAATTAATTTCTGCTTCCATTTTTGGGATAGGTGTGGATTTTGCCAGTTTATCCAGGGCATGTACTTTGGCCCTCTCAATGCACAGTGCTGTTCTTAAGTCATCATACATGAGGCTTAAGCTTCACACAATTCTTCAATACATTTTCATAGGTTATTGAAGCATGAACTAAATTGTTAATTGTTTTGCTAGATCTTTGACTGGATTGAAGGAAAAGAGAGAAATATAAGAGCTTTATTGTCAACTCTGCATACGGTACTATGGGAAGGTGAAACCAAATGGAAACCTGTAAGCATGGCAGATATAGTACACCCAGACCAAGTGAAGAAAGTCTATCGGAAAGCAATACTTGTGGTTCATCCTGACAAGGTAAGGTCAACAGCACGGTATTGCCAGTAAAACCAACAAGATAAAGGTGAAGGTCTGGAAAATTCGTCCATATTTAAAATTATGGAAGATGTATGGTATTTTTAAAATATTTTAAAGAAAAAGTAATACCGCGATTAAATCTAAATATTTACTTTTTTGAACACAACAGGAAAATGTAGGGTTCAAATTACTACATACACAGGTTTTAATAGAATCATAGAGTTATACAGCACAGAAATGGGCCCTTTGGCCCAACTCATCCACGCCGACCAAGATGTCAATCCGAGCTAGTCCAATTTGCCCGCGTTTGGCCCATATTCCTCTAGATGTAAATGATTACTAAATCCTTAAGGGATCTATCGCCTCATATTTTGGGTGTAAAATTCTGCTAATATTGTGATTTACATTTAACATTTCACACAGACAATTTAGAAAATTGCACTTCAGCTGTCGTGGATAGGATATTAACCATTTTTGTTTTTCCTTAAGGCCACAGGTGAGCCCTATGAACAGTATGCCAAAATGATCTTCATGGAGCTGAATGATGCTTGGTCAGAATTTGAAAACCAGGGGTCAAAGGCACTCTTCTGAAGTCCCGAACTTCTAGATGTGTTAAGTGATGCTGCTCCAAGTACTGGTCTGTGTTACCTTCTTCAGGAACAGCACTGCAAAGGATCATATCTTCAGGTGTCTTCAAACTTCATGCTCACGGAATGCTATTGTAGAACTGTGGTTTAAAACGTACACAGTTCTTTTCACAATTGTTTATTGATGCACTTCCTGCATCATGAAGACAATCCTATACTGCTGCAGGATGATGGTAGGGGTCAGAACACCACATTTTTAACTTAAAATTATTGCAGTAAATTGGCTTTTGAAACCCATGTGAAAATCTAGTATGTTCTTTGATACAGAAGTGAAAACGTTTCAAGACATCAGTAGGAGAATTAAGTAATATGAGGTCCAGTTCTAAAAATATATAGTTGTAGACTTAGTAAGTTTAAGTACAATAGTCAACAATCCTTTGCCTTTAAAAATTGGAAAAGAAGCATTCCAGTAGGCATGCTGCACCCCTCTTCCCATCTTCTCCAGGCTTTGTTCATATGTATTTACCATGTCTGCCTGTTATTTTATCATGCCAGCCTTTTGTTTTTTTTTGTTTAATTCCCACCCAAAAGGCTTTTGGCCAGTAATGATGTTCATTTTGTTTGCTATATAGGCAGTAATTTATCTTTTGGAAATTAGAGGTTTCTATGAGCAAGTCCTTGCTTACTCATTTTTGATTTGTGTAATAATGTAAATTTACCGTTCGTGATTCTATGTTATGTGCTGTGAATTACAGTTTTGCCATACTTTTAAGCATAATGCTGTGAGAGAGGTCATTGACCACATTCTAAAGTGTAGCACATCAATGCTGGAATTTTAGCGTATGGTCACTGAGGTTCAAGCGTTGACCTGTACTTGTGGGAAATGATTTGCATTAACTTAAACTGAAGTGAATGTTAGATTTATCTTATAAAAATTGAGTGTTTCCAGTTTGCATTCCAACCTTGGTTAGCTGTCCACTGAGCACTAATTTCCAGGAGGTGAAATTTAGGAAGATTTTCCCTCTGTGTATGGAAAAGAGAATGTCATTTGTTACACTTTCCATTCAAAGGCCTTGCCTCACGTGGTCCTTTCTTTCTAGAAATATTTGAGCAGTTTTCTATTCTGAAAAAAAAACAAAATGCATGAATGCTGAGGTTGTTCAGAGCTGGTATTGAATTACAGGATCAAAGTTCCATTATCTGTTCTTGATTTTAGAGTTGGTTTGGATTCACCTCAATGTGATATTTTGAACTGAAGTGATTTGCAGTTTAGTGGATTTGGTGCACTGTGTTTTAATTTATACTGTGGGAACTAACAGACAGTTTTTGCAGAATGGAGTTAGCTTGTCCTAGAGACGATACAACGTGATAGAAATCACGTTTATAAATCTGAATCAACTAGGCACAAGTTTCTTTTGAAAAATGGGTTATTGACACATCTGTTTATGTAAAATATGTTAATTACTTAATTGTTGGTTAATGAAGAAAAATGAGAAAATCTGTATTACAAACACTTCCAAATATGGCGTATTGACACACTGTTCTTTAATGTGTTACTCCCAATAGCGCATGGTTTTCTAATGATTTCTAGCTCACTCTCGTCTGTTAGCATTTTGTTACCTCCATGCATCATACTTCAGCCAAGAGGGAGGAAGGAAATAGGTCGGGCTACTACTACCACCAACAGTGAGTTGTATATTAGAGAAGTACATCTCCCCTTTGATATTTTTCATCAATCTACTTTGGCAATCAAACAGAGTCAGGATGACACTGTCCAACATCCATAATTTGAATTTTAAGTGCCAACTTAGGTTGGGAATTCAAACCCACGTGTTCAACAAGCGATGTCCAATGCAGATCCTGACAACGTGATGTTAGACCACCAAGTATTTAACAGAAAGCCACATTTCTGATACTGCTGTGCTGAAGAATGTTAACCTTATGAGACTACATGGTAGGAGAGTCAAGTTTTTCCAGAGAGCCAGATGTTTATCACGTAACTGTTTGAGAATAATAATGAACAAAGATAATGAAGTGGTTTACGGGATGGTTTCAAAGCTGAGCAGTTAACGTGCCGTAAACACTACAACTGAACCAAACAGCATCTTTTTTGGTATTAATTTGAAAGAATGTGACTGAAGTGCTTCCTGAGAGAGTACACGCCATGGCAGAAGCAAGATCTAAGTTTTTCGTAAATTTGTATATCTTGGCATTGTTTAATGAAGGATACATTGTGTAATTTTTTTCTGGGAACAAACAATTAAATAGCAAGTGATAAATAACAGGAGCCTTGCATTACCAGATGGACACTCCTTAAATGGCAGATATAAGGCATTGCAGCCATTTTACAGCATTAGGAGTAAATTCCAAGTGCGAAATGGGAAATGTTTGTGCTTCTATTTACCTTAACTTATGGGAAAAATTTGATTGCACAATTACTTTTAAATCTAATATCGTCTTAATCTGTGTAATTCTTAGGGAATATATTGAAGGGACTTGCATAAAATCTTATTTTGGACGGCTATCAGAAAATGTTACACAAGTTGCATTTTTAATATGGAAATATTGTATTATCTATAGATTGTACAACACTCTATATGTATATATAGATCAAACAGAATTGAAGCCTCAAACATTGTAAGAAGGGGTTCGTGTAAGAAACATAATAGAGACTTTGTTAATTTAGTCACATACTTTATCTGAAATAAGTGTCTTATTTGTGAATGACATCAATGGCTAATAAAATAAGATTGATTTATTCCATTGTTCATTGTCTCATTTCTCAAAAATCTATCAGATTAAGTTTGCATAAAATGTGACACTTTTTTTTTACGTGTATTGTAGTAACATGCTCAGACCTTTTCCTTATTTCAGTTCTCAATTATTCGATGTGTTAGATCGATTAAATTGTTTCTTTTATTCATTCAAGGGATGTGGGCTCCACAGTCTGAGTCAGCATTTAATTGCCCATCCCTAATTGCGCTTGAGGAGGTGGTGGTGGTGAACCACTGAAGTCCTTGAGATGTGGATACACTGACAGTGCTGTGAGGGAAGGAGTTCCAGGATTTTGACCCAACAACAGTGAAAGAAGAGCGATATATTTCCAAGTCAGTATGGTGTGTGACTTGGAGGGCAACTTCCAGGTAGTGGTGTTCCTTTGCTTTTGCTGCCCTTGTCCTTCTAGCTGGTAGAGTTCGTGGGTACAGAAGGTGCTGTCTCAGGATTTTTGGTGAGTTGCTGCAGTGCATGGATGGTACAAACAGCTGTTACTGTGCGTCGGTGGTGGAGTAAGTGAATGATTGTGGATGGGATGCATATCAAGTGGGTTACTCTGTCCTGTATGGTATTGAACTTCTTCAGTGTTCTTGAAGCTGCACTCATACAGGCAAATGGAGAGTATTCCATCATAGTCCTGACTTGAGCCTTGTGGTAATTTCCAGGAAAATGTTCTTGTTGCACTTGGATATTAGTTTTGTTCAAACGTTCAGGAGTAAGTATTGCAAAAGCAGATTAGTTGCTTATTAATCTGTGTACAACACAATGAACCATATAAATGAATATCTGTTCTGAACAGTATTCCTTTGCATTTGTAGTCTGTACAATGCAATCACGTTCATCCAAGAACTATGTGCATCTGTACAATGATTCTAACACTGAACGATACACATCTCTTAATTAATCCCTTCAATGTAATTAATGTGAATCAGTATAAAAGCTGTGAAGCTGCTAATGTTACATAAATATATTGCTTTGAATGGGTACACCTTGCCTTCTCCCAAGTTAAGTATTTAATAATATCACTAATATTGTCATTGTCAAGTAAAGTGCAACATTTCACTTCCTGGTTTCCCTTAGAATTGTGAAAATTTACAAATGTGTGTGTGTTGGGGTGGTTTGGCTTCTTTGGCAGCACTCTCAGCTGAATCAGAGCTGTGGGCTCAAGCTCTCCAATGGTCTTTGGTGATTCTTCAGTATGTTACCAGCTGCATCATTGGGGGCGCTAATGTTTCAAATAAAAAACTAAATTTGAGGGTTCTCTTTGTTTGCTTGGGGGGACTGAAAGATAATTTGATTCTCTTCAATGAAGGGTGGAGTTCCCACCATTCTACTCTCTCAACCAAAATTCTAGCATCTGGTCATTCTTTCATTGTACTGTTAGTGTAGCCCTGGTTTGTACAAATTTGTGCTTGTTTTTTGCAAAATAATTATGACTGTGCAAAAATTAATCTATTATCAATTAATTTGGGATACAATGAGGGTGTAAAAATATATTTCCCAGTTCTTTCTTTACCGAGGATTGCTATTCACATCAATTTTTGTTCAACTGGCATTGAGAAAATTTGTACATTTAGGATGTTTTAGATGTCTCAGTGGGCAAAAAGGTGGATAAATCCCCAGGGGCTGATGAGATCTATCCCAGGCTGCTACAGGAGACAAAAGAGGAGATTGCTGGGACCCTAACAGAGATTTTTAAATCTTCATTGGCCACAGGTGAGGTGCAACATGACTGGAAGGTGGCAAATGTGATAACTTTATTCAAGGGCAACAGGGATAAGTCAGGTAATTACAGGCCCATGAGTCTAAGATTAGTGATGAGGAAGTGACTGGGGAAAAAAAAGTTCTGAGAGTTAGGATCAATCTGCACAACCAGACCCCTCCATTCCCTTCATATTCATGTGTCTTTCTAAAAGCCTCTTAAGCACCACTAAACTGCCTGCTTCCACTACTACCCCTGGTAACCCATTCCAGGCACTTCCCACTCTCTGTTTAAAAAAAAAACTTTGCCCCTCACATTGCCTTTAAACCTCCCCCTCTAACCTTCACAAGACAAGGGAGCAGAAAGTAGGCCATTTGGCCCATCAAGTCTGCTCCAAAGAAAATAAAGGGAAAAAGAAATGAGAAATGGGGTAATGTCCATGAGAGAGAGAGAAAAAAAACTATTCCTTTCTAGCCCCAATTTCCGGCTTATCCCCATATCCCTTGATACTTTGACTAATTGGATAACTATCTATCTCCCCTTAAACGCCTCCAATGATCGAGCCTCCTCTGCTGTACGTGGCAAAGAATTCCATAAATTCACTACCCTCTGGCTAAAGAAATTTCTCCTCAACTCTGTTTTAAACCTGTACCCTCTAATTCTAAGATTGTGTCCTCTGGTCCTGAACTCACCCACCAAGGGAAACAGCTTGGCCACATCTACTCTGTCTAGTCCTTTCAACATGCTAAATGTTTCTATGAGGTCCCCTCTCATTCTTCTGTACTCCAGTGAGTACAGTCCAAGAGCCGACAAACGCTCATCATATGTAAGCCCTTTCATTCTGGGAATCATCCTCGTAAATCTCCTCTGAACCCTCCCCAACATCAGCACATCCTTCCTAAGATATGGGGCCCAAAACTTCACACAGTATTCCAAATGAGGCCTCACTAGTGCCCCGTAGAGCCTCATCAACACCTCCCTACTTTTATACACTATACCTCTCGAAATGAATGCCAACATAGCATTCGCTTTCCTTACCGCCGATCTGACCTGGTGGTTAATCTTTAGGGTATCCTGCACAAGTACCCCCAATTCCCTTTGTACTTCTGTACTTTGAATTTTCTCCCCTTCTAGTTAATAATCTGCCCGTTTTATTTCTTCTTCCAAAGTGTACAACAGCACATTTCTCAACATTGAATCTCATCTGCCATTTCCTTGCCCATTCTCCTAAACTATCTAGGTCTCCCTGCAACCTTCCTGTCTCCTCCATGCTCCCTACTCCCCCACCTATCTTGGTGTCGTGCAAACTTAGCCACAAAACCATTTACTCCATCATCCAAATCGTTAATGTACAAAGTAAAAAGAAGCAGCCCCAACACCGACCCTTGCAGAACACCACTAGTAACTGGTAGCCAACTAGAACAGGATCCTTTTATTCCCATCCTTTGCTTTCTGCCTACCAGCCAATGCTCCACCCATTCCAATATCCTACCTGTAATTCCATGACCTCTCATCTTATTAATCAGCCTCTTGTGCGGCACCTTGTCGAAGGCCTTTTGAAATTCTAAATACACAACATCTACAATTTCTCCCTTATCCACCCTACCTGTGATTTCCTCAAAAAAACTCCCAATAGGTTGGTCAGGCAAGATCTTCCCTTCACGAAACCTTGCTGGCTTGGACCTATCTTGCCTTGCACCTCTAGGTATTCCATAACCTCATCCTTGAGGATTGATTCTAATAACTTTCCCACCACCGATGTCAGACTAATAGGTCTGTAATTTCCTTTATGCTGCCTCCCACCTTATACAGCGGAACTACATTTGCGACCCTCCAGTCCTCTGGAACCACACCGGAGTCTGTCGATTCCTGGAAAATTATCACCAGTGCTTCCGCTATCTCTAAAGTCACCTCCTTCAGAACCCGGGGATGCACCTCATCCAGTCCTGGAGACTTATCTGTCTTTAGTCCGTTTAGCTTTCCTAGCACCTTCTCTCTAGTAATCTTAACTGAACTCAGCTCCATTCCTTGAGAGCCCTGACTGTCCGGTATATTGCTGATGTCCTCCACAGTGAAGACCGATGCAAAATATTCATTTAGTTCCTCTGCCATCTCTTTATCATCCATTATAATCTCCCCTGCACTGTTATCGATTGGTCCTCTATCAACTCATTTGTCTCTTTTACTCTTCATATATTTAAAAAAAACTTAGTATCCTTTCGAATGTTATCTGCCAACTTCCTTTCATAATTCATCTTTTCTTTCCTAATGACCTTCTTAGTTTCTTTCTGCAGGTTTTTAAATGTTTCCCAGTCTTCTGTTTTCCCACTAATTCTTGCTTCCTTGTATGCCCTCCCATTTGCTCTTATTTTAGCCTTAACCTCTCTCGTTATCCACATTTGTGCCTTTTCTCCATTCAAAACCTTTTTTCTTGGAATATATCTATCCTGCATTTTCCTTATTTCTTGTAGAAATTCTATCCATTTCTGCTCTGCCGTCCCTCAAGCTAGCTTACTCTTCCGATCAATTTGGGCCAGCTCCTCTCTCATACCACTGTAATTTCCTTTGTTCCACTGAAATATCGATACACCAGTTATCAGCTTCTCCTTCTCAAATTTGAAACTGAACTCAATCATATTGTGATCACTAGTTCCTAATGGTTCCTTTACCTTTTAGTTCCCTAATCACCTCCGGATCGTTACACAGCACCCAATCCAAAACAGCCGATCCCCTGGTGGGCTTATCAACAAGTTGCATCAAAAAGCCATCCTGAAGACCTTCTACAAACTCTCTCTCCTGGGATCCACTGCCTTGCTGGGTTTCCCAATCCACCTTCATGTTAAGATCCCCCATAATTATCTTAACATTGTCACTCTGACATGCTTTTCTATTTCTAACTGCAACTTATAGTCCACATCCTGACTGCTATTAGGGATTCCACTATTATTTTCCTTTTACCCTTGCTATTTCTTAGCTCCACCCATAAGGATTCCACTTCTTCTGACCCAATGTCCTTCCTTTCTATTGATTTTATATCAGTACTAACCATCAGGGCCACACCACCCCCTCTGCCTACCCGCCTATCCTTCCTCTACACTGTGTACCCCTGGATATTTAGTTCCCAATCACATCCATCATAAAGCCATGACTCAGTGATTGCCACAATGTCGTATTTATTAATCTGTAGTTGTGCCACTAAGTCATCCACTTTATTCCTAATGCTACGTGCATTTAAATATAGTACATTTAGGCCGGTATCTGCTACTGGTTTTGTTGTACTTCTATTGTTCAGCAAATTATCCTGACTTTTCACCTGCCTGTCCTTCTTACCATCCTCACTGCACACTATCTTGGACTTGTTTCTATAAACCTCCTCCTCTACCCTAATATCTTCTATCCTTACATCCTGGTTTCCATCCTCCTGCCAGATTAGTTTAAACCCTCCCCAACAGCTAAATTAAATATTCCCGCCAGGATATTGGACCCCTTGGAGTTTAAAAGTATGTCCTCTGGTGTTTGACATTTCTACTCTGGGGAAAAAAGATTCTGTCTACCCTATCTACGCCTCTCATAATTTAAAAAACCTTTATCAGGTCTTCCCTCACCTTCCAACACTCCAGGGAGAACGACCTAAATTTGTCCAACCTTTCCTTATAGCTCATACCCTCTCATCCAGGCAGCATTTTGGTAAACCTCTGCTACACCTTTTCCACAGTCTCCATGTCTTTTCTATAATGGGGCGACCAGAAATGCACACAATACTCCAGGTGTGGTTTGACGAAAGTTTTGTATAGCTGCAGCATATCTTCCTTACTGGCCTTCAGACAGGGCAATGGGTATAGGAGTTGGGACATTATGTTGCAGTTGTACAAGGTGTTGGTGAGAAATCACTTGGAATATTGTGTACAGTTTTGGTCACCCTGTTATAGGAAAGATATCATTAAGATGGGTATCAGGAAGGGGAAGTCAGGAGAACACAGTCCTCACTGAGCATTCAGTGGTCGAAAGGGTGAGCGGCTTCAAGTTCCTGGGAGTCAACATCTCAGAGGATCTATCCTGGGCCCTAGACACTGATGTAATCATGAAGAAGGCACGCCAGTGGCTCTACTTCATTATGAGATTGAGATTTGGTATGTTACTAAAGGCTCTTACAAATTTCCATAGACGTACAGTGGAGAGTATCCTGATTGGTTGCATCACAGTCTGGTATGGAGCTTCCAATGCACAGGATTGCAAGAGGCTGCAGAGGGCTGTAGACTTACCCAGCTCCATCATGGGCACAACCCTCCCCACCATCGAGGACATCTTCAAGAGGCAGTGCCTCAAGAAGGCAACATCTATCATTAAGGACCCTCACCATCTGGGACATGCCCTCTTTTCGTTTCTACCATTGGGGAGGAGGTACAGGAGCCTGAAGACCTACACTCGATGATTCAGGAACAGCTTCTTCCCCTCTGCCATCAGATTTCTGAACGGTCCTTGAACACTACCTTTTTTTTGCACTACTTTATTTATTTTTGTAATTTATAGATTTTTTGTGTCTTTGCACTGAACTGCTGTTGCAAAATAACAAATTTCACATCATATGTCAGTGGTAATAATTTTGATTCTGATTCTGAAAGAGTGCAGAGGAGATGTACAAGAATATTGTCAGGACTCGAGGATCTGAGTTTACATGGAGAGGTTGAGCAGGCTAGGACTTTATCCCCTGGAGCATAGGAGACTGAGGGGTGACTTTATGGAGGTGTATAAAATCATGAGGAGCATAGATAGGGTGAATACACGCAGTCTTTTCCCCAGGGAAATTGAATCAAAAACTAGAAGACATAGTTCACTGTACTTGTGCACATGACAATCAACGTGGCGATTTACACAGAGAGTGCTCAGTATATGAAATGAGCTTACAGAGGAAGTGGTTGAGGCAGGTACAATAATATTTCAAAGACACTTGGGTAGGTACATGGATAGGAGTGGTTGGGAGGGATATGGGTCAAATGCGGGCAAATGGGACTAGCTTTTAAATGGGAATCTTGGTTGGCACAGATGTGATGGGCCAAAGGGCCTATTTCCGTGCTGAGATGGTATGTCAAATATATGTACGTAGGTGGCTGGGTCAGCATGCACTCGAGGGGCCTGTTTCCACCAACTGGACCACCTCCTGTAGTTACGGAGTGTCCTTTTCGTTTGGCTAAACTCTTTGACCAACGGTTGAAGGTCACTGAAGGGAAACTCTTGCCCCTGCTTCTCTCCCCACAGCCGCTGCCCGACCTGCTGAAAGTTTCCGTCACCACCCAAACCTTTCAGCACCTGCCGTCCAGCTGCTGCCCTTCCAGATGTGGCGCAGCCGCTTCACCGCCCCCGGTCACGTGAACGCGGACTCTGATGACGTAGCCGCGTTTGTTTTGGCGCACGTCGGTTTCGCGGCACGGGCTGGAGCTGCTATTGGGCGCGCGATCTGCGCTTGAACAGAGGAAGGAAAAGCCCGCGAAAGGCGCCGATTAACGGCCGGCGGTGGCGGCAAGGCGATGAGCGAGCAGGAGGCGCTGCCCAGGCTGGTGGGTTGGTGATGGCGGCGCCGTTGGGGGGGGGGTCCGCGGCGGCCTTGGGCCTGGGCCTGGGCCTGGGCCTGGGCCAGAAAAACGATATGACTGAAGTTGCCGACGTTAATGTCGGCGGGCGGGGGAGGGAACGGTTGCGGGAGGAGGGGGAAGAGGGGAGGGGGCGGAGGAGGGGAGGAGGCAGAGGGGAGGGGGGGGGAAGAGGGGAGGGAGGCAGAGGGGAAGGGGGGTGGGAGGTAGAGGGGGAGGAGAGGCGGGGAGGGGAAGGGGGCAGAGGGGGGGGAGGGGAGCGGAGGGAGCAGAGGGGAAGGGGCAGAGGGGGGGGGGGGAGGGGGAGGAGGGGAGGGCAGAGGGAGGAGAGGGGGTGGAGGGGAAGTGGGAGAGGAGGCGAGGGGAGGAGTGAGGAGGGGGGTGGGCGGGTGAGGAGGGAGGGCGGGGGGGGAGAGGGTGAAGGGAGGTGGTGAAGGGAGGATTTGTTGTGAATGTTGTGGCAGGTCTCAGACAGAAGTTAGACCACCATAAATGGTCTGTGGTAAAATTCCGACAATACCACGACAATCATTTGGAAACCCTGATGGTTCAGCACCTCGCTGGCTGATGTTTTTAATTTCCACCTGCCCACTCCCGGACCAACAGACCATGCCACCCTTGAGCTCCTGGACCACCTGTTCCCAGGGCTTCCAGACCTCCTGCCCACCCTCTTTAAACTTGCTTGGTTCTATTGTCATTGTAAGGTGACAAGTCTGCAAGGAGACGGTGTGCTAAGGTGAGAAGTGGGGTGTAGATTTGATGGTGGCAGCACAATGGGTCTGAGCCATCTGTAGCTGAAAGGATGAAGAGGGTAGTTGAGAGGGCTTCAAATGAATAAATGTGGGACGTTGACAGAAATCAAAATAGCTGTAGGGTTGCTATTATAAAAGTGATGAGAACAAAGTCTGTGTCTTTAATAGAACGGGAGGTAATATGCGGACTCTGAGCACTTCCCATAACTTGAAAGTTATTCATTTGGTGTCAACAAAGAAATCTAATATCTCCCCAGATCGGAATCGGGTTTGTAGTTTAGCGGCAGCAGTCTAGTTGAAAGACATAAAAGTTACTATAAATTACAAAATAAATAGTAAAAAAAGGAATAATGAGGTAGTGTTCAAGCATCGTTCAGAAATCTGATGGCGGAGGGGAAGAAGCTGTTCCCGAATCGTTGAGTTTGGGTCTTCGGACTCCTGTACCACCTCCCTGATGTAGTAACAGGAAGAGGACATGTCCCAGATGATGAGGGTCCGTAATGATAGATGCCACCCTCTTGAGGATATCCTCAATGGTGGGGAGGGTTGTGCCTGTGATGGAGCTGGCTGAGTTACAACCCTCGGCAGCCTCTTGTGATTCTGTGTATTGGAGCCTCGGTACCAGGCTATGGTGCAACCAGTCAGAATGCTCTCCACCGTGCAGCTATAGAAATTTGCAAGAGTCTTTAGTGACATACCAAATCTCCTCAAACTCCTAAAAGAGTGGAGCTTCTGGCGTGCCATTTTCAGGATTGCATTAATGTGTTGGGCCCAGGATAGATCCTCTGAGATGTTGATGCCCAGCAACTTGAAGCTGCTCAAACTTTCAACCGCTGAATGCTTAGTGGGTACTGGTATGAGTTCTGACTTCCTCTTCCTGAAGTCCACAATCAACTCCTTGGTTTTGCTGATATTGAGTGCTAGGTTGTTGTTGCTACACCATTCAACCAGCTGATCTATCTCTCTCCTGTATGGCTCCTCATTGCCATCTGAGATTTTACCAACAGTGGTGTCTGCAAATTTATAGATGGCGTTTGAGATACGCAAGTACAGTGGGAATTTTCATATTTCTGATGTTGGATGTGAAACAAAGGTCTTAGTTTATCAAAAAATCATGATTCCTTCTTGTAGGTATATATTGACTGCAACAGATTCATCAGAACTATCATGGATGATTAATGTGAGACGTTCATGCGAGTATTTTTGTTTTAGAATTAATATGTGTAATTAAAAAACATTGTCAATAAGGGAGGTAAGAAAGGTCTTATACAAAGGCAAAGAACAGTACAGAGTTCAATGATGTAAGGGGCAGAAAGATGTTAAGAAAGTGATCAGAGTTGCAAAATGAAATAAAGGACTGTGCTAAAGGTTTCCACAAAATGCTGTAATTCAAAGGCTATCTCAGAGTAATGGAAGCAGTTCCTTGACCATGGAAGCAGGTGATAGTTTAGGTAAACAAGAAATGGCATGCTGTCAAAATAACTATTTGGCATCATGTTTTATAAAGTGGAATGAAAATAAAGTATCAGTGAAACAAGGAAAACTCAACGTAAATCAAGGAGAGCAATTAGACTGTGTTTCCATATGTGTGTGGTCCAAGAGCAAACCTTGGAATAAAGGGATGTCCCTTTAAAACTGAAATCAGGAGTTTCTTCAGCCAGTGGGTAGTAATCTGTGGAATTGATTGCCACAGAGGACTGTGGAGGCCAAGTCATTGAGTGTATTCAAGGCAAAGGTTGATAGATCCTTGATCGGTAAGGGGGAGAAGGTGGGAGAATGGGGTTTTAAAAAAAATCAGCCATGGTTGAATGGCAGAACAGACTAGATGGGCTTAATGACCTAATATCTCCCCATGGTGAGAATACTTGGCACAACCTTCCTCTCTTGCATTATTTTGGGCAGTCAGGGGCTAATGACTCTCAGGAGTAGTGGAGATGCAACACTTTTTCAATGAAGCTAGGAGAACATCCCTAAATTTCTTCCTCTGTCCATCTTGAAATCTTGTGGCAAAGCCCATAGGAGAATGTCTTTCTCAGCAGTTTGACATCTGGTGTGAGAACAACATAGTCTGCCCGTTGGTGCTAGCTGAGTTTAATCGGAGCCTCAATGCTGGGATGTTGGTCTGGGAGGTTACTTTGACATTGGTTCACTTATCCTGCCAGTGGACTTGAAGGATTTTGCAGAGACAACACTGGTATTACCTTTCCAGTGTGTTTTGAGCTTAATGCTGTAAATAGTCCATTATTCAAAAGTGTACAGGAGGCTGATCTTCATTGCTGCCTGGTCAGCTATGAGAATTGTGCTGGTTTTGAGATGTTGATCTTCAGATACTCATCCTTTTACAGCTAAGGGCTGATGGTAATGCTGATTTTCCTTATTGATGTCCATCTTCAGTGAAATGTGATTATGAAGAAGTGGTCCACAAGTGAAAACACAGGTGGACAGAGTGGTGAAGAAGGCATTTGGCATGCTTGCCTTCATCAGTCAGGACATTGGAAGTCATATTGCAGCTGTATAAGGCATTGGTGAGACTGCACATGGAATAATGCAATTCTGGTTGCCTGGGTTAGGAAGGATGTCATTAAGCTAGAAAGGATGCAGAGAAGATTCATGAGGATGTTACCGGGACTGGAGGACTTGAGCTACAGGTTAGATTGGTTGGAGAGACTGGTTACACTGGGACTTTTTTCATGATTTTATAAAACTGTGAAGGATGACTTCATAGAGGTTTATAAAATCATGAGGAGCATAGATGAGGTTTTGTAATCATTTTGTTCATAACAGATAAATCACTGATCCTTTTGAGACATTTTATGATTCTAGGATAGATAAATGATTTCCTCTTGGAGAATTTGGGGCACTTAATTTGGTTATTCAGCAGTGGTGGCATAAAACACCTTCACAAAACCTAGAATATCATTCCTTAGGTGCTGCTTAAGGCTGGGCCTGTTGAAAATATCAAAATATGACATGATTAAACTTGCCGAGCAATGGTGAGGGCTGTAAAATTATGATAATCTGCAGTCCTAGTTTTTGCAAATTTCATTGGCTTGACATCTGGCTCACTTGGTTCTGTTTCTTGTGCTCTGTTTAAACTCATCAGAGCCTTGTTTCCCATTCTCCCTTTGAACACACCTGGTTTACTGGGAAACTTTGTATAATACTGTGTAAGATCTTAAAAAAAATCTTGAAAAATGTATTGATCAAGATATCTTTATTAGTCACATGTACATCGAAACACAGTGAAATGCATCTTTTGTGTAGAATGTTCTGGGGGCAGCCCGCAAGTGTCGCCATGCTTCCGGCGCCAACATGGCATGCCCACGACTTCCTAACCCATATGTCTTTGGAATGTGGGAGGAAACTGGAGCACCCGGTGGAAACCCAGTCAACTTTCTTGGAGACCAAGCCAAGATGGAGCGAGGTGGACTTTAACTCCATCGATTGAAAAGTTCTGACAATCCAGCACAGTTAAGGTACAGATCAGCCATGAACTATTTAAACAGCAGAACCAGCTTGTGGCAGAATCATTTTATCTGTTCCTACTGTCTTCCACCTCTCTCTGTCTTGGCTTGGTCTCCAAGAAAGTTGACTTCATAATGAACCATACAATAATAAGAAATAACTAAATTACAAATCACATTGAAATTTGTATGCAGCCACTAATTTTAAATCAATTGCCAGTACCATTTCCATAATCTTTGTTACAGTTAAAAGGATAAGATAAGATATCTTTATTAGTCACATGTACATTGAAATACACAGTGAAATGCATCTTTTGTGTAGAGTGTTCTGGGGGCAGCCCGCAAGTGTGGCCACGCTTGATTCTGATCTCTGGCACCATCTGACTGGCTGCATGATTTTCCTCCAGGTGCTTCAGTTTCCTCCCTCATCCTGTAAATGTGATGTTTGTTGGTTTAATAGACTATTGTAAATTCTGCCCCGCATGTGTGACTGGTGGTACAATCAGTTGGTGGGGGGGGCGGTGGTGCAGGGAAATGTTGGAGAATAGATGACAGGGTAATAAGTGGGGAAATAGAATGGCTTTAAGAGTTGGCACGTGCTGAGTTGATTGAGGCGTAAATATTGGCAGTGACAACAGAACTATATTGCTTTTCTTTGGTCAGTGATGTAGGTCTTTTTGGCAAGGGCCAACTGAACTTCAGTTTATTATTTCATTTGACAGACTGCATTGACAATACAGCAGTGGATTATCAACCTGGATTATGTATTTATTTCTCTGAGGTAGAAAACCATAGCATTCTCTTTTGGGAGAGAGTGCTAAATCAGGGTGGCAGATTTGAACGGACGTATCCTTTAAAAATGTATAGAGATTCTTAAAGCTAGCATCAATGAGTTACAGAGTTGTATAGCAACATGCTGACCAAGGTGTTTACCTGAGCTGGTTCCATTTGCCTGTGTTTACTTAGACCCTTCATGATTTTATAAACATCTAAGGTCACCCCTCTGCCTCCTACACTCCAGGAAAAAAATGTCCCAGCCTATCCTTGTAACTCAAGCCCTCCAGTCCCAGTAAAATCCTCATGTATCTTTTCTGCCCCTTTCCAACTTACTGACATCCCTCCCGTAGTTGGGCAACCAGAACTGCAGACAATACTTCCAAATGTGGTCTCACCAATGACTTGTACAGTTGTAATTTGACGTCCCAATGACAAATGCTGCATTCATGCCCAGTCTAGCTGTGCCTCCACTTTCAAGGAATTATGTACCTGTATCGCTAGGTATCTTTGTTCTACAACGCTCTCCAGGGCCATACCATTTACTCCGCTCTGCCCTGGTTTAACTTGCCGAACACCTTGCACTTGTCCAAGTTATACTCCATCTGTCATTCTTTGCCACACTTCCCAAGTTGATCTAGATCCCGTTGTAATTTTAGATAACCCTCTTCACTATCCACTATGTCACCAATTTTAGTGTCATCCACAAACTTACTAACCATGCCAACTATATTCTCATCCAAATCGTTAATGTAGATGACAAACAACAGTGCAACCAGCACCAATTCCTGTGGCACACCACTGGTCGTAGGCCTCCAATCTGAAAAACAACCCTCCATTACCCCCTCTGACTCTGTCCTCCAAGCCAATTTTGTATCCATTGGCTAGCTCAACCTGAGCCCATGTGATCTAATCTTCCAGACTAGCCTACCATGCGGGACCTTGTTAAAGGCCTTGGTAAAGTCCATGTAGACTATGCCTACCACCCTGCCCTCGTTAATTCTCTTCGTCACCTTTTCAAAAAAAAAACTCGATCATATTTGTGAGATACAATTTCTAATGCATAAAGCCATGTTGACTATCTGTAATCAGTCCTTGCCTTTCCAAATGCTTGTAGATCCTGTCCCTTAATCCCCTCCAATAACTTTCCCACCACTGATGTTAGGTTCAATGGCCTGTAGTTCCCTGGCTTGTCTTTGCAGCCCTTTTTAAATAAAGGCACTACATTAGCTTCCAGTCTTCCGGTACCTTACCACTGTCTCAAGATGATGCAAGTATCTCTGCCAAGGCCCCCTCAATTCCTTCCCTAGCTTCCTCAACATCTTTGGATAAACCTAGTCAGGCCCAGGAGATTTATCCACCTTAATATGCTTTTAGACTGCCAACGCCACCTCTTTTGTAATGTGGACATTTTACAGATATATCACTATTCATTTCCCTTAACGTCTGTTCCCTTTTACAGATTAAATACAGACAAGAAATATTCTTTTAAGACCTTGCCCATCTCCTGTGACTCCACACATAGCCACGTTGATCTTTAAGGGAACCTATTCTCTCCCTAGTTACCCTTTTGCTTTTAGTATACTTAAAATCTCAAGATTCTCCTTTACCATAGCTGCCAGAGCTGTTTCGTGTCCTCTTTTTGCCCTCCTGATTCCCCTCTTAAGTGTACTCCTACATCTCTTATACTCCTTAAGGGATTCACCTGTTCCCAACTGCTGAAACGTCGTATGCCTCCTTTTTCCTGACCAGAGCCTATATCCGTCATCAACCAGGGTTCCCTAATCCTGCCAGCCTTGCTCTTCACTCTAACAAGAACGTATTGTCACTGAACATTTAAAAGCCTACACTTGCCAGACGTCCCTTTACCTGCTAACAGCCTCTCCCAATCAACCTTTGCACATTCCTGTCTAATGCCTTCAAAATTTGCCTTGCCCTAATTTAAGACTTTAAATTGTGGCCCAGTCCTATCTTTTTTATAACTATTTTTAAAGCTATTAGAATTATGGTCACTGGATTCAAAATGCTCCCACACTGACACTTCAGTCACTTTCCCTGCCTCATTTCCCAATAGGAAGTCCAGAATTGCCCCCTCTCTATTAGGGCCATCTACAAATTGTTTTAGAAAATGGATGTTACAGTGATAAATTGTTGAAATTTTACATTACCTTTTGTTTTACAGGCATTGCCAAAACAGCCCTACAGAAGTAGATTCTACAGAGACAATGCATTTGGAAGGTAAAAGAACATTGAATTGTTTCTGATTGAAATAATTGTCTGTACTTATGGAATAAATGCATGTTCGTGAGGACTTTTATGCTGGTACTGAGTAAATTCTTATTTATGTGCAGGTGTTTACAAAATTAAGTAATTAAATACAACTCAATTAGAGGTTCTGGAAAATTGTCCACTTTCTTTTCTGTCATTTGTTCAGTTTTGAATGGCTTTGCAGTTGTAGCTTTACAATTATAAGAAAAATGAAGGAAAAAAAAGCTGGATGAAGATTCTTATTTAAAGGAAGAGAGTTGCAGATGAATTGTAATGTTCACTGGAGTGTCTATGTGCTTTTAAGTAAATGTTAAGAAATTTGTGTAGTTGTCACACTGAAATATGAATGAGAGCGTAGCATTTTTTTTCATTTCGTCCAGTTAATTAAATATCTTATTTACAGTGTCATGTGAAATATGAAAAACAATCAGCGTTAATGCATGGAAAGAAGTCATTTAGCCTGTTCTGCCTGTAGCAGTTCTTTGAAAGAATTATTCAATTAGCCCCACTCTCGTGTTCTTTCCTAAAAGCTTTTAAAATATTTCCTTTTCAAGTATATGTATATCCAGTTCCATTCTGAAGTGTAGGTATGTGATTAGGATACAACCTTCTTGAACACTGGCATTTAATTTAATTTGGAAAAGCATTGATGCAATCTATGTTTTCAGCTTGTGCAATTCCTCTGATCCAAGGTATCTCAGATACCTTTGCTTTGAATTGCTCTGTTCTCTCAAGTTGTCCATAAGAAAAAGATTCAGTGCACTAATAAGTATGAAACCAGGCATTTGCTGTCAAAGGAGCTGCAGTGGAATGACTTTGTGATATTGGCAATATTGGTTAAAAATTCTCTCTTTTGCAAGAAACACTAGGTGTGGCAGTAGTGTGTCTGGTCTGTAGGGGGAGGCATGTTACATGTTGGCTAAAAATCCTGATGTTGGGTTTCAGCCTGAAACATGGGCATACACCATTGCCTCTGTGATGCTGCTTGACCTGCTGAGTTCTTCCAGCATTGTTTTTTTAGTCAAAAATAACTCTGGGTAAAATTATTTTATAATATATAATTTTTTGAAACTACCTTATGAATATAGATTATCTTGACTGTTTAAATGGTCATTAACAACAATAAAATGTTACAACTGTAATATACTGGTATTTAATTTGCCAATTTTGGTTATAGCCCTATGAGGTGGGAATTGATATCCAATATTTAGATGCCTTCAATAAATCTGCAAACTTGTGTACTGAATTTTGTAATTGAATTTTCAGGTTTCACAAAATATGATATGCTAAGTTATTTGGATCTGTGTCAGAAGATTTCTCATTTTAATTTCTTTCAAACTTTCTAGGCTGACAGGAAAACCAATGAACGTCATCTCGCAGAAAAATGCAAACGCATCAACTATTGTTAATAACTTCCTGGCTGGACTAGGTGAATTTAAATACTCAGATTAAATGCAATAGATTAAACTATATGAATGGTACCACTGAATGGTTGAACAAAACTGATTTTTCAATGAAAAGTATGATTTCAGCTGCATCTGACAGATCAGGAAGGAAAATTAAGTGAAAGTTATTTGGGAAGTACTCAGCAGTGATCAAGGAAGGCACTGGTATTGTGTGCAGGCAGTTTGCTCATCTAACATTTGAGGTGTGTGCTGAAGTCGTGGCAAGGGAAAATTTCTGAAGTGGCGGGGGCGGGGGTGGTGGTGGTGGAGGAAAAGCAAGAACCAGTGAAGATAAAGCTGATGATTAATGCCCTTTTCTTTCCCTGCTGCCTAATGCTCTGTTCTAGTAATCATTTTGGCCATGCAAGATAATAATGTTATTTTCAAAAATATTTCTGAGAACTAACCTTTGACAAATTAACTGAGGATGAAAGGTTAATATACCTTATGTTGACCATCTAATATTAAAGAGAGGGAATAAATGTTTGTGGTTATTCCTTTTGACATTTTGTTTATTAAACCTCTAAGGACAGGTGAGATTGTAGGTGAATCCCCTTGCATCTCTTTCTGAATCTTGGGCTACCTACAAAAGTAAAGCAAGCAGGAGATGGCTAAAGCATTGTTACTGTACACTCAGCTTTTCCATGCAATAAATATTAGAGGAAAGTTTCACAGTAAAGCCTCCTCTCAAGACTTTTTGTGCTCAGAAATGTTTAGGGACTTCTGTGAGCTGAAACTTGTTCACTTGTACATGTCACAATTGGAGTGCTGTACTGATACATTTATCAATAAAGTGCTTGAGATTTTATGGGGTGTCCAATGTATTGTTAAATAGCATGGTGCGAGGCCAAGCACTTAGACTAAAACACATTTATGTTCAATTAGGATATTTACATTGCAGCTGAATTGTATAGCAAGAAATTATGACACAAATATTCAGGAAATTATAAAAATTGATCTATTCCATTTGCTTCCTCTGCATGTTCTACACACAGGCTAATAATATGGTAGTCTTTGTAGGCAGTCCATCTTGCAAAGACATTCTGATGTGAGGTCCTGTATATGAGTGGATTTCATAGACTCAAGTGTTCTTGGCCCTTGTTTTCCAAATACAATACCACAAGTATGCAATTTCTTTTAAATGGCAAACAAATTAAATTTGGAAAATTAAGACCTTGAACCAAACTGAATTCAAATAAGTTACATAAACTTGCAAACTATATCCTAGCTGAAACAGCTCCTGAATGAACACTGAAGAAGAAGAAAGAGTAATTTTAGCTGGTTCACTGAATCCCATCTGGTATGATATAATTTTCTGCATACTACCACACTAGCTTCTCCCAATCAAGTCCATACTCTAGGGACAGGTAGTAAAACAGGCTGATTTATGACATAGTGTAAAATTCCTTTCCAACTCTGGTAACTGCACAGAGTTCAGAAATATATTATTTAGCTGGAATAGCCAATCCTTTTGGTCTGAGTCTAATAGTCTCAACATTTTGAAGACTTCAGTCAGAATTTTTGTATAGTTCCCAATCAATAGCCCAACATGGTAACAGTGGACCTCTAAAACATCTTCCATTTTTTTACGCCCACTGGATGATTTTTGAGGCGTCTATCACCGACTGAACTAAGTAGTCATAATCGACCATATAATGGTGCCTCCCAGGAATGAGAAATAATGGTGCAGCTCTTTATCTGAGTCTTGCATTTTATTAATGCTTTGAACATGAGCACAAGAAAATAGGAGCAGAAGTAGGCCACCTGGCCACTCAAGCCTGCCTTGCCATTCAGTTTGATCATGGCTGATCTGCTGTAGGCCTCAAATCCTCTCTCTGCTGGGTTAGAGAATTCCAGAGATTCACCATCCTCTTGAAAAAGAAGTTCGTGTATATCTCAGTTTTAAATGATTAACCACGGTTTAAAATTCTCCCATTAGTGAAATATCTTAACACCTACCCTGTTGTATACCTTTTCGGTCTTTTATAGTTTAATAAGATCACCCGTCATTCTTCTGAACTCCAAAGAATGTAGATCTAACTTTTTTGGCCTTTTGTGATAGAAAAACCCTCTCATCCCAGAAATTAGTCTCGTGAATCTCTTCTGGACTGCTCCAATGCTAGTATATCCTTTCTTAAATAAGGGTTTTAAAACTGTAATAGTACTTCAGCTGCAGCCTCACCAACATCCTGTACAGTTGTAACAAAACTTCCCTCTTTTCAAACAACAAACCCCGTTGCAGTGAAGACCAAACTGCCATTTGTCTTCCAACTACTTGCTGCACCTGCATGCTAACTTTGTGTTTCATACACAAGAATATATAAATCCCTTGTCCTCTACAATCTCTTTCCATTTAATAGTGGTCTGTGCTTTGATTCCTTTTACTGAAGTGCTTGACTTTGTACTTTAAACTCCATTTGCCAAGTTTTCACCTACTCACTCAACCTATCTTTCAACTGTTGCAGAGTTCAAATATCCTATTCACAACATGCTCTTCCCACTGTTTCTCTTGTCATCAGCAAACTTGAATATCTTTCTATCAGCCCCCAACTTCAAGTCCCTATTATAGATAGTAAATAATTGAAGGCCAAGAACTGATCCTTGTGGCACTTCATTCATTACATCCTTTCAGCCTGAAAAAGGCCCATTTATTCCAATCTTCCTCCTATGTGATAACCAGGCACCATTCCTTATAAACAAACTTCCATCAATACCCTGAGCTCTTGTGCATAAGTCTTTCATGTGATACCTCATAAAATAACTTCCGGAAATTCAAATACTCTACATCAGACAGATTTCCCACCATCGACTTTGCTCATTACCTCTTCAAAGAAATCTAGCAAATTTGTCAAAAGTATTCCTTTGACAAAATCATGTTGACTTGCTGTAATATTTGCAGTAGCTTCTCTAACTGACTACTTCTCCCTTGATTATTGACTCCAGGCTCTTATCAACAAAAGATGTTAAGTTAACATCAGTAGGCCTACAGTTTCTTGCTTTTTGTCTCACTCCCTTCTTGAACAAGCAAGTCACATTTGCAGCTTTTCAATGCATTGGTACTCGTGTATTTTGGGTGGCTATGATTATTTAAACCTACACCATTTTTAGCTGAAAGAATTTGCTTTGATCTTACTGTTGACCTCCAAACTCCATCTTGAAATTTAGAAAAAGAAGACCACTCTTATTCAAACTCTTGGGTTTGTAAGGAGGTTCTGCGAAATGCATCTAAAAACAAATATAAAATAGTCTTGAAATTTGATGCAGGAAGAAAGCTACTTTTGTCAGAGAGGAATTTTTTTTTTATTAGGTTGTAGTTCTGTAGAATCCCAGTTCTGCCTGTGATGGGGGCATACAGAAGATCCCTGTTATGGCCATCAAATTCTAAGAAATTCTAAAGCTGCAATTGGACAAATAAAAATATCTGTAAACTGCACTGCATTCTTAATACTGAACTGAGAAATCTTGACGTTATTCTCCATCCACATTACTGAAACATGCCTGGCCACATCTTTGGAATTATGTCTTCTTGGGGAAAATGACACGTGAAGTGCTTGATAGATATTATTCTTAATTATTTTTCCAGCGTATTAATACTGAGCCACTACTAGATTCTACATCCCACTTTGAAGTTCACTTTCAAAAAGGGGAAAATCCAAACGAATGAATCTCCAAGGTCTCCAGTGTAACAAGGTGACTAAATGTTTTCTGTTTATTCTTAAGTGGTTTCTATCTTACTAATTTTTGTAGTTTCATCTTTTTCCTTGTCTTTTGTTGGAATTTGATAATAGTGATAGAGTCATCCAGCAGGGAAGCAGGCCCTTCAGCCTATTGAGCTCATACCAAACACCCATTTACACTAATCCTACAATAAACTATTTTATTCTTCCCACATTCCCATCCAAGACTCCTAGATTTTACTACTGGTACACATTTGACACAATTACAGCAGCCAATTAACCCAACAACCCCACATTTGAGATGTGGGAGGAACCAGAGCACTGGTGGAAACCCATGTGGTCACAAAAAGTTTCTGCAATCAATTTCCATTGTGATAAAATTATAGATTTGATTCTTGGGCAATAGAAATTGTTTTTATCTGTTGAGGAATGAACATGTTCTCAGGTACCCTGACACCCAGAGTTTTGGAGCTAAGCTCAAAGCCTGAGGTTAAGGATAGAGTGAAAGCTGCTTGCATGCCTGGGCTGTGATTTTTGAGCTGCATTACTGCTGCATTGATAGGCACTCATATAATTTGGTATTGCATGCTAGGTTTTGGCCTTGATACTTAAATTGCCATATTTCATCATAACATAAAAGAAGGCCATTTGGCTCACCAAGTTCTCCACTAATTTTCCCTTCAACCATTTGTCCCACGTTCCTATCAACTCCCCACCTCCAAGTTTCTACACAATTTACAGTAGCCAATTAACCTACCAACACAATGGAATCTGAAATGTGGGAGGAAATAGGAGAAAGCCCATGTGGTCACGGAGAACATGACCCATTATCATGCCCATTTACTTTAGTAGTGTTTCATCAGTTTTGAATGGATTTTTGCCTGTATCCTAAAGGTGAAAGAATGTCTGCTATTCTTTGTCAGTTTGGCACAGATATATTGAGAACTACCTTCTGTCAGTGTATGCATTTTGCATTCCTCAATTCCAGGAGAACTGCTGGCCAGTGACTGAAAATTAAAAGACAGAATGCTTGTGTCATGTAATTTATAAGGTTCAGGGAAAAGTTTAAAAATGTAAAAAAACACTTTATTTTTGCACCTAGAAACGGTCTACTACCAGAACACAATTGCAGCCACCTGAAAGTAATCATCTCAGCAAGCGCCAGAATCTTACACAGACAAGGATGGGGGAAATAATGGTTTGTACCATGTATTTAATGTTGTCTTTTTATGTCATTCACCTCAGCAGCATTTTGCATTTGGAGGATTTACGAGTATAGTTTTATATTGCAGGTTTTCTAAATGCAGTAGAGGTTCAGTTTGCACATAACTTGATTGTGAAATTTAGAAAAGTCCACCTAAGGGATTTTCAAGTGTGAGGTGTTGCATTTTGGAAGGACAAATCAAGGGAGGACATACACAGTAAATGGTAGGGCACTGAGGAGTGCAGAGGAACAAAGGGATCTGGGAGTTCAGATACATTAATTCCCTGAAAGTAGAGTCGCAGGTAGACAGGGTTGTAAAAAAGGCTTTTGGCATCCTGGCATTTATAAATCAAAGTATTGAGTATAGGAGTTGGAATGTTTTGGTGAGGTTGTATAAGTCATTGGTGAGACCAAATTTAGAATATTGTGTGCAGTTCTGGTCGCCGAACTACAGGAAGGATGTCAGTAAGATTGAAAGAGTGCAGAGGAGATTTACAAGAATGTTGCCGGGTCTTCAGGAGTTGAGTTACAGGGAAAGATTGAGCATGTTAGCACTTTATTCCTTGGAGCGGAGAAGAATGAGGGGAGATATGATAGAGGTTTACAAAATGATGAGGGGCATAGACAGAGTTAATGCAAGTAGGCTCTTTCCACCTAGATTAGGAGAGATAAGTATGAGAGGACATGGCTTTAGGGTGAAAGGGGAAAGGTTTAGGGGGAACATTAGAGGGAACTTCTTCACTCAAAGAGTGGCGGGAGTGTGGAATGGGCTGCCATCTGATGTGGTAAATGTGGGCTCGCTCTTAACTTTTAAGAGTAAATTGGATAGATACACGGACGAGAGAGGTCTGGAGGAGTATGGGCTGGGGGCAGGTAAATGGGACTAGCAGAATAATGTTTCGGCACAGACTAGAAGGGCCAAATGGCCTGTTTTCTGTGCTGTAGTTTTCTATGGTTTCTATGGGATTTAAAAATAAACATGTTTAAAATAACATAATGTTGGATTTTTTATGTTGGATGATTTTCATGTTCTGTATCATCTACCACTCTAACTTCAGGACCTGTATGATTCACAGCCTGTATAAACTTCTGATGGGGAGATCTAGTGCAGAGAATCTTGGCAATTGTTCCCTTGCTTACTTGAATTTCTTATGCTCTGCTACATGACTCCCTACATTTTGTCGGTTACATTTTTTCAGATATGGTGTGGAATCCTAAAGCAACAGATTATTTCAAATAAAGCAGATAAATAAAAATCTGGTGAATTCAACATTATAAACTTTATTCATTAACTTGGTGTGAATTGAGAAGGCAGATTACGTAAGTGCAAATAAGAGATTAATCTTTTGACAGGAGAGTTAAAATACAATGATCACCAGAGCACTGAACAAAATAATTTTTACGTCACAAAATAATTGTTACATCACTTTAAGTCACTTCTTTATGATAAAGATTCAATGTTACACAATCTCAGCTTTTGGTACTTCTCTCAAGATGGTGCCGGAATGTGGCGCACGTTGCAAGCTGCCCTCTGCAGATCTACTCATCTATTATAATCGTTCTACTCTTTACTCTTTCTACACTTTACTCTGCATTCTGTATTGTTTTGCCTTGTACTACCTCAATGCACCGTGTAATGAATTGATCTGTATGAACAGTATACAAGACAAGTTTATCACTGTACCTCAGTACAAGTGACAATAATAAACCAGTTCCAGTTCTCTGGAGGCCATGCTATTTGTTGTTTATCCTCATCTTTACATGATATTTGCAGTTATTGCTAGCATCACTGTCTATGAAGCAGTTTGCTGATGCTGTGATCTTCAGTGACTTCTGGTGATGACAGACAGCTGTTGCTCTTTGCCATGTGTCTTTTTGCATCGAGCATTTAGTGTTTGTGTCTGCCATATCAAAAAATAAAATCAGATTGGAAATTGTTTTTTAAAATTCCTGGTACCACAATTTTAATAGTTTTAATTTTAATCATTTTATTTCCTCTCTTTTTAAAGGCTCCTGCAGTTCAAAAAAGCTGACTGCCCATTGGCTAGAACCCGTAGCTATTGCTGCTGACAAAGTCAACATGGATGATGATGGTGTTGGTGATGGTGTTTGCATTGCTGAGGCTGTTGAAGATGGAAGAGATTTTGATGAACCAGAAGGATCACTCCTCATTGATGTAGAGGCACTAGTATTGGATGCTGACATATCTCCTGCAGAAAAATTAGGGATCACTTATGATGCAGAAGCATCAGTAGTTAACTCAACTCCAAATCCCTCAAGACTTTCACAAAATTCTAAACCAAAAATGAGGTATGAATCTAGTGTCTGAGTATAAAAAGAGTTGAGTGATAGTATACAGGCTTGGGAAGATATTAATGGTAGTAGCAAATTTTCCAACCTTTCCAATGATACTTGTCCTTCTGACAAGGATGATATCTCTTATTTTGCATGTTAGAAATACAAATAACTTGCAAATTTCTCAATTTAAGAAAACAGTTTATTTCATACTAATTGTTTTTCTATAAAGCTGGCAACTTGCAATGTTTACAAGTCATTTTGACAGACGCATGAACAAGCAGGGAATAGAGGGATATAGTCTATGTACAGGCAGATGTACCATTTAAATTGGCATCATGATTGGCACAGTGGGCCATAGAGCCTGTTCCTGTGCTATTTGTTTGATGGACTCAACCTTTTGAAATCCACACTAATGTTACAACAGTACAAGTCTTTGGTGAGACCACACTTCGAGTATTGTTTGCAGTTTTGGTCACCCAGCTATAAGGAAGGATGTTCTTAAGCTGGAAAGGTTTCAGAAAAGATGAGGACGTTATCAGGACTGAAGGGCTTGAGCTACAAAGAGAGGCCAGATAGGCTGGGACTTTTTTTCTTGGAGCACAGGAGACTGAGGGTTGACCATATGAAATCCATATCCTAATTTTCCCTTTATCTTTAATCATCCATGATGTTCCATTAGTGTTTACTCTTTATTGGCAGAATATATTTTTCCCAGGGGTATGCATTATGTTAAGTGTTTCCCACTGCTTCTCTATTATTGTTCATTTCAGTTTTTCTAAGTTCCATTTCCAATGGTTTAGCACCAGATTTTTTGATGTCTAGTATATAGCTTCCTAATGTAGGTTTGTGACATTGCTACTGAGCTCATTTTACATAATTATGTTTTGTAGGCTATGTTTCAATACAAGTGTAACGCCCATAGCCGTGAAGAGTCCAAATGTAAGAGCTGAACAGAAAAATATCGCCTCAAACGTTTTAGGAGTTGAAGAACCCAAGACTTTGTCAAGTTGTTTTGGAAAGAAGTATGTATATCTTTAGATATTTAATGAACCATTTTGTTATCTGGTAATTTTTTCTCCTACTTAATGAATGAGGAGAGAGTATTGTAAGTGGGTGATTGATAGTCAATGCGGAATTGGGCTGAGAGGCCTGTTCTGTGTTCTATGACTCTGATTTTACAATTTTTCTTTAAGGTGTGGACTCCTTGCAATGGCATGTTTCCATGCGCACCAATGTTCTCAGCTTAGGCTGAATTACTTAATCAGTGATTGTCAGTAGGTGGTTCAGCTTTCTGGACCATTGCATTTAACCCCAAGTCTGTACTTCCTTGACTTGTGCAGAGCTTACTGGAAATTGGCCCAGATAGGAAATATGATTTGACTATTTTCTCTGCCCCAACCTATAGAGTTATTGAGAATACAGTCAGCAACATTGCCCAAGGTCATTTAAGTCGGTGACACAGGCTAGCAGTAAAGCTTCCTATGTATATGAGTGGTTCATGTTTTGGGGAAGTGAACAATTGATTCACAAAGCAGCTACAGATGATTTGTTTTAACATAATTTTTTTCAATATCGTTACATGTGCTACTTTATTTCAGTAGTTATTTTATTTATTTATTTCGACAGAAATTAATTTGGAACCACAGCTGCCATCTTAAATTATTAAGGTGGAGATTCAGAAGCCTACCATGGCTAATAAAGATAAGACAGATATCACGAAACTGATAATCAGTTGACACAAATCTTGGATTTAAGAATCCTGTTGAGTGGAAAGAAAAACTGAGTGAGATAAGGAGTTGTACAACTGACATTGTGACAGTGATTGAGCTGCTGTAGAAGGTTATTGGCATCATATTGTGATAACTGTCTTCAGAAGGGGTTTGTGTGCTTGTAGTCTGCACTTTTTTTTCTCCATTTGTGGAGCTTACTGACTGGAAATCAAGGGTTGGACATTTTGTTAATACTACTTGTAAATGTATACCTCTTTGGTAGAATCTAATTAAAGAATAACTCTTAATAGGTACCTGAGGTATGTTTACACCTCAATGAAAGTGACAGGATAAGTTTGTGATTGCTTTATAAAGACTTATGGAATCCACGGCTTTATTAATAAAGGAAAGATCGAGAACACAATATGGAAGAAATGAGGTTATCCTAACCTTTGTAAAATGCTGGTTATGTTTCACCTGGACTATTGTGTTCTTTTCTGAGAACATGCTTTTGAAAAGGTGACAATGGTTTTGAACAAACAAAAGATTTATTAGAATGACACGAGGTGAAGGATTTCAGCTATGTGGAGAGATTTGAGAAGCTGGAAGACAAAAGAGACTGCAGATGCTGGAATCAGGAACAAAAAACAACGCTGGAGGAACTCAGCAGGTGAAGCATTATCTGTGGAGGCAAAAGGTGTATGTCGACGTTTGGGTCAAGATACCTGAATTTTCCTGTTTCAGGTAACCCACACCCCCAATATTCTTCTCTAACACATACTCACCTGTCCACCTAATGGTTTGTTCAACTTTCTTCCACCTCCCTCACCTGGTTTCACCAATCACTTACTAGACTCTGTAAAACCCCTCCTTTGCACTGCTATGTGCTAGCAATCTTCCTACTTCCCTCTCAGTCCCAATGCAGGGTCTCAACCCGAAACCTCAACATACACCTTTTGCCTCCAAAGATCCTGCTTGATCCGCTGAGTTCTTCCAACGTTCTGTTTGTTTGTGAAGCTGGGGTTGCTGTTTTTGAAGCTGAGAATATGAATAGGTGATATGGCAGCACAGTTAAAATTTATGGATGGTTTCAGTGGTTAGCAAGGGAGAAAAGTTGTTAATTAAAACAGATTTTGTATACATGGCAAAATAACTAAATCTGGCATGAGTTTTGGTGCAGTTGCTGTGAATAGAATTTGGTGTTGGGGTTTGAGGAACATGAAGCATGGGTGAAATTTAAAACCAAATGAAACTGAAGGGACAGAGACTCATTCACCCTTGCTGTCTTACACCAACTTGCCTATATGTGTTTCCTCTTACTTTTAACTGCTCTTAATTATATTCTTCCTAACTACAATGAGAAAATACATGATAAAATGTAGACTCCTTTTCCTTCTATTGAATTGTCATTGAGGAGTACCAGCAATCTCATGGACTGCACTGGTAATCTTCGTCAGCTAGATCTAAGCAGTTACCAAAGAATACCTTCCCCAACACCCATCCACTACAAATGCTCCAAGTGTACATGGAAGTGAGAAATAAAATATTGAGTACTTTTTCCTTTAGTCTGCATATCACCGATACATCGTGGAACAGGCCTGTCTGCATTTTGTTTCTACCTGGTGTTTGTTTCTCAAGTTCTTATAATGTACACTTTAATTTCTTTCCTTTCAATACCTTCCAGTTGAATTTATTATTCCTGTGCAACAGAATTAATTAGTTTAGTTTCAAGCCAGCCGCTTTGTCAGTCGCCATCATTCATCCAGCCCTATACTCTGCCTCACACCCTCAATTTTTTTCCCTCAAGCACCTGTTCTGTTTCCAACCTATCTTTTTTTTTCCATCTGCTTAGGTGTCTGTGCTTTATCTTGCAAGGCACAAGTGTTATGGGCGCAAGTTGGACTTGGCTGTCTGCCACAGTGAGGATGGTTTTGCTAGTCCAGAGGGAGACAATTACAGTGAATATCCTGGGCTCCTCCAGCCAGCTGAACTGTACCCTGTTTTCTGCATTTGGTCTCACCTGAACCAAGGCGAGCTGACCCTCTGCACTGAAGAAGTATTGCATGAGGTGAAATGGGCTCTATAGCACAAAGGCCTAGCCTTGAAGTGTCCTAACAGCTGCCTTTATCTTGCCAGATTTCAGTGGTTTTCGAACAGCTTTTAAGTGTGTGTCTTGGTTAGTTAGGAATCATGAAAAACTATTTAAGTAGACAAATAATTAAAAAATCAGTTGAATTCAGATTTATTAAATACTAATAAATAATTAAAATAACTCAACCACTTACCTGCATTTACCTTTTACATAGGATCAGTGACCCCATTCAAATGCTTGGATGTCAGTTTTTAGTGTAAAGTACTTCTCAGCACGTTGGAGCTCTGCTGCTGGATTCTTTACTGAGTCTGGAGAAGTGGATGGGCAGATGCATTAAGTATCTGACTTTCAGTTCATCTGGGACATCCATCTTTCACCAAGCTGAGGCTTGAATGACTGAAAAGTAAACTGACTATCAGTTCAATGCATTTTAACACGTAGAGAATGACAAATTGTAGGGTTTAGCAGTATTCTCCAGTCTCTACACAAGGAGAGACTGTGATTCATCAAAAAAGCTTAAGTTGGATTGTTTGACAGAATTGTCCACATGACTGATCAGGAGAGGATCTCCTGATTTTGTACAAAGCCAAGCAGGTTGGGAACCTGAAGCTGACCAAAAATTGCATCCTTTTCTTCTTACTTTAATTCAATCTATTTGTATAAATCACAAGTGCTAATGTGGCTGGATTTTTTGTTTGTACTGGGGACTTTTTTTTATTCTGAAGACAGAAGAATAGATTAATCTGCTTGAAATATTTTTGGAGATACTAAAAGTTTATCCATGAGCTGCAGAAGCAGAGCTTCTGTCATGAATCATTTTAAAATATCACAGTGTTGCAATCTTTAGCCAAGTGAATTAGAGCATTTGAGCCAAGCTAAACAAATGAGCCAAAGTAGCCTGGAGAGCGAGTTCATGGAATGGATTTGAGACAGTTTACTAAAACTTTGTTGAATCAACTGAGGAATGTGATATTTTAGATTAAGTATTGTGCAATGGGCCAGATTAATTATTAATCTTATAGTAAAGGATAATTTGGGGAAGAGTGATCATTTATAGAATTTGATCCTAAGTTTGAGAGGACCTTAAAATGAAATGGATGTTCAGTTCAGTGTAAGGGGAAAGTTGGTTGAAATAGATTGGGAAAGTCGATTAAAATATATAATAATAGGTAATAAATGGCAGACATTTAAATAAAGAGTGACATGCAAAAGTTTGGGCACCCCTGGTCAAAATTTCTGTTACTGTGAATAGCTAAGCGAGTAAAAGATGACTTGATTTCCAAAAGGCATAAAGTTAAAGATGACACATTTCTTTAATATTTTAAGTAAGATTACTTTTTTAATTCCATCTTTTATAGTTTCAAAAAATATTTGGGCACCCTGCATGGTCAGTACTTAGTAACACCCCCTTTGACAAGTACCACAGCTTGTAAACGCTTTCTGCAGCCAGCTAAGAGTCTTTCAATTCTTGTTTGGGGGATTTTTGCCCATTCTTCCTTGCAAAAGGCTTCTAGTTCTGTGAAATTCTTGGGCCGCCTTGCATGCACTGCTCTTTTGAGGTTTAGGTTGGGGGACTGTGAGGGCCATGGCAAAACCTTCAGCTTGTGTCTCTTGAGTTAGTCCATTGTGGATTTTGAGGTGTGTTTAGGATTGTTATCCTGGTGTAGAAACCATCCTTTTTTCACCTTCAGCTTTTTTTTTTACAGACAGTGTGATGTTTGCTTCCAGAATTTGCTGGTATTTAATTGAATTCATTCTTCCCTCTACCAGTGAAACGTTCCCCGTGCCACTGGCTGCAACACAAGCCCAAGGCATGATCGATCCACCCCAGTGCTTAACAGTTGGAGAGGTGTTCTTTTCATGAAATTCTGCACCTTTTTTTCTCCAAACATACCTTTGCTCATTGCGGCCAAAAAGTTCTATTTTAACTTCATCAGTCCACAGGACTTGTTTCCAAAATGCATCAGGCTTGTTTAGATGTTCCTTTGCAAACTTCTGAAGCTGAATTTTGTGGTGAGGGCGCAGGAAAGGTTTTCTTCTGATGACTCTTCCAAGAAGGTCCTATTTGTGCAGGTGTTGTTGCACAGTAGAACAGTGCACCACCACTCCAGAGTCTGCTAAATCTTCCTGAAGGTCTTTTGCAGTCAAACGGAGGTTTTGGTTTGCCTTTCTAACAATCCTACAAGCAGTTCTCTCAGAAAGTTTTCTTGGTCTTCCAGACCTTAACTTGACCTCCACCATTCCTGTTAACTGCCATTTCTTAATTACATTACGAACTGAGGAAACGGCTACCTGAAAACGCTTTGCTATCTTCTTATAGCCTTCTGCTTTGTGGGCATCATTTATTTTAATTTTCAGAGTGCTAGGCAGCTGCTTAGAGGAGCCCATGGCTGCTGATTGTTGGGACAAGGTTTGAGGAGTCATGGTATTTATAAAGTTTTGAAATTTGCATCAATTGGTCTTTCCTAACGATAACTGTGAACAAGCCATAGCCCTAACAAGCTAATGAAGGTCTGAGACCTTGGTAAAAGTTATCTGAGAGCTCAAATGTCTTGGGGTGCCCAAACTTTTGCATGGTGCTCCTCTCCTATTTTCACTTTAAAATTGCACTAAACAAAAATAATACATTAATTTTACTTAAAATGTTGACAAGAACATTTTATCTTTAACTTTATGACTTTCGGAAATCAGTTCATCTTCTACTCACTTAACTATTCACAGTAACAGAAATTTTGACCAGGGGTGCCCAAACTTTTGCATGCCACTGTAACTCAGATTTATTGAAATTCCCTTGATAAATGCAAACTTCATAGGACAAGTGGTATATCAATGTTTAACTAGTGAAGTTAAGGATAGTGTTGGATTAAGAGGTTCATGTTGTTCCTAAGTAGTGCAATTAATTTGAGAATTGGAAGAAAATAAAACATGAGAGAAATCTATGAACAATGTACAAAAGCTTCTACAAGTATGCAAAAAAAATGAGTTCCGTAGACAGGAAAAAGATGAATTGTTATAGAAAATAAGGGAATGGAAATAATGTTAAAGAAATATTTAGTATATCTTTGTTGTAAAAGAAACAAAAAAATATAAAATTGCAAGGAACCATGGGTCAAATAAGAGTGAAGCATTTTACCATGACTGAGAGAAAGTAACAGAGAATTTGATGATATGAAAAGCTGACATACCCTAGATGTGATGGCAGCAGAGAAAGTAAATGTTTCATTTTGGAGCTTTAGCAGCTGAAATTGGGTCATGCTTTCAATACAGAGTGGAAAAAATAGGCAGAATAGTTCTTCAAAGCAGCACTCTAAAAACCTGGCTATTGTACTATTTTACGCTTCTGTGGCTAGCAGACTGCTAGGGAACACTGAGGAGAGTACAAGATTGCGACTTTGGGTGTGAGACACAGTATTATTTCTTCATTTATTCTCTCTGCATAGCTTCTTCTGTAGTGGACCAACTGGGTTTGAGCATGACCTGCAGCTACAGGAAAAAGCAGGGTAAACATGCCTTGGTTTCTCATGGGAGGAGCTGAAGAAGAGCTCATGTCTATAGATTTATCGAAGGGTCAATGTATGAGTTCCTCCACCATCTTGTTTGTTGCTCCAGTATTTTACTGGGCATTGGCTTTAAGTTTGCCTTGATGCCACAGTCAGGCCATGACATCTGCCTATGGCATGTGGATGAAAGGTGACTGGAGTTTCACTTTTCAGTTGTGGATGCTGAGTCTGATTCAATGTTAGTGTCCAGGTACTCTGTAATGCAAATGCCTCTGGGTCAGGCTAGTGTGTTTAAATAAAATTATAAGTGCTCCAGTTGGATTTGGATTGGCTGTAGTTTTGTACCTCAGCAGATATTTAAATGAACATTTAAATCAATATTTAAAGAGAGCTAATTCAGTTAATCACATTTCTTTTGCAGACCAACTGTTTTTGGATTGACACAGCCACCACAAGTTGTGCCCAGTGTTTTTGCACCAAAGTGTAATGACTTAGAGTTTGAATTGATAGAAGAAGAGAGCTTCCGTTTTGAATCGTGGACTTCCGTACCAAAGAAGGTACTGGGCCAGAAACCAGCTGAACAAGAAAAGGGATCTGTCTTCGACATCAAGAATATATCAAAGAAAGAAAAACACCAGAAAGCAGGTGGAAACTCAGTTGCTGTCAGAGATGTCAAACAAAAAGAATTATTAAATGAGCACTTGTCCCATCATAAACAATTGGAGGACACAAAATCTTGCAAACAAAACAAACAACTCCAACCAGAAGAATCTGGCAAAAGCACTGTTGTATGTCCCACAAAGAATAATGCTGAGGAAGAATTACAAAATGAACCTTCAACTGCCTCTAAACAGTCTTTGACTTCCATGAAAAAAACAAAATTGGGATATAGAAAACAAGAAAAGTCAGGGGAAAAGTATGTCAAAATTCAGGGTATCAGAGATGATTATGAGGGATTCCAGGAAGAATTACCTTCAAGCATTGTAAAAAAGACTGATAAAATGGATGATTCAAAAGTACCTCAGCAGGGTGCAGTAAATTGTAAGAACTCGGCAGAAACTGGTACTTCAACCAATTTGGCCAAAGCAGTTGAAAGTAACAGAAAAGTGTCCGATAAGAGGTTATGCTCTGGAAATGAAACACCAAACAAGCAGCCTGTGACTAAAGGGCCAATATCATCAGGTAAATTATATTATGCATTTACTTAAATAGCATGTAATTTGTGCTACTTTTTCCTGTTAAAAGAGTGATTCAAATATAGTATGTCAGCTAACCTAAACAGAATTATTTTGCTTTGAATGTTTAAAACCCACTTTGCTGTGTGTTCGTATATCTCTGCTGAAGATTGTATGCATTAATTTTTTGAGCTTTACAGCTGGTACAGCAAAAATACCAAACAAAATCATCATGTAAAGAAAATAGAAACAAACTCACTTCCAGACAAAATTCAAATCTTACCTACTAGTAATAAACTACTTTGCTGCATTCTTTTTGAATAAACTTGAAGGGCTAATAACTGCTGGATGTTGTTATCTCCTCGGGCAACTCCTTGGGATTTAGGATGGTTTTGTTCAATTCTGGAGGGTTTGTGAATTCTGAAGTGGATAATGAGGCCGATATGGGAACTGCAGATGGGGTAAGTGGTAGATGAAGGCCAGGCAGGTGGATAGTTGGGAGATGGTCTGCTCTTCAGCTGCTTTTGAGCACACCCTTTGATTTTTTTTCCCCCTTCTGCCTGGTGATCTCTTACTTGGAATAGAATCTGGTGTTGGGCATGTGAATGATGTGTCCTGCCCAATATTGTCAATAAGATCTAACCAGGACCTTAATACTGGGGATCTTGGCCTGGGTGAGGATACTGAAGTTGGTTCGTTTGTCCTTACAGAGAATTTGGAGAATTTAGCAGAGATGGGTTTGATGATATTTTTCCAGTGCTTTGAGATGCTTGCTGTTGGTAATCAGATCTCAGAGACATATAGGAGGGCAAGAAACATTGCTACCTGGCTGACCATGAGTTTTGTGCTAGATCTGAGGTCTTCACTTTCAATACCCATTTCCTCAACCAAAGGCTGTGCTAGTTCATTGAAGGCAGCAGTGTATTTCATCATCAATGTTTGCATTTGCTGAGAGGTGATTCCTGAGATGCATCTTGCTGTGAACTATTACTGGATGTAGTCTTGTAATAAATTAACAAAAATCATACTAGTTTCCATTCAGGTTTTATACAACATAATGTGTCCATGCTTTCTACCATACTTGTGTGAATTCTCCAATATCTGTCTTCTGCTTAAGGACACTTGTATAATTTGCTTGTGCCCTTTTCCTATTTTCTTTTTGAAAGAGAATGAACTGAGTGCCCTGCAAACTTGCAGTTAAAAAATTTGAAAGCCGAACTTCACATTTATTTCTCACTAAAATCAGAAATTAGTTTGAAGTGTAAAATCAGAAATTAGTTTGAAGTGGGTGGCACGGTCAGGATGCAGGGTGTGCATTGAGTCGTTGTAATAAGTTATGTTTGGAAGTACAGAATTGCTAACACTGGAATCTTGCGGTCTGAGGAAGTTACTTTAATTCTTGTAGATATAGTTTTTGACAGTTAAATGTTGCATTTAAATTAGGAACATTAATAAAAAATCCTACAAATCACGTAACTTGGGATTAGATAGTCTCTTCATAGAATCATGGAAATTACAGTATAGGAAGCTATTTGGCCCATCATGCATTTTCCTGTCTTAACTCTAAGGGAACTTCTCAATATCCAAGTTTTTGCTTTTGGAAAATTGAGACAACCTGGCCCCAATCAGTACTAGTTTTGACCACAGTGGAAATTCAAAACTCTACTGTAAAACTTTGTTTATACAGCACAGTGACAGGCCCTTCTGGCTCAATGAGCCCACACTGCCCAATTATACCCTTGCTAACCGACCAACCTGTACGACTTTGGAATGTGGAAGGAAACCAGAGCACCCGGAGGAAACCCGCACATTCACGGGGAGAATGTACAAGCTCCTTACAGGCGGCGCTGGGAATTGAACCCTGATCGCTGGTGCTGTAATACCGTTGCGCTAACCACCACACTACCATGCCGTGCCGTTGATGTATTCCATAAATGCTCCCTTAAAAAGTAGGTCACCCCTAAAAAAAAACTTTTGATCAGAAAATTCAGGAGAGAATTGTGTTACCTCATATTAAAGGTTCTCAGGTAAATGTCCAAGTTGGCATAAATTCATTCAGTTGCAACACTAATGTTAATGTACAGGATCAAAAATAGGTACCTGAGGCTGAATGTGTGTCCTGAAACAAGTGGTGTTCGTTTCATTTGAGGATGAGGGGGTACTCTTCTTTCTTTTTTCCACTACTCCAATAATCCTTCTCAGTTAAGGCTCATAAAAGACCATATTACTGACTGGCATAACTGTTGGTTAGCTACTTCCTTGTAGTAATTTGCTGTCTTTCTTTTAAAAGAGCAAATTTACATTTCCATAATAGTTGTTTGTGTTCAAGGGTTGAATATGAATTATTTGAGCAATTATGTTATTTCAAAGTGTCAAAGAATATTTTATTGCTTATCACTAAGTTTATTGCAGAAAAAATTATTTGGAGCTTTACAGAGAGTATGTAACCTAAATTTCTGCCCTATTTTCATTACAGATCAGAGCACTAAATGTGTGGATCTGGTATCGATGCCATTGGCTCAGACTACAGCAGATAATAATGAAAATGACAAATTAGCTGGGTTGGAAATACATCAGTCAAGAACCAGCTTGTATAGTGGGAAGAATAAGGAACCTACAATTGTGAATGGATCTCTAGCTCTTTCAAGACTTCCACAGAAAATTAATTCAAGAAGGTATAATCAATGCAGAATTCCCTTTTTAGTTTCTGATTACTAAAGCTCACAGCTAAGCTACCTCTTGCTTGATGTATGGTTCTACAAGTATGGCAGCCTTTCACTATCGCACACAAGTAGCTTTCTGTAATTTGTAAACTGAATCAGTGAGTTTTGGCATGTGGACTGAGCTCAATCAGTATTGCTATGAGCATTAAGTCAACTCGGATCAAATCTGGCCATTCTTCATGCATCATTTTCACTGGCAATGAAAATAGTATTCGTTTGTACTCTTGGTTTTCACATTGAACATTACTATGCTTATTTTCCCCAAATTGATGTGCACCTCACTTCAATCTCTTCAGTTGTGAACATAAGAAACTAATATGGAACATAAATAAACAAAATATTCTATTTAAAAAATTATGTTTAAAAAAAAATGGAGCCACTAGGAAAAAGTCAGGAATAACTCACAAGCAGTTATAGCAAAATGATAGTTTTAAGATTTACTGCCAAGAAAGTTGGGCATGATGGGGCCACCTCTACAAAGGGAGAAATGTTTAATTAGTCAAACTTAAAGATGATAAAATGCCTTGTTGGCTGATTCCATCTGTGAATTTTGAAATCATCTGAAGAGAAGAAACACTACTGGACATGTTTAATAATTAATTAAAAAAAGGTATAATGCAAGAGTATTGTCAAATAGCTAAAATTATTGCTATTTGGATGAAGGGAGATGGAACAGGTCCAGCAAACAATAGACCAGCTAGTTTAACATCGGTAGTATCAACAACTAAGGTCGAAGCATAAAGAATCAGGGATGGCTGCAAGACAGGAAATGCAGATCAATGAATCAGAAGAAAAGCAAACTTAAAAGGGTAGTTTATATTTAGAGGGTTAGGATGAAGTTATGCTAAACGTGTTTTGAACTTTAGTTGGATGACTGTTAAAGTACCATGAAAAAGAAAAGTTCTGATGAAGGGTCCTAACAAGTGTTGGAGGAATCATTAGAAAAGTTTCTGAGGGATTATTTATCATTTGAACAACAAGCATTTTTTGATTGAAGGAATAACTAGATGATATCTGAGGAGGTAGCAAAGAGTGCTAATGAGGTTAGTGTATTCAGTATAGTCAATATGAATTTTAGCAAGTCCTTTGGCAAGGTTTCACATCGCAGAATGGTGAAACGATTAAAAAGTATGGATTCAAAGGAAAGTGCCAAGTTGGATCAAAAATCAGCTCTCTGTGACAGAGAACAATAAATCCCCGGGGCCTGAAAGACAGTATTCCAAAGTAATTAAGGAACTGGCCCTTGAAATTATGGATGGCATTTATAGTCATTATCCAACTTTTTTTAAACTCTGGAAGAGTTCCTATGGCTTAGAGGGCGGCTAATGTCATCACACTATGTAAAAAAAAAAGGAGGGACAGGCAAAATGGAGAATTAGAGAGTGGTTAGCCTGACATGGGTAGTGAAGAAAGTGCTAAAGTCCATTGTTAAAGATGTAATTGCAGAGCATTTGGAAAACCGTGACAGGATCTGTCAAAGTCACCATGGAGTTATGAAAGAGCAATAAAGCTCAGCAAATTTACTGGGATTTTTAGTATGTATCTGGGAGAATAGATGGGGCAATGAGTGGATGTGGACTTTGAGGGCTATTGATGTAATTCCATGTAAGAGATTTGCAAGTGGAATTATAGCATGTTGGATCGGGGGTAATGTTCCTCATGGATGGAAAGCTGGTGGCAGGCAGGAAACAAATCCTGGGCATGCATAGGGCACAAGGTTCTGTGCCTGGGTGCCAGTTATTAACAATGATATGAATGAGGGAATTAAATGTAATATCTCAAAGTTTGTGGTCAACACAGAGCTGGGTGGGAGTGTGAGATGTGAGGACAATGCAGAGAGGCTCCAAAATGATTGGGTAGGTTAGGTGAGTGAACAAGTGCATGGCAGATCACTAAAATGGCTAAATGTAAGATTGTCCTCTTTGGTGGCAAAACAGGAAGGCAGATTATCTGAATGGTGAGAGATTAGGAAAGGGGAAGGTGCAGTGAGACTCTGATGTCCTTGTACACCAGTCGATGAAAAGAATGCAGGTGCAGCAGGTGGTTGAGAAGGCAAATCGTACATTGACCTGCACAGTCATAGGAATTAAGTTCAAGAGCAGGGATATCTTACTGCAGTTGCGTGCAGTTCTGGTCTCTATCTGAGGACATGCTTGCTTTGGAGGGAGACTGATTCCTGAGATAGAAGGACTGACGTAGGAGCGATTGGGATGATTGGTCTTATATTGGCTAGCATTTAGAAGAATAAAAGGATATCTCATTGAAAATTTTAAAATCCTGATGTGACTTGACAGACTAAATACAGGAAAGGCTTATTATTTCTATTGTTTGATAATACGTTGATTATTGCATTTGGAGCAGTATTATATTATTTTCTACTTAGATTCCAGTGGCTCTTCGTGGGTCAACTAGAAAGCTGCAGCAACTTCTGCTTAAGAAATTATGCTTGCATGTTAGTCTTTGAAGTTCCCACTTTTCCTAAATGCTGGATTTTACATCTGCTGTAGTGAAGTTGTACTCGTTTTTATTGCAGACGAAGCTTGAATACAAATGAAACACCTGGCATCTTGAACAACATAGGTGTGAATCACCAAAGGGGATATCCATCTGAGAATGCTGTTCCATCGACCTCTGGACTTGAAAAACAACAGAAAGAAACACCTCTGATTTCTAAAGCATCATTTTCAAGTTTTGGGATAAAGTAAGTTTTCATCTTTTTTACAGGAGTGTTATGACAACTATTCATTGTTACATTTTAAAATCAGGAACAGTCATTGCTTTGGTTTTGCAAGCAAAGAGCCATTTGTTTGCAACACCAAATGATTCAATCTGGCTCACTATGTGATTTTTTTCACTTGGGGAAATATTTTTGAGATTTGCAATCTGTAACTATTTTTTATCAGTCAGGGCACAGAATTTATGTCTCCAATAGAGGCCCTGTGACCTTGGTATCTTCCCTGATGAGGATGAGTGAAAAAAATGACAAAGGAAATATTGTGGAAAGCATATGAAGGAAATATGTGAAAAACTAAGATTCACTTTCAACAGCAATCATTGGTAGATAACGATGCATGGAGTTGGGGGTAAGGTATTAGCATGGATAGAGGATTGGTTAACCAATAGAAGGCAGAGAGTTGGGATAAGTGGGTGTTTCTCTGGTTGGTAATCAGTGGTGAGCTGTGTGCCGCAGGGGTTGGTGCTGGGCCCGCAACTGTTCACGATATACATTAACGATTTGGAGGAGGGGACTGAGTGTAGCATATCTAAGTTTGCTGATGACACTAAATTGAGTAGAAAAGTAAATTATGCAGAGGTTGTAGAGAGATATAGATAGGTCAAGTGAGTGGCAAGGGTTTGGCAGGTGGAATCCAATGTTGGTAAATGCGAGGTCATCCACTTTGGAAGGAAAAATAGAAGATCAGATTATCATTTAAATGGTGAAAGATTGCAGCATGCTGTTGTGCAGAGGGACTTGGGAGAGCTTGTACATGAATTGCGAAAGGTTGGTTTGTAGGTGCAGCAGGTTATCAAGAAGGCAAATGGAATGTTAGCCTTCATTGCAAGAGCAATTGAATTTAAGAGCAGGGAGGTTATGCTGCAAATGTACAGGGTATTGGTGAGGCCGCACCTGAAGTACTGTGTACAGTTCTAGTCTCCTTATTTGAGGAAGGATTTACTGTCTTTGGAGGCAATGCAGAGGAGGTTCACCAGGTTGATTCCATAGATGAGGGGGCTTAGCCTCAGAGGAGAGATTAAGTTGCCTGGGACTATACTCGCTGGGATTCAGAAGAATGAGAGGGGATCTTATAAAAACATATAAAGTTATGAAAGAGTTAGATAAGATAGAGGCAAGAAGGTTGTTTCCACTGGTAGGTGAGACTAGAACTAGGGGACACAGCCTCAAGGTTCAGGAGAATAGATTTAGGACGGAGATGAGGAGAAACTGCTTTTCCCAGAGAATAGTGAATCTGGAATTCTCTGTCTATGGAAGCAGTAGAGGCTACCTCATTAAATATATTTAAGACACATAGATTTTTGCATAGTAAGGGAATTAAGGGTTATGGGGAAAAGGCAGGTCAGTGGATCTGAGTTCACGGCCATATCAGCCATGATCTTATTGAATGACGGAGCAGGCTTGATGGGCCAGATGGCCTATTCCTGCTCCTACTTCTTATGTTCTTATGACTCTAACCAGTGGAGAGTTTCCCCTGATTGCCAACAACTTTAGTTTTACCCGGATTTCTTAATGCTGCTCTTGGTCAAATTCTATTCTGTAGTCACCCTCTCCATGGTGCTTGAATTCAGCTCTTTTACCCATGTTGAAACCAATTCTATTGAGGTCTAGAGTTGAATAATCTTGGCCAAGCCCAAACTTAAATTCAATTATTAACTTATTTTTTGAGTAAGTGCTGCTTGGTAGCATGTTGACAGTACTTTCTTTCCATCACCTTCCTGATAGTGGGCTGATAATGTGGTAATTGGTTGGGTTGAATTGTTGGTTTTGACCTACTTGATGGCTCTGAGCTGCTGGATGGTTCTGCTTCTGTTTCAACTAACTAAGTGGTAGTGGGTACATGACATGATAATGTCTGTATTTTGAAGGTGGAACTTCATCTCTGCAATGATTTCAGTGCCCATTCCTTCCAATGATATTTTGCTAATAAAAAAGTTGAAATAGGTTTTGTGTTCCCTCCACCGGTTGCCACTCAGGCAGTCATGTGTCCTAGAAGACTGGCCATATTGGTTACTAATCATGATCCTGAGCTTTGCCTGGTAGTATTTACTGAAGTTCTTTATTTAAACTACTTGTAATGCCCTTGCTCCAGTAATAAGTAGGATTGTTAAGAGCCACTCCCTCCTGACATTGCGTCACTATTTCTGGTGTAGTTTCAGGAGTAGCATATAGACTTGCTGAAAGGAATGAATCAAAGTATGAATATATCAGGTTATTTACCATTTTTGTGGGATATTTTTCCCAATTTTGTCATGCTTCCAGATTTTCATCAGAAAAACTTTTCAGGGTAAACTGGTGTGGGTATGATTTGGTCATGTCCATATTTCATAGCTAGTCAAGTGCCAAGAGTGGTTGAACCAAGACTCTGTTTATGTTACTCTAGAAATGAGTCCCAATCATTTGTTTGCACGGCTTAATAAACCTGTATGGCTACTTTTAATAATTTGGTATCTGTGCCTTGGATCTCTCTTCAGTTCTGCCTTTATCAGAGTTTGACTTTTGAGAGAGTAATATGCCTACTTGCAGTTATCTGTACTGAAGCTATTTTTCCATGTATGCCCATTCTGCAAGTTTATTTTTTGCTGTCTTCCTTAATTTTAACCATATCCCAATTTAATGTCGTCTATCAATTTTCAAATTTTGCTTCCAATTTCTCCAAGCATAAATTATGTTATTGGTGTACAATAATGTTGCAACTCCAATTCCTGAAAGCCATTTTATCATATCTTTAACAAATGTGATTTATGAATAGCATGTGGAACTTCTTGTTGCAGCTGAAAGAACCTTGTGGCTTCAGCCTTGAGTTTTTTTGTCATTGTCATTTCTGAAATAGCATGGGACTATTCATTAGCAGCTTTGATTTGATTCACTTCAGCAGGGAGGTTTAATCTGAACAATATTGCAGAGTCAAAAAGTTCCTTGATAAACCTAGTGCCTTTACTAACTCGTGTTGTCATTTTTATAAATTTGTTACGGAAGCAGCATGATTTAACACCATTTTACAAATGTACAAAATCAATATTATTCTAGGTTTTGCACTCTCATGTATTCTTATAGATTGTAAGATGTAAAATCTTTTGATTTTTTTTTAAGGAAACCAAGTGTAGTCTAAATAATGCACAGCCATAATAAGTGGTTTTCTTATGTTCAGGCAGCTGGTTACACTGTAAGTGCTTAAGAGCAACAGTGTTTCTATTGAACATATAGTGTCAAGCAACTGATGGCAGCAGAAGAATTTCCTCACAGCTTCAGTGACCACATTTGATCCTGACTTTTGAAGGCTGTCTATGTGGAGTTTTCATATTCTTCCTGTGACTATGATGTTGCTGACGGGTGCTCCTGTTTCCTCCTACATTTCAAAGACATGCTAATAGGTTAATTGGCTATAGTATATTACCACTTAGTGCAGGTAAGTGGCAAAATACTTGAAGGGAAGTTGATGTGGGCACATGAGAGAATAAATTAGAGGGTGAATGGAACTGGTGGGATTTTGCTGCTGGGAGCTGGCTTGGACCCAATGGGCCTCCTGTGTTGTCATAAGTAGTGTCTACTTTCATACATTTGTTTAGGTTCAATACCAATAATAGTTTTAATGCTAGAGAAGAATTTGATAATTTAAAATAAAATCTATTTTTTTGCAGGCCTGCTATTTCTGCATTACCACACCCAAAACAATTTACTCCTGTTACTTCAGCACCTAACCTTGAATTTGTATTTGAATCAGAAGAAGAGGAGAACTTCTGTTTTGAGTCATGGATTACAATACCAAAGAAAGCCTTTGTACAAAAGCAGGATCCAGCTGAACAGGAAAAGGAACCTGTTGTGGATGCAAAGACAACAAAAAAGAAAGAAAGAAAGCAGAAGACAGCAAAAGTGAGAACATTCACTATTCAGTCAAAGATAAATGATGAAAATCAGTTAGCTCAGAATAAAAAAAGTAAGGCAAAATATGAAAATCAACCTAGGAAACGGCCTGCATGTCCATTGAAAAATAATACTGAGAAGGAGCAAGAGGAAGTACACAATGAATCTTCATCCCACTCAAAATATCTGTTACCTCCCAGACAAAAAAAATTGAAATCTGCAAGACCAAGGAAAAAATCTATAGTTGTATCCAATGAAAATGAAGAGCAGGAAGAGTTACAAGAACAAGACGAATTACACCAGGAACATCATTTTCATGTTAAGGAATCTAAAAACAGTATCGAAAAGGCTGAACTTTTTGATCAAAGTGTGATTGCTTCTAAGAAGTTTTTAGAATCTGAAAGCTCAATAAATTTGTCTTCATCTTATTCAAAACATTTGTTGGCTTCTAAGCAAACAAAGTTAGGAGGCAAAAAACAAGGACGACAAAGAAAGAAATTGGTAGCTATGCCTAAAAGAACTGAAGAACAAGAAGAAATAAGGGCCAGTTTTTGTGTTCAGGAAAATGAAAATAGAATGGAAGAGCCCAGAATGTCCGAGCAGAATACAGTTACTCCTAAGGATCCCCCAGAAAATGGAAGTTCAGTAAAGGATTGTAATGAAAAGGAATCAAACCTACCTTTATTTGCAAAATCAGGATCTCAGAACAAAAGGAGAACAAAAAAGCCACAAAAACAGAAACCAATAGGTAACCATTTTGTTTTAAACAAAATTGTTTACTTTAGCCTTAGTATTAAGATATTATGATCCAGTACTTTGCTGTTGAAATTTTTCCAGTTATAATAGTCAATGTTCATTGGTAATTAGTCGATGAGAAGTGGCTTTTCTGAATCCAAAATGATCAGTGGATATCTCAAGTTCTTAACATGAGCAAAATGTGAGAGGACAGTACGAATCAGATTTTTCTCTTATGATTGCTTGCATCAGTATGCCCTGCTGCAAGCTGTTTCTAGTTACTTTAGAAAAATACATAAATGAATGTAAACCTTGTTGCTAAATTTTATACTTGGAAAAAGGGTCTTGCGTGTTATTTTTGGCAAATTTGTATTTTCAGGGTACTGAAATATTAGTCTTCCTTGGCTTGGTATTTGTTTTCCATATGCTTATCTGAAATGCTTCAACGTGTTTTTCTTATTAGGGCACAATATAGGTCTATATTCATACAGATTATCAAGCCCATTGAGCCTTTTTTGCTAATGAACAAACTTTGCTATATGGCAGTCATTGATCAAATACAGTCTAGCCCATGGCATAAGAGGCATTGAACAAAATGGCAGCATTATGTATTCAGTAGTTATATTGCTATGGGAAAAGTAAACAATTGTATTCCCTAGTTTAAATGAGAGTTTACATTGGTTCATCCTATATGATCCATAGCATTGAGCTGACTTTTAATTGCTCTTTGCAGTACCTTCTCATTTCTACCAAATGGCTATCTCAAAGTAGAGTGGGCTTTGTTGCCTTGGACCTGACCAGCTGTCTTAACCTGAGGTCCACGCTATCCTGTTCTGTATACACAGGGCTGACTGATCTGACTCTCTGGCTGAGAGGTATTCTGCAAGGCGGAGCAGGCTCTGTGCTGCATTGCTATTATAGATCTTTGGGACTGTTTTTAAATGTCTGTGGAATTATTTTTAATGTACGTATCTGGTAGTCATATTTAAAAACTGTTCAAATACAGTCCTATAATTAAAAAAATAAGTGACTTAAATTATAAAAATGAATGAAATATCATAAAGTAACAAATAATTAAAAACATTGTTGTAAAATGAGTGAACTATTTATCATTTTTAAGAGTTAGTGGATGCATCCAAGTAAATAGGATTATATTTCCTATCACAGTCGCTTCTACCATTAGTATCAGGGACAGAGGTCTCTGTGACAGGTAGACTGGCGAAGACAAGTTCGTTTTTTTTTATGGCTCTGATTCTACTACCACCTACTGTAGAAATTGTAATTATTCTGAAAATACCCTTTATAAACAGAGGGATAAGCTGCAGTGTACCTCCAGCCCATCTGCTCAATGCATCATTGCTCTGCTATTGGGCCCAGTGATGAGTCCAGCTGCAGACAGGAGGTCAGATGCATTGGCATCTTTTCTGCAGATTGTTTCAAAACTGCTTTGCTTAACCATGCATGTGTTGCAGTCCATTGAAATATGGATTGAATATTGTAGTTCCATAGCCATATTAAAACTGGGCAGATCACTTGCATCAACTTGGATATCAGATTTGGACACTATATACTTAACCAATGAAGTCCATCTTATGAACATATAAAACATGCCTAAAATGGGACAACTGTTAAAAAGCCAAATCACATAATCGGCTGATTAAGTCAAAGAGAATCTTACCTAACAGTTAACATGCAGACTCCTCCATCATGATTTGTGGATATAACCTGTACCATGTGTCACAACAAACCCACCAGTCTGCTGCACTGAGATGTACAGTTGGGAGGAAATGACTCGCATGGCATTGGGTCTCCCTGCCTCAAATGATGAATCACGTTGAATACTACTTTCACAAAGCAAGGTCACAGATCATTGCTGGATGAGGGGCTTCAGTACTCCTCACCACGTGGTTCAGTAAAACTATCACTAGTGGAGTTGGTTGAGACTTTGAAGGACATAAGTTACCAGACTAGGACTGCAGTAGGTAGTAGTAGAATCAGAATCAGAGCCATAAAAAAGATAGTGAGCTGCCAGAGGAAGTGGTTGACAACATTTAAAAGACATTTGGACAGGTACACGGAGAGGAAAGGCTTAGGGGGGTATGGGCCTAGCACAGGCAAATGGGACTAGCTTAGATGGGCATCTGGTTAGGCATAGGACCGAAGGGCCTGTTTCCATGCTCTATTACTCTCTGAATCTATATCAAAGAGGGGGTTCCATAAACATCCCCATATTCATTGTTGGCAGAACCCAACATGAGCACAGATGAGATGGCTGAAGCCTTTGCAGTCATCTTCAGCCAGAAGTGTCAAGTAGATGAACCATCTCTGACACGTGAAGCACCACTGCAGTCTTAATTCTATACATTCTATGAGCTGTCTAGAAACAGTTAAGGGTACTGCATACAGCAAATCTATGGGCCCTGATAACATTCCAGCTGTAATGTTCTAGCCTAGTGCTCCAAAACCGGCTGCAGCACCCAATATAGATTGAATACTGTGATTGCGTTGATCATGTGGAAAATTCCTCAGGTATTTCCTGTTCATTCAAATCAAATTCAACTGGGTAATGAAACCACTGTTTTTGATACACTCAATCATCAATAAAGTAATGGAAGTTGTCATCGATGGGGTTATAAAGCAATATACATACACCCATGAGACTTAGTTTGGGTCCAGGGATCTCACTACTCCAGACCTTATTATAGCCTTGACCCAAAGAATGGAAGAAATAGCTGAATTCCACAGCTGCAGTGTAAGTGCTTGTCCTTGATAGCGAGGCCCTATATGATCAAATGCATTATATAAGTGCTCTGAGAAAATGGAAGTCAATGGGAATTGGGAGAAAACCTTTCACTGACTCTCCACAAGGTAGTTGTGATTGTTGGAAGCCAATCATCTCAGCCGCAAAATAAAACTGCAGAAATTCATTAGGTCAGTATCATTGACCAAACATCAGCTGCTTTAGGGATAATCTTGGCTTCGTTGTAAGGTCATACCATTGCTAGTGATTGGGATCGTTTAGTTTCATTTTGCATTTGAGTTAATGAAGCAGAATGTACCCACATGCAACATGACCAAGAAAGCGGAGTTCTGCTAAGTGTTGGGCAAGTACTGTTTCCATTAAGAGACAGCCCATCTATCTTCCCTTGATATTCCATGGCTTCACCACCACCTAATCTCCAGTTATCAAGATCCCCAAAACTTAAATGGAGCAGCCAGATCAATACTGTGACTGTAAGTACAGGTTAAAACTGGATTTTCTGTGGTGAGTGATTTGTCAAAATCTTTCCACCATCTCCAAGAAATTCTCCTTGAATGAATATTGCTGCAGGAACACTCATTATATTGCTGGTGGCTAGGACAATGCATCATGCTTAACTAGCATCCCACATTCTTATCTACCTTAAATATTCACTATTGCAATGGTCCAACAAAACTGCAATGTGTATGTTCGACAGAAAAGACTACAATAGTATTCCAAGGTTTCTTTATCATGATTCACAAGCCTCTAATCTGTGCCATTTAATTGGCCAAAGGCAGAATTCCAGCACATGTGAATTCCTCTCTGAGTTACATACCATCCTCACGTAGTACTGTAATGCTATTCCTTCACATATATTGGGACAAAATTCAAACAATCACCAACTACACTGTGGGAGCACTTTACATTTATTGCAGCTGTTCAAGCACACTGTTAACTATACTTTCTCAGGGCATTGAGATGAAACTGAGATAGTGACCTATCCAGTCATGCCCACATCCCATAAAAATAATCTAGTTTGACATTCCATGCAATATTATCAGGATTTTTTTTCTAAACAACATTCAAAATCAAATCTTTTGGATGTTGCAGTGGTTTGGGTGGATATTAAACATCCACAGTGTTGAACAGGGAAATTAATGATTCCTAATTAATGATGGATCTTCATTCATTTATTTCAAAATATACATAATTCATTAAACAAATCAGAACTATAGTTTACAGAACATTTAAGTCAACATTTCATAAGTCATTTTTTTCTGTTACTTCAAATAAGCATGTCATCAATTATAATTCATTTACAACATTGAAGGAAATAGTTTATGCACTTCTAATACCAATTACGGTCAATTAGTATGTAATGTCAGGAGGGCCCTAAACTGTGGCCCTGCCTCCTGGAGCCCTTGCAGTGGCTGCACCCAGCTTTAGTGCATCCCTTAGCACGTGGTCCTGGACTTTTGAATATATCAGTTTGTAGCACTTGGTCATAGACCACCTTTACTTAGAACAGCACTGAGATTTGGGCAGACCACAGGATATCTTTCACTATATTTATGGTATCCCAGTAGCAGTTGAACTTGTCTCGGTGTGTTCCATGGGAACAGCCTATATAGCATAGTGTTCTATAGCTGTTTGGGATGAACTTCCACAAATACTTCTCCATCTCATCACAGACGTTCCTGGCAGAGATGCATTTGTTAAGGGGATGGGTACTGGTCTCATTGCATGTTCCCCTTGTGACAACTACAATGGAAATGTGGCCAATTGAAAGATTTGATGGGGAGTGCCTTTCATAGGAACAAACAAGCAATGACTTGGTGCATGTTTGAAAACTTTAATGAAGCATTCTGCCAAATGACTCAGAGTCTGCTTGGGGAGCCAGTCCACTAGATCCACACCTTTTCCTGCAGAGCTCTGGTTATATTTCATGCAGAGTATTGATTAATTGATTTGTGATCAAGGATGATCTTCTGGATAAGGCATGACAAGTCTTGTGAAACATTCAATTGCAACGTGGCTGGGCACAACCTTTGTAAAATCGGGGAAAATAAAATCTCATCACATGGTGACACTTAGTGTTTGCATAGTTAAGGTCTAGGCACAGCTTGATGCAACCAGGTATCAAGGTACCATGGTACCAAGAATGAGGGCCTTGTTCAGATTTATCCCTTTGGAGGTTTATACATCGAAGTTCTGCAAATTCAGCCCATTTTTGAGATCCAGGTGAAATGGAAAAAGTCTTGGGTGATTGCTACAGCAGATTATGCAAACAAATGATTTTTTGATTCAGCAGCCAATCAGAGCAAACGGTAAACATTACTTTCACCAAAAAAGACGGAAAATTAATTATCCTACACTAGATAATCCCATGTAGTCTGCAGTAACATTAATGAATATGAAGCGTCTTTTTCTGGTATCTAATATGAACCATTAATTTCCACTAATTAAATTGCTACTTCTGATTATGCCATCTAATAATTCTAAAGATAGACTAAAACTCATCTTAATAGGAATTCAAAATAACAAACAAAAACATTGGCCTAAAATCCTTCTGTTTAGTTTGAAAATTTATCTGAAAACAATCTGCAAATCACATTTTTGAAAAGTCAATTGCGATCTGCCATTCAGCAAGTAAGCAACCTGTCAATCACAATAGGAACTCGGCAATCATTTTAAGACTTTTTTTGGTGCAAGGAGTTCATTTCTGATGGCCAGTAGGTGCAAACTTGTATGGGTGAGTTGGCCAATTGATCAAGGTGTATACATTCCCAGCTTCTAGCAGCATAGACAAACACGTGCAAGATAGACAAATGAGAGTCAGTGGATGTTGTTTACTTGGATTTTCAGATGGCCTTTGACAAGGTGCTGCACATTAGGCTGCTAAACAAGATAGGAGCCCATGGTATTACAAGAAAGGTACTAGCATGGATAGAAGATTGGCTGACTGGCAGAAGGCAAAGAGTGGGAATAAAGGGGGCCTTTCCTGGTTGGCTGTTGGTGACTAGTGGTATTCAGCGGGGGTTGGTGTTGGGACCACTACTTTTCACGTTATATGTTAATGATCCGGATGATGGAATTGAGGGCTTTGTGACCAAACAAATTCAGAAATTGGAGGTGCAAAGGGACTTGGGAGTCCTAGTGCAGGATTCCCTAAAGGTTAACTTGCAGGTTGAGTCAATAGCAAGGAAGGTAAATGAAATGTTAGCATTCATTTCAAGAGGACTAGAATATAAAAGCAAGAATGTAATGCTGAGGCTTTATAAGGCATTGGTCAGACCGTATTTGGAGTATTGTGAGCAGTTTTGGGCCCCATATCTGAGGAAGGATGTGCTGGCATTGGAGGGGGTCCAGAGGAGGTTTACAAGAATGATCCAGGGAATGAAAGGGTTAACATATGAGGAGCGTTTGATGGCTCTGGGCCTGTACTCACTGGAGCTTGGAAGGATGGGGGGGATCTCACTGAAACCTACCAAATATTGAAAGGCCTGGATAGAGTGGACGTGGAGAGGATATTTCCAGTAGTGGGAGAGTCTAGGACCAGAGGGCACAGCCTCAGAATAAAAGGATGTCCCTTTAGAACAGAGATGAGGGATTTCTTTAGCCAGAGGGTGGTGAATCTGTGGAATTCATTGCCACAGGTGGTGGTGGAGGCCAAGTCATTGGGTTGATAGGTTCCTGATTAATAAGTGCATCAAAGGTTACAGGTAGAAGGCAGGAGAATGGGGTTGAGGGGGAAAAATAAATCAGCCATGATCGAATAGCAGAGCAGACTCGAAGGGTCAAGTGGGCTAATTCTGCTCCTATGTCTTATGGTCTTCTGCCGCTAAAACCAATTTCTACAGGTAGTTCCCGCAGCTTAAGCAAATGTTTTCTAAATAGGTTAGCAGATTAGGTGGAATTTCAGAAGCTGAATGATGAATATTTTGCACTTGGCAAATGACATTTCCCCCCATGTGTAATGCATGCTATTCGCTTGAATTGTGTTACTGTAAATTAGGTGTACCCTGATCCTGAAACTGCAAACCAAGAGAATGACTTAGGTATTTGCATGACAACCAGTTGCCTTTTGGTGAACCCCAAGACAGTTACAAATCTCAAGTGTACGCTGAATCTCCCGATTATGGCAAGCAGCACATGGTTGAACGTTAAAACACAGTCATATCCGAGGGTCTGTTGTGGATTCTGCGCACTTGAGGAATAAAAATAACATTTCATGCCTCGCCGTTGATTGGTGGCCCCGTTCAAAAACTCATGCAAGGCTGTTTTTCAAAGTTGTTCTTTAGAGCTTTAAAGTTTAGACTGACTGATTTTTAGTTTGCCTTAAACCTGTTTCTACATGATCAATGCATTTGATTAGCATGCATGAATTTGAGCAATCTTTCATCAAATGGTAAATATAATTAGAATGTCCCATTCCAGTATTAATCAGTGATGTAATTTATTACTAATAGAGAGTATTGGTAGAAGGCATTCTCGGAGAGTGGAGGAGGTTCGTATATTGTATAAACACTAAGCACATGACTCTTGGGCTAAATACCTGTTTCTGCACTGTAAATTCCATGGAATTTAACATGTTTATAACAACAAGTTTCTGGAAAATTGATTTTTACAGAGAAATTTACAAAAAAAAAGTTAACTAAAGAAATAGCAATACAAGTAGATCATTTGGCCCCTTGTGCTTTCTCCGCAGCTTACCATGATCGTGGCTGATGTTTTACTTCAATGGCACTTATTTGCTAACCCTGTATCACAATTCCCTTAATAGATTTAAAAAAAGACTCTACCAATCTCTCTCTTGAGGTGTTGCACTTTGGGAGGTCAAATGTAAGGAGAAAGTACGTATACAATGAATAGCAGGACCCTTAGGAGCAATGATGTACAGAGGGATCTTGGGGTCGAAGTCCATAGCTTCCTGTAATTGGCAATACAAGTAGATAGAGTGGCAAAGGTGTATAGCATGTTCACCTTCACAGGTTGAGGCATTGAGTATAAGAGTCAGGAAATCATGTTGCAGCTGTACAAAGCTTTGCATAGGCTGCACTTGGAGTAATGTGTGCAGTTCTGGTCGTCCCATTGCTGGAAAAATCTGGAGGCTTTGGAGAGGGTGCAGAAGAGGTTCAGCAGGATGCCGCCTGGATTGGAGGGTATTAAATATAAGGAGAGTTTGGACAAACTTGGGTTGTTTTCTCTGGAGCATTGGAGGCTGAAAGGCTACCTGATAGAAGTTTATAAAATTATGAGAGAAAAAAATAAGGTGGATCATCAGAGACTTCTTCCCAGGGTGGAAATGTCAAATACTGGAGGGCATAGCTTTAAGATGAGAAGAGGAAAGTTTAAGGGAGATTTACAAGGAAAGTTATTTGTATACACCGTGAGTGGTAGGTGTCTGGAACATGCTGCCAGGGGAAGTGGTGGAATCAGTCAAGATAGCAAAGTTTAAAAGGCATTTAGACAGGCACATGAACAGGCAGAGAATGGATGTCTATACACCATGTGCAGGCATATGGGATTAGTTCAAGATGGCATCATGATCGGCACAGACATCTTGGGTTGAAGGGCCTGTCCCTGTGCTATACTGTTCTATGTTCTTTGAGAAGGTGCCATGCAAGAGATTATTGAACTAAATAATGGGAGTAACTACTACCATGGACTGAGGACTGGTCCAAGATGGAGAGAAGAGAGTAGGAATGAAAAGACCATTTTTGGATTGGGAGGCTTCTTCACAGGAACATGTTGATTCTGAATTCTGACCAGCTGGCCTTCCAAAGACCTTCCAAACATTCAAATATTCTATATCAGCTGGCTTTCCCTTTCCTTTTCCTTTCAGAAATACATGCCACCTCTGTCCATTCCTGTGATTTCCAAGTGCCTTGTTACCACTTCCTTAATAATGGATTTCAGCATTTTGTCTACTAATGCCAGATTAACTGGTATATAGTTTCCTTTCTGCTCTTTCCTGCCCTTTTTTTTTTAAAAGTGGGTTTACATTCAGTACTTTGCAGTCTGTGAGAACAGTTTAAAAACTAATGGAGTTTTGGATAATGACAACCAGTAGAACTGCTGTTTCCTTAGCTGTCATCTTCAAATCCTTAGGATACAGGTCATCAAGCCCTGACAATTCATGGCCTTTCAACTCCATTAATTTCTCCAATACTAGTTTTTATATTAGTGTTAATTTATTTGCGCACAGTAAACAATCTGCTGGAGGAACTCAGCAGACGTTTTGGGTTGAAACCCTGCATCAGGCTTGCATTGAGTCATGATACAGAGTTTCGACGTTGACAATTCCTTTACCCCCACAGATGCTGCCTAACCTGCTGAGTTCCTCCAGCAAAGTGTTTGTTGTTCCAGATTCCAGCATCTCTAGTCAATTGTGTTTCTATTTGAGTGCAATGTTCATTCTAGTCTTCATCCCTATAGTGCTCCACTATTTCTGGAAGGAAAATAAAGTGCCTCCTATGAAGGCAGACATAAAATACTGGTTAGTTTTGCCTCCATTTCTTTTTGGCCAAATATACTTTATTCTGTCTTAGTCTGTAAGGGATCCACTTGAGTTTTTGCAAGTTATTTTCCTTTGCAAATGCTACAACTGATAAATTTTTATTTTTCTTGCTAGTCAATTTTCGTATTCTACCTTCCCTGTCATTAGTGCCTTTGTCCTCCCATGCAGAATTCCCAAATATTTCCCAACTTCATGCTGACGTGATTATTTGGCAATGTTCAAAGCTGTTTCTTTTGATCTAATAATATCTTTAATTTCTCTTGATAACCATGGGTGGACTACTTTTACAGCTGTTTTGTTTTGCCTTACAGAGATCCATATTAGTTGCAAACTGTATTAATTCTTTAAAAGTGAGTTTTTTAATGCTAATTTTATAAAATGTAGTTTCGTAATCTAGCATGGTCAACTTGTGTGTAATACCTTCATAGTTTGATTTATTTAGATTCAGGATCTCCAGTTTTGGGTTGAACTAAATCACTTTCAATCTTTTAGATAAGGTTCTATCATTTTATGATCACTGTAAAAGCTCCTTTAACACCCTGAGTTCATCCTCCATACCATTACTGCTAATTTGATTTGCCTGGCCTTTATGTAGATTTAAGTCCTCAATGATTATGTTATCTTTGTTACATGCCCCTTTAATTTTATGATTTATACTATTCCCCACATTGCCAATGCTATTTGAGGGCTTATAGATAACTCCCACAAAATTTTCTGCCTTTTGCTGTTAATTCCATCCAAACTGATTCAATTTCTTGATTTTCTGAGCTATAATCCTTCCACTCCATTGCCTTTATCTCATTCTTTAATATCAGGGCTGCCCCATCTCCATTTCCTTTTTGCTTATCCTTTATTCCAAACCTTGGTCATTTTGTAACTTCGTCTCTGAAATAGCTGTTAGATTGCCATGATTAATTTCTAATTGTGCCATTAATTCAGTACTGACTGCTACACACGTTCCAAGCCTTCAGTTTTGTATCTTTAGCATTTCTCTCTGCTCTTGATGTAATTAGAGGCACATTGGTGCCCTACTTGTTGCTACCCCACAGAGCATTGATTCTTCAGAGTGTTCTTGGTCCTTCAGTCTGAATGTTTGTACAGTAGGTACAAACCCCACTTCAAAAGAGATATCTACTTGGGCTACGAATCCCACTAGTGCCCCTGCAGCAAAGAATCGCCCGCAACTCAGTGTGGAGCAGCTACCTGGAAGACTGGTGTTCACTGGGCTGGGGCATTGAATGTCAAGAGTAAGTGGAAGGACATTTTTCTGTTGAAGATAATAATTTGGGGCATACAATTCACTTAACCCTTATCAGTCCATTTTGGATAATAGATATATACTCAAGTTGTGTTTATTGTATATTACAATAGTGAAAACATCTTAAAACACAATTCTTCGTAAAGTATTTTGAACATCCTGAGATGAAAGTTGGTACTAAAACGGAAAGTTTTTCCTCTTCTATGTTATTTTGATTAATTATTGGCATTTTATTTCAGTCAAAAAAGAAATGTCAAAAAAGGAAACTCAGCTGATGAAACATGGCTCTTCCAAGAAAAGTCTTCCTTCTTCCCATGAGCCTGATGAGAACCTTGTCCAAGATAATACTTCCAATTTATGTTCAAGGAGCCAGCGCCTTACCAGACCGCCACCAAAGTGGTGGGTGGTACAGCATGATGATAGTTATCTGCAAAAGGAGTTGAACACAAATTACTCGCCAGAACAGAACACCAATTTACAAGGAAGGATGGCAAAGGGAAAGTCTGCAATGTCTAAAATGAAGAAAAAGATGGTTACGAAAAGAACTTCATCTGGTCGAACAGAACAACTGGAGACAGAAGAATGTAGTTCAGAGGAGCAAAGTTTTGAGAAAGAGGTTTCTGAAAATGTTTGTTATCCACGTAATCCACCACAAGACCGTCTTACTCAAAATGTATCAATTAAGAAGCAAGGTAGAAAACAAAAGTATACTTCAGCCTCAACCAAACCAAAAAAGCGATTATTTTCAGAGGCTGAAGAAGCAAAGGCAAAACCCTTTGAAAGGCACCAGTGCAAAAAGCAAAAATCCCTTCAAAAACTGAAAGTTCGCAATATCAGTGTGCGTGGTAAAAATGAAATGGAACAAAATGAGGATTCTGATCAACTTACAGACTCTGCTCATGTTTCTCCAACTTTAAGGCAAACTAAGCACTTTGTCTCTTTATCATCCAAGCCAACTTCACAAAAACCCTTCCAAGAATCTTTAGCATCCTTCAGTACTACTTATGTTGTCAAGAGTCCACAAAGACCTGCTCACGGACATCCAGAACTTATCAAAGTTTCTTCAAGGACTCCAAATCGGGCTGTAATGAGTCCCAGAAAGTCTACCACTAGACCTGCTGATCAACCTTGTACAAGTGTACAGGTTCCCTCAGCTACTCCATATCGTGTTGCAATGAACACAAGAAGGTACCAAGATAAGTCTGTTCCTTCTCAACCTTGTGGACAGACACTAGACGAGAATGAAGAGGGTGATGAATCCAGCACCTCTGTAAAAGAGATGAGAACATTAAAACAAGGACGCCACTGTGGGGATTTGTAAGTAGGCAAACCTTTTCAAGGACTTGGATATTATAATGAATACAGTATAATCGTTCAACTTATCATTCAATAGATTTTTAGCTATTAAAGGAATGAAAGGATTTGGGGTTAGTGCAGGAAAGTGGTGTTGAGGTGAAAGATCATTTATGACCTTACTGAATGATGGAGTTGACATGAGGACTGAATGGCCCAAGTTTGCTTCTGTTAATGTTCATATGTGCACATTGGTAGATATTCTCACAGGTAGAGTTGAGAGCTACAAAATGTTATTAATCCATCTAGTTTTTAAAAACAAATTTCAGTCTGTTCATAATTTTACTAGTTTCAGCTGGTATATTAATGGATTTATTTCCTTTACTTTTAGGCCTGTTTTTAATAGGAGTGGGCCAGGGCCCACTGTGAATTATCAAGAATCTTCAGATGCAGGAGACAATAGAAATCTTGAGCGTGAAGGTATGATGGTTGAAAGTGAAAACATACTGCAGAAAATATGGTTTAATGCAAATTCAGAGAATCCTTTCGAATGAATTTATGTTATCATGTTACAGTTTTCTTTAAGTTGATTATTTTTTTCTAGCTCTTTGCTATACTACTTTGCCTAAATGGTAAATCTTTGTGTCTGAGCATGAAGTCATTGTCCTTCTACCCAGGCCCTCCTACACACACCCAACCCCACCAGTCCCCTATCACCCACTTTCTCTCCCCTCCCCCACCTACTCTATCTGCCTATCATCCACACACTCCTCCCACTGGGTCCCCTCTGCCCTCTGTTCCCATTGGCCTGTCCCACCTCCTTATTTCGTTCTATGATCCCTTGTTTTCCCCTGTACTACCTCAATGCACTGTTGTAATGGAATGATCTGTATGGAGTTTTTCACTGTACCTTGGTACATGTGATAATAACAAACCAATTTACCAATTTAAATTTACTATACTCCACCTTTTCTATCAGATTCTATCATCTGCAGCCCTTTGTTGGCTTCACCTATCCCTTCCCAGCCTCTGTCGCTATTTCTACCCTTCCCTCTCCACCTGACTCCATCTGCCAGTCATCCCTCCTCACCTGGATCCACCTATCGCTTGCCAGCTTTTGCCTCACCCCTCCCCCTCACCTCTGTATATTGGCTATTTTCCTCTGTACTTTTTCAGTCCAGATGAAGGATCTCGACCCAAAATGTCGACAGTCTATTTCTCTTTATGAAAGCTGCCTGACCCGTTGAGTTCCTCCAGCAGTTTGTTTTATGCTTATAAATTCATATAATTTATCTTTGCAAGAAGGGTAGTTTGTAATAGTTCTTTCATGGAATGGATAAATAGAAATAGAATTGTGTCAATCACTGCTTAAAATCTGCTTTACAATGCTGGCTTTCATCTTTGAATTCATGTCTAGGACAGAAAGAAATGTACTTATAGTTGGCAGGGCCTTTGTACACATCAGTGTAAAATGGACGAGTCTCAGTGACTGAAAAATTAGACTTAAGACCCAACAGCTTAAACAGATAGCAACATTTTCTCAGTTGTTGGCCTTGCTTCCAGTGAAAAATCTAAGAGGACACACAATTGACAATTTAAAATATGGGAGCATATTCAATTGCTTCAACTTCCAGTAACTCGTCAATGCACTTTTCAGGAATAAAGAAGTATCTATGAGTTTATGATTTGTTTTTGTATATAAAGCATCAGTTACTGGTAATACTATTAATCTGTGACTTCATTAGTGGGAACTTTTCCCTTCACTCAGAAACTTAGATTTAAATCCCACTGCACAACTCGACCATATAATTGAGGCTGCCAAAGATATACCAGACAACAATGCTGAAATTCACCATCATCTTAAATGCCTTTAGTCTATTGAGGAAAAGGCTATTTGAATATCAAGACTTCAGATCTGGCACAATGCTCATGGTCTACCAGGCAGCAGAGATACCTGCCCTCCTACATGCTTCTGAGACCTGGACTACCTACAGCTTGCATCTCAAGGCACTGGAAAATAACAGTAAAGTCCATTCTGCAGGCTTACAAAATGAGCACATCTTTGACAAATGAATTTCAGTATAGATAAGTGAGATGTAATACATTTTGGTAGGAATGATAAGGAGGCTTCATAACTCTTGGAAAATAAATTTCTAAATAGGGTAGAAGAGCAGAGTTCTAGCAGTTCAGATATACTAATCACTATAGTTAATAACACACATTTAATAAAGCTATAATTGAAGTGGCTGAGGCTCATTTTGCAGTGGATGGAATTGAAAAATCCATCAAAAATCAAGATGATTACTTTGAACTGGTATGAAAATTTGGTTGGATCACGTTATGCTATTTTGGTTGCCATTTTGTTAGAAGGATATTGAAGAACTGGAGATGGTGCAATAAATATTTACAAGGATAATTCAAGAGCTGTGATGCTCTACCTATCAGCAAACCATGATAAGGTCTGGGCGTGTTTCTTTGTAAAGAATCACGAGTGACCTGAGAGAGGTCTTCAAGAGTATTTAAAGATTTGATAGAATGAATGTAGGGAAGATTTGTGGAGCAATCTAAAATTAGGAATCATGAATAAAAGATGGTCACCAATAAATCTAAAAGACAAATTCAGAAGGAACCTCTTTACCCAGGGAGTTACCACTGAGTAGTTGAAACGAATAGCCAATCCGAAGCTTAGCCTCCAGCATAGAAAATTGGACAGAATGGGTTGCTTCGGACATTTTCAACCTCTCCCTGCTTCAGTCTCAGGTTCCCTCCTGTTTTAAGAAGACTGCTATCATTCCGGTACCAAAGAAAAGCAAGGTAACATGCCTGACTACTGACCAGTGGCTCTGACATCCACCATCATGAAGTGCTTTGAGAGGTTATCAACTCCAGCCTATCAGACAACCTGGACCCATTGCAATTCGCCTATCAGCGAAACAGGTCTACAGCGGATGCCATCTCCCTGGCCCTACACTCAGCTCTGGAGCATCTGGACAGTAAAGAACATACATTAGACTATTGTTTATTGACTACAGCTCTGCCTTCAATACAATAATTCCAAGCAAGCTTGTCACCAAACTCCGAGACCTAGGACTCAACACCTCCCTCTGTAACTGGATCCTTGACTTTCTGACCAACAGACTGCAATCAGTGAGGATAGGCAGCAATACCTCCAGCACGATTATTCTCAACACTGGTGCCCCACAAGGCTGCGTCCTCAGCCTTCTACTCCCTATACACTCACGACTGTGTGGCCAGATTCTGCTCTAACTCCATCTACAAGTTTGCAGATGATCCCACCGTTGTAGGCTGTTTCTCAAACAGCGATGAGTCGGAGTACAGGAAGGAGATAGAGAGCTTAGTGGAATGGTGTCATGACAACAACCTTTCCCTCAATGTAACAAAACTAAAGAGCTGGTCATTGACTTCAGGAAATGGGGCAGTGTACATGCACTTGTCTGCATCAATGGTGCTGAGGTTGAGAGGGTTGAGAGCTTCAAGTTCCTGGGAGTGAACATCACAACAGCCTGTCCTTGTCAAATCACATAGATGCCACGGCCAAGAAAGCTCACCAGCGCCTCTACTTCCTCAGGAGGCTAAAGAAATTTGGTTTGTCCCCCTTGACTCTCACCAACTTTTACCGATGCACCATAGAAAGCATCCTATATGGATGTATCACAGCTTGGTACGGCAACTGCTCTGTCCAAGACCGCAAGAAGCTGCAGAGAGTTGTGGACGCAGCCCAGCGCATCATGGACACCAGCCTCCCCTCCTTGGACTCTGTCTTTACCTCTCGTTGTCTTGGTGTAGCAGCCAGCATAATCAAAGACCCCACCCACCCGGGTCATTCTCTCTTCTCTCCTCTTCCATCAGGTAGAATATACAAGAGCCTGAGGTCACGTACCACCAGACTTAAGGACAGCTTCTACCCCACTGTGATAAGACTATTGAACAGTTCCCTTATACAATGAGATGGATTATGACCTCATGATCTACCTTGTTGTGAGCTTGCACCTTATTGCACTGCACTGTCTCTGTAGCTGTGACACTTTACTCTCTACTGTTACTGTTTTTACCTGTACTACCTCAATGCACTCTGTACTAACTCAATGTAACTGCACTGTATAGTGAATTGACCTGTACTATCGGTTTGTAAGACAAGCTTTTCACTGTACCTTGGTACAAGTGACAATAATAAACCAATACCAATACCTTTTGTTCCTATCACACTAAAAAGAAATGATTTTACCATGGATTTGCTGCTCCCACCTTTCATACTACTTATAGCTTAATGTCATGAATAATCTGGAAATAACAGATTCTGTAACACTTAGTCATTGTTGTATGCAGGTATTCCTTGGGCAGAATAATTTATTTAATTGTTTAACTTGTATCTGTTTTCAATTTAATTTTAACTTCAGTTGCATACTTCAAGTAATTCTCACTGAAAACATGTAAGTTGCTTTAGAAATAATTTCAACATTAATTGTTATCCTGAAAAAAGTTATCATGTTGTTTCCCTCCTCATCCCTAAATCTTCATAGCTAATGTTCACTAAATTCTGAATAGCTGCTTGATGTGATGAATCTATTACATAAACTTCCCTGGAATTTTTATGTTTTCAATTGTAGCAAGGCATTTGATTATGTTGAACATGTTTGCCCCCGTCCATTGTTCTGAGTCTTTTAAGCAGGTGCAGTGAGGATGGACTGTGGAAAAACAGAATAGTACTGGAGAGGAAATAAAACAAAGCAGCATGTTATTTAATATGAATACCAAAAGATGAGAATGCCTGGACCAGAAAAGGATGAGGCAGAATTCAAATGGAAAATCATAATAATCTTAGCCTAAGATATTAAGGTGATATCACCTTATTAGAAGAAAGTAAAGAGGATATGAGAAATATTAAGAAAATTAAACAAATGAGGCAGAGTTCATCTGTTATTGAACATCAAGACATCGGAACATCATCCAAAAGACTAGTGTAGGGGCAGGCGCAGAAGTGTAGCAGTAAGCGTAACGCTTTACAGTGCCAGTGACCCGGGTTCAATTCCGGCTAATGTTTGTAAGGAGTTTGTACTTTTTCCCCGTGTCTGCGTGGGTTTTCTCTGGGTACTCTGGTTTCCTCCCACATTCCAAAGACATGCAGGTTAGGAAGTTGTGGGCATGCTGTGCTGGCACCAGAAGCATGGCGACGCTTGCGGGCTGCCCCCAGAACACTACGCAAAAGATGCATTTCACTGTGTGTTTTGATGTACATATGACTAATAAAGATATCTTGCCTTAATCAAAATTTTAAAAATTGCAAATGTTGGAAATCTGAAATAAAAACAGAAAAATGCTGGAAAAACCCAGCAGGTCAGGCAGCATCTGGGGAAAGAAAAACAATTAACGTTTTGGGTTGAAAACTCTTCATTAGACCCTTATCAATTTTCAGTTTTTATTAAAATAATAGTCATATTGTTTCCAAGTATTCCTGGCCAGAATAGACAGAAGTGAAGCAGGCACTGAAGAATTCAGAAGAATGTTTATACCAGGAGAAGCAGTGATGTCATGCATGATTAAGATAATGAAAGATAAAGATGTTACTGTTTGACTAAAGTAAGAATAGAAAGAACACTGGTTTTCCTTCTAGTATTATATAGATGTGAAAACTGGATTTAATGAAGGAATGAGAACATGACAATTCATTGCATGACAATGGTGACACTGCAGAAGATTGCTCAAAATCCCACAGACATCAAGATGATCAGCCATTTGGTTTTAGGCCAAATTAAGGCTGCTAATTCCACCAAGATGCTCAAGGAGAAATTGTCATACTTTAAACCTCAAATATGGAAAACAGTTAAACAGAGAAAACAATTATGTTGGTTAAATGGAAGGAAGAAGAAGGAAAACAGCGATCAGATTGGATAAAAGGAATCGAGTAAGCCCTTAGCATGTTTTTGCAGCCACTCTATGATGTACTTAGTGATCGGCCTGATTTAAACACACGGATGAGGACATAACATGCGATGCAATGCATGAGTTGATCCTTGCGTAGGATGATATTGGTTTATTATTGTCACTTGTACCGAGGTACAGTGAAAAACTTGTCTTGCATACCGATTGTACAGGTCAATTCATTACACAGTGCAGTTACATTGAGTTAGTGCAGAGTGCATTGATGTAGTACAGGTAAAAACAATAAGTACAGAGTAAAGTGTCATAGCTACAGAGGAAGTGCAGTGCAGGTAGACAATAATGTGCAAGGTCACAACAAGGTAGATTGTGAGGTCGTATAAGGGAACTGTTCAATAGTCTTATCACAGTGGGATAAAAGCTGTTTGAGCGGGTGTTATTTGCCTTCAGGCTCCTGCCTGATGGGAGAGGAGAGAAGGGAGAATGACCCAGGTGGGTGGGGTCTTTGATTATGCTGGCTGCTTCACCAAGGCAGTGAGAGGTAAAGACCATGGAGGGGAGGCTGGTTGCTGTGATGCTCTGGGCTGTGTCCACAACTTTCTGCAGTTTCTTGCAGTCCTGGGCAGAGCAGTTGCCATACCAAACCGTGATGCATCCAGATAGGATGCTTTCTATGGTGCATCGATAAAAGTTCGTGAGTGTCAAAGGGGACATACCGAATTTCTTTAGCCTCCTGAGGAAGTAGAGGTGCTGGCGAGCTTTCTTGGCAGTGGAGTCTACGTGATTTGACCAGGACAGACTATTAGTGATGTTTACTCCTAGGAACTCGAAGCTCTCAACCCTCTTGACCTCAGCACCATTAATGTAGAAAGGTAAGATAACATCGAAACACACAGTAAAATGCATCTTTTGCATAGAGTGTTCTGGGGCAGCCCGCAAGTGTTGCCTTGCTTCCGGCGCCACGGCTTACTATGGTGGTATCATCTGCAAACTTGTATATGGAGTTAGAGCAGAATGTAGCCACACAGTCAAGAGTATATAGGGAGTATTGGAGGTGTTGCTGCCTATCCTCACTGATTGCGGTCTGTTGGTCAGAAAGTCAAGGATCCATTTACAGAGGGAGGTGTTGAATCCCAGGTCTTGGAGTTTGGTGACAAGTTTGCTTGGAATTAGTATTGAAGGAGGAGCTGTAGTCAATAAACAATAGTCTAACGTAGATGTCTTTACTGTCCAGATGCTAATGATAGGGAAAGGATATGAGCATCAGAGGTTTTGATTAACTGAAGTTTATGGAAAATGAAGCACATGCAATTACCCTAGAGAAGATTGAAGTAGTCTAACTGCATGATACTAAGACAATTTGTTGGAGCAGATCATGTTATCCATTTGTTGCTAGATTAGCTGCACGGAAAAGTAAAGTTAATTGTAAATGGTTTTGAGCACATCATTTTTTTATTGCTGCATTTTCTCCTTGATACTCTGAATGAATAAGGAGAAAATGGGTAACATAATTTAAATTTGCTTTGTACAGAAGAAATAGCTGTTGGTCTACACAGATGAGCGTGCTCCAAGTTTATGATGCTTAATTGATGTTGCCTTTGGTTTCTTGGTCTGCATAAAAAAAATCAATAAAGTTAATAATTCAATAAAGGTGAGTATAATTTGAATGACTATTTCTCTTTCCAGTTTCCATAGGTAAATATACTGCCATCCAAATGTGATTGAGGGATTCACTGGCACATGGTCTCTTTTACGTTTTCCTTCATATAAGAGCATGTAAATGAATCTTGTCCAAATGTTGACTATCTGTAATGCTTTGTTCTGGTGTGTTGTCATTGTTTTTCTCTAGTGAACATCACTTAATTTTGTTCCTTGCATGGCTAGAAAGGTTACACATTGTATAGAATCTTTGGTCTTTTGTAGGTTTTATCAAATTTGAATATTTACTGTGTTTTCATTTCTGTATGTTCTGGAAGAGCAAGGGCAGTAGTCATTCTGGGCATATAGGTTGAAACTCTCCAGTTCATTCTATGCTGTGGCTACTCCAGTAGTCTGGCATGTTTTGAATCTGTAGTACAGATCTGTACTAATAAACTACTTCTAAGATCTAAAATTAAGATCTGTACTAATTTGTTGCTAATTAACCTACCAATGCAACTTTTGCAATCTCAGTCAACATTTCTGACTTTCGGTTACAGACAGTTCTTGGAACCCTTGTGTGACCTGGGGAGTGTATCTGCTTAAAATAAAGAACAGTTTTCCTGCTTGGAGGAAAATGATCGGGGGCAATTTCTGTGGTCTGGACTTTCTGTGGTCTGGTACCAGTCAAGTCCCAAGGGTACTGGACTGAAGAGTTTCAACCTGTACTATCATCTGCAAGTTTCCATTCAAGTTCCAAGTTTTTTCTAATGGAAAATCACTGTTCATTGTGAGGTCAAAATCCAAGAAGTGCTTTTATAATAGTGGAAATACTTTTAATGTAAGAATTGCAGCTTTTTAAGGAAGGAGCTAAACATAACCTTTTCAAGAGCAATTAGGGGAAGAGGATTCAAATACTTGCTGTGCCGTAAAACCGTATATCTCCTGAGCAAGTATGAGAAACATGTTTTTATTTTGCTGCAGTTTACCTGCAATTGGGTAAACTAGCACAAAATAACATGAAATGTTTGAATAAACCGCATTCAACACAGCATTCTTATGAACTTAAAACCATTGTGCTAAAATCTGGCTCTGCCCCAAAAATTGGCCGTATCTCCACCTTTACAAGTTTCCGCTTGCTTATTGCAGATCTCCTGGTATCGATTTTCTGGTAAGTGATGAACTGATACTCGGGGATGACGCCCAGAGTGATGACAAAGTCTTGTGTGGACAAATTGGGAGCCAGAATAAGCTTTATCCACAAAATAGTTGGGGGGAAAAAACCTGGCAAACTACAGTCAAACCTGTCAAAATTTGAAATGTTCCTGAATCCCCAAAATCTATTAAAGGCCAATCAAACATTAAAACATCTCAATTATTGAACAATGAAAAATTAAACTCAACATAAAGAACACTTAACACAATCAAACACAATTAATTCAAAAAATGTTACCTAATACCTTTCCATTCTTAGCCATTTATCTCTATTCAGATTTGCAAATGCATGTGCTGTTGCTAGTGTATGTTTTTCAGGTGGATTCTCTTGCATAAGTGGTGGAGAATTATTGCAGCTTCCTGGTCTGCTGCTGTATTCCATAAGGCATCCAATGTTAGAGCATAGACAGGAATTTAACAAGTTTCGGACATAATATATTGCCATGCACATATGCAGGAATCCTACACTTGGTGGCACTTGCAAGGAGAATTGGGCCAAAGTTCATCAGATTTGTCTGGACCTTCTAAATATTTATGAGAACAATTTTGGAATGTTGCAGTCCTATTCAAGCTGGTTCAGATACAAGTACATTAGTAATCCCAATTGTCTGGATATTCAGGAGGTGTTTTAGAAATTGGAACTCTGCTGATCTACCTGTGTTATTTCTATGCAGGTAGGACTTGCACAGATGTAGGACTTGAGTAGCCAAGGGTACTCCATCAGCACCTCCTAAACTAACAACCTGTACCACCTAGATGAACCAAGGGAAAGAGGCGCATGGGAATACCATCACTTGCAGGTTTCCCTCCAAGTCGCACACCATCCTGACCTGGAAATATATTGCAGTTCCTTCATTATCGCCGGGTTTAAATCCTGGAACTCCCTACCCAGCAGTCCTGTGGGAGTACCTCCACTAGAAGGACAGCAGGGCTTCAGGAAGACGGCTCACCACCACCACCTCAATGGCAATTAAAGATGGGCATTAAATACTGACCCTACTTGTGATACCCATGTACAGTAAGTGAATGAAAGAAAGATGGTTATATTGCATTCCACAGCTCATTGAGTGTCTTGTATCTCAAGGGGCTGAACCAAGTTAACAGTGTGAAACAAGCATTTCCTTTAGACTACCGAGTAAATAGATAATATTTGTTAACGTCTCAATAACAAGTACAGTCCTTTAGAGTATGACTTTGGGCCAAGTCACAAAACCAGTAATTGAACTGGTTCTCCTAAATATAAATACATTTCTGGTCTGCTATCCACAATATAAGCTTGAGGTTCCAAAACTTATTTTTATTGCTGCTCACCACTTCACAGAGATTTGTCTTTTTTTCTGCAATCGCTCCCCAATTCTCTACTGTAATTATAAGCGTTGACCTGGATTTTGCTTGGATTTGCTTTGAAAATGCTGGTAAATTTGAGACCTGTGCAAATCCAGAAAATCCAGAACTGGCACAGGAGATTTTCCCTGCTATGCTATGCTGTTAATGGATCTTAGGAGTGACAGACTGGACAAGTTTCTGAGCCTTGTAAGAAGTTGGTAGTACAGGTTTTAATTTCCTTAAATTTCCTAGATTTGGGGAAGGCTCCCTTAGATTAGAAAACAGCAATAGAAAGAGGGAACTACAGGGCAGTTACCTTAACAAGTCATGGGGGAAAATGTTGGAAACTTCAATGTACTTCAAAAAAAAATTCAAGCTAATCAGAAAAAATTAATGTGGTTTTGTGAAAGAGAAATCATGTTTGACCAACTTATTAGAGTACTTCGAAGAATGAACATGTTGCAGGTAAAGAGGAAGTGGTTGATGTACTATATTTAGATTTTGAGAAGGCATTTGATAAGGTGCTACATCAAAGGGTATTTTGAAAAATAGAATCTCATAATCTAGGAAATTACATTATAGCCTAGATAGAAGATTGGGTAGTTAACACAAATCATTAGACATAAATGGGTCTTTTTTTCTGGTAAGCAAAAGATAACAAGTGGTGTACCTCAGGGATCAGTGTTGGGGCCTCAACTTTTTACAGCAATGCACAAAAAGTGCTGGAGGAACTCAGCAGGTCAGGCAGCATCAATGGAGGGAAATAAACAGTTGACGTTTCAGTGTGAGACCCTTCAGGACTACAAAGGAGGAGGGCAGAAGCCAGAATAAGAAGGTGGGGGGAGGGGGAGGAGCACACACAGGCAGGGGATAGGTGAGTCCAGCAGAGAAGGGGAAGGTAGGTGGGTGGGGGAGGGGGAGAAGATGTAATAAGCTGAGAGGTAATAGATAGAAGAGGCAAAGGGTTGAAGAAGGAATCTGGTAGGAGAGGACAGTGGACCATGGAATAAAGGATGCGGGAGGAGAGGAGATGGGCAGGTCATCAGGGCGGGGGAAGGGAGCCACAGGAATAAGGGAAGACAAAGGAGGGGGGGAGAAAAAGAGGGCATGGGGTTACCGGAAGTTAGAGAAATCAATGTAGAGGCCATCAGATTTGAGACTCCCAAGGCGGAATATGAGCTGTGTCCGCCCTCATGGATAGACATGTCAGTATGGGAGTGGGATGTGGAAGTGAAGTAGGTGGTCACTAGCAGGTCCTGGCTGTTGCGACAGACGGAGCGAAGGTGCTCGACGAAGCGGTCACCCAATCTACATCAGGTCTCACTGATGTACAGGAGGCTGCACCAGATGCATTAAGTGACACCCTTGGACTTGCAGGTGAAGTGCTGCCTCACCTGGAAGGATTGTCTTCGGATCCTGAATGGTGGTGAAGGAGGAGGTGTAGGGACAGGTGTAGCACTTGGTGCGTTGCAGGCATAAGTGCTGGGGGGTTATCAGTGGAGAGGGATGAGTGGACAAGGGAGCCATGGAGAGAGCGGTCCCTTCGGAAAGCGGTGAGGGGAAGATGTGTCTGGTGGTTGGATCCCGTTGGAGGTAGAGGAAGTTGCAGAGAATGATGTGTTGGATACAGAGGCTCTTGGGGTGGTAGATGAGGACAACGGGAACCCTGTCCCTGTTATGTCAGCGGGGGGAGGGGGAACCTCTTCTGCACCCTCTTTAAAGCTTCCACATCCTTCCTGTAATGTGGCAACTAGAACTGCACACAATACTCCAAATGTGGCCTAACCTGGATTCGAGACTGGGCATGGGTTGGTAGATGAGTTATCTTACCAGCTGCTGAAGCCTTCTAAGTTAACACCAGTATATCCTCTTTTGTTTTGAGGAGAAGCAACTAAGAATAAAGAAATTTGAATTAAACAAGACCTGCAGTAGCTCTGTATAGACTCTCTTTTTAGAACTGGAAGTACAATTCTTAGGTTTTCTAAGTAGTATATGGAGAATCTATTAATGATGTTCAATTATGCTATCATATCGAGCAACTTTTTAAATACTTGCTTCATCATCTTTTGATTTTATTCTGAAAGTGCAAAATTTATATATTTTTTTTCTTCCAGATTGTTCAAGGAGGGGAAATTTGTTGATGTTAATTCTTTTTGCATATATTTTGAATTCTGGATTAACCAGATCACAATATTACATAGAAATTACCATATGGAAATTAGCTGTTTAACAAAGCCACCTCACAAGAACAAAGTCAGTGTACTTGTCATTGAATCCTGGAAAACACTTAATTGCAGTGGACCTTCCTGATCAGATATTGACTGGCCTGACATGATTGAATGCTCTTTAAGAGTCTCTGCTCTTCTTTCTCTGCACTGGAACAAATAACTAACCCATCAATAAAAGTACATTTTTATTGGTACACAAAATAAACAAGTTTGTAAATTTTTTTTTAGAAAAATTGAAGGATGCGGTCTTTGTCTATCTGATGTGTGACATGTAGTAGATCTTCCTTTAGTGAACAACATCTATCTTGGTTTTAGTTGTGTATTAGTTCTGGGTCTTTAATGGTGTATTCTAAAATATTGTCATGTTAATGATATTATAAGGTATTTCAATTTTCATATTGATTTAATTCTGTTTTATGATTTGAATAGTTTATAACTCTGAGAAGAAGCCATCTGAAGCAGAGCAAAGTTTGAAATCAACCCGTGTGTGGAGCGAAAAGGAAAGCAGTGAAATATTTGTAGGTTGGTGTCCTTATGTTGAACTTTTTGGTTCTAGTAGATTTAAGAAGATGTTTTTCAATTTGCACTTGCATTAAGAAAAATGCATAAAATTGTGATAAAATTATAATTGAAGTACAGTGGTGGGTGAGGAGTTTGTTTCTGTGGTTTTCTTGGTCTAATTGTAGTTGGGTTTGATGAACACGGGCAAGTATTTATCAAAGTGCTACTTTATACATTCTGAGAGCTTTCAACTCTAACCTTCACACAAAAATGAATAGGTTGTTATTGGAACAACAGGAAAGATGGCAACTTATAAAAATGTAAATTAGGACCTCTAGTTGTCATGTGCCAATTGCTTATCTCTAACTGCATAGAAACTTTTTTATAGCTACTTTCATTTGAAGAAGTAGATTGTTAAGGTACAAGAATAATGCTAATTGTGATAAAATTATAATTTCAGCACAGGGGAAGGCAATTTGTTCCAATGTGCCTGTACCAGCTTTCCATCAGAGTTACTTTGTCCAATCTGATTTCACTGCTCTTCTTTTGTACTCTTTTTAACCAACTGCTTCTTACAAGCATTATTCCAAAGGTCACTTGCAATTTCGACACTCCAGTAACTATGATACCTCATATTTCATACTGTCATCAAATGTTGATTTTTTTTCCATGGCCCAGTCAAATGTAAAAAAATTGGTGAGATTCCAGTACAGATCCATTGTTCACTGTTAGTTGAATCTTGCCAAGCTGAGTAGCAGCAATTTATTCCTATTCTTTATTTGCCTGCCTTCGGTCACTTTATCTTGTCACTGGAACATAAATGTCATGGGCCTTAAAAGTTTGAACAAGTTAATTGTATAAGGTATTAATATTCATTTTGAAAATCTAACTATGCCATGCACTTTAAAAATCATCTTTTTCTTGCACTACTGCTGTAAATTGCACTGATTAATATTATTCCTCATTGTGCTGCTGTTAATCTGAGATTAATTTGCATACAGTTGGCTGATCCCGTTCCTAATTTTTCAACAGTTTTACTATTCAAAGCCGGTTCTTTGCATTAGTTCTTTCTTCAGATTAGTGATGCTATTTCATCATTAACTTTTCTAAGTTCTTTTCAGTGTAGAACCCCAGGCTTGTGACTTACTAACCTGAGATTCATTCCAAATACTTTTTAGTACAACTTTTTTTTATGTACTTAAAATATACACTTATTTTAGCAGTGCTTAGAAAGTCAGCTGCTGGTTATAGAATGCATATTGTTGCTGCTTGAAACAATTTATTTAAGACTGCATTACTTTTTTTTACACTTTGGTCATCATCTTTTGGCTTTGGTCAGTTGTATTAATGGGAAAATCTACACACAGCATGGAAATAGAAAGCAAATAATTGTTTGAAAGTAAATTAAAAATGTACAACTAAAGGATTTAAGCATGAATAATAGATCAATGTTTATTCTCTTGTGCCCAGCAATGATCATTTTGAATCTGATGTCAGTACCTTCTAATTGTTTTGTTTTCTTTTCCTTTCTTTAGACTGTGTTAAAACTTCAGAAATGTGCAATTTCTTCTATCCCTTAAGGACAGAGTATGATGATAATAGGTCCATTGCCATCTGCAAGAGTTTAAATTGGAAAACATTTTCTTGTGGCAAACTTGTATTGGGACCATACAAAGAAAAGGGTTGTCAGATGGTTTATAAAGATACCATGGTGAGTAAATTTTCCCATTTGAAGCTTTGTGTGGTATTTGCTAACCATGGTTGCAGATGATAAGAGATACTGAAGTGAGGTAGTCAATGAGGAGGTTGGAATACGTTCTTTGAATGGTAACTTGGCCAGAAACAAGGAAGGTTAAATGTGTTAATGGAGCCTGCTGTGATGCATTTTGTTAGGAAGAATAAGAAGGGACAATAAGTAATAAAAATTGCAGCTTTGATACATTATGGAAACAGAGATTCAGGTAGGTATGTATGCAAATATTTGAAGGTTGATACATAAATTAAGAAGACTTTTTTTTCCAAACAGAGGGATCCTTGGCTTTATTAAAATTGGCAAGGATATCCACCTCACTTGTGCCATGATTGGTACCAATGACTTTTGGGCTGACTTCTCAACAAATCTGCTCTGTTATGTCCATTAGACTCACTGCAATATTGGTATTGGTTTATTATTGTCACTTGTACTGAGGTATAGTGAAAAACTTGTCTTGCATATCAATCGTACAGGTCAATTCATTACACAGTGCAGTTTAAATGAGTTAGTACAGAGTGCATTGAGGTAGTACAGGTAAAAATAATAACAGTACAGATTAAAGTGTCACAGCTACAGAGAAAGTGCAGTGCAATAAGATGCAAGGTCACAACAAGGTAGATCATGAGGTCAGAGTCCATCTCATCGTACAAGGGAACCATTCGATAGTCTTGTTGCAGTGGAATAGAAGCTGTCCTTAAGCCCCGTGGTATGTGCCTTCAGGCTCCTGTATCTAATAAAGTATCACAATAAAGTGAGTGTCGATGGTTTCAAGGATCTGCAAAGATAGTTCTTCTTGGCCAGTGCCTTCTAAGTAAATGGCAACCTTCATTTAATGGGAGCAGCAGAGTGCCCACAGCATCTGAACTGCCCTGAAGTCCACCATAATTATCACATGATGAGACTGTTGGCTTCTCTACCAGACTGGTCTGCTGGGACTGACCAGGAGACCCAGGAGTTAATTAACTATAAATATAGCACACTCTTGGTGCCTCAAGAGAAAAGTTACAGCTCTAAAGGCACCTGATAGTCAAGGTCCAACAGAAAACCCACAAACTAAAGAACAGGTAGGTGAAAAGAGATCCAACAATCTGCTGATAACCATGATATGCACAGATTCTTTAATGCTGTCAAGATTCTCAATGGCCTAAATACCCAAGGATCCACCCAGCTGAGAGCCAAGAATGGATGAAAGGTTATAAGAGACAGGGAGGCAGTCAGCACCTGCTGGAAGCAGCACTTTGAAGAACTTCACAACTATGAATCTATCCTTGAAAAAAGTGACATAATTTCAGAGCAAGTCCAGCCATTTTGCTGACCTAGATTAACAGAATGTCAAAAACAGAAAAACAACAAGGCCTTGAGAGCAATGGGTATCCCTGCAGAAGTTTTAAAATCTGGTGGAAAGGAAATTCAATAATAAATTCTCAACCTCATCTCCCATGTCTGGAAAGGGGAAGAACTGCCAGGAGATCTCAGAGATGCTGTAATTGTAAATATCTTAGAGGACAAAGCAAGTTGTGGTAATTATAGAGGGTTCTCTGTGCTGTCTACCAAAGGGAAAGTAATTGTTTAAATCTTACTCAACTGCCTTCTCCCAGTGTCTGAGAGGCTGCTCCCTTGATTGACTTCTGCCCACTTGGAGGCACAATGGACATGATCTACAACACCAAGAGAAATGCAGGGAGTAGCGTAACAATTATGCATGGCCTTTCTTGACTTAATAAAAAAAAACTTCTGACGCCGTCAGTTGAGAGGTGCACTGGAACATATGAAATTTGGCTATATGCAGAAATTTGTCTACATTTTATATCTGTTATATGAAGACATGAAAGCCACGATTGTAATCAACAGGTGAACAACAAACATAATCTCAGTGCAGACTGGTGTTAAAGCATCAGAGTGATAGTATAGACTTGTTTATCTCAGTCTTTCTTGCCACAGTACTACATCTTGCTTCCCCTCTAACAAGTTTTCCATTAGAGTGGAGCTAATTTACAGGGTGAATAGGAAGCTATTCAACCTCAGGTGCCTCCAGTCCAGAAGCAAAGTCATTCCAACCTTGGTCATCAAGCTACAGGATGCAGATGATGCTTGTGTATGCACGTGTTCAGATGTCGAGCTATAAATCATTACCAAATCATTCATTCAAGTGTACAAGAGAACGGGCTAACATGTAGCAAACATAACCCAAATGTCCTGTGTCAACCTGCCCTCACAGTGCAACTACAGCCTCCAACAATAAAGGTCTGTGACAAAACCCTGAAAAATCTGCAGGACTTCGATATCTTCGGAGCCATTTCACCATGAATGCAGATGTTGGTGATGAACTTTATCATTACTTTCTGTGGGACAGTCTAAATAAAAGTATCTTTGAAGATAAAGATTTCAAACGCAGCACATAACTCATGGTCTATAGGGCAGCTGTGAGCCCAACCCTCATGTATGCATCTGAGTCTTGAGCTAGCGAGAGCAGGCACCTCAAAGCACCATCTAGAGTTATCACCAATGCTGTCTTCAAATTCACAGCTAGGACAAGCAAATCAACGTCAGTGCCCTCTACAAGGTCAACATTTCTAATTGCAGCTCAATTACACTCATTTGGCTCCACTGGGGAGGCCATATCATTCAAATGTCTGACAGCAGATTCCTCAAATAGGCACTTTCCTCCAAGTGTTGTCGCACGAGGGGATTCCCAGGTGATGAGAGAAAATTATTCAAAGACATTCTTGTTGTCTTCTTGAAAGTGTAACAACACCAGCAACTCATAGGAATATCCGATTAATGACCACTTAAAATAGAGATGGGATTCAGAATCCTGAATTTCTTCATTGGTAGCAGGTAGCACACAGAAGTCCTAGAACATGGAGCAGTACAGCAGAGGAATAGGCCCTTTGGCCTACAATGTCTGTGCCAAACATGATGCCAATTTAAACTCCACATCTGCCTGCACTTTGTCCATATCCCTCAATTCCCTACCTGTTCATGTGTCTATCTAAATGCCTCTTAAATATTGCTATTGTATCTGCTTCCACCATTTGGCAGCGCATTCCAGGCACCTACCACCCTCTGTAAAACAAAAACTTGCCATGTAAATCTCCTTTAAACAGGCCCCCTCCCACCTTAAAGCTATGCCTTCTAGTATTTGACATTTCTACCCTGTGGGGGGAAAAAACTGACTACCCTATCCAATGCTTTTCATACTTCTATATATTTCTATTAGGTAGTCCCTCAACCTTCGACACTCCAAAGAACACAATCCAAGTTTGTCCAGTCTCTCCTTATAGCTAATACTTGCTGCTCCATACATCCTCCTGGTGAACCTCTTCCACACCCTCTCCAAAACCCCCACTTCCTTCCTATAATGCAGTGACCAGAACTATACACAATACTCCAAATGTGGCCTAACCAAAGTCCAGCATAATGTTCTTGGGGAAGAATTTGTGTAGAGTACAAAAGCAAGGAAGTTAAATTATTTTATAAAATATTCGTTAGGCATCTTGTGGAATATTGTTTGGTTTGAGGACCATAATTTAGGAAGGGTGTATTGAAGTCTTAGAGGAAAGCTTTGGCAGGATTGTACCAGCAGTGAAAGACTTTGGTTATGAGGAGTGACTGGGGAAGTTGTTCTCTGTGGAGAAGACAATGTTAAGCGATTTGATGCCACGGCTCAAAATCATTAATGGTTTTGATAGAGTAGATAGAGAAAAACTGCTTCCATTGGCAGATCTGTTTGGTACTCAAAGGACATGGATTTCTTGGCCAATCGCTTTAAATCTGAGCTGACAAGAGACCATTTATTTGTATACAGAGTTGTGAATTGGATTCCATTGGTCAAAATGGTGGCATAAGCAGAATGAGTGGTCACATTGTAAAGGAATTTGCATATGTTCTTGAGGGGCAAAATACAGACTAGGGGAAGAACAGAGTAGAACTAGTTGGATAATTCTGCCACCAGGATGACGAGCTATCTGGCCACTTCCTATGCTTTATCACCTTATGATTCTGAACTGCAGTACAAATGTTGTTCACTTTAAGTAAAAAAATCTATTGTTATGTAAGAGCATATTTGGTCTCCATCATTTTGCTGTGGCAATTTTCATATTATGTAGTTAACAATGACGGGCCTGCCAGCATATCAGAAGTCCTAATATGGTCAATAATAACCTTCATGAAAGGAAATAATTCTGTTTTATTCAAGTTATATTTACGTGATTTAATCTCACTGTGCTTTCTGTGGTGGATTCGCTAAACTTCTTGTCAGCATGTTAAGTTCTTTGATGGGCTGAGCTGGATACCAATCTGATTTATTGTCAAAGTCAAGTTTATTATCGTATGCACAAGTACATTAATGGATGTACTTATGCATATGAAAAACTTACTTGCAGTAGCATCACAGGCACATAGCATTAGCAATACAAAGTTCACAAGAAAAATATAAATTATGCAAAAAAATACAAAGTCCATTGTAGTGCAAAGAGATCAAAGTGGTGATAGTGTTAATAAGGTAGTGATCAGGGTTGTGCAGGTTGGTTCAAGAACCGAATGGTTGAAGGAAGTAGCTGTTCTTCAACCTGGTGGTGTGGGGCTTCAGGCTTCTGTACCTCCTGACCGATGGTAGCTGTGAGAAGATGGCATAGTCCGGATGGTGGGGATCTTTGATGATAAATGTTGCCTTTTTGAGGCAGTGCCTCGTACATATTTTAGATGGTGGGGAGAGATGTGCCCATGATGTATTGGGCTGGTCCACTACTTTCTGCAGCTTCTTGTGTTCCTGCGCATTCAAATTGCTGTACCAGACCATGATGCAACCAGTCAGGGTACTTTCAACAGTGCATCTGTAGAGGTTTGTTAGAGTGTTCGGTGATATGCCAAAGCTCCTTAACCTTCTAAGAAAGTAGAGATGCTGGCACGGCTTCCTTATGTGCTGGGCCCAGGACAGGTCATTTTACTGAAACACATAAACCCTTACAGGTTTTTCTTCAATACTAGTGTGTTTAATGTGAAGTTAGCACCACTTTGAAAACTGCCCAGGCCATTTCAAACTGAGTCGTGCCTATCTTTTAAGCTCCAGTGTTTGAACCTTCCAATTTTCCATTTGAAATCCAGCACTTAAATAGTGTCTGTGGTTATTTAAATAGTCACATTGCTTTCTAGTTTTTCAATATCAAATATTCTAAAGGTTTCTAATGGTACTTATGAAAGCATTGATTATTTTAAACTGTGCAAAATAGAAGCATAGTGTGGTTCAGCACTTGATTTCTAGATGGCAAACTTTCAGGCTGTCCTCATTGGTGTTTCTAAAATCGCAAATTCATGCTTTCTCTGATTGGTGAAGCTGCCACATTAATGTTTGATATTTTTGGATTTAAAGAAAGTTTCTTATGTCTTTTTTGCCTGAATCAAACTTTGTTTTTGATGCACGCTAATTATATTACAGATATTTCACATCCTAAAGGGTGATTTGGGCATTACAATATACCGTACAACATACCGTCTCAAAGAAGGGGATTACTTCTTTGTGCCATCAGGTAAATGGTCTTTTATTTTTCTAATTTATCTCAATGCAAGTCTTATAAGTTGCCGCTTTGTTTAATATTATGATCATTGAAGTTCCAGGCATACACAATATACACATACTGATGAGTCTTCGAGTGTGTATTATATGTATTGTAATCCACACGAAATGAAACATGCCATATTAAATTCCATTTCTCTAAATTATAAGGGAGGTATTATTCACCAAGGAGTGAAATAGCAGTAACTAAAACAGAAAATCGATTTTCTGTTGTTATAGAGTCATAGAGTTCTACAGCACAGATATGGGCCCTTCAGCCGACGATGTCATGCCAAGCTTTTTGTCTAACTTTGGATCTAATTAACCAATTCAACTTGAACCCCATGTACCTCAACCTTCTGGACCAGCCTACCATGCAGGATCTTGTCAAATGCCTTACTAAAGTCAATATACCCTGCCTTCACAATCTTCTTAATTATCTGTTCAAAAAACTCAATCAAGTTGGTGATGTAAGATTCTCCCCCACAAAGCCATGCTGACTATCCCTAATCAGCCCCTGCCTTTCCAAATATACATAAGTTGTATCCCTTAGGATTTTCTCCAATAATTTCTCTGCCACTGACTTAAGGCTCACTAGCCTTTTGTTATCTGGCTTGTCCTGCTACCCTTCTTGAATAAACCACTGCCTTCCCCATGGTGAATGCAGATGAGAAATTTTCATTTCAGATCTCGTACACATTGCCTAGCTCCATACATGGATTACCCCTTTTCCTCTTGATGATGATATAATTGTAATTGCAATTGGTTAAATCAATAGCCAAGTTAACTGAGCCCATCAGTATTGTTAGCATGTGTATTACATATATTAGTGTAAAAGATTTCAAATGATGTCTACAGATATAATTAAATTGCTCATATATTTGAAAGGTGGATAGGCTGGAATGTGGTTGTCAACCCATCCAGGCAATTTAATGTCAAATAAATTTTCAATTAATATATAAAAATTATCTTGTCTTATCGACATAGATCTATTTTCCATTTTATAGGTAATACCTACAATGTTACAAATCTTCAGGACACTGATGCAGTTCTGCTTTTCACACAATTGAAAGGAGCCAAAATGGAGTAAACAATATCAACAAGGAACAATTTTTGATGCCTATAATTATTTTGTACATTTGGACTGTATTTCAGAATAGTTTTGAGTATTTTGGAAAGGTATTTTACTTCAAAAATCTGTGTACAGTGGAGTTGATGTATCAGACTCATCACTTGTAATAAAAAACTAGTTTGTGCCATTTATTAGAATAAACGTGAGTATTTTTGGAATTGTCGAATTGTCTGCTTTGAAATATACCATTATTATGTACACTTTGCAAATTTTTATCTGCATAATACACTTTGGAATAAAGACTGATTAATGATTGTAATTAGGGGAGAAACTGAAACCAAATTTCAGGAGATAAGTACAATCAGTGGTTCCATTTACAACCATTTAGCTTTAACAATGAAAGATGAATTTCTTGCTGATATGCAATGGAATTTATTGTATATTTATGTAATTCAGCAAGTTAGTGCTATAAATTTCTGTAAGGAAATAGAACAAAATTGGACTCCAAAAGTTAGTTGACTTTCAGCAAAATAGTCTCAGCAAAAGGCCCAAGAAAAGTATTTGAGTAGAAGAGGATATATTTAGTTATGGCAATGATGAGGAGATATACTCAACAAACCATTATTTTTCTGGGTCTTGTACTGCAGTTCCCTCTGTCAAGACTGTCCAAATTCATTTTTAATTTTTCAGTTAAGGGGCAGGGGAAATTTCTGTTTTGAATAGTACATAATGGTTTGAGATTGGTACTTGCACAGATAATTCATTGGATTAGAAAAAGGGATGATGTAAAACAGTTGATAAAAGTAAGTTTTGTTCCCCTTCTCTCTTTCTCTCCTTATTTGTAGTTATGCTATTAATATAACTGGACATCTTAATTGTTTATAACTCTTAGAATTAAAACTGTACTCTTATTTTTATAAATCTCTGTACAGGAAACAAATTTACTTCAATATTTTTCTTCTTTTCAACTGTAGTAAATGAGTAGTTTTACCAATATAAAGAAGAATATTTTGTAAACTGAAACGTACTTGTAACAACTCTTAAGTTTTTGTCAAAAAAAGTTTGAATTTCAAAAACCTGGGGAAGCTAAAAAGATGCTGAAATACATGTGTATAAAATAATCTTCAGTCCAGCTGGAGAATATTTGCAGGAAAAGCAATTTTCTCTGGTGCTTTCTTAAAAAAAAATCCTGCACTTGGAATTAACAAATAATGATTTTTCACTGCTGAACTCCAGAAGTACTTTCATTAATCTGCGATCTTGCATCATGATGGTACTTCTTCATGTAGCAGGAATTTCTTCCCCCATTTCTTGCTCTGGTTCAACACAATTGTGTGTTTCCTTGGATAAAACTGACTGAAAAGCATACCTGTTAAGCAGTTTCCATCATTGGCAGCAGTGACAGGACTACTGTCTGCTCAGGATTCATCCAGTTTCAACTCATGAAACTCACCATCCTTCATCAAGTTGAAAACTTTTTAATTGTATTTTTACTGGCTCGCTAAAAAATAATTTTTTCCTCAAATTCATCATGACCCATTTAATTATCTCACTGAATTTACATTCAGTGTCCTAAAATTTTGTTTCTTTCGTCTGAAATTTGTATTGCTGTGGTTTCCTGCATGGAGTGACTCTCAGTGTCTAAGAATGTGTCATTAACAACCTTTACAACTGGGAGTCATTCTTTGGCAGAATGACATGCTGCATCTGAAAATATTTTGATTCTTTTTTCTTGTCACCTCCATTCTACAATATTTTTCCCCGTTCTTGTTTTTTATCTCATTTATAACTGAGAATACAGATCTCTACTGAGGCATTAATTAAAAAAGATTACTAATTAAAACAAAGGGAAAAAAGCAAACTACTTACCTTCAGTTACCTTTCTTGTCCAGTGACCCATTCAAGTGAAAAGGCTGTGCTACATGTGGAAAAACTGATTGGCCTGATGTGAAGTGAGTCCAGGAGTGAAGTACATGGTCAATGCACTGGGCATCTAATCTCCACGATATGCCATACTTTCACGGTATAGTGTGCAGGTGCAGAAGTAATGCTTTGCCGTGCAAGGAGCATCTTGCTGAAGGTTCTCTTCTGAACTGCATGCAAAACGCAAGTACACTTTTGGCCAGCACTTACTTGTCCATGAAATGTGGATGTTGCTGGCAAGGCTGGCAGTTATTACCCACTCCGAATTGTCTCCTGTTCAGAGAGCAGTTAAGGGTTAAACACATTAATGAGTCTGGAGTCACATTGACCAGATCAGGATAGGATGGTAGATTTCATTCTGTAAAAGACATCAGTAGATCAGATGAGTTTTGTAACAATTTACACATTTACCATTACCAGTACAGTTCAGACATTGTACCTGCTTAGACATGTCTGAAATTATGAAGGGCATTGATGGAGTGAACATGAAGAAGCCGTTTACAGTTACAGGATGATTGGTAACCAGAGGATGCAGAATAAAGGTATTTGTCAAAAGAATCAGAAGAGATTTGTTCCACAGCAATCTAACTTCAATCTAACTGATAAAGTTGCCCATTTAAATATTAGCAAGTCTGTGATTTGTATGTGTTTATGGTCAAATGTGGCGGTTCCAGATTTACTCGGTGATATTTGGGGCCATATTTTTCATTGTGCTGTGCTACACGTGTCTAGTGGTGAATTGGCTTTTGGATCCTATGCCAAGTTAGATCTGGTGCAATGAATGAAAATAGAAATCTGATGAAGGGTCCCAGGCCTGAAACGTTAACTGCTCTTTCCACAGGCTGCCCTACTTGCTGAGTGTCTCCAGTGGTTTCTGATTTTATTTTTGATCTGGTTCAGGATCTGTAAGCCCACTGATTTCACTAAGGGCTATAAGGATAAGGAGAAGATGTTACGCTTCTGGGAAAAAAAAAGATTTGTTTATATTTCAGTTGATTTTAATTTAAAAAAAACAAATATAATTTTTTTTTAATTACTTCTGAAGCATTTGGGAATACTGGGGTTTGCCTGACTCATTATCATTCCACATATTGCAACTGGCAATCAACTTTTATTTATTCTTGATAGATCCATAGAACAAATAAACATTAAGGGTGTTACTTATTTGTATATAACAATTCATTAAATACCCTATTCTTGAATTATGTTGTTAATTTTCCAGGGCTTAGAAAATAATGCAATTCCCTGTAGGAAGCAGGCTGAATTCAATGACATTAATTTTGTGATCGTTTCATTTTGGAATGAATTTCAAGTCATTTAATTTGAAAGGATGTATTTAACTTTAATGAGTAATTCATATGATTTTTCAAAAGAAATTTGAAAATAACGTTCTTGTTTTGAGATTAAATCCAACAGGCGAGGAGTGGTTCAGTATAGCTTCCAGTCTGAAACAAAATTGGCTGCATGAATTTTAACTGTTACATTCTTTTGTACTAAATTTTTCTTTCCAAATTGCTCCATATAAATCAGATTTTTTTCTGCAATTTGTGTAACTTGGAAGAAATTACTGCTGGCAAAATAGTTCTGAAATGATGTGGCTTATTTTTGACAAGAGACATGATCCTTAATTATTTTAAAAGCTCTGTCATACAAATGGGTAAAGTTGATGAGATTGTAGATGTGAATTACATTCCTTTCTGCTGTGGTTGGAGTTCACTTCAAATTCAGAAACTGCTTCAGACTATTAAATCTGTTTGTAAAGTCTTGGAGGTTTGCTAAAATCTTTCATCTAAGAAGCCAACATTTATGTTTCATCTAATTAGCCTCACCTGTACATAATTGGTTTTATTTTCTAGGTCAAAGTCACTATTTAAATGCAAGTTCTAAATTCATATTGTGTCTTTCTCCCCCCATTTGGCTGCTCAGCATTGGAGATACAAGCAACGTTCTTGGTATGACAGTGCCCATAACCTTGTCATTAAAAAATCTCATGGTTCCAGTCCAATGCACTTTTTTTGGTGTTGAAATCTGAAGAGATGAGCCAGTATACGCTTTCCGCGCTGTCCCAATTCCCAATACTGAGCATAAAAACTTAGATTATGCCATTAGTTTGTATCAGTTTGGGAAGCGCTGTTAGTTTTATTGTATAATTCAAATTTGGCTAATTTTTTAAGCACACTAGAAAGTTTTAGTTAGAATTTTATAAAATAGTATTAGAATAGTCCAAACACATTTGAGTAAACTGGTTCACACAAAAAATTCAGCAGATGCTGAAATCTGGATCAATACACAAAGTGCTGGAGGAACTAGTTAATATTCTTCATATAAGCAAAGAGTGACCAAAGGTTGTGGAGTTCAATGACATTATGCTTTAATTTGTTCTGTGTTGTTCTGAATGAAGAAAGCTCAATGTTTCAAATGCATACCAACCAATTATTGGGGTTAATCCTTTTCTCTGCAAAAAGATCTTTATTCAAAAGGATGGTATTATAAGTATGAGAACTGATTTCTCCTGTTAGCGGTTAGTTGTAAGCTCTCAGTGGAGAATAGTGCTGCAGAACACAGCAAGAAAAAATATGAAAACATCATAAAAAGAATTAAAGTATGAAATGCTAGGAAAACGTCAAATAATTAAAGTAGTACCATCAGTAATTGCAGAAGAAAATGTCAGATGAATGAAACCAAGTCTTACCAAGTTCTTCAGCAGTAGCTCTTCACTGCCTCAACCAAAGAATGTTGATTTGAAGCAGAAAACAAACTGCTGGACGAACTCAGCGGGTTAGGCAGCATCTGTGGAGGTAAGTGCGCAGTCATTATTTCGGGTTGAGACCCTTCATCTGGACTGATGTTTCTAATGTTGATTTGAATATCAGCTTTCATTCCTTTTATTCTTATTAGGTAATTTGTTACTTCAACTCACCATCAGGTGGAGCACTTAACTAATTATTGCAGATCACTATTGTTTTCTTCCCAGAAAGTCAGATGCAGTCTTGTTCCAAAGAAAACATTTGTAGGGCAACAGCAATTCCGAAAATTGAACCCTGCCTTAAAGGAGAAAGCATTAAAGCAGCCAGCTGCACAATTATTCTCAAAATTGTACGATTTATTGCTTTATAGGATCTCTGAGATAATCATCCTTGAGATTATTTTTTTAAAAGATGTAAATTAAAAACATAAAAAGGTAGTTTCATAATCTAACAAATTTTTAATAGCCTGGGCATTTCGTAGTTTCCAAATATATAAACAAATAATATAGTCTGGCAGTTCTGGGGAAGTGCTATGCTTTCTGGGAAGGTGTTAAACTGTCAGTCCCCATGGCTCTTTATTGGAAGAGAAACAAGAAACAAGGTGTTCTTTCCAATATTTATCCCTGAATCACCAGCACATTTCTTTAAAATAAAACATTGACAGTGAAACACTTTGGTATGCCCCACTACATAAATTCAAATCTTTGTTAAACCATTTCTGTAGCGTTTGCACAATAAATTATTTTTTCAATATAACCAATGCTATTGTAATGTAATATATTTTTAGGCTCCAGTATCAGCATTTTGCAAAAGGTACAACTTATAGCTTTGTTGGATCACTGAGGTGATTAACTAGAGATAAAGATAACGTTGAGCAAACAAAGGCAAGTTTCTAGAAACAAAAACCAATAGGTGAATCAGTTAAATAAAAGCAGAATGCTGGAATTACCCAGCAGGTCAGGAAGCATTTATAGAGAGAGGAACTGGGTTAACATTTCAGGTCAATGACCTTTCATCACAATTGAATCAGCTTAGCTTCATTTGGCAAACATGTAACCCACCAAAAGTTGTCTTCTCAGGACAAATGGAGAGACAAAGATGTTTTGCTAAAATAGAGGTTACCTTTAAGATATTAATGAATCTTCAATGCACTACCCACAGTAAGTTAGACAGTCTATCCCTTATTTTTAGATATTGAAACCCTAGTTCAGATCCTCTCCACGTCCAGCTTGTCGAGAACCAACAATTGTTGTTGGAGCAAGTGGGGAATATTTCATCATTCTTTTGACTTGTGTCTCGCAGATGGAGGAAGGGTCTTGGGGTGTCGAGTAGTAAGTCACTCACCACAGGATACTTGATTTTTGACTGCCTTGTATCCATGGTGCTTATGTGGCAAGTCCTGTTGAGGTTCTGGTCCATGGTGACCTTAGGATGTTGATGGTAATGCCACTGAATGTCAAGGGTACATGGCAGGGCAAGTGATCAGGTGGTGGGGTTTGGGAGATGTTCCAAGTGAGAGCTATCGTATGTGGCAAGCATGTAACTTGATGAGAACCTACCCCTGGCATGTTCCCAGCACCAGACTCAATGCCCTGGAATCTAATTGGGTATGTCACCTTTAACCCAGGATGAGTTGGGCCTCACCTAATGTGAAAGTTTTCCTCTGTATGACTGTTTGCATGGTTTGTGCTTCTGGATGATGTTGAACATGGAGGATTCATCAGCTGAGAGAAGGCGGAAGGTGGTAATCAGTACGGAGGCTTCCTACTCAAGCTTTACCCGATGATGTAATATAGTGCTTCTCAACCAAAACAATGCTGGAGGTAAATCGGTTATCGTACCAAGCAAAAACATCAAATTAAAATTGGTAAGTATTTTTGTCACCCTAATTATGCCAAGATCCCAAGACTTGGAACCACTGATGTAAGACTTTGTAGAATGTAGAATCTGTGGGGTGTCCAGGGGCACTCCCAACTGTGCACCACTGTGCTGTGACTGTTGATGTGTTTGCTCTGCCAGTGGAGTAGAACTTCCTCAGGATTAAGCAGTATTAAAGGAGTTTGGAGCATTGATTGCAATGTATGATTCTCTGAGAATAACTACTGCCACCCTATTGCTTGACAAGTCTGAGAGTCTGTCCAGCCATTCTTTCTAAAGGCATTATTTCTGGCTAGATTACCAAAGAAAAGAGTTGGACGTCTAACTTTTGAGCCAACTTACACCCCATTTGGTTTTTGGTTGCACTGAAATTAATGGTTGTGATTTGGCTACAGCTTCAAACAGTGAGTTCATTGTGTTCAATCATTGTGCTAAATTGCAGGAATAATGCACAAAGCTACCTACAGAACTTGGTTCCAAGGGGAGGGGAGAGAGGGGATGTGCAGGGTTGAGATCCACTAATAATCATCTTAAAATAATGTATGTGCACTGTAAAGTTGTAGACACATGGACACACTTACAACAAAACATTAAGGACATCTAGACATGCACACCAAAAGGTGGCATATTTAAATTCCTGTGGACTCTTACTGATAGACAAATAAGACTAAAAGGTATATATTCAGCAGTCCCACAGGTAGCATGTCTAATGTGCAGAATTCATTGTATGCCATGGAAGTTAACAGTGTAACCTTTAACTGCATGACAATTTGGAAAATAAATCATTAGTCTGTGCTTAAGATTTTCTTTTTATTTGTACAGCTGTGCTGTTGAATAATTTCACATAATCTTTTAGTCTTCTGCGTCACTCACGCCTGCAATAGCCTAATAACTATACATATGCATTCTGCTTTTAGAAGTTACTGAAGTCTTCTCACAGAAGACTGTTTTCCTTTGCGTCATGGGGGATGCGTTAACAGGCATTGAAAAAAGTTGGAAAACCCAGTCAATTTTTGTGGGTTTCAATTCTCGCAAACCAATGTAGCAAGGCTTAATGATGAACCTGTCAACATGCTAAATAACAGGGTTAAGTGATGAAATACAATAATAATTTGGAAGATTCTGTGCATCAAAGTTTAACTAATTTTAGACAACCATGTGACCGGATGTATTTAAGCATGTTCAATGTTGGCAATTTTTTTGTGAATTGACCACAGCCTGAAATTGTTTGACCGAACATCTTTGTGGATAAAATGTTAATAGCATGGAATATTTCCATCCTACTGTTCCCTCCCCATTTCGCTCAAAATAAAGTGTGAGAAACCCCAAGAATCTGATGAAAGATAACTAATTTGGTGCATCCTGCGGTGAGTTGTCTGGCAAAAATGAACCATCGTAACTGGTCAGGGTGTAATTGTTGAAGAATCAAACAGTGTTCAGCAGGTGGCAGTATGAACAAGGCTGATCAGCACTGAGGCAGCCTGAATTAATATTGTACCCTTAATGTACTAAGATGTGTCCTGTGATGATTCTCAGGAGTGTAATTAGGTAAAAATTGACACTGAGCCAAAGAAAGAGATATTGGACAGGTGACCAGAAGCTAGGTCAGCGAGGTAGGTTTTGAGCAGAATATAAAAGGGAGAGCAGTGGCACGGCAGAGGAACATTGTGCTAGATAGGGAATTCCAAACCTTGGGTATTGCTGCCAATGTGTGGGACTGGTAAATGTTCACCCCATTACCAGAAAACCTGACATCAGTAGCTGGGAAAATGCTACAATCTATTGTCACCGAAGTGATAAAAGCTGAACTTAAAAAAAGAGGATTGGGCAGAATCAGCATGGGTTTTTGAAAGGGAAATCAGAATTTATTTGAGGTTGTAACTAGCAGAATATATGAGAGGGAGCCAGTTGTTGTGTATTTGGACTTTAAGAAAGCTTTCAATAAACATGCCGCACAAGAGATTACTTAAAATTAAGAGTGTGCAATGTGGAAGGTGATATACAGTCATGCATAGAGGATTGATTAATGAACAGAGATTGGAGAGTAGGAATAAACAGACCACATTGAGGTTAGAAGGCTTTAAATAGTGGAGTGCCAGAGGTATTGGTGCTGGGCCCCAGGTGTTTGCAATCTACATCAATAATTTGAATGAAGTATCAGGTGTAATAGATCCAAGTTTGCTGATGGCACAAATCAGGATGTCAGTGTGGACTGTAAGGAGGACGCAGCAAGGCTTCAGTAAGAAATAGACAGGTTAAGTGAATGGCCAAGGACATGGCATATGGAATATAATGTGGGAAAATGTGAGTTCATCTACTTTGGAAGAAAAAATAAAAAGGCAGAATATTTTTTAATGGTGACAGATTGTAAACCTGGGTTTTTTAAGTAGTCGAGTGGGGGCTGGACTGCGCAGGCGCGGCGCGGGCAGCTTAAAAAGGAGAGAAAAAAAACTTCGGAGGACTTGGGCTTCGGTTCGGAGGACTTCGGAGCAGCTAAGTGTTTTCTCTGTTTATCACTTTTATTAGGGTTTTTGGGTGTAAGGGTTAGTTTTTGTTAGGGTTTTTAGTGTAAGGTTTAGATTTTTTAATAAGTTTTTTAAGTAGTCGAGTGGGGGCTGGACTGCGCAGGCGCGGCGCGGGCAGCTTAAAAAGCAAACAGCCTAGAGAGCGGGCAGCGTCGGAGCAGGCAGCGGAGTGAGTGGCAGCAGAGTGTTCTGGGCTTTGGCTCAAGGGGCTTCGGCGTGAAGGGGCAAGGAGGGTAAGTAGCTGGTAAGTAGGTAAAGGCAAGGTTTAGCTTTTGGTCATTATAGATTTGTAGGTGGGACTAACTAGGGAAAAAAAGAAAGGTAGTCAGATGGAGGACATGGTGGTGTGCTGCAGCTGTTTGATGTGGGAACTCGTGGACCTTGTTGAGGTCCAAGATGGCCACATCTGCAGTAAGTGCTTGAGGCTGGATGAACTTTGGCTCAGAGTTGATGAGCTGGAGTCGCAGCTACAAACACTGCGCAGCATAAGGGAGGGAGAGAGTTATGTAGACACGGTGCATCAGGTGACAGTCACCCCCCTTAGGGTAGGTACATCTGAGGTTCAGGAGGCAGATAGAATGGTGACGGTCAGGGGAGGGAAGAGGAAGAAGAAGTCAGGCAGGCAGACAGGACAGAGAGCCCCGGAGGCTGTTCCCCTCAGTAACAAGTTTTCTACCTTGGAAGCTGTTGAGGGGGATGACCTGCAGGGGCCTAGCTGCAGTTACCAGGTCTCTGGCACTGGGGCTGGTACTGCTGCTCAGAAGGGAAAGGTGGGAAAGAGACATGTGGTAGTGATAGGGGACTCGATAGTCAGGGAAACAGACAGGAGGTTCTGTGGCAGTGAGCATGAATCCCGGATGGTATGTTGCCTCCCAGGTGCCAGGGTCCGGGATGTCACTGATCGGGTCCACAGAATTCTTGAGTGGGAGGGAGAGCAGCCAGAAGTTGTGGTCCATATTGGCACCAATGACATAGGTAGGAAGGGGGATGAGGTCCCGAAGAGTGAGTTCAGGGAGCTAGGCAGAAAATTGAGGAACAGGACCTCAAGGGTAGCAAACTCGGGATTGCTGCCAGTGCCACGTGATAGTGAAGGTAGGAATAGAAGGAGGTGGCAGATAAATGTGTGGCTGAGAAGTTGGTGCAGGAGGGAGGGTTTTAGATTTCTGGATCATTGGGATCTCTTCTTGGGAGGGTGGGACCTGTACAGAGAGGACGGGTTACACCCGAACCAGAAGGGGGCCAATATCCTTGCGGCGAGATTTGCTAAGGTGGTACAGGAGGGTTTAAACTAGTTTGTGAGGGGGAAGGGAACCGGAGGAGTAGGTCAGAGGAAGAAGGGAATGGGGAAAAGTTAGATCAAACAGGCAGAGAGGCTTTGGGGAAGGAGAAGCAGAATACAGGCTGTAAAAGTAGTAAGGTAGATGGACTGAAGTGTGTTTACTTAAATGCAAGAAGTGTCAGGAATAAGGGGGATGAACTGAGGGCTTGGATAAGTATGGGGGACTATGATATCGTGGCTATTACTGAGACGTGGCTGACGTCAGGAGAGGAGTGGATATTGAATATTCCTGGTTTTCGATGTTTTAAGAGGGATAGGGAAGGGGGGAGAAGAGGTGGAGGGGTGGCGATACTGGTCAGGGACACTGTTACGGCTGTGGAAAAGATGGATGTTGTAGAAGGATCATCTCTAGAGTCCGTATGGGTGGAGTTAAGGAACAAGAAAGGAGCAGTTACTCTACTAGGAGTATTCTATAGGCCCCCGGCTAGCAGTAGAGATATAGAGGAGCAGATTGGCAGGCAGTGTTTGGAGAGAAGCAGAAATAACAGGGTTGTTGTAATGGGAGACTTCAACTTCCCAAATATAGACTGGAACCTGCTTAGTGCCAAAGGTTTAGATGGGACGGAATTTGTTAAATGTGTCCAGGAGGGATTCCTGACGCAGTATGTTGACGGGCCAACTAGAGGGAATGCCATGTTAGATCTAGTTTTAGGAAATGAACCGGGACAGGTGAAGGATCTATTGGTGGGTGAGCATTTGGGGGACAGTGACCATTGCTCCATAACCTTTAAAATTGTCATGGACAGGGACAGGTGCAGAGAGGACAAGAGGTTTTTCAATTGGGGAAGGGCTAACTACGAGGCTATAAGGAGAGAACTTGGGAGTGTAAATTGGGATGTCCTTTTTGAAGGAAAATGTACCATGGGGATGTGGTCGATATTCAGGGATCTTATGCAGGATGTTAGGGATAAATATGTCCCGGTGAGGCAGAGAAGGAATGGCGTGGTGAAGGAACCGTGGGTGACGAGAGAGGTGGAACGACTTGTTAGGGAGAAGAAGGTAACATATGTGAGGTATAAGCAGCAAGGTTCAGACAGGGCCCGTGAGGAATATAAGGTAGCGAGGAAGGAACTTAAGAAAGGGCTGAGGAGAGCTAGAAGGGGACATGAAAAGGCTTTGGCTAGTAGGGTTAAGGAAAATCCCAAGGCCTTTTTCAAGTACGTGAAGGGTAGGAGGATGGTTAGGGTGAAGGTAGGTCCGATTAAGGACAAAGGTGGGAGAATTTGCCTGGAGGCGGCGGAAGTGGGAGAAGTTCTGAATGAGTACTTCTCTTCAGTATTCACCAGGGAGAGGGGTCTTGATGATGCGAAAGGGAGTGCTGGTAGGGGTAATGTTCTCGAGGTTGTTGATATCAAGAGAGAGGATGTGTTGAAGTTGTTAAATAATATTAAGACAGATAAATCTCCGGGGCCTGACGGGATTTTCCCCAGGCTGCTTCGAGAGGCTAGGGAGGAGATTGCTGAACCGCTGGTAAGGATCTTTGAGTCCTCGTTGTCTACGGGGGTGGTGCCGGAGGATTGGAGGATTGCGAATGTGGTCCCCTTGTTCAAAAAAGGTAATAGGGATAGGCCAGGGAATTATAGACCGGTGAGTCTCACGTCTGTGGTGGGTAAGCTGTTAGAAAGGATTCTAAGGGATAGGATTTATGAACACCTAGAGAATCATGGACTGATTAGGGACAGCCAGCATGGCTTTGTGAAGGGAAGATCTTGCCTCACAAGCCTGATAGAGATCTTTGAGGAGGTGACCAGGAAGATTGATGAGGGCAGTGTGGTGGATGTGGTTTACATGGATTTTAGTAAGGCATTTGATAAGGTTCCTCATGGTAGGCTTCTTCAGAAGGTCAGAGGCCGAGGGATCCAAGGAAGCTTGGCTGTGTGGATTAGGAATTGGCTTGCATGTAGAAAGCAGAGGGTTGTGGTGGAAGGAGTGCCCTCAGATTGGAAGGCAGTGACTAGTGGTGTCCTGCAGGGATCGGTTCTGGGACCTCTACTTTTTGTGATATTTATAGATGACTTAGATGAGGGGGTGGAGGGCTGGGTTAGTAAGTTTGCGGATGACACTAAGATAGGCGGTGTTGTGGATAGTGTGGAGGGCTGTCGGAGCTTACAGAGGGATATTGATAGGATGCAGAGCTGGGCTGACAAGTGGCAGATGGAGTTCAATCCGGAGAAGTGTGAGGTGGTACACTTTGGAAGGACAAACTCCAGGGCAGAGTACAGGGTAAACGGCAAGGTACTTGGCAGTGTGGAGGAGCAGAGGGATCTGGGGGTTCATATTCACAGTTCGTTGAAAGTTGCCTCACAGGTGGAAAGAGCAGTTAAGAAGGCCAATGGGATGTTGGCTTTCATAAATCGCGGGATTGAGTTTAAGAGCCGCGAGGTTATGATGCAGCTTTACAAAACTCTAGTTAGGCCACATTTAGAGTACTGTGTTCAGTTCTGGTCGCCTCATTATAGGAAGGATGTGGAGGCATTGGAGAGGGTGCAGAGGAGATTTACCAGGATGCTGCCTGGATTGGAGGGTATTGAATATGAGGAGAGCCTTAAGGTGCTAGGGCTTTATTCACTGGAAAGGAGGAGGATGAGAGGAGACATGATAGAGGTATATAAAATATTGAGAGGAATAGATAGAGTAGACAGTCAGCGCCTCCTTCCCAGGGCACCAGTGCTCAAGACGAGAGGTCATGGCTTTAAGGTTATGGGTGGGAGGTTCAGGGGAGATGTCAGAGGGAGGTTTTTCACCCAGAGAGTGGTTGGTGCATGGAATGCACTGCCTGGGGTGGTGGTGGAGGCAGATACATTGAACAGGTTCAAGAGCTTGTTGGATAGACATATGAGATAGAGGGATATGCGGGAGGAAGGGGTTAGGTAGTGTGAGGGTGGTCTGATGGACGGCACGACACGGTGGGCCGAAGGGCCTGTTTTGTGCTGTATGGTTCTATGGTTTCCTATACATGAATCATTGAAAGTTAACTTGCAGGAACAGCAAGCATTATTTTGCTATTATTACAAAAGGACTTGAGTACAGGAGTAGAAATATCTTGCTCCAATCATAAAGGGCTCTGCTGAGAATGGATCTGGAATATTGTGTATAGATCTGGTCCCCCTCCCTAAGAATGGATATACCTGCGATACAGGGATGTAGTGAAGATTCACCAGACTGATAACTGGGACAGTAGAATGAGCATTTTTGTTTTGAGTTTAGCAGAATGGAAGGTGACTTCATTGAAATGTACAACATTTTTATGGAGCTGACAGGTTAGGTATGAAGTTGTTGGAGTCCTGTGGCTCTGACATGAATAAACACAATCTCAAAAAGAAGGTGAAAAGAAATTACTCCATGCAGGTACATTCCACATGTATATGTTGATAATGATACTCAGCCTTCAGTGCTATACTGTTTCTACAATAACTTATTGTTATATAATTTACTCTTATTACAACTTACTCTCACAACAATTAACAAGTATCTGTATGAGCATTTGAATTGGCAGCATATAAAGGCGACAGGCGAAGTGCTGGTAAATGTGATTAGTATTAATAGGTACTGGATGGACAGCACAGACATGGGGGGCAAAGCCAAAGGCCTGTTTCTGTGCTGTAGCACTCAAATAGTATTGTAAGATCAGTGATTATGGAACCTGTAAAAGGTTATTAACAATTGTTTATATTGTATAGTATAGAGAAAATATCATGAAAGTGTGGAAAATCACCCCTAAACTGAGTTACAGAAATGAATCGCAATCTTTCATGAACACTAACTGCTGCTCAGAAAAATTGTGAACATTCCCAACAAAGTACTGAATTGTGCTCTGAAACAGCTGGCTCCACTGAGCAGGCCCTAGAGTACCAGTGGAACCGTGAAATGCAGTGCTGCTGAGATGCTCTTAAAAAGGCAATTAAAGACAGACAATAATTAAAGAGGAATGCCAAGGGTTGAAAAATTACCTGCTACTCAGTGGGGAGAGGCAATCATTTTTTTAATGAAATGAGAGGTGAACTCATTGGCTCGGGATTCGGTGTTACATTGTTGGTGTAGTGTTCTTTACTATATATTATATATGCCTTGGGCTGATTGTCCTTATCACTACGCAATGTATTTCAACATGGGGAAAATACGTTTCATCTTGTGGTGCCTGAGTTTCTAAAGGACATAAAACAGTTAAGTAATCTCTGTTTAAAATTTATGTGATGGTAAATTCATGTATTCAGTTTCTATATTCAAGTTTTCATGGTTGCTCTGAGTTTTTTTATGGTATCTCATTTTCTTAATAAAGAATCACCTTCTCTGGCATTTGAAAAGCAGACAGATTCTGACAGTATCAGAGAATCAGCATCAAGTGGGCAAAGCATAATCAGAAACAATGCAGGGAATATGGCCACCTAAGTCCAGGAAGACCCCAGGACTTAACTGTTTTCTTGCCATTTCTAGTTCTTGGAGTGGACATTGGATCTGAGAAGTGCCTGGCTGCAAAATCCAACAAAAGTTGTGGAGTTAAAATATCCCATTGTTTTTATTTGGCACCACTGAAGAAGGGAGAACAGAGGTGCAGAATAAAAGTGTTACAGTTACAGAGAAAGTACAGGCAGACAAAAGGTGCAAGGTCCTAATGAGGTAGATTGTGAGGTCAAGAGTCCACTTTATCGCACGTACTAGGGAACCATTCAATAATCTTAGAACAGTGGGATAGAAACTGTCCTTGGGCCTGGTGGTACATGCTTTCAGGCTTTTGTATCTTCTGTCCAATGGGAGGGGGGAGAAGAGAAAACGTCAGGGGTTTCTCTGTGCTCACTGGCGCTTTGTAAAACAGCAAGTATTGACTCCTCAATTGAGGATTGAGTAAGAAATGATAGGGTGAGGGAGTTTACTGCTGTGCATCCCCACGGGTATACCCTCTGGTGGAACTTGGTTGTGGGACTATCACTTCCTGACTGTAAGCTGCATCCTTTGTGTAGGTGTTTAAGTTATGTTTATTTGATTTTACGCTCCAAATGGGATGTAGTGGCAAAGTTCAAGCTCATTGTAGAATCATACCACTCAGCAGGAAACCATTCCTCTCATTAGTCCTGTGAGTGCTCTTTGAAGGAATTACCCAATTATTCCCACCTCTCTACTGCTTTTTCAGTAGAAGGTCTGCTGAAAACTGCTTTTTCATTGTCCTGAAATTTCTCTTCAAATATACATGAGTCCCTTCTGCATTGAATTTGCCCCTACCTCCAATCAATGCAAATCAGATCCTAACTGCATAAAAAAATTCTCATCTTCCCTCTGGTTCTTTTGCCAGGTTATATATCATATGATAACTAGTGAAAGCACAGTCATGATTTTGAATATTACTATTAAACCTCCTCTTAACTTGCTCTGCTCTAAGGAGGATATTCCCAGTTTCTTTGTTCCCTCTGCGTAATTGATGTCCATCATTTCTAGGACCATTAAAGTAAATCTCCTCTTCCCCTGTGCGGCAGATTGAAGATTGAATTCAACAGTAGCTGGAGGTGCAAGTACAGAATAAAACTATGTTACAAATTTAAAGAAGATGGCTCACAACCTACTTGACCCTGAAACTTTGTTGGTCTGCCAAAGTGCTGGAGAGGATTAGTTTGGAGAACAATGTTTCAGTGAATTACTCAGCTTGTTCTTGGACTAATTATGCGTGTACCTCTGGATGTTTCTTTGAGTAGATAATTTCCCTTAAAATACAGTTGTGATTTTGTAGTAGTGAAACAACCTGTAATTACATGTTAGCTGAGTAATTTACTGCTACTGTTCATTTATATGTGGGCATTGGTTATGCAATGAATGTGTCTTCTGAAAACCCCAAATCAGCAGAATGCTGTTTGCAGTTATAAAGAGGTAAGGTTGCAGGGTTTGCAATTACACTGTGATAATTACATGGTTATGACTTTAATTTGAATTATAACAAAATCTGATTCCTTTTATGCATACAAAATGATAATTTACAATTCATACTAGTTGAATGCAAAACTCATTTTGCTGTCTAAATGTATGTTGAATGGCAGACATTCATAATCTTGGCCTGGGATGATCAGAAGCTTGGAATTAATTTTCACAGGTTTTACAAAGGGCCTTAATTTCTAATAAACTTTTTACTTTTCTCCTCCCTTCAAATTATTTCATCCCTTGCTTTAAGCACCATAATACCCTCCTGTGTGAGAAAGATCTGTTCTCAGCTCATTTTCTTTTACTGTAGTTCAGGTAGACACTGTATTGACGTTTGTCTCCTCCTTTGATTTTTCTCTGTATTTTATTAATGTCTGATGATGTTGCCACCCTTTCGCCCTTCTCCTGTCTGTATAAGGATGGGTCATCGGTTGAAATCCTGAACCACCCCCTTTAGGTCCCAGCAGCTTGGGTGCACAAAAGTAGTAGTGGGAGTGAAGGGAAGGTGGGTGTAATAACAGATCATAGAGTGATACAGCACAGAAGCTGGCCCTTCAGCCTACCATGTCCATGCCAACCATCAAATACCCATCTATACTAATCCCTTTAACAGGGGAGGAAAGCTGCTATCCTTCCCCAGTTTAGCTGATATGTGATTTCAGACTATAGCTATGTGGTTGTCTCTTAACAATCACCTGACTTGGCCTAGTAAGCCACTCAGTGTTGTTATAACTACCATGTTAAACAGAAAAAGGATATAACCACCCTGTATCGAACTGACTCTGTATTCCGACATGACAAACGTGCTTACAGTCCAGTTGACCTTGCTGAGTTCTCCTCACGAGTATCTGGGGACTGATGTCTACATTCAGAGAGCTGTTCAACAAACTAGTCAAACAAAATTGTACAAAGTTATCTTCACCAAATCATACCTACAGACAACACCATCAGTATCCCTGCAGGCAGGACAGATCTACCAGAGGTGGTGGCATGGTATAAAGGCACAAGAGAATTGCTGTGGGAGTCCTCAACATTGACTCCAGGCAAAGTGAAGTCTCATAATAGGAGGTGAAACACAAACAATGGAACCTCCTCCTGATTGCCATCTAGTGCCCTCCCTCAACTGATGAATCAGTGTTCCTTCTTCTCAACACTGAAAGTAGTAAGGGCACTATATTTATTCATTTATCAGGCTCTGGGTGGTTCACACAGGCCCAGTATTTATTGTCCCACCCTAATTGCCATTGGGGAGGTGGTGGTCAGTCAATTTAATCCTTCAGGTGAAGACACTCACACGATTGGGTAGGGAGTTCCAGGATTAAGGACTGGCAATACTTTTCCAAGTCAGGATGGTGCAGAAATTGGAGGGAAACTGTGGACAATCTGCTGCCCTTGTTCTTGGTGGTATAAGTGCAAGGTTTGGAACTTGTGCTTTATGCTGACTTGTGCTTTGTAGATGTTAGAAATGTATTGGGGTGTCATGAGGTGAGTTGCTTACTGCAGCATTCCCAGTATGCAACTTCTCTAGAAACTATTTCGGTATCATCATATCATTTCTAACGGGATTATAGAAGTTGAATTTGATGGACCTGCTCTTTTATCCTATAACATTTCCTGTGTCCCAGACTATCTCTTCAATCACAAAATTCTGGTGCCACCTGATTTTTCAAATCAGATGAATGTCTGTTTGCCCAGAGTGTCATCCTTGGTAGAATGGTACAATTCTTTTCTCCAAATAAAGATGTTATAGGTTTCAATTGCACAGAACAAACTTGTGGACGTAATCTTCAGAACTTTGTGAGGTTGTCAAATGTGCTTTAGAAAACTATGTCTTTTTTTTCTGTCTTAAGTCCTGCCCCAGGAGAGTATTACCATCAGCAATGCATTCAAACTCAGTTGGTACTGGTGCTGGCCAAGGCTGTTAAATAAAATACCTGTAAAGTAAATGCAAAGAGAATGGGTGCAGAAATAAAATACAGCAGATGCTGGAAATCTGAACATGAAACAACGTGTTGGAAATACTCAACAGGTCAGGCAGCAGCTATGGAGAGAAAAACAGATCAGAAAAAAGTCTACATATCCTGCAAATGATTAACTTATTAACTGCTTCAGCTTTTCAATGTGAGCTAAGGCTGTAGAATTTAAGAGGATACCAAGAGGCAGGTGGAATGGGCAGACACATGCCAATTGAACTTTAACACAGAGAAGTGAAAATATAATACATTTTTATAGGAAAAGTGAGAAAATAACTTAAAGTCTGAAAAAAAGGTACAAAAATATCTGGGTGAATTAGATGCACAAGTTTTTTAAAGGTGGCAGGACTGGTTCAGAGAGTGATTAGAAAATCACAGCATTCTGCACCTTATATTCTGCATCCTATTCTTTGATCTTTACCATAGCCTTGGAGAGGGATTGGAGCAGACGATATGGGAAAGTATTTAATCGGGGGAGGGGGAATTATGATGGTATTAGGCAGGAACTTGGGAGCGTAAATTGGGAACAGATGTTCTTGGGGAAGTACACAGTTGAAATGTGGAGGTTGTTTAGGGAGTACTTGCATGGGGCTCTGGATCGGTTTGTCCCATTGAGGCAGGGTAAGGATGGTAGAGTTAAGGAACCGTGGTTGACAAGAGACGTAGAACATCTTGTCAAGAGGAAGAAAGAAGCTTACCTGAGGTTTAGAAAGCATGGATCAGACAGGGCTCTGGAGAGTTACAAGGTAGCCAGGAGGGAGCTTAAGAATGGACTTAGGAGAGCTAGAAGGGGGCAATGAGAAGGCCTTGGCAAGTAGGATTAAGGAAAACCCCAAGGCATTCTACATATATGTGAAGAATTGGAGGATGACTAGAGTGAGGGTAGGACCGATCAGGGATAAAAGAAGAAACGTGCGTGGAGTTGGAAGAAGTAGGAAGGGTTCTAAATGAATACTTCGCTACAGTATTCACCAGTGAGAGAGACCTTGACGTTTGTGAGGATGGCGTACGAAAGGCTGAAACACTAGGGCATGTTGATATGAGGAAAGAGGATGTGCTGGAACTTTTGAAAAACATTAGGATAGGTAAGTCACTGGGGCTGGACTGGATATATCCAAGGTTATTACAGGAAGTGAGGGAAGAGATTGCTGTGTCTTTGGCGATGATCTTTGCATCCTCACTGGTGACAGGAGTGGTGCCAGCTGATTGGAGGGTAGCAAAAGTTGTTCTTTTGTTTAAGAAAGGGAGTAGAGATAACCCTGGGAATTACAGACCAGTGAGTCTTACTTCCGTGGTGGGCAGATTACTGGGGAAGACTCTTAGAGACAGGATTTATGGGCATTTGGAGAAGCATAGGCTGATTAGAGACAGTCAGCATGGCTTTGTGAGGGGCAGGTCATGCCTCTCAAGCCTGATTGAATCCTTTGAGGATGTGACAAAGCACATTGATGAAGGTAGAGCAGTGGAGGTGTACATAGATTTTAGTAAGGTGTTTGATAAAGTTTCTCATGGAAGGCTCATTCAGAAAGTCGGGAGGCATAGGATCCAGGGAAACTTGGCTGTGTGGATTCAGAATTGGCTCACCCATTGAAGACAGAGGGTGGTGGTAGATGGAGCATATTCTGCCTGGAGGTCAGTGACCAATTGTATTCCGCAGGGATCTTTTCTGGGACCCCTGCTCTTTACGATTTTTATAAATGACTTGGATGAGGATGTGGAAGGGTGGGTTAGTAAGTTTGCAGATGACACGAAGGTTGGTGGTGTTGTGGATAGTGTAGAAGGTTGCTCTAGATTACAACAGGACATTGATAGGATGCAGAGCTGGACTGAGAAGTGGCAGATGGAGTTCAACCCAGAAAAGTGTGAAGTGATACACTTTGGAAGATTGAATTTGAAGGCAGAATACAAGGTTAATGGCAGGATTCTTAGCAGTGTGGAGGAGGAACAGAGGGATCTTGGGGTTCACATCCATAGCTCCCTTAAGGTTGCTGCACAGGTCGAAAGGGTTGTTAAGAAGGCGTATGGTGTGTTGGCCTTCATTAGTCGGGGTATTGAGTTCAAGAGCTGTGAGGTAATGTTGCAGCTCTATAGAACTCTGCTTAGACCACACTTGGAGTATTGTGTTCAGTTCTGGTCGTCTCATTATAGAAAGGATGTGGAAGCTTTAGAGAGGGTGCAGAGGAGATTTACCAGGATGCTGCCTGGATTGGAGAGTGTGTCTTATGAGGATAGGTTGAGTGAGCTAGGGCTTTTCTCTTTGGAGCAAAGGAGGATAAGAGGTGACTTGATAGAGGTGTACAATATGATAAGAGATATTAATCGAGTGGACAGTCAGAGACTTTTTCCCAGGGCGAAAATGGCTAACGCGAGAGGGCATAATTTTAAGGTGATTGGAGGAAGGTATAAGGGGAATGTCAGAGGTAAGTTTTTTACACAGAGAGTGGTGGGTGTGCAGAATGCGCTGCCAACAGAAGTTGTCGGGGCAGATACATTTGGGACATTTAAGAGACTCTTAGATAGTTACATGAATGATAGAGAAATGAAGGGCTATGTGGGAGGGAAGGGTTAGATAGATCTTAGAGCTGGATAAAATGTCGGCACAATATCATGGACTGAAGGGCCTGTACTGTGCTGTAACGTTCTGTGTTCTATAACTTGTGGGACAGAATATAAAAGAATGAGATTCCGTTGAAGCTCTAGTAACACTCAATCACAGAAAGAGTATTGTGTCCAATTACTGTATCAGGGATGTGAAAGCCCTAGCAAAGGTGCAGGAAAACTTTGGTGGAATGTTCATGGAGATGAGAAACTTCCGTTACATGGGTACATTGGGAAGAGATGGGAGTGTCTTCCTTAGAACGGAGAACATGGTATGGTTATGTGAAATAACTGTCCAGAATCATTAAGGGTTTTGACAAAGGCTGCTTCCCTTGGCAGGAGTAAGAACGAGAGAACACAGATATAAGGAGATTATTGGCAAAGGTCCAGGGTGGCAGGAGGAAAGTCTTCCTGCAGTGAATAGTTGTGATCTGGGATTCAGTTCCTGAAACTGGATTCAATCATGAGTCTCAAAAGGAGTTTCGATATCTGTGGGAGAAAAGATTGTAGGGCTATGGGAAAAGAACTGCGTAATGGAACTGACTTGGTTCCTCGTGCAGAAAGCCAGTAGGGCTTGATGGGCTGAATAGTCTCTATTCACGCTGTAACAATACTATAATTCTACAGCCTTAGCTTGCATTGAAAAGCTGAAGCAGTTGATAAGTTAATCATTTGCAGGATAAGTAGACTTCTTTCCAATCTGGTTGCAAACATCTATTTAATTTTATGTGCCCTCTAGCTGCTGCTTTCCTTCATTTTATTTCCAAATGCACAATACAAATTGGTTGTATTTTAGTTTCTAAACATATTAATTAAAAGAAAATCAATTGTGACAGAAAAGGACAGTGCTTGGCTTTGAGTTAACATTGTGTGATTGACAAATGAAGGGCTGTCAGCAACTCCTTTAATTCTTTAGAAAAAGCTCATCAAACATCTGACAGAATGCAGGTTTGAAACATGCATTATTAAACTGTTCTGACTGCTGTAAAGAGATTATATCTCCTGTCATGCTGGAGCCTGAGGAACGACTGAGTAGTTGTCAACTTCTCATCTGTATTAGAACAACAAAATAAAGTAGGGGAAAAACTTGGCAAAACACAAACCTTTTGCCATTGTTAATGTTTTCATTTCTGTAGTTTGTGTTTTTGTATCGTGTATATGTGTACACATGTATATGGGATATGCATACACCTGTGTACGTGTGTACAGGTGTGAGCTGGCATGATTTGTGTGTGGGGTTTACTGAATTATTGGTCAGTAGACATGTCTTTCTTTGTGGTTGTCATCGTAACTGTGCTGGAAGTGAGTGATAACTGCTGTGCACGAGTAAGGAAAGTTTACTTCAGCATCTAACCAAAGTGGAGTCAGGGGAAGATGCTATTGCTTTGGAGTTGATTCTACCTGATTTAGTTCCAAGTTAGGCGATGTGGTAAGTAGTGTAGGTGGGTGCTGAAAGTTGCAAAAGTAATTTTAAGTAAATGGGGAAAACAATGTTAGATGGACTTCAGAAAGGGAACTTGGGAGATTATCTATTCTTGATGCAAGGAAGATAGATCAGAGTACTTAGTAAATGGCATGAAGCTGGGAACTGTGGAGAGCGCTTTAGGGATCCAAGTACAGAAACCATTAAAAGTTAAAGCACAGATACAACAATTAATTAGGCTAATGGAATGTTGGCCTGTATCACCAGCGAGCAGAAGTAAGGGAATGGAAGTTGCATTACAGCTGCAGAAAATCCTGGATAGACCCCATTAGGAGCACTGTATTCTAAGCACCATATCCCAGCATTGACATGTTGGCCACGGAGAGGGTGCAGAGCAGATTCCTCAGATGAAAGACTTAACTTGTGAGGTGGCTGTGTAGACTCAGGTCCCCTGAACACAGAACAAGAGGTGAGATGTGTAAGTTGATTACAGGAGTAGCTGGACAGGAACTGTTTCCTCTGGTAAAAGGACACAAATTTTAAAGTAGAATTAGGAGGTCTGCAAATGATGGTTAAAATCTGGAACTACTTTGCCCCACACTACCACCATAACAAGCCGGTCAAATAAACAAAAACTATCAATGGATAGTGGGTGAATATTCCAGATACAGAGCAGCCATGATTTAATTGAACAGAAGAATAGAGTTGGAGAGCTGCATAGCCTGTTGCTGTTACAATATCTGTAAATATGTGCTTAACTAACTGGTGGTAGGATTTCTGTGGCAGAAACTTGACAGTTTCAGTCCCCTCAATGAAGCCGCACAAGTACAGCTGTTGAATGAAGTTTGGAATTCCTTTCTGGAAATGTAGGACTAAGATGTATTAACTATTTTAGCTGAGAGGTCCGAGGTGGTCTGTGATCCCTGAGAAATGAAGGCCTTCCTTCTGGGACATTCAGACAGACTTGTAAGTGAGTGAGCAAGCTGTACTTCAGAAAATTACCAAAGGCAGCTGTTCTGTGCAAATCAGAGTACTGTTGTTAAATTTGCCAAATGGTTTTCTGTAAGGTGTATGCAATTATTTCAGATTTTGACTGAGTAATAGGAAGCCAGTCTTTAGAAGATTAACAGAGGCTGCTCAGGAAACAAAGTTAAGCTTTGAGGTGTGCTCCTTCTGGGTGCACAAAGATACCCTGTGACATTGGAGCCCAGGTTGCCTTCTGCACCCTTCACCCAAACCCCTTTCAGCTCTCCCATAATTAATCTGTGGGTGGCCTGGCTGGATAGCAACATTTGTGCATACATTTGACACCTGCGGCTCTCTGTTTCCACAGTGACAGGAGGAGGACAATTGATGCTGGATTTGGTTTGATCTCGACCCAGGTGGGACAATAGTTTACTAAACTTCTTCCTATTTCGGACACTGAATTGGTTGCTTGGTGGGATTTATGTTCCAGATGTGCACAGTACACGGACTACTTGTAGGAACAGGAACCACATAATTTTTCCTTTTAATAAACTAGAAAGAATTATGATGAAACTTTGAAACATGAAAAAGAGCCATAAAAATTTGTTACCTACTGTCAGTGAAACCTGCGGTGGAACATTAAACACATCTAATCTTCATTCCTCTGCTGAAGGAGAATTATTATGTGTCAGCACAGAAGCTCAGCATTCTGAAAGACAGATGTGTGCATTGCAATTACAATCTCTCCCCATCAGAAAACCCAAAGTCTGAATCACTGATTGCAGTTGGCATCAAATGCGACACTACGGCTTGCTGCTGTAAACCCTTACATTGGTTATCAACTTCTGCTAATGTTTCAGTTCCACAGCAATAATGGTAATTTAACAAAGTCCACTTTGATTAAAAATCAAAAGAATTGGCTGACGTTATTCAGTGTTGACAGCCAACATTGGGCTTGCTTGTCTGTAATGCTGAATAAAGTGTTAAATGTGAAAAGCATAAGAATTGACCAAATTAATTTTGAGAATTTGGGTTGCTTTCATTTTAGCACAATGAAATCTACCTCTCTGGCTCTCTTTCAGAATAGGCATTGCCCCTTCCCTCTTAATTTTAACCTTCTAATGAGAGTGTTAACTGGCGTTGATGCCAGAGACCATATAGGCCACTGTTCTTCACGAACCATGCTTAAATTGGCAGGCACGGAAGTGTTGCGGTTAGCACAACACTATTACAGCACCAGCAACCCGGATTCAATTCCAGCCACTGTCTATCAAGAGTTTGTACGTTCTCTCTGTGTCTGCGTGAGTTTCTTCCGGATGCTCCAGCTTCCTTCCACATTCCAAAGACGTACAGGTTAGGAAGTTGTGGGAATGCTATGTTGGCATCAGAAGCATGGCGACACTTGTGGGCTGCCCCCAAAACACACTATCAAAAGATGTATTTCACTGTGTGTTTCGATGTACATGTGACTAATAAAGAAATCTTGCATTTTCTTATGATGACAGATTATCCAGCAGTGCCTGTGGAGGGGGCAATGGGTGGGGAAAACGATCCTCATGGGACCTCCCAGGTTTGCAATCAAGAGCAGAAATTCTGGCCGATTTAAGCTTTGGAATCACTGAAGCCAAGCCTTTTCAATGGTTCCTCTCTTAAAGCTTGAGCAGAGAGTGGTGGGAATACTAACACCCAAAACTTGCATGTTGTCTTGACCAGGATGTGTATGGCTGTGGCTGGATCAGTAGCCTGGAATGGGGAACACCATCATTCAAATGCTGCAGGTGCACAAGGAGAAGGCAGCTTCTCAGGGCAATCAGACATGGGAACATTTAAACCTTGCCAACTTTACTATTGAGAAGAGAATACAGATGATAAAAATGAGCTCTTCCTTCAAATGATCTGGGAGATAGTAAATCAGCAATTCCATCAATTCTATTCTCCATTTATTTCCCTGCAACCATGTCTCTCACATGCCCATCACCCTCCCAACTCTCAAGTTCCACCTATGCAAAGGGCAATCTACAATCGCCAATTAACCTATGTCTTTGGGATGTGGAAGGAAACCAGAGTACCCAGGGAAACCCACATGGTTATGGGGAGTAGGTGCAAACTCCACATGGACAGCAGCCGAGGTCAGGATGGAACTGAAGTTATTTTCTCCAGTGAATGTGGCCATTCATTGGTAATGTCAGATCATGTTGCTCACACAGGGTGGTTAGAAGTCTGGAATTCTCCCCACTAAAAAAAACGCTGAGGCAAAACTGAGAATGTCAAAACTGTGGCACGTAGGTTTGTGTTAAGCGAAATGATTAAGTCTTACAGAACCAATGGAGTTAACGCAGTGGTTCAGCCAGAATCAAATTGATTGGAGTTCAATGGGCTGAATAGGCTGCTTCTGTTCCCTGTGGGTATTTTCTGTCACTGCTCTGACTGAGATTGGTAACTCAGCACAGCCTGTGAATCAAGATATGACTCTGGGCTCTTCATTCACTTACCTGAACCTTCAGGAAATGCTCTGGTGCAGTTTGTAGCAAAGGTGTTGTACAATAAAGCACTGGAAGTGTGAGAAGTCAGTGGGAACTCTTTGCCGGGTTAAAGTCACCTCTCAATTTAAAAACATAACTGTAACATCTGAAAACTGAATCACTGTGAAATCCAACCACTTACAATGACTATTTCTCACTCTTTCAAAGATTTGACTGCAAGAATAAAGAAGAATGCACATGTGAGTTATTAACTGGGGTGAAAAGATTGACACATTTTCAAAAACAAAAATATCCCACCTTCTTTAAGGAGCTAGTGGTTCTGCCTTTAGCTCAGTCATTCCTCGATTGTTTGGCATTAGAGAAGGCAATGCTAATAAAAATAATCATTGCCACTTGTCTATTTGCATGGCACCTCTTCTTGTTATAACTTTATTTTCTCAGAGCAGTTAGGACTTTCATCATCTTCCTTTTGAAAGTGAGGCAGAGTCTAGGTAATCTTACTTGACACTTCTTATGCCTCTTGACAAATGACCTTTCATTGAATTTAATGATCCTTCCACTCACAGATAGCCCATTTTTCAGCTCAGTCAATGATGAGTTGACTCTGTGTTGGACCTTTGCCAGTTTTCTGCTGGTGCAGAATCCAGCACCAAGCATTTGAAACCCAACTTGGCTTAAATTCTTGTTTTCTTTGGTAGGTGCTAAGCTCAGCAACTATTTGTGAACTGGGCCTCGGGACAGTGCAGGCCACTGTTTCCCTGTGTTAAGACTAAAACACTGTCATCCTTTTTTTTGATCTTGCTCCCATAAGGTAATGTTCCACTTTTCCACCTCCACTACAACCTCCACCCACTCTGCTGGTTCCACTGTGTTATCAAGCTCCTTTGAAGGCGCTGGAAGCTCCCCCAGTGAAACACTCGGAAGATCATTATCTTTGGCTTCTGCCACAAAATCTGTCCCCATCGAGCGTAGCCCATTCACCCATCAAGCCTCAGCCCTGTTGATTTAAATTGGACCCAAGTCCACTAATACCTTAGTTTTATAATTCTGTCCTTTATTCAAAAAAGGAGAAAGACAGAAGGCAGGAAACTAGAGGCCAGTTCTTGTAAAGATTGTGTTTAATTTATGTTTCTTTTGTGAATGCTGCCTGTATGATGCTGTGTGCCTGTGATGCTGCTGCAAGCAAGTTTTTCATTGCACCTGTGCATACATGTACTTGTGCATATGACAATAAACTCAACTTTGACTTTGAAGAGCTATTGTTGGCAAGATGCTGGAGTCAATAATGAAAGAGGAAATAACTAATATAATTAAACATGGTCAATGTGGTTTTATGAAAGGTACAACATGTTTGACAACTTTGCTTGAATCCTTTGAGGATGTAACAGGGAGAGTAGACAAAGGGGAACCTGTAGATGTAGAGTATTTAGATTTCCAAAAAGCATTTGACAAGATGCAACATAGAAGGCTGGTGCTTAAATTAAAAGCCCATGGAATTGGAGGAGTTGTGTTAGAATGGATTGAAAACTGTCTGTCTCATAGACAGCAGAGAGTTGGGAGCTGTTGGTGAGGCCTGTATGGTTATATTCTTCTGAGCTTGTTAAGGATATTTTTAACCATGTTATATGCTTAAACATAAGTTGTCTTGTATTTACAGGGAAGGGATCATTCAGAATGACAATCATTTACTGGGCTGCCTTCACTCTATCTGAGCATTTCCATTGGGCAGGACATGTTACTGTCCTGAAGAACTAGAAATACACAACTAACCACATACCAACCAGCTTCTGAAAGAGAGAAGTAAGATTGGTGAATTAAATAGTAAGCATGTGACAAAGTTAGAATGATGCAGTGGCAGCAGGTTTGGGCATTTCCAGAGCAGGCACTTCAAGTGTAATTCTTCTGATAAATGTTTCCACATCCATCATCATTCAGGCTGATCCCAGGGGTTAACTTCTAGTGTTCCACACTGGCAATAAGAAGGTGGTGAATGTCAGTAGAGCCTGTCCCTAGGTTACCAATGCCTGACCTATGGACACCCCTATGTACGAACGAGCTCCCATAATATTACATTCAAAAGTCTGATGTACCTATATACGTTTGTTCCTACAGATGGCAGAACCAATTTCCTCTCTCTCTCCACTTTGAGTAATTGTTCTTATCAATTTTACGTGTTTTTGATGCCATTCATTACCAAACTGTAGACAAATGTTTAGCATAGTGGGTGATGTTTGTGTACTTTCTGACTTGTGGACAAAATCGACTTATGGATGTCTGTAAAAACAGAACCAGTTCATTACCGGGGACGGCCTGTATCACCAAACACAGCTTCTTTCCAGTTTATTGAAATCAACGGCATGAAAAGCTTATTGGTTTAATAGCTATTTGGTCCTTTGCATCTCCTCTGCCAGTAATTATCATGGCTGACCTTTCACTTCTGCACCATTTTCCTGCACTAACTCCATACTCCTTGATTCCTTTAATATTCAAAATCCATCAATGTCTGTCTTAACTACACTCAGAGACTGAGGTTACAGAGCTCCTTGGACAGAGAATTACAAAGATTCACTACCCTCCTGAATGGCCAATCCTTAATCTTGAGACTGTGACCCTAAACTGTGGACACTGCAGCCAAGGAAGTACAGTCCCTCCATCTACCCTGTCACATCCTGAAAGAATTTTGCATGTTTCAGTCAAATCACCTCTTGTTCTTCAAGGTCAATAGAATACAGGGTCAGTTTACTTAATCTCCTCTCATTGGACAAAGCTGCTGTCCTGGAAATTGTCCTGGTGAACCTTTGTTGTTCTCCCTCTATTGCAAATATATCCCACCCTCGGTAGGGAGACCAGACCTGTACACGGTATTCCAGGTATGGTCTCACCAGGGCCCTACATAATTGGAGCAAGATCACAAGATAAAGGAGCAGAAGTAGGCCATTCAGCCCATCGAGTCCGCTCCACTACCTCACCATGAGCTAAACTATTCCCATCTAGCCCCAATTCCTGGCCTTTTCCCCATATCCCTTGATACCTTGACTAATTAGATACCTATCAATCTCCTCCTTAAACACCCCCAATGATCGGGCCTCCACAGCTGTATGTGGCAACGAATTCCATAAATCCACGACCCTCTGGCTAAAGAAATTTCTTCTCATTTCTGTCCTAAGTGGATACCCTCTAATTCTAAGACTGTGCCCTCTAGTCCTGGACTCACCCACCAAGGGAAACAGCTTAGCTACGTCTACTCTGTCCAGTCCTTTCAATATTCCAGATGTTTCTATGAGGTCCCCTCTCATTCTTCTGTACTCCAGTGAGTACAGTCCAAGAGCCGACAATCACTCATCGTATGTAAGCCCTTTCATTCCGGGAATCATCCTCGTAAATCTCCCCTGAACCCTCTCCAACATCAGTACCTCCTTCCCAAGATAAGGGGCCCAAAACTGCACACAGTATTCCAAATGAGGTCTCACCAGTGCCCCATAGAGCCTCATCAACACATCCTTACTTTTTATATGTTATACCTCTCGAAATGAATGCCAACATAGCATTCGCTTTTCTTACCGCCGATCCAACCTGGTGGTTAACCTATAGGGTATCCTGCACGAGGACCTCCAGGTTCCTTTGCACTTCTGTACTTTGGACTTTCTCCCTACCTAGATAATAATCTGCCCACTTATTTCTTCTTCTAAAGTGTACAACTGCACATTTCTCAGCATTGAATCTCATCTGCCATTTCTTTGCCCATGCTCCTAAACTAAGTCTCTCTGCAACCTTCCTGTTTCTTCAATACTCCCTACTCCTCCACCTATCTTGGTGTTGTCTGCAAACTTAGCCACAAAACCATTTACTCCATGATCTAAATCATCGATATACTGTATAAAAAGAAGCGGCCCCAACACCGACCCTTGAGGAACACGACTGGTAACTAGCAGCCAACCAGAACAGGTTCCCATTATTCCCACCCTTTGCTTTCTGCCTATCAGCCAATGCTCCACCCATTCTAATATCCTTCCTGGATATCTCTGGTATTGTACTCAAATCCCCGGCAGTTAGAGCCAACATTCCAGTTGTTTTCCTAATTGCCTGCCATACCTGCACATTAACTTCCCGTGATTTGTGTACAAGGACATTCTAGTTCTACCAAAACCTTTCAATCTCTCACCATTTAGAAAACATTCTTCCTTTCTACCAAAGTGAATAACCTCACACTTTCCACATTAATTTCCATCTGCTACACCTTGGCCCATTCACTCAGCCAGTCTATATCACCTGGAGGTTTCTCTGTTCCTTGTTGCTGATTATAACTTGATCGTCATCCAAATCAATGATTGTGAACAGCTGGGGACTCAATACTGTGCCCCAGTACCCCATTATTGACAGCCTCACGACCCAAATATGACCTGTTTATTGATCAATGCTCAATCAATGCCAATATGTCACAATGCTTTGACTTGCTTTGGATTCTGATTCTGGGAGCAGTCTAGTGACTTAGCCGGTAGAGCTGCTGCCTCAGCTCCCATGACTCGGATTCAATCCTGGCCTCAGGTTCTATGTGTGTGAAGTTTGCACGTTCTCCCTATGACCATGTGGATTTCCCCTGGGTGCTCTGGTTTCTTCCCACATTTCAAAATTCTTTGGGTTAGTTGGTTAATTGCCCACTGTAAATTGGCCCTAGAGTGTAGGTGAATGGTAGAATCTGCAGGGAGTTGATGGGAATGTGGGGAGAGCAAAATGGATTTGGGTAGGACTAGTGTAAATGGATGCTTGATAGTCATCATGGACCTGGTCTATTTCCATGTTGTATCTCTCTATAACTCTGGGACTCCTTTGCTGAAGTCTGTTATTTCTTTAAGTGAGGTGGCAAGAGTGTGGAGTGAGTGTGGTGAGAGGGGTGAGTGTGGAGGAGTGTGGTGAGAGGGGTGAGTGTGGAGGATAGGATGGGCTGGGCAATCTTCTGTGCTCAACAAGGTGAAAAATGTCTTTATGAGGGAATGCTATAGTTTGTCCGGTTTCCTCACTTAGCACCAACATCAAACACTCACAGATCTGTGAAGGAATAGTCACACGCAGAACAAAAACCTCTGGTCTGTCTTAACAGTGCCTATCAGAATCAGCCTTAGGAGATCATCACCTACCTCATACCACCAGTGAAACATCTTTCTGTCTCCCCCACCAGGCCTTTGTATCACCCTCCAAGCAAGAATTCCAATGTAGTCAATTAGTGCTCAATTATAAACTCATTTGCAATGTGGTCCCATGCCTATAAAAAAATTGGGTTGGTTGTCTCAAGCTTATTTTATTTGGTACCCTTCCAGCTAGCAGAGAGAGGAAATTTTCATCCTATAGATCCTGTTCTGAGAGATTTTCACATTGATTATTTTACATCTTTACATTTTTCATACTTTAAGTTCTAAGAAAGTAAACAAAATTTAGCATTATTAAGCAGCCGATTTTGCCGAGCAGCTTTATCAAAATACAGCCTTTCTGATGACATTAAAAACTAACCACACACATTGAACTGCGTACAACGAGCAACTTAAAGCAAACTGTGCTCAAAATGGCACATTTTTCAAATGGAAGTATTTGTGCATTTCTACTCAAGCTTGTTGTGTGGTGTGGAATTATCCATGAACCAACACTCTTGGGCAGTGCTTTACACATCATTTGTGGAACAATATTTAATTTTGGCTACCCGGTCAGTTTGATTAGTAATGCACAAAACAAGTTTACTAAAAAAAAGCAGCTTAATCTGTCTTGCCCAATGACTTTAACAGGATATAACTAAATAGAAATTACTTTGAGAAGTTACAGAATTATTTATTGGTTTTATTGATCTATTGGTAAGTTTCTCAGTAAATTTATTGTTTTTCATTACTAAAGTTTCTAGTGCATACTAAAAGAGCTGAATTTGAAAAGTCAACAAGTTGGTGCAGTGGCAGGTAGTTGATCACTTTGATGTAGGTTGTGACCAGTTTTGTCCGCAGAGCCAACTTCCATTGCCACAAAGGACTGCACTGTCTCAGTTTGGACTGGATCAAATTAATGTTTGAAATTCCTCAATTTTTTCTTGTGCTGGTTTGGCCAATTTTGTATGAATTTCTCTCAACAGACCAGTATAACCTCAGAACATCTCCAGTCATGGTCTCCAAGCTATCAGATGACTCTCATACATCAGTTATGCACACTTTGAGTAGAGGGCCAGACTTCTAATTCAAGTGACTTTGGAGTCCGCTCAGTTGAAATGCTTTATTTTAATATCACGTAACCAGTTACTGATATTTTAGTCACTTGTTGAAGGTACAAACACTCAAATTTATTACCAGCCCAGTTTTGTATCCAGATTGAGCTTCATGCGAGCAAGGAATTTCATTGCACCCTGGTGTATATGTCAATAAACTAGTCTGAATCAGATTGCAACCAAACAACAGTGAGCCAAAAATGATTCTTTATTTAAAATGCATAGAATTGTCTTTGCTGCAAATTATTTTTAGCCTTCATCATTGCCAGTGACACAATAGCAGTTTGGATCCGTGTCAAAACAGCATTCTGTTGTTGATTTTAAAATAAGATAAGATATCTTTATTAGTTACATGTACATCGACACACTCAGTGAAACACATTTTTTGTGTTGAGTATTCTGGGGGCACCTCTTCACTGTTTTGCAAATCGTAAGAAATAGAAACAGCAATACTCCAAGTGCACTGTTCCACCAAACAATGAAACCTTTGCTGATCTCTTATTTCTGTACCATTTTACTGCACTAACTCCATGCACCAATACTCTGTCCTCTGTTAACATACAAAATATGCTTTCGGAACCTTGTCCATTCAGCTTGGAAAAGATGAGGGATAACTAAGTTTTCACAGGTTTGCTCCTGTGATTAACAAACAAAGGATCAAATGTTTTATCTTTAGTAAACTTCCAGCTTCAAACGACAAAACAGGACGTTTACTTCAGAAACTGGGCAAGCTCCTTTCATCTGTACAAAAACGCAGACAGGTAGTTTCCTAGGACACTTCGCTGGATAAACCACAGACTGAGTTCCAAGGCTTTGGCATTGGTGGAGGGGATGGGGTGGGCTAAGGCTAATGTGTACAGAATATCAATGAAACAGAAGTTCTGGAAGTTCCAACGCTTTAGCAGTTGATTCGGAAATTCATTAAGATAATGTTTTTGCAATCAAAGGATTGAGTGGCCAACGAAGTAAAGCAAAAACACCACAAGAATGAAGTACAAGAAACCATATTGTCCATCATAGCATCTTCTATGTACCCTGTGGAAGTTCCCAACAACTGCATCTGCACTAGGCTTCAGCACTGCACAATGGAAAGGGTCCCTCTTTCTACCAGGAACCCAGGGTAATTCTCCAGATTTGTGGACAGATGGATGTGCTTATTAACTTCAATTTTTCTTTTTTTAAACTCTCCCCAGTGTCTGCTGAAACCAACCAATGGCACTGATCACTGACAAATGGGTTGTAGATATTCTCCTAACCTCCAGCCATGATCATCTGGAAGCAGGACTGACAAGGTGTGTCTTGACTACCCTACCCCATTTCTTTGTTCACACAGAGTCTGGTCCTCAGCTTGATAGAAAAAAGAATTTATTGTGATTAACCTTCTGCTGCTTATTTGAAGTAATGTTTTCCATGTACCTTCTCAACGTGCTGAGGGTTTCTACCTCCCCCACCCTTCCAGCCAGTGAGTTCCTGACCCCCTTTATTCTGTCTGTCAAATTCCTTCTGCTCAGCCTTGATAGGCTTCTCATAACTTTGTACCTCAGCATTAAGTCACATTCAAATAACATCAAGTTAAACTTCAGTTAGTAAATCAGTGCAAATGTTCCATTCCACTAGCTAGGTTTTTGACTTTGTTTGGTTTTGTTTGTCTTAACTCTCTTACTATTAAAAAAAATTGTTTCACATCAAGGTATGGGAATTTACAAAATTTTGATAGATATGTAGGACATTGATCCATCTCCCTCCTCCACCACAAACCTTACATTACTCTGGCCACCATCAACAGATAGATTATGTTTGCTGAACATTGTCCATTGAGTTTAGATCTCACTCATTCCAAAGAGAACAACCTCTGCCTAACCAGTCTCTCTTCATAGTTATAATTCTCCTCACCTGGCAATTTGCTTACAAATCTTCACTGAAAAGAGAGACATTCAAATGTTGAAATAGTTTCCAACATACTTTACAGGAGGGAGGAGGTGTGGATGTGTGGAGCTCACCCTTGAGTATGTGAGGTCGCTGGTTCTCAATGTTTGAGCCACATGTGGTGGTACAGGGTACTATTCCTGAGAGCCCAAGTCTTTCCTATCTGTTCTTTAATCTACTGCACAATTATCTCATTGATTATGTCTCTTTTCGACTTGATTTATTCTCCTCCTCTCTCTCTCGCAATCCCTTGCTGTCCATTATATTCTTTGTTCTGTAACTTTAAATTATACAGTTTATTTCAGGCCCTTATATCACGAACAAAGAGAGATTGGACTAAGTCCTGTTTTAATCAATGATCATTTATTACACTTTGTATATTTTGACTGCCATCTACCATTACCCTACATCTGGACAGTCCTGCATGCACTGAGATAGAATCTTTGAAAAAACTTAACAGACTGGTTGATATGAAGCAATGAAAATGTAGATAACGTAAATCAGAAACATCATAGACTGAAATTAGATGTTTAGGTTCCTAAAATTTTATCATGAAGAAATAGCTCTAAAATGTTTTATTTCCAAAAAGCATTGTTTTTTTTAAAAAAACAGGCTCTCTGTGATGACTGAAAAAGACAACAGATTCACTGATGAAGCCTTAATTGTAGAGCACTTACCTCCAAATCAGCACATCCTAAGCTTGTTAAGAGCAATTAAATACTTTTGAAGTGACAAATAACCAGACTGTTTGTTGCTTGGTGATATTGCATGTTCTCCCTGTGACTTAATCAGTTTCCTCTGGGTGCTCTGCTTTCTGCCAAAGACATGTGGTTTGGTGGGTTAATTGGCTGCTGTAAATTACCCCGAGTGTATAGGTGAGTGGTAGAATCTGGGGTATGTGGGGAGAATAATGTGGTTAGTGTAGGATGAGTGAAAATGTGTGCCTGATGGTTGACATTGACTGGGTGAGCCAAAGGGTCTGTGGCCATACTGTATAACTTGATGATGTATATGTTAGGGTCCTAAGAGAATGCCCCTGTCTTTCATAGTGGCGCTCTGCAATCTTTTCTGTCCATCTGAGAGAGCAGTCAATGCTTTAGTTTAACAACACACCTGGAAAGGTGCAATTCATACAGCACCTGCACAGTACCACACTGAAGTGTCAGCCTGGTTGTCTCTAGAACGGGCTTGAACTTAGAAGTATCAAGGTAGATACCAAAGGAAGATAGCATTGCTGCTTTGATATGATTTTTGTCATTGGATTGAGCTTAGTGAAATTTTAACAGATGGATCACATCACTTGGGGTGCTGCTGGTATTAAATCCAGATAAATAGATAAACACATTCACAAGCTGGCACCAAAGCAGCAACTCCAAGGGTACACTGAGCTGTGTTTAGGTGTGCAAGTTCCCTACTCACTAGAGTTTTTACACTCACTCAGCTTGTCCATATCCCCTGAAGCCTCTCTACATCTTCCTCTGTACTCGCAATCCCATTGAGTTTAGTATCATCAGCAAACTTGGAAATATGATATTTAGTTCCCTCTGCCAAATTGTTGATGTCGGTCATGGATAGTTTTAAGTTTCTGCAACCTTGCCTGGAATCAGTGCAGTTTCAATGCATTATCCAGCCTCAGATTGGGAGCAGAAAGCTCTTCCAACTGGTGCTGTCAGCATGTACTTTCTATATTCATTTAAACTTTATTTTAAGGATGACCACTCTCCCTATCTGGCAGTTTGAAACATGATGGGGAAACAAGAGCAACGCATCAACTTTGGAAATAACTTTAATAACCAAGCAAATAAAAATAGGAACCTGTGGACACTGACACCCCATTATTCAGTGACTCAGACAGATGACTCTTATTTAACCTGTAGCAAACGACCTACTTTTCCCTGTTCATGATGGTACTGGTATGGCTAAGTTACATTTCAGTGCTCTCAGTAATAAGGGATTTGTGGTCCATAGATCGCAGCTTAAGGTCAGAGAGAAAAATATAGTAACAATTCTTCTAACATTAACTCCAATTGGGTTATGCTAAAGCTGTACATTATACCCAATTTTTTATGATGTTGCAGATTGGGAAGTCAGTCAATCTGGAGTGGGCTTCCAGAAGGGAGCTGAGGAAGGCTGAGAGTTTCCATACAGGGGCTCATGGAATCAAGAATTTTAGATTGATTCAATTGTTTTGTTGTAGGTTAATTTAATGAACCATATGTGAAGCTGACGTACTCTTTGACTTGCTTTTTTAAAGTTTGATGTAACTTGTCAATTTTATTCACTTGGTAAAAATAACCTTCCCCAGATAGGCACAGTCTGAATCTCCAAACTACAGTGTAACTTTTGGGTAGGTTACAGAAAAGTTATTTCCCAAGCAAATCAATCCAATGGAAATACCTCATTATCTGCCATAAAAGTGTAGCTAACACTCCCATCTTTTTCTGGAGGAGCTGTCAAAATTTGCAGTTAAGTCAGTAAACTGTTGTGTTTCTAGCTGCAGCATACTCAGGCAGACTGCCACTAACTTTCACAGCTAGTGAAATGATGTTCAATGATGTTCTGCAGTTAGTTTGGCTCAGCAGGTAGCATTCCTCACACTCAGTAGGCTGTGGGCTGAAGCACAGCTAGATGACCTGGGCATGTAATTTATCCTGTCAGTAAGGAAAAATGTGGTACTGTTGGAGATACCACTTTGTCTGAATGTGTCCTGGTGGTTGTAATGGATTCCATGCCCCATCCAGAGCAGAGTGGAGATGTCTTTGGGAGAGTTCACCAGTACTGTAAAACATTATCAGCTACAACTAGCTATTTATTTCATTCATTATTAACAAAACCTTCCTGTGTACATATTGCCTGTTCTGTTTCCTATAAAACAACAAAAAACACATGCCTCTCCCAGAAAAATGTTTGCAGACCATGGAAAATGCTGAGACATCCTCAGTAAATGAAAGGTGATTCTGGACTCAATCTACACTTGGAAAGGCAGGGATTAATTGAAGGTAGCCAGCTTTGTTTGGTGGAAATCTTGTCTGATCAATTTGAATATATTTTTCAAAGTGGTAACAGAATGTAATGATGAGGTTAGTGCGGTTGATGTAGTCTTCATTGACTTCATTAAGGTCTTTGACAAGTCTCACGTGAGAAATAGGACCATGGTCAGGGGGAAATTGGAGCCAAAATTGGCTTGGTAATAGGAGGTAGAAGATGATGATGGAGGTTTGTTTTTGTGATTGGAAGCCTGTGACTAGTGATGTTCCATATGGATTGGTGCTGGGACCCTCATTACTTGTGATGTGCATGAACGATTTGGAGAAGTTAAGGGGTATGATTAGTAAGTCTGCAGATGACATGAAAACCAGTGGTGTTTTTGACCGCAAAGAGGATATTTTAGTCCTCAGGACGATATTGATCAGTTGGTAAGATGGGAAGAGCACCGGCAGAGGAAATTTAGTCCTGACAAGTGTGAGATGAAGCACTTTGGGAGGATTAATAAAGGTAGGACGTACACAATGAATGGTAGAACCCTAGGAATTATTAAGGAACAGAGGGACTCGGGGGGTGAGGGGGTACAAGTCCAAGGATCCCTGAAGGTGCAGCACAGGTAGAAAAAGTGGTGAAGAAGGCATATAGCATACCCGCCTTCATTAGCTGGGGTGATGAATACAAGAGCAAGGAGGTTATGGTCCAACTTTATAAAACATAGGCTGCAGCTGGAGGACTGTATATATTTCAGGTTGCTGTGCTACAGGCAGGATGTGATTTCTCTGGAGAGGGTGCAGGGGAGATTCAGCAGGATGTTGTCTGGGATGGAACGTTTCAGTTATGAGAGACTGGAGAGGCTGACTTTGTTTTTCTTGGAATGGAGGAGGCTCGGGGGGACCTGATAGAGGCATACAAAATTATGAGGGACATAGATATGGTAGATGGTAGGATACTTCTCCCCATAGCAGAGACGTCTGAAACTAGAGGACGTAGGTTTAGGGTAAGGGTTATGAAGAGTAGAAGGGATCTGAGGATGAACTTTATCACCCAGAAGGTGTTAGGAATATTGAACATATCATGCGGTAAGTCGGGTATTCCCACAATGTTTAAGAAGTATCTAGATGAGCACTTGAGTTGCCTTGGCATAGAAAGTTCCAGAACAGTTCTGATAAATGGGATTCAAGTGGATAGGTACTTGATGGTTCGTGTGGACATGGTGGGCTGAAGGGTCTTTTTCTTTTCCTTACGATTCTATGAGTCAAGAGTGCAAAAGGCCGATTCTTGATTGGACATTCCTGGGGGAAGGTTTTAGTAGCAGAGAGCACCACCTGGGAGGTGGAAGGTGCAGAGACCTGATCTTCAATCTGTTCGTTAAAAGGGGTGGAGAGTCAGATCTGGTACGTACAGGGTATAACACAATGTACTGCCAGTGTACATATAACGTGTAATACCATCTACAGTCAGTGTACATACAGGGTGCAACATCATGTACTGCCAGTGTACATACAATGTGTAATACCATCTACAGTCAGTGTATATGCAAGGTGTAACACAGACTACCATCAGTGTATGTACAAGGTGTACCACCATGAACAGACAGTGTACGTACAAGGTGTACTACTGTGTACTGTCAATGTACGTACAAGGTGTACCACTGTGTACTGTCAGTGTATGTATAGGGTGTACCACCACGTCTAGCACCATAGTAGTAGAACAATTGTAAATGTCAAGCAATTTGCAGTCAGGAGTTCTGCGTGAATTACTGAGATGGAAGTCAACCACATTGCAGGGTTGTAAGTGGCTCAAAGATATCTTGTCATGTGCTGCATTAGGGCCCTCAGAATGTGACAGAGAGTACGAGAGTACTTGATTAAAAGGAAGAACAAGCTACCCATGACATCATACAACACAGCAGCCTGAGGTTTCCTGTGTGGTGTTTCATGTCACCTCACTCCCTGCTGGGGGTGTGTTGTGTGGGACTTAACCCTCATTCCTTCCCTATTTTTGTGCCTATACAATCTCTAGGCCATGCAAAAATCACCAGTGGAATGTTAAAAACTGAACTAAAAGCAAATGCATTTCTCTCCTACGTTGTTCAGTGGTCCTTACTTTCATTCAGCTTGTTAGTTCAAACTCATTGTCATTAATATTTTAATATTCCACGTTGATGCGTCAGTGGAGCCAGATGGCACTCATCTCCTGAGACCAGTGATCACCTTGTAGGGTGCATTCTTTAAGTGGGACACTGGACAGTTCATTTCTAAACTAAAGCCTATTACTGAGCTAAATAAAATTACTGCTTTTCTCAGTAAACTTAAAGAGATTATGCTTGGAAATGTAATGGTGTTGTGCAAATTCTTCAAGGCAAGAGAAGCATCAAGCATCTAGGATGGTGAACGAGGATCTGTGACAGAAGTGTCCCTACTTGATAACAACAGAGAAAACAATGTTGATGGTCTGTGGCTGCACTGGGAGTGGTCCTTTCCACAGTAGAAGTAGGACCTAGCACCTGCTTGATGTCTGTTACACTTCTGGGCTGCCTTCAGAGGTGAGGGTTATCTGGTAGGGGGCAGTATTGTGTTCCAGCAAGAAAGTGCCAGTGGCAGTCAGTACACATAGGTTAGTGATACTACCAGACCGTTGTAATTTCAAGAAACTTTCACCCCTGGTTCCCATGAAAGAAACCTTTGCCAGGCCAGCTACTGATTGGGAGGGCAAACCCACAGGTAACCCAATCAGCAGCTGCGTCCAAAGGGAAAGACTGTTTAAATGAATACTTCCTTTTATGTGGATCCAGGAGTGGTTCCCTCAGCAACACCGACAATCCGGAAGCTTGTTGCCAGGCCCTGCCTCAATCACCTCCCCCTCCCATGATCCTGATCTTGCCTGAAGGTCATTCCTGAATGCTCTTCATTGAATGAGCTGCCTGGACATTTGCAGCAGGTTTCTGCAGCACGCTGATCACATGTGAACTGAGGTAGAATATTGGTTGCTCCTCGGACCTTTGCTCACTAACCTGGGGACCTGCCCTGGGCACAGTTTGTGTGGGTTAGTGTGCTGGATCTGCAGATAATCCTGATTGTGAGTAGTGACGTCAGCAGTCTATGAAACCAATAGACAGGGAAAAGCTTATATCATTAAGATAATTAGAAAGCACTTTTACAGCCTTAATTGGGAAATTAATTGTTATGCAAATCAGCATAACAGTGTCATCTGATAGAATAAGCTGTAGAGCTCACAGAATCACAGAAAGGTTACAACACTAAAGGGGAAATTGCACTCATGAAGTCCAGTCCATGCAAGAGGAATTCAGCCAGTTCCACTACATACAGTGTAATGGCTAGCAAAGAGTTTCCAATCATTTTCTTGCACACCTCATCTGGATTTTATGCTTCTACAGTTTATATTTTGTCAAAAATAGATGATATCTACTCATGCTTTTTCCTGCCACTAAAACACAGCCAATGTTATCGCTCTGGTGCTTCAAATGCAACCTTCAGAGTGATGTGACATATTTGGTAAATGTGTACATGTGGGCTGAAATGGCCAATGCCTAGCTATCCATCAATTCATTTTGGAGCCTTTAACAGTCACCATCCCATGAAGGGAACTGAAAAATAGATCAAGAACATAGTGATGAGGTATTAGCATTGACAGTCGTACTGAGGCTAGATTTCAGCCCAAGTTAAAAATAATGGGATTAGTGTAAATAGGTATCATGGTCAGCAGGGATAAGGATGGCCAAAAGTGCCTGTTTCTGTGTGAGACACTGCTATGATTCTATGTTCAGCCTTTGTAGACGTTTCCTGTTTGAAGAAAAGGACTTGTGCTAAATTGATAATAGTCATCAGATGCAGATTATCTCTTCCAGCAGTGAATGATCTCAGTTTCACCATGGTGAGGATGTGAGTTGATGCTAGGTACTGTTTGCTGACCTCGCCGTGGGCCTGTACTCTCCCATTCTTTATGACCTCTGCACCTGTGACATCCCGCTGACTGCTTCACACAAACTTCATCCATTGATGATAATTCATCATCCACACAAAGTGGTTTACCAGGGCGACAGAAAAATTTGCAACATTGATCTAAAGGACTCTAGAGGACATTTCCAAATCTGGTCCATTCATCCTGAAACAGATTTTGATATCTGTTTCCTCTTTTCACTTCAACAACTCTCAGGCTAAATGTGCAGTTTTGTGAAGCAAAATTAGTGCACCAAACCCTCTGTGGCAACTTGGAATCACTCTAGATCAAACTCGCAGTACACTGCAAAATTACTGTCAGAACAACTGTGAGAAGAGTAAATATTGCAGAGAAGCTTGCCAAGTATCCCAAGGAAGCAATGCTAGTGCCTCAACAGAGTGAATTGAGCCCGCTCTCTAGACCCAAGGAAGGTGCTCTGATTTGGTGCTCAACTCCTCAGACCTGACATGTCAACTTGCAGTTCAGAGCTGTGTTGCTGATAATAGTCAGTGCTCTAAATCTGTGGCTCTGTCACTGAATACTGCTTCCTGTGTGTGAGAAGACATCTAGCTGTACTGTGGTTGTCCTTGACTGATCACTGTGTGAAGCCACTGCAATCCATCAAGACATTGGTTTCAGGCAAGGAACCTGTGTTGGTCACATGTGCACAAGGAAGTGCACCAGTGTCCTTACTTTCTTAGAAGGTTAAGGAGGTTTGGCATGTTACTGAACACTAACAAACTTCTGCAGACGTACTGTTGAAAATATCCTGACTGGTTGCATTATGGTCTGGTAAGGCAAATCAAATGTGCAGGAATGTAAGAAGCTGCAGAGAGTAGTGAACTCAGCCTAATATGTCCCAGGCACACCCTATCATTGGTAGTATCTACATGAGGCGCACCATCCAGACCATGCCATCTTCTCACAGCTACCATCTGGCAGGAGGTACAGAAGCCTGAAGTCCCACACCACCAGGTTCAGGAACAGCTACTTCCCTTCAACCATTCGGTTCTGGAACCAACCTGCACAAGTCTAATGACTACCTCAGTAAAGCAACACTATGGCCACTTTAACCACTTTGTACTACAATGGACTTTGTTTGTTTTAGTTCTAATTGTGTTCTGTCTTGTATAATTATGTATAATTTAGGTTGTTAGTTTATGTTTTTCTTGTGAATGTTGTGCATCTGATGCTGTGTGCCTGCGATGCTGCTGCAGGTAAGTTTTTCATTGCACCTGTGCATACATGTACTTGTGCATATGACAATAAACTTGACTTTGACTTAAACTTTCCTCTGGATGCTGAGAACCAATGGGACAAAATTTACTCCATTGTCCAACAAAAATGTAGTTGTGGATCTGACCATTGTACTTCCCCCTCCGGTATAAAGTCTGGGCTACATCATGTTGGTTCAGGACATGGAAGGAGTGCCTATTAATTGGGCACCAGTGTGGAACCAATAGTGAACTGATGAGGAACCAATGGGGAACCAATGTGGGGAGCTCCGAGGAAGACCCATGAATTTTAACCCGAGTAGGAGCAGGTGTAAATCAGCTTCTGAAAGTTTGCAAGTCTGCTTGTGAGGTGATAAGGATCGTTGGTTATGTGATGAGTCAGAGGACGTGCTGGGCTGGACTTTGAAGGAGAGATCAACATCTCTCCTGTGTGTAACTCTGGGATTCTAGTGTGACAGTGCAATTCCTGAAGTCGGAGCCAGCAGCTCACAGACACTTTCTCTGGATGTGCTACGGTGCTGAAATCGTCACAATGTTTCTCTCAGCCTATTGAGTGGGCAGAGCTTGTCTGTCACCCGCCCATCTCCATGAGGTTCCTTCACTTTGCAGAGAGCCCTCTCACTGTGTAAGGTCTTGTCATTGGGGTCTGAGGATTCAAACCACCTTCCCACTGGGGCAAGAACACATGGGATGGTTGCATTCTGTTTGGTGGTCAGTGGTGAGTGCTGGCAGCAAATTCTGGACTGATACTTGCCGAGACTGGCCCCTGGGCTACTTATTCCCCTGCCTTGGGTGCTGGCCATTCATGCAATGCAGGTCCTGCCCTAAGCTGCCACCTTCAATACACAGAGCTGGTGGTGGTGTCAGGTGAGTAGGGAGATGGGCATGGCTTCTCCTCTCTTGCTCAGACACTGCTTTCTGGGTAGGTGGGTGTTCTTGACCATCTGAAGGCATGAAGGTAAGGTCATGGTGAGGGGAGAGAGAGGTAAGAGGTGCTTGTTTAGACCATCTGTGTTTGGTGACCCAAAGCAGACTGTGGATGAAAGGAAGTGGAATGCGGGAAGACAGGTTCAGATCACAATACCATCGGAGGCAGCAGCTTTAGCTGGGTTGTTGTTATGAGAAAGGTTCTTTTTGATCTTAAAGGTAGAGGTATCTGGACACAGTCTTTGTACTTTAAAAAGGAGAATTTTATTTACTAAGACAGACACGGGAACAGAATGTGAAGGAACAAATGCACACTCGCACTCGGGTGATCGCGAAATGTGGGGGGAGTTGCAACATTCGTGAAGTGCACACACGCACGCAACAAACTATTACAAATGGTCAGGAATTGAACAAATACGTTGTCTGAACCTCTGAATCTGGACAAACAATGGCTCTATGGTACTGGGAATCTACTTAGGACACTCCTAGACCCCTGTGGAAGTTCACCCTCTCACCTGTGGTCTTGACCCCGGCAGCAATCGGAAAAGAGGGAGAGCTGCCCACGTGTACCATCTTTTATAGGGCTGTAGCTGGGTGGAGCCCGCTCAGGTAATTCAAACAAGCCAATGATTCAGGGTCAAGAACAAAGGTGGGTTACAAGCCAATCCTTAGGTGTTTTCTTAATGAGTGGGGTGGAGCCGGACCCTTGATTGACAGTGGTGTAGCTTCCAACCAGATAGGCAATGCTATCATCTGACCATGGGGGTTAACAGTGTTGTCACTGTCATCTGACCCCTGGCCTCTCATGCTACAGTTGTCACCTCCCCAGTAACTGTCAGCAACCTCTCCTCCAGAGAGTCAAATGACAGACTAGGTTGTCACACATCAGTATGCTGTTGCTGATGCAGGTTATACTGACACTGACTTCTGCAGGAGAGAGGGAAGAGTGTAAGTGCATAGTGAGGAAATGGTGGATGTGAGAGTGAGCCTTGGAGGTGGGGTGAGGGTGCGAGGTGGGGTGGGTGAGCGTGAGAGGTGTGGTGGGTGAGTGTGAGAGGTGGGGTGAGTGTGTGACGTGTGGTGAGGGTGAGAGGTGCGGTGAGTGTGAGGGGTGGGGTAAGCGTGAGAGATGGGGTGACCGAGAGATATGGTGGGTGAGTGTGTGAGATGCGGTGAGTGTGAGAGTGCGAGGTGTGGTGGGTTGAGTGAGAGGTGTGGTGAGTGTGCGAGGTGTGGTGTACGTTGGGTAGGGGTCAGGATTGGTAGAACTGGTGGTGGTTCGTGGGGCAGAACATCAGGGAGAAATTGGTGGGAGAAGGAACTGATGATTCAGCTTTGGCATCACATGTGAAGGTGTAAACCTTTTGTGGGACTGTCTCCATGTCCTCGGGCCTTCATTCCTGGCATGAGCCTTGAGTGCCCTCCTCTCACCGCTGTTCAGCACAACTGGATAGCTTCCTGCTTCCCCGATGGTGGAACTCTCTCTCTAGCTTTTTCATCCTTGTGACTATTTCGATAACATTTTGTTAAGATTAAGGGGAAGTTGTGTCTTTTTTGTCTTTTGGAATGCTACATCACATCCAATCTCTGTCATCTCCGTTGTCCAGTGACACTGATGCTCTCTGTTCATGTGGTTTAAACCTGGGGATTCATTTGTTTTAAGTTCTTTCAGAGAAGGTTTCTGTGTTTAGCTAATTGTTTAGCTGTTTTATCTTTCTTGCTTCCTGTTCTGTTTGTTGGTCTGCAGTGCAGGTATTTTGGTTCCTTCCAGTCCTGCTCCGAGCTGGGTTTTGTTCCCGTTATAATTTAAACCTCTGCTCACATTTATAATAGTGTGCTGCTCTGGTGGGCTTTCCCTCTGGATTCTGATGTGTGTATAACCCAAGGATATGAAACATCTCCTGTGGTGACTTCTGTCTCTATTTTAAGCCTCTTCTGGTTTGAAAGGATGCCAAGGAGATTTGTTTTTCAGACTTTCCATAAATCATGGTTGTTTATCTTTTTTAAGTATTCATGGTGCAGTAAGTGTTAGTAGCAAGACCTTTCAGGTGTTTTGGAAGTTTCACTTCATATTTTTCATTGAGTCCTTGAGAAGGACCAACATCACCTTGTGTATAATACTTCTGAATTCTGAATTAATTTATTATTGTCCCATGTACCGATATATAGAGAAAAGCTTTTATTTGCACGCCATCCAGACAGATCATTCCATAAATAAATAAATCGAGGCAGAACAAAAGGAAAAAAAAACAGAATGCAGAATATAGTGTTACAGTTACAGAGAGCGTGCAGTGCAGGCAGCTGAATGTGTCTGGGGAAGAGAGGGTAGCTGGACTGAACACCATATCTGGGTTTCCATTTAGGTGGGTATTTTTGTGAATTTGTCTAATTTTTAGGCAGAGTACAGGAAGTCATTGTTCAAAAATAACTTTCCACAAGAAAGATATCACCACAATGTTTAATCCAAGTGCTCAGCAATGTGCATGTTTGTCTGTATTCCACCAATTTAGACCCACTCTTTCCTTGCACCGAATACACCGGAATTTGGATATACTGATTTGGAGGGAATTAATTGAACACCGGGTTTGCTCCAAGGCTGACTGGTAACAATTAATTAATTAGTGGTAGTTATAATTAAGCTGAAGTTTCAGGGAGGAGATCATCAGTCCATCTGATTGGATTTGGTTTATTATTGTCATTTGTACCGAGGTACAGTGAAAAAACTTGTCTGGCATACGATTCATACAGATCAATTCATTACACAGTGCATTGAGGCAGTACAAGGAAAAACAATAACAGAATGCAGAATAAAGTGTAACAGCTACAGAGAAAGTGCAGGTAGGCAATAAGTTACAAGGTCGTAATGAGGTTGATTGTGAGGTCAAGAGTCTATTATACTAGGGAACGATTCAATAGTCTTATAACAACGGGATAGAAACTATCCTTGAACCTGGTGGTACGTGCTTTCAGGCTTTTGTATCTTCTGACCGATGGGAGAGGGGAGAAGAGAAAATGTCTGGGGTGGGTGGGGTCTTTGATTATGCTGGCTGCTTTACCGAGGCAGCGAGAAGTATAGACATAGGCCATGGAGGGGAGGCCAGATTCCGTGAAGTGCTGAGCTGTGTCCACAAGTCTCTGCAGTTTCTTGCAGTCACGGGCAGAGCAATTGCCATGCCAAGCCGTGATGCATCTGGATAGGACGCTTTCTATGGTGCATCGATAAAATTGGTGAGTGTCAAAGGGAATGCATCTATCCATAGTGTTCCTTGCATCCTATTTGTTAACAGATACCTCCATATTCATTCCAGAAACCTCTCTCTCAACAAACTGTACAAGTGAAAAGGTGCAGAAAAGGGGGGATTTCTTTCCACCAACCAAGGTGAAAGCATTCTGACGGTGCCCAATAGAGAAACCTCCTCGTTGTTGTTGTAGGTGATGGGAAGGGATGTTCCTCTAGGATAATCTCTGCATGGGCTTGCCTCCTGTTAGGCAAACATCACCCAGTTCATGTTCAGAAGCATCTTTTACAGAACTTTCTACACCGGCCGCTTCTGTCAGCACGACCTGTGCTAATCTTTACATGCAGCACCAGCTGTCTGGCACTTTCCCAAAGCAACGATTCTTCAGTTGTGTCAGGTATGTGGCAGTGTTGACCGTTGCGGTGCTAAGACGATCGTTTCCTGTTTTCCTGAAGGAAAGCGACACTTGTTCACACTCAGTAAAACAGGGACCCTTCCCCAACTCCCTACCTGTGAAACAGGGACCCTTCCCCACCCCACCACCCATAAAACAGGGACCCTTCCCCACCCCGCCACCCCCATTTATACCCAACCCTTACCCTGTCTGACCTCTGCAACCATCTTCAGCTCCTTGGAACTCCAATCCCGACTTCTCAGAAATCCCTATCTGCCCTTCATTTTTCCATTAGTGACAATGCCTTCAGCTGTGTCAACCTTAAACAATGGAATCAACCCCCCACCCCTCCTCCAAATCTGGTTCAACTGTCCATCTGAACATCTTTCCACTGGATGGAGATGCAACCTTTGGTACACTCCATCCACAGATGGTAGAGTGTGCTGCACCTTGTATAGCAGTGAAGCTTGGAACTACAGGGAGATCAGAACGCTGAATCAGATCTTCAGCTGATCCTCGGGGCCAAAGCTGGGAGCAGGAAGATGAGGAATGTAATCCAGCACCAAGTGCTTATAAAATTGCTTGGTTGCTAGCTTGGTTTATTGATGCTGGGTTCACTCTGGTTCCCCCATGGGACTAATGTCTCAAAGGAGAGTGAGGACCACGCTTTCAAGCTTCACAATACAACAGAGATCACCAGTTTTGTAAATGCCCAACTGTGGCTTAGACCATTCTCCATTAGGGCCTGGTCACCCACATCAACTATTCCTCATCAAACAATTTGAAAGGTATTTGCCATCTAACACACATGAATGGGGAAGTCTTGGAAAGCAGTGCAAAGGAATATTTTAGTGTTTCAACCAAAAAGCAAAAGCTTTCAATATTTAATCATGAAGGTGTGCCGACAGTTGTTCAGCAACAGAGACTTAATCTTCCTTTGCCTACAGCTGTCATTTGGTACAATCTCAAAAGTTGCAGGATACGAGGCAGCAAGTTGGGTGTAGGATGGGGCAGTGGGTGAGGAGTTGGGTGTAGGAAGGGGCGGTGGGTGAGGAGTTGGGTGTAGGATGGGGTAGTGGGTGAGGAGTTGGGTGTAGGATGGGGTGGTGGGTGAGGAGATGGGTGTAGGATGGGGCAGTGGGTGAGGAGTTGGGTGTAGGATGGGGCAGTGAGTGAGGAGATGGGTGTAGGATGGGGCGGTGGGGTGAGGAGTTGGGTGTAGGAAGGGGCAGTGGGTGAGGAGTTGGGTGTAGGATGGGGTGGTGGGTGAGGAGATGGGTGTAGGATGGGGTGGTGGGTGAGGAGTTGGGTGTAGGATGGGGCGGTGGGTGAGGAGATGGGTGTAGGATGGGGCGGTGGGGTGAGGAGTTGGGTGTAGGAAGGGGTGGTGGGTGAGGAGTGGGGTGGTGGGTGAGGAGTTGGGTGTAGGATAGGGCGGTGGGTGAGGAGTTGGGTGTAGGATGGGGCGGTGGGTGAGGAGATGGGTGTAGGATGGGGCAGTGGGGTGAGGAGTTGGGTGTAGGAAGGGGCGGTGGGTGAGGAGTTGGGTGTAGGATGGGGTGGTGGGTGAGGAGATGGGTGTAGGATGGGGTGGTGGGTGAGGAGATGGGTGTAGGATGGGGCAGTGGGGTGAGGAGTTGGGTGTAGGATGGGGCAGTGGGTGAGGAGTGGGACATGTTGCGTTGAGTTACTTTGTCACTCAGTTTCAGATTGTGGGATGTGACAAAGCAGTATAAAGCACTCTGCCTTTACCGAGATGTGTAATTTTGAGGTTTGGTGGGATGGGGTGTCACTGAAATCCATTTTGGTTCAGTCCTGAACATCTGGAGCCCCAGAATGACTGTGCCGGAGACTTTGAAGCCATACTAAAGTGAATTGGAAGTCTCTATATTACCTTTTAATTATGAGCTTAAACGAAGTCTACAGCAGTTAGCCAAGCAGCTAATTATCCATCAGTTCTCACTACAGCTAAATGTACTGCAGTTAAACCCATGTGTGGGGTGGGTCAATGTGCTGAAATCATCAGCTGTGGAGACTCAGTGGTGTCTGATACGTGGTGGTCAGGGAATCAGAAATACCGAAGATACAGCAGTGAACTATATTGCAGCTGATCCATCCAGCAACTCCCATTGGTGCCTGAGGCACTGTGTCATTGAACATGGACACTCAATTAATGTGGCCACTTGCCAAGAACGTTATTGAGATGAGGGTCAAAGGTTTCACTGTACTGCTGTTTTGCCCACTTGTTCTCTGGTCCATTGTGAATGCATTTTCAGCATCATGTTGTGGAATTGAAGTGCGTCGTGTTCTTTCATATGTATTCCCAATTCAAACGGAATTGGGATGCCTGGAAGGTTGCTATTTGAGATTCTGAGCCTCACCTGTACATGCTTGTGAAGGTTTCATTGGTGGCTGTATGGGATTGGATCAACAGGGGAATTTAACAATACTCACAAATGCCTTGTACTTCGGCAGAACGTAATCACTCTTGTAGGAAGTAATGTCCCGACCTCCTTCCCCACCCACAATCAGTGGCTAAATGCACAATGTAACATGGAAATGACTGTTATCACTGAAAGCCTGTTCCTCGGAGCTGGAGGCTGCTGCTTGTTCTGCTTCATGTTCCCAGCAGCTTTGTGGTACTCCTTTGGGCATCTGTTAATAAAGCAGAGGATACAGCACAAGGACACATTTTCTGCAAGATAGTGACTTTAGAATTTCTGTTCTTTGTATGGTTATTCTCAAGTGAACGTGAAATTTAAGTTAACCATTGTGCTTTGTGACTCTTGAGGAAATGCAGGCATAAAACTTCCACTCGGGATTACAATAAAAAGATGGTGTTCCAGAGAAGAAGAATGTAAAGCATGTTGACTCCTGGAGGTGCTGACATTGACTTAGCAGGCAAGGTAAAAGTAGCCAGAATTGTAGTAAAGTACTGGGGAGCACTTGGATTTAGCAAACTGGAAACAGAAAAAAAATTAAAAAGATCTTCTCAAAATTCTGCAGCATTTTCCTTGTTTAAGAAGGTGTGGACAATGTGTTGGGAAAGTATTTGTAGTTTTCAAATCTCAGTAGTGTGTATGTTGCAGATGGTGCTGGCTTGTGCATAACCCTCCATTTTAAAGTCTGCACAGAGCAGAATTTGCTGCACTAAGTGTTTGAATTAGTGGTATAATTGTAATTTCTGTCCTATTGTGAGCAACATTTTACAAGCATGACCTGCCAGAGCACTCATTGTTGTACCTGAAGTGGTGATTCATCCCTGCACATTGCAGTTTCTGTCTCTCCAGTCCCTTCCGAGAAAGTCTGACATGTGTTGGAAACTTTACAGCCCAGAGGCAGTGGTCCAGAAATTCAGATGTATGGAACAAGCCTTTTTTGCACAACACAATTGGATCAGAATTGCTAGTTAATGTCACCAATGCATGTGGTATGTAATAGGGAATGGAGTGGCATGTTTTCCACATGTGTGTTGTACCAGTGGGATAGTGACCAGACCTCCTCCCTAGCTAAACCATCCTTGACCCAGGGTAGACATAATTTTGATGATACCTTGGCCTTTCATATGAAACATTTCAACCTGAAAACTATTTTGACATAAACCATCGTGTAGGGGCAGTTAGAGAGTCACAGACTCGCACAGCACAGAAACAGGCCCTTTGGCCTAACCAGTCCATGCCAATTAAGATACCCATCCAAGCTAGTCCCATTTGTCCATGATTGGTCCATATCCCTCTAAACCTTTCCTATCCATGTACCTGTCCAATGATGAGAGATTACCATTGGCTGCCAAATACCAAGTTCATGGATCTCATTAACTGTCCAGGTTTACAGATACAAAACTCCTAGGCTGTTCCTCTAAGCTGAATCAGGGAACACATTGAATCTGGAGTACGGCAAGGTGGAAAATATATGCTGCTTGGTGTTAACATGAAAAATATTTTTTGCAAAATATATTTCAACAGTTGAATGTGCAATCTAGAAGTGAAAAAGAAATCCTGGTAATCTCCTTCAGTGGTGCAGTGAAAGTACCAGAGATAATTTATAAATGATACGTTGGAATTTCTCAGACTCTCAGCACCATTGTCATGGGACAGGAACTGGGCAGACCCAGTTTATGGGGTTTAGGAGAGTGGGGTGCTCAGGATTATGGATGGTGACAGTCTAATAGTGATTCAATCTGCAATATGTTCAAAACATAGAATGCAAAAGCTCTTCTGGTTTTGCCCATGAATTAAAAAGCAGAAGTATACATTATATTTACATATTTTTGGAGCTCTATTTTATATTCAGGCGACCGTCTTGTTATGGGGGGTGTTTGCATTCCTAGAAAGTGGTCCATATCATGATTTTCCATAATGTAAATCTGTGTCATCAGTGTGTCTATCAAGAAATGTGAGTTGAAAAGAAAATTGTGTTTATTTATTTACATTTTTTCACATAAATTTGGTGAGAGTGAATTTTTATTCCGTATCCCAGATATTTGGAAGTGATTTGTGAATTCCGTGAGGGTAAATTTCCATGACGCAGATGGCTGTAACACAGGAGTCACCTCCATTGAATATTTGTCTCGGCCATGTGTTTGTATTAGTCAGATAATGGGAGAAAACAGTAAAGCATGCCACTGATGCTTATCAGTGAAATAAGGGAAAAACAAGTTGGGACAGAAATGTAATGGACACACTCCTCTACATGACTGACCAATACACAGCAGCTCCTAAACAGAATTTATCTCAGGAACTGGAATCTGGAGTAATCCAAAGCTGAGATGTTCGGGGACTTTGCTTCCACGGACAGACCCATGGGCATGATAGAAAGTCTCATGAATGTTTTGTCTTCAAAGTTTTTGCTTCCGATTACCTTCCGTCAAGACGTGAAGATGGGAGAATGGTTCCTGTTGGACTTGGGACAGAACCACATGTCCAAGGCTTTCTTCCCCCATCCTTCAGACTTTTCCATGAAGGAGGCCTGACTTTAAGGATCTTTCCTTCAGCTCCTGGCTGTACTGAAGACCCAGCAGAATCACAACAACAGCACCCATATTTTAGCAAAAAATATAGCAGCTTCCACTTCATATATAAGAAAAAAATCTGTGCCCCTGCAGTTTGGCAGTGCAGCAGGATGTCACTTGGAGAGATTTATTATCGTTATTCCTGTTGTATACTAAAGGAAAGCAGGGGGCTGAGACGTTGGTGTACACGGGACATTTGTTTAGGTGCTGTACGTGCCATTTGTGCACTTACACAAGTTGTGACATTGATACTCCCTCTTCAGTCCCTGTTGAGCAGCACAGACAAAGCTGACATCCATCTTGTGCAATGCCTACTCGATGTCTTCCCTAACACACTGGGCCAGTTACACAGTGCAAACCACCCGCAGCACATCGGCTCTGAACAGGCAGGTGACTTCTCACACCTGCATTGTTGAAAGGGATCATTTACCTGCAGTTTCCTTGGGGGGGGCTTGGGGTTACAATGTAAAGTATTGAAATCTCCTTCAGTGTCGTTTGTGACCCAAGCATTACATTTAAACACTAAATCCCTACACGACTAAAGCTGTCCCCAATAATCAATTTTAAAAATCTATTTCATTTCACTCATTGCTAAATACAATCCGGAAGCAATGATACCATCAATTACTTTTGTGTGATGTGTAGGTTTGTGTCAAATGAATTTTGTGAGGTGGAGTTTCTGAATTTGGCTGAATTGGAGCAGCTAACTTTGTTGGAGATCTGTGTTGGAATACTGATTCCAATAAAGAATTTCAATGAAAATTAGTTCAGTATGTAATTTTGTATGTGCCACAATTATTAAAAAGAGAGTTCTACTTAAAGTCTTCCAGGAAGTTACTTTTAGAAAAGTGCACAGGTACAACATTTTGCTTCAAAACTATATAATTATCTGACTACTGCTCATCCACACTTCATATATTCGAGTTGGATTAAAGGCATCAGCAGAGAGAAACCTCAAGGTCATTATTTCTCTGGATCAGTGGGGATGTGTTTGGAAAATGGCGCATTCATCAACTTGTTCATTATGTGACCATACATAGTGGCCTCCAGTAAGGGCAGCTGGAGCACAGCTGACAGCCAATGATTTATGTTGGTGATGTGAGCTGGAAAGAGGCACCTTGGTACATGTTCTTGAGGTTTGTACATTCCGTTTTTTCTTTACACCTCTGTAAAAGTTGCAGCCAGTATATGGCTGAATTATAAATTGTCGGGTAATTGTCACCGCATTATAAACCAACTCCAGAATAAAACCATTGCTCTGTTGTTGTCAGTCAGAGTAACACATATCTGCTCAGGGGAATTTTGATTTCCTTAGCAAAACAAAACAATGGTGATCTGAGGATGTCAGGTGTGGAGAATTTGGAGACATCTAGTTTATGGTCAGCAAACCAAGAATTCATCAGCACTTTATTTTTAGCAGTGGTTCACCTTTTAAGCCAAAGTTTCTCTTTTTGCAATACCTCCAGCATTAAAACTACCAATAGAGGAAGTTTAACATACCCTGGTGGGAATGTTAGGAGTGGGAATTCACCATCCTATCCCAATCATCAGATCATTGTAGCTCTGTACCTTGGCCTCATTTACCCAGCTTTGTTCCATTTTTTTCATTCATTCAAAGGATGTGAGCTTCACAGGCTGAGCCAGCACTTAATTGTCCAGCTCTAGTTGCCTTTGAGAAGGTGGCGGTGAGCTGCCTTCTTGAACTGCAGCAGTCCTTGAGGTGTGGGTGTACCCACAATGCAGTGAGGGAGGGAGTTCCAGGATTTTGATCCAGTGACAGTGAAAGAAGAGCGATATAGTTCCAAGTCAGGGTGGTGTGTGACTTGGAGGACAACTTCTAGGTAGTGGTGTTCCTGTGAATTTGCTGCCCTTGTCCTTCTAGCTGGTGGAGGTTGTAGGTTTAGAAGGTGCTACCTAAGGAGTCTTGGTGAGTTGTTATGGATGGTATGAACTTCTGCTCGTATGTGTTGGTGGTGGAGTGTATGAATGGTTGTGGATGGGGTGCCTGTCAAGCTGGCTGCTAGATCCTGCACAGTGCTGAGCTTCTTGAAATTTGTTGAAGCTGCACTCACTCAGACAAGTCGAGAGCATCCCATCACACTCCTGACTTGTGCCTTGTAGATGGTGGACAGGTTTTGGGGAGTTAGGAGATGAGTTACTAACTGCAGGATTCCTAGCCTCTGTTTATGTTCCTTTCTCCATTCTGATATCCAAATGATCTCACAATCTCCCTCATCATGGCCCTTGCACCTTATTGTCTGCCTGCACTGCACTTTCTCTGTAACTGTAACACTATATTCTGCATTCTGTTATTACCTTGTACTACCTCAACGCACTGATGTGATGAAATGGATCTGTTTGGATGGCATGCAAAACAAAGTTTTTCACTGTACTTTGGTACATAATAAAACAATTTACCAAAATCTTTGGTGCCTAAAGCTGCAAGCATGGTTCCAAATGTGGTTTTAATTAGAAGTTCCACTAACAATGAAAACAACTTATTTTGACATTGCTAAATGTTCTTGAGATGCATCCTGGCATTAGTCACCTTATGACAAGAGCTTCACATTGATTGATCCTTTCAGCAAAGATCAATATTCTCACCCAAATCCATTTCCTTTTCCTACTTGTTAATGGTTTACAAAACAGAACCATTGATTATGTATACTTTCATATTTTCTGTTCCATCAGCTATTTCTCCATTCATTAATTAGTTTAAATAACTGACCAAAATTGCAGAATGAAGGTGCATCATGGAGCTGGCCATTTGGCCTTGAGTCCATACTGGTTCCATGTCAGAGGGATCCAGCCTGACCCACTCCCAGGCCTTCTCCCTAAATCCCTGCTAATGATTTATTTTCAGGTATTTATAACTATCTCTACTGCGCTCAAAGCTGCAGGGTTGGTGGTAGTTACTAATCTTTATAATATTTATTGGAAGTACATTGCTCCATTTTGATTATGAGTAGTGTGAACAATGTTGCAGTTAAAGTCTGAATTAACAACAGAAGATGTTGGAAACATTCAGCAGGTCAGTCAACACCTGTAGAGAGAGGAACAGTTAACATTCAGGTCAGGGGGATGGGAAGGGGCAAGCCCACAGACGGACTTGAACACAGGCACCTGACAATCTTCAAACTGAGCCGTTGCTAAATGGGAAGACAAAGGAGGTTACCATCAGGGGATGATGACCAAAACAGAACTTGAAGTGAGTTGGCAGAGAAGGAGAGGTGGACCAGAGCTGATGGAAGGTGGAAAATGAGAAAATATTCAAGTGTTGCGGTGAAGGCTGCCAATTCCCCTTTACAGGACTTGTTAATATATGGTGCAGTATTCCATCTGCATTAATGTTATGATGGAATGTTAGTGACAGTCCAATGGTGGTAGGACCATTATCATTAATGTTACGATGAGGTGTTCCTGACAGTCCGATTGTGATAGGACCATTATAAATGTTACAATGGGATATTGGTGATAGTCCAATTGTAATAGGACCATTATTCACTGCATTTGTATATCAAGTAGTATTTGCTTTAGGAATTCAGCTGCATGGTGTTCATAATACAGCCAGAGGGAGAGATCTAGAGTGTGGGACATTTTCACTAATCCTTAATACATTAGAGATGTAATACCTGCAGCATACAGTCCTAGCCAAGCTGCAAAAGATCACTCAGTATGTTAGCCTGAGTTTTGCCCAGCTAGATTTTCACATTCTGAATCAACTGTCAATCTGACACACTTTCTGAGGTTGAGTAGAATCAGCTACGGGATTAATTAAGTAAAACAAATGTAAAAATAAGCCATGAAGGGGGACTAATTATAGAGTCTGAAAAGGTGCAAAACAGGACAGGGTACAAAGGATGGAATCCTATTCCCACTGATAGTCTGAAAGGATGAGATTTGTGAAGGATGATTACTTGGTATAATTACACAGGTGGTGCGTCATCACATGGTGCATACTAAAATCTATCCCTTGCAAGAAATGGCACTGTGTGGAATGAGGTCTAGATCTAGGATTCACTGAATGCACTTTGGTTTTTGTGTTTGTATCTGTCTGTATATATCACGGACAACCTTCAGTTCATCTCTAAATCGATCTAATTGGTATAGAAAATTCCAAATCTATTTGTGGATAAATTTGCCAAAAGTAGGGGAAAAGTATAATTTCTCCTGCCATATCATGTCACAGTGCACATTAATTATTCTGTACACCGTGATTTTTCCGAACATTTCAATCTGAGAATGTGACCAGCAAGGTATTTATTACACATCCATAGTTTTTTGACAAGGAAATGACAGCAGGTGTCCTTCCCCAAAGGACAGTAGTGAATCAACAATCCAAACACTCTGTTGTCGCCTTCACTGATAGAGACAGAATTTCAGTGCTTTAAAACTGAATTCAAACTCTCAAGCTAGGTGTTTTAAATATGAGTCCAATAACATAACCAATTTGCTACAGTAGCCCATATTACATTGTTCCTGTCTGCAGTCAGCTGACTTGGTGTTTGGTGCTTTCTCCACAATCTGCCTTCAGTTCCTCACACTCTTTTCCAGGTCATGGTCTCTGCAGGAGGTGGATGATAGATTCAGTGCTTTTGCTGCAACTTTCACTCGAGGAACTTGTGACTTTTAGACCCAAAGTTTTCTTGTTCCTGCAAGTACTTCTGCCAGAGCTGCTTGAGCTTTAAACTTCATTGGAGGAATTCTGAAAATTCACTCTATGACTCACTGCATTTTGATCAATTTGTAGAAATTATAACTGGTCTAACTTTGTACTGAAGTATCAACAAACAATCTGCTGGAGGAACTCAGCTGGTCAAGCAGCATCCATGAGGGAAAAGGAGTTGTCGGCATTTTGGGTCAAAACCCTGCTTCAGGACTACATTGACAATTCTATCCACCCCCCCCCCCCCCCAACAGATGCTACTCAGCCCACTGAGTTCCTCCAGCATTTTGTGTGTTGCTCCAGATTCCAGCATCTGCAGTCTCTTGTGTCTCCATTGTACTGAAGGCTTTTTGAAGGAAGAGTTGAGGATCCTGCTGAAGGATGTGAGGACTGGGAAATCCACCTGCATTTTCCAGCTCCAGCTCCCAGAAATAAGTGGGCTTTGATTCATCAGTGACTCAGTGGTGATGTTCCCACAATACAGCAGGGTCAAGCCATCAAGGAAGACTTGAGCACATTATCTCAGCTGACACTTCACTGCAGCACCAAGGGTGTGCCAGGCAATTGTAAATGCCATCTGTTAGATGTGTTGTTAACACAAACCCTATCAGGGAAGAGCAGAGGAGTTGGGTCTGGTACCCCGTTCAGTCCCATTGTCAGTGTCGTCGGGTGCAGAGCCGGTCATTGAAACCTTTGCAAGCAGCTTGCTGATAAATATTGGCTGCCATGACTTACATCAATGAATACACTTCACAACTATTTGGCTGGATGTAAACTGTTTATGGATTCTCTGTGGAAGTGAAAGATATTGTGCAAACACAAATGTTTTATCACTTTCTAACATTGCTGACAGTTGGGTGTCTGAGCTTCCATTGGACCTTGCTCCTCTGTGGAACTGGATTTTTCGCCAGGTTAAGCTATTTGTCAAACCCAGTGTTGGTTAATCCAAGACAGGGGGGCTTCCAGCATCTGAACAAGTTACCACTGAAAGTACTGCAGTGAAAGTGGACTGTAGGTAGGTAAAGCAGGAATCCATGTAGTTGTTTTGTATAGGGAAGTTTACAAAGGGAATGCTGGATAGATTTGTCAGTTCCACTATTGTATAACCTCAATGTACTGTGTTAAGATTACTCACTGTATTATTAGATCTTTGCGCATAATTTAAGGAGTTTCAACATGGGTCACATTGACAATGCCAAATAAAAGGCTGTTGCACAAGGTAGCTGGTCACAGTATTGGAGGGAGTGTGTTAACATGGATTGAAGATCGGTTATCACACAAAAGACAGAGTCAGAATAAGTGAGTCTTTTTCAGGCTGGAAAGATGTAACTAGTCCCAAGGATCAGTTCTTGGCCCTTCATTATTTACTCTCTATGTTAGTGACTTTGAGGAGAGGAGAGAAGGTAAAGTGAAAACCCACGGGAGGGCTGCTTGTGATGAGGATATTTGGACTCTTTAACTGGATATCGATTGGTTGAGTGAGTGGGTGAAAACTCAGCAGACGGAGCTTGATGTGGGAAAGTGTGAGGATGTGCACTCTGGTAAGAGGAATCAAAAGGTAGGTGGTTTGTAGGGATGTCTTCTTGCAGAGGCTGGTGAATCCCAGGAATTAGCTGTGCCAAAGGGTTGTCAAGGCTGGATCACTGGAGGTATTTAAAGAGAAGACGGATAAATGCTTAGAAGATCAGGGAACTGAGGGCTTTGGAGAACTGGCACGGAAGAGGAGTTGAGGCCTGAGGTAGACAAGCCATGACCATATTGAATGGTGGGGCAGCATTGAAGGAGCAGGTGACCGACTCCTGCTCCTATTCTACTGTGTTTTGTGGACTTTGCCTTGATTGAACAAGCAAAATTATTTGAGATTCAAACTTAGACTGCTCTTTCTTCCTTCTTGGTTAGAATCCTCAGTCAGAGTCCTAGTGCAAGGAAACCTGTTGCCAATTTCTGGTTATTGATTAAACAAAAGTACAGTGTTCAATATTTACAATTGACCAACTTAGACTGAATCAATGCAAACTAAAAACAAAGCTGGAAAAACCTAGAATTGGAGGCTTGATTAGGAAAATACCAATTTTCGACAGAAGTCTCTATTTCCCACTATGAGGAAGCTATTTGCTGATCAATAACGCTGCATTTATTTCTGGGGATGGAATTCTAAAACCTCTCCCTCTGTTGATGTCAAATTAGAAGCTACTCGGTTCCTGACAATATCGATTACCAATAATGTCACGCTCCTTCTGGTTTAACGTGTTTTGAAGAATGTTACAAATCACTGATGTGACTCTCGAGGAGCAGAGAACACGTTGATTTACATCATAGACTTTGGTGCACAGTCTGAAACTACATTTCCACTTCAATGTCACATTTCTCATCCCCTTAATTTCCTTTGACTTGTCATGCTGGATGAGCCAAAATTTTGTCACATTAAGTATTGGGAAGAACAAAACTGATTCTTTCAGACACTGTCTCAAGCATCTGCTCATTGGCTGCTGACTCCACCTCTTTCCCTTGCTACTGACTGAGAGTTCTGAGCCTTGGTGTTGGGGCTTGTTCCTGAGATAAGCTCCCATCCCATCACTGGGGCTGCCAGCTTCCAACTGCATCTGTTGCCCTTCTTTGCCTCTGATTCTGCTCTTGTGCTGATGAAACATCATTCGACCATTTGTTACCCCTAGTTTTGACAATTCTAATGCCCTCCTGGCTAGCCTCCACTGTCGATCTGTGTTTATCCATAATTTTGAGGTCCGTATACTAACCCCTAAGCACCTGTCGCCCTTGTGCTTGCTGACCTCTGTTGCCTCCTGGTCTGGTAACATCTCAGTTCCTATGTCAGACACCTCTGTGTCCTCACCCCTTGTACCTTTGTAGAGACCATTCCTATAGCCTGCTGAAGCTCCGGCATTCCTCCTGCTCCAGCTTCATTGTACCCTGTACTCTCACACCACACCTCCCTCCCCAGTGCCATTTGTTTCTGTCTTCAGCTATATGGACCTCACCTCTGGAATTGTCCCCTAAGCACCTTTTCTCTTGCCTTTAAGTTTCTTTAAAACCTATCTCTTTGCCTAAGTTTATTGTCACTTTGCTAATTTCTATCTTGTGAAGGTCATGGGATGTTTTATGACATAAGGGTTCTGTATAACTACACTGCAGGTCACAACACAGAAGTTGTTGGTTTTTAACTTGGCTCCTGGGGCTGTGCTGAATTAGGTGCCTCACTCACTACTGTTGTACAAGTCTGACATTTGAATGATTGTAACACGCTCCGGTGATTTCTTTGCTATTAGTTGCCTACTGGCATTTCTGGAGATCTGGAAGGAGTCAGTTGTTTTACCTGTTTAAGCCAAATAATGGCCCATGGAACACAAGACTTAATCAAAAAGTAAGAAAAGAAGAAAGAAAAAATAAATGTGGTCAAAGTGCAACATTTTAGAAAGTGAAGACATTGAGGATTATGGGAGGAAGTGCTGAGGGTGGAGGAGGGAATTTTCCTTTCTTTGTTGAACGGTTGTTTTCAAGCTGATCTCGATAGGAAACCCCTCAACAAATCTGAGGACTGAGGTATGAAATCATCCCACATACCTAGAAACATGGGTTTTAGGTGAGAAACCTTTCTCATTCTGTTGGGGGAACCATCTGATACAAATATTGTTAAAGTTTTGAAAAACGTAATGAATCCATGTACATGTTTGAACCTTAAGTATTCAATAAAGTTTGCTGTTTGATTTTATATCCTACTCAATGCATGAAAGGTTCTTTCCATTTTGGTTGAAAGAAAAATGAAAAATTATTCTAAGAAATTATTTTAAAGAAATTAATGCAAAGTTAATGATGAAGTAATACACCCACTATTACTTTAGTATGAGTTAAGTTGCAACATTAGACAGTGGCAAGTGTGCACATCTAAACTCGGAAACTGGTGATACCCCAGTTTGTGACCTGTGTCACAAAGTCTTTCAATGATGTGTCTTATGCTGCACATTCTCACATCAGTCACCAGGTTAGCACAACTATGGTTGCCCATGGTGCCTAGATCACAATTGTCACCATACCAAATTTTGCAATTACCTCCTTTTCACTCGCACTTCTCGATTCTTTTACATACCTCCAGTTTGGTCAGGGAGCTGTATAGTTGCTTGCCCTCTTCACTTGGACCCCAGATCCCTTGTACAGGGCACTGACTGTTTCCATCTGGCAATTCCATCAATTTGCAGTGCAAAGGTCACGGAGGTTAAACAGCCAGGGGCAAGCTTAATGAAGAGGTAAAAACTCGTTGATCAATTCCAAGAATTTTCGGCCAATATTGGACAAAATGAGAAAAGATGCATGTTCTAACATGTTAGTCTGATCTTTACAGAAACCAAGCAGAGGGAAACATTATTGGCATTAAGGATTCACATTTCTATCAAGAATGTTAATTTTGTGTAAGGTAATTTTTTGTTGCATAGTGCAAAGTTCCATTTATCTAAATCCATGTTGAGAGTTCCACAGTCATAGAAAAGATGAGTAAAAAGGACCATGTTTTTGCTCATTTCTGAAATCCTTCTGTATGCTGCATCCATTTGAGCACAACAATTTGAGGGGTCATCTGAACAAGGAAGTAAAATTATGAAAGAATTCAGTGGGGTAGCTCAAGAGGAACTATTTCATAGGTTGATAATGAATCAGGTGTGAGAGGGATAATGTTAAAGTTAGAGCCAGGGCCTAGAGAAGTCTGGAATCATTTTGAGCACATGAAATTTAATGGAAAACTAAACCTCCTTCCCTCACAGGTTGGGGATGCTGGGTCAATCTCAACCTACAGCTGAGATCTGTATATCTTTGATATGTCAGCAGGTAAATGGTGAGGCACTGGTGGGCTGAGATGAAGCTTCAGTTACAATCTGATTGGATGACAGAGGAGGCTAAATGGTTGACTCTCAATCCTAATGTTCCAGGTAATTATGATGGGTGCTTGATGGGTAGTATGGATGAGGTGGGCCGAAGGGCCTGGTCAGGCTTCCCACTGCACCACTTCATCAATTTATATTTCCTCATTCCCCACTAGAGGGCAGCAAAGGTCAGTATTTAATCTCACGGCGTTTCCCCTTCACAATCGACACTGTTTGAAACCATCACTGGGTTACATTACATCAGGTCATTTTACTGTGCAATTTAAATGAAGACACTTCAATCAAATATATACACTCACCAAAATAAATTTTCTTAATTAAATGGACCTTGGGACTTGTTGAAGTCAATGAGAACTTTTTGAAGCTTAGTGTTTCAGTACACGATGTGAGACAGCTAATGTGTTGACAGCATCTCATGAAAACTCCTAAGTTAAATGACCCAATAATGTGCTTTAGATATTCTTCAAGGGAGAACTATTGATCAGACACAAGGCTGAACTCCTGTGTTTGTTGCTGAAATTTTATGGAATCTTTTCTCTTCAGAAGATGCCTGTCCTCTGCCACTGTGCAACCTTCGAAACATTGTGCACTGTCTCAACACTCTTTGCACAACTTCCTTTTTAACACTTTCTTTGCACTTTTATCAGGAATTACACACCATCTGATTCTACCTGCCAACAATAACTGTGCTGTGTTTTTGTTTTAGCAAGTATCTCAACACATATAGTGGAGTTTTATTGATGGTTTTGAAACATGTTATAGTCATCACAGAAAACCTGCATTACATGGACAATTCCTCTGCCATTGGTTTGGCAATGGTGTAAGGAAGAACTATTTCACCTTTAAACAAAGCCTGGAGCTTACATCAAATACAAGGACTAGATAATCTCGGTGAGGTTAGTTAAGGACTAAACATTAGACAAGGAATTGGGTAAAGCCCCACACTTCTTCAGGACGGTGGCGTGGAATCTTTCACATCTACCTGAAGGGGCTGGCAGGATCTCTTTGGATGACAGTACCTTGGGATGCTTCACACTCGCAAAGAACTTATTTTAAGTTTGGTCGTCTTACCTCCAGCAAGGATTTGAACCCACTATCTTCCAACTCAAAACTAAGGTCTTACCTCTGAACTGCAAAGGCAGAGTCCTTAGACAGTATTTGTTTATTCCCAACATTTCCTATGTTATTTTGGATAACTTTGTCATTATTACACAACAGATCTTCTCATGGATCTGGAGTAAGTAAATACTTGGAAAAATAATAACGTGGTGTGGAGGTGTAGGTATCTAAAAAGGTCATGAATACAGATTAAAAATATTGTAGGGTGCTAGAGATATTTCAATGTTATTTATCAAAGTGTGGAACTTCAAATGAAGTCTCATCCTAGGAGATCCTTGATTAGGAGGAAACTCTGCAAATACAAACGTTGCGGCAGGACCCAGCATAAGAAGTACTTGAAGACAAAATATCAAGTGGGAACGCATTGGCTCCTGAGCTCAAGCTATTTGATTGCTTTCAATCACAAATGAATTGCCTTGTCCTGGGGCTGGGATGGAAGTTTTCGTGGGGGAAGAGAAAGATGACATGGCTGAGGTCAAAAGGCGATTCACAATTGTCCAAATGATAACTCAATGAACTCCAGCATTAAAAGGGCAGTGGATTTATCAGGAAGCATTTATTCAGCTTCTATGTTTTGTAATTGCTTCAACTCAACAATAGAAATTATACTGAATTATGGTAGTTTATTGGAAAAACACAATGTGGGGTCTCAGATGCAATGTAGTGTGAAGGAAATTAATGAGTAATGTCAGCTCCTCCGGTGCTAAGTGTTGCACATCATGACAGTCTAACATTGGGGAGAAGGTATGTTGCGGTACAGAGATGTTTGGGCAATACATGTCATATGGAGCTATTTACACGATACATGTAGTTCTACTATAACACGTGTTTCCATAAAGTGAATTGTTTATAACTTGATTGATAGACTAGGGAACACTATTTGCATTAAGTGGGCTACATCGGTTATAGCACAATCATGATCAGGAAAATCTGTTTTAATCTATTGTTTTGAAGACAACGACAGCCTGTTCTGCTATAACGTGACTTTCTATAATGTGAGGTTTCTTAAGAACGTAACTATTGCGTAATAGCAGAACTACCTGCTGGTGAAGAAGGCTTTTGGCACGCTGGCCTTCATCAGTCAGGGCACTGAGTATCGAAGTTGGGATGTTATTTTACAGTTGTACAAGAAGTTGGTGAGGCCACATTTTTTATAAGTTATCTTTATTAGTCACATGTCCATTGAAATGCACAGTGAAATACATCTTTTGTGTAGAGTATTCTGGGGGCAGCCCGTAAGTGTCGCCATGCTTCTAGCGCCAACATAGCATGCCCACAACTTCCTAACCCATACGTCTTTGGAATGTGGGAGGAAACCGGAGCATCCGGAAGAAACCCACGCAGACACGGAGAGAACGTACAAACTCCTTACAGACAGTAACCGGAATTGAATCCAGCTTGCTGGCTCTGTAATAGCATTATGCTAGCTGCTACACTAAAAAAAACCAAGATGCTGGAGGAACTCAGCAGGCCAGGCAGCATCTGTGGAGAAAAACAGACTGTCAACGTTTCCTGACTCATAACGTTGACAGTCTGTTTTTCTCCACAGATGCTGCCTGGCCTGCTGAACTCCTCCAGCATCTTGTTGTTTTTTCATCTAGGTTCCAGCATCTGCAGTCCTTTGTTTCTCTGGAATATTATGTACAGTTTTGGACACTCTGCTATAGGAAAGATGACATTAAGTTGGAAAAAGTGCAGAAGATATTTACGAGGATGTTGCCAGGTCTCGAGGGGCCAAGCTATGGAAAAAGGTTGAGCAGGTTGGACATTATTCATTGGAGTGTTGGAGAATGGGTGGTGATATTATAGAGCAGTATATCATCATGAGGGGCATAGATAGGGTGAATGCACACAATCTTTTTTCCCAGGGTTGGGGAATCAAGAACCAGAGGGCATAGGTTTAGGATGAGAGGGGAAAGAATTAATAGGAACCTGAGGGGTAAGTTTTTCACCCAGAGGGTGGTCAGTATATGGTATGAGCTGCCAGTGGAAGTGGTTGAGACAGGTACATTAACAACATTTAAAGGATGCTTGGACAGGTACATGGATAGGAAAGGTTTAGAGGGATACGGGCCAAACATGGGCAAATGGGACTAGCTTAGGTGGGAATCTTGGTTGGCATGGACCAGTTGGGCCGAAGGGCCTGTTTCCATCCTGTATGACTTTATTACTCTACCTGTACATGCAGTACGGAGCTAATCTGTTGAATGCAGCAGCAGTTCCCTTCCTGTTTTAATCCTCCCATTACTATAACTTCACTGGAACAGATTTGTTAAAAAAAATAGACAGGAAGCTGTTCAGCTCATACCAAAACCTTACTGCAATTACCAATGTATGGGAGCAGTATATAAAATGAACCATTCCCTTTCATACTGATCTACAGAAAGAAGCAAGGATAGAAAGTCCAGTATCTAGAAATGAGCATGGAATATAAAATACTGAAACAATTTCTGCTGCCTTTTGTAGTGTCAGATTTATGACAGAGATACAACTTCACATTCCATTCTCTTGCACTGGCTCTGGCACAATTGTGGACTGCATTACTAAGCAGGAGCTTCATCTGAGCGTCAGGTATTTTGGTGCCCCTTTGATCTGTTTACCTTCACTACTTCCAATGTATTCTACACCATCTTCCAATGATCCTGTTGATAGGACTCAAACTATGAGGGTCAGAGTCTGGCCTGTATAGCGTGGGACCTGAAACCTGTCAAACGTTTGTGAACACCTGAATCTTTCCCAGCTGAGGACATGTCAGGATGGGACTGCACTTTCCTTGGAACAACACGGCACCCAGGGAGACAGGTCCCTGTGTGGAGACGCTGCCTTTTTATAAACGACACTGTTATGTTTATTCAGATACAGTAATGAATATCATCTCCTGTGACTGCATGGGGCTGGAACAACATAAATAGGCTTAAAAAAGAATCAAGATTTATGAACACAAACCTGACCCCAACAATCAAAACACAAATAGATGATTATTAAAAATGTGTTATAGATGATTATTAGAAATGTGGCTGTTATAAGACTATTGAATAGTCCCCTAGTACAATAAGGTGGACTCTTGACCTCACAATCTACCTTGTCATGACCTTGCACCTTATTGTCTGCCTGTACTGCACTTTCTCTGTAACTGTAGCACTATATTCTGCATTCAATTATTGCTTTTCCCTTGGACTGCCTCAATGTACTGCTGTGATAAAATGATCTGTATGGATGGCATACAAAACAAAGTTTTTCACTGTATCTTGGTACGTGTGACAATAATAAACCAATTTGCCAGTTTATCTATTGAGATATGTGGCCTGTGGGACTAACTGAAAATTTCACTCAGTCTTACTGCTTGGAGTACATAAGTTATAATTATTCAACAAGTGTGTAGTTTTTATTAGGTAGTGCCTCATTGTTGTTGATACCAGTTCTGTAATGATTACAAGAGCCATTCTTGTAGCCTCAAATGGGTTCCGAGATTTGTTCTTTATTTAGTAAGCCTTTAACAAGCTGACAAACTAAACAATGTCTTTTAATTTTCTTGCTGTGTCCAACACTTTGTCTTCATTGGCAATCCTTTAAGTAATGATGTATTGATTGGAGATAGCAAAATGAGCCTTCCTGAGAGCGCTGACTTCACATCAGACAGTTGTTAAGTACCTTAGTGTAAGTAATAATGAATGGAGACGCCACCAAAGGAAGTGGCTCTTGACTTCTTGCATTCACACAACCTTCCCCTACTGCAATGAGATAGATGACCAGAACATCTGAACACTGTCCAAGCCACCAGAAGAACTCTTAACTTTTCTTTCGGTGCTTCAGTCAACCTATGAGAGGAAAAGGGAATACATTGGAAAGATGGGACGTTACAACTTTCCATCTTAGAGTCAGGAGCCCAGCCTGACCATTCTTGAAAAGTATGTGTAACATTTAATAAAAGGCTGTGATTTATATCAAACACCATCATATTCTGAGTTATGATGAAGGGTCTTTGACCTAAAATGTTGACAAGTTTCACGTTCCACAGATGCAACTTGACTGTCTGAGTTATTCCAGCATTTGTAAATTGGTAAATTGGTTTATTATTGTCACATGTGCCAAGGTACAGTGAAAAACTTTGTTTTTCATGCATCCAGACAGGTCATTTCATTGGATCAGTGCATTGAGATAGTACAAGGGAAAACAATAACAGAATGCAGAATAAGGTGTTACAGTTACAAAGAAAGTGCAGTGCAGGCGGACAATAAGGTGTAAGGCCACAAAATGATAGATTATGAGGTCAGGAGTCCATCTTATCATACTAGGGGACCATTCAATAGTCTTATAACAGCGGGATAGAAGCTGTCTTTGAGCCTGGTGGTATGTGCTTTCAGGCTTTTGTATCTTCTGCCTGATGGGAGGAGGGGAGAGAGAGACTGTCCGGGGTGGGTGGGGTCTTTGATTATGTTGGCTGCTTTAATGAGACAGTGAGATGTATAGACAGAGTCCATGGAGGGGAGGCTGGTTTCTGTGATGTGCTGAGCTGTGTCCACAACTCTCTGCAGTTTCTTGCTGTCTTGGGCAGAGTAGTTGCCATACCAAGCCATGATGCATCTGGATAGGATGCTTTCTATGGTACATTGATAAAAACTGGTGAGGGTCAATGGGGACATGCCAAATTTTTTTTAGCCTCCTGAGCTTTCTTGGCTGTGGTGTCTATGTGGTTGGACCAGGACAAGCTATTGGTGATGTTCATTCCTAGGAGCTTGAAGCTCTCGACCTCAGCACCATTGATGTAGACAGGAGCATGTGCACCGCCCCCCCCCCCTTCCTGAAGTCAATGACCATCTCTTTTGTTTTGCTGACATTGAAGGAAAGGTTGTTGTCATGACTCCATACCACAAGGCTCTCTATCTCCTTCCTGTACTCCGACTCATTATTATTTGAGATTTGGCCCACTATGGTGGTATCATCTGCAAACTTGTAGATGAAGTTAGAGCAGAATCTACCATGCAGTCATGAGTGTACAGGGAGTAATATGTAGGAGGCTGAGGACGCAGCCTTGTGGGGCACCAGTGTTGAGAATAATCGTACCGGAGGTGTTGCTGCCTATCCTCACTGATTGCAGTCTGTTGGTCAGGAACTCAAAGATCCAGTTGCAAAGGGTGGTGTTGAGTCCCAGGTATGGGAGTTTGGAGATGAGTTTGTTTGGAATTATAATATTGAAGGTGGAGCTGTAGTCAATAAACAATAATATAATGTAGGTGTCTTTACTGTCCAGCTGCTTCAGAGATGAGTGGAGGGCCAGGGAGATGGCGTTCACCATAGACCTATTTCAGCGGTAGGTGTATTGCAGTGGTTGAGGTTGTCTGGTAGGCTGGAGTTGATGTGTGCCATGACCAACCTCTCAAAGCACTTCATGATGGTGGATGTCAGAGCCATTGGTCGGTAGTCATTAAGGCATATTACCTTATTTTTCTTAGGTACCAGGATGATAATTGTCTTCTTAAAGCAGGTGGGAACCTCAGATTGAAGCAGGGAGAGGTTAAAAGCATCTTGCAATTACCTCTGCCAGCTGATCTGCGCAGGATCTGAGGACACGGCCAGGGACACCATCTGGACCAGATGCTTTCCTTGGGTTCACTCTCCAGAAGACTATTCTGATGTCTGCAACAGTGACTGTGGGTTTGGGTGCATTGGAGGCTGTCGGGGTGGTTGGTGACATTCCATTCCCTTCTGTTCAAAATGTACACAGGATGTGTTAAGCTCATCAGGAAGGGATGAGCTGTTGTCGGCGATGCTGCCTGACTTCAAATGTAGCCCGTTATAGCATGTAGGCCCTGTCACAACTTATGGCTGGTCTGGGACTCAATTTTGGACTGGTATTGTCTCTTGGCATCTCTGATAGCTTTACAGAGATTGTATCTCGATTTCTTGTATAGGTCAGGGTCACCTGATTTGAATGTCACAATCCTGGACTTCAGTAGGGAGTGGATCTCCCGGTTCATCCATGGTTTCCAGTTTGGAAACACCCAGATTGACCTCTTTGGTGCTCAGTCCTCTACACACTTGCTGATTAAGTTCTTGACGTTGGTGACATACTAGGTTGGCTGCTGAGTCTTTGGATGTGGATCAGTCAACTGACTCAAAGCAGTCACTTAGAAGCTCATCTATTTCCTCAGACCAGCACTGTACGAGTTTCTGTACTGGATCCTCCTGTTTCAGCTTCTGTTTGTATGCAGGGAGAAGGAGCACAACCTGGTGGTATGACGAGCCAAAGTGAAGACAGGGGGTGGCTCCTTTGATGGTTGTGTTGTAATGGTCAAGGGTGTTTGGGCCTCTGGTGGGACAGGAGACATGCTGGTAGTATTTTGGTAACACACTCTTGAAGTTGGCCTGGTTGAAGTCACCTGCAATGATGAAGAGGGCCTCAGGGTATCCTGCTTCAAGGCTGTTGATCATGGAGTATAGTTCATTGAGTGTAAGCTTCATGTCCGCCTAGGGTGTGATGTAGAATGTCGTCAGAATAGCTGAAGTGAACTCCCATGGCAGGTATTATGGGCGGCACTTGACTGTTGGATATTCCAAGTCGGGTGAGCAGGAAATTGCCAGGACCATCACGTCCGAGCACCACGAGGAGTTGATTAGGAAGAAGACCTCTCCGCCTCTTACTTTGCCCAAGGATACCATATGGTCCATCTGGTGAACTGAGAAGCCCTCAGATTGTATGGCACAGTCAGGTGAAGCATGTATAGGCCACGTTTCAGTGAGACAGAGCACACAGCAGTCCCTCAGTTCTCTTTGGTAGGTCAGTCTTGCCCTTAGTTCATCAATTTTGTTCTCAATGGCCTGGACGTATGCTGGGGAGAGGGGACTTGAATCCACGCTGTTTCAATCTCACTTGCAGCCCAGCTCTCCTACCACGCTTCTGAGGTAAGTGGTTGTGTCTGGCTGTATTTGTTTGTGATTTATATCAGTCTGATGCCCTCTGCTTATTCCACAGCACTTTTCAGCCAAAAAACCTCTTCACTGTTAATGTGGGTGATGGACAGCCAACTCCACAGTCAGCAATGACCAGAGGATCTGTGTTGTGTTGTATTGTTGGCTGAAGGACATGTAGACAAGAACATGGCCTCTCTTTCCCTCTTCTTCATTTGCAGGACCGTGGGTGCCTTGGTCTAATGGGTCATATGATAGATGGCATCTCCAACAGTGTGGCACTCTCTCTATCCTGCACTAAAGTGTGCTCCAGTCTTGGGAGTTGGACTTGAATCCAGAGCCTCCTGACTCAGAAGTAAGAGTGTTACCACTAGCTGAAGGCTGTGCCTGGGAGTCGGTGCTTAGAGCAGTCTCCTAACTTACTGCACTGCTCGTAGGAGAGGAAACCCTGAGGAGAATCGTACCGGACGTATCATTTCCAAACTGCCTTTGGTTCTACATACACACATTCAATGACCACACACTGATTTAGCATGTTGCACTTGTTGTTTTGGTAGGTGGGATGAGAATCCCTGAGCAAGAAGCTTGAGCTGCTTTAACTTTGTTTACGTCTCTCTGGGCTCTGTGCTGCCAAACTGCAAGGTACCTATCTCCAGTTAAGGTGACTGCCTGCTGTGGAATTAAAGGAGCAGCAGGCAATGAGATCTTCCAGTCCAGATGAAGGGTCTCAACCCAAAACATATACTGACAGTTTCCCCCCACAGATGCTGCCTGACCCACTGAGTTCCTCCAGCATCTTGTTTGTTGGCAGGCACGATGGTGTAGTGGTTAGCATAATGTTATTACAGTGCCAGCAACCCAGGTTCAATTCTGCCGCTGTCTGTAAGGAGTTTGTACGTTCTCCCTGTGTCTGCGTGGGTTTCCTCTGGGTGCTCCGGTTTCCTCCCACATTCTAAAGATGTACGGGTTAGGAAGTTGTGGGCATGCTATGTTGGTGCTGGAAGTGTGGCGACACTTGCGGGCTGCCCCCAGAACACTCGACGCAAAAAGATGCATTTCACTGTGTGTTTCGATGTACATGTGACTAATAAAGAAATCTTATCTTGATGGAGGTATGAATACTGCCCATTTCCCAGCCTGACTTCATCCCCTTCTCCAGCTGAGCAGCTGGTTGGGCTGAGTTAAAGTCCAAGGTTTTGTGGCATGTCCTTCATTGGTCAAGGATGCTGCAGAGAGCTGGCTCTGTCACCCTCCCATCCGCTGAGACCAAGCCTGCTCCCCACAAACCTCCTGGCTCTTCCTGTTTGTGTTGGTGAATGACCCTAACTAGCAGCATGAGCTGAACTTCCCTGTAAAGCAATTTGCTGCCTATTTACTTCCACTCATTTCAATAAAGATGAAGCCTGTCTGTTCATGGATCAGATATTCCTGAAAGACAATGTAATTACAGCTGACTGATGGGAAAACCAGCTGTGCTGTCTGAGACCAATGTCATCTCTCCACAGCAATCAGCTGCCAGGATGATGGATGGGTGATGTGGGCTTGTAATACAAACTGAAGCATTAGTCAAACACTGAGAAAATGACAGAGCTCTGAGAATGCCACATCTCACCTGCTTTAGATGCCAATAGCGATAAAGCTCAGTATCCATTTACCAGACATGCAATAGATACTCAAGAAGATGCATCTGAACTGCACTCTGCTATGTGCTCTTGCAACTGCTTTGTTTCTGCCTGGGAAATGTCTTTAGTAATCCGTTGGATGGTGGGAGTTTTTTTTTATCTGGTCTTGAAGATATTGAATGTCACTTAAAAGGAATTGCTTTAAGAGCCATCTGGAGACTTGGATATGTGACCCAGTGCCTCGGTAATGGACTTCCATGTGATGCTTTCTATTACTCTGGTAATGTCCCTGTAAGGAGGTGTTGACTCTACTTTACACAGCGTTATTGCTGCTAACTCACTGCGATTGTGTTACCAGGGCTTGAGGCAAATAAATAGGAGGACAAATTGTAAGAGGTCTAACTAGGAATTCAATTTCTCTTTGTATTTTCCTACAAATAAATGTAACTTTTGTTCCCAGTGAGGCAACGTATAAATATAATTCAGCTTGCCAGGTGAAACAAACCCATGGAAAGATGCTCAACAAGGAATGTTGGATGTGATTTCCCTTCTCACATTATTGAATTTATTGAACTCAGAGATAAGACTCCTATGAAATGATAATGTCATACCTGATGCAGGGACAGAATTATTCTAGTTCATAGAAAAAGGAGCTTGCCTGTGTATTATTTCTTTCATGATGTAAGGCTGTCCCAAAGTACCAGAGGGAAAGACTTTGGAGTGAGATCACTGTTAGAATTCAAGGAAAGTGTGGCAGCCAATTTGCGCACAGCAAGATCACATACATGGCAACCAATCAGACTCTGTTTCAGAGTATTGTTGGTTGTGGTATGAAGCTCATCCATGTGTAAGGGTTTTAGACATATGGAAGGTCTGAAAGGAAAATCTCTGACTTGTGAACCCTGCAGTAAGCCCCAGGCTTTACGACTGACCTTTTCTTGAAATTGAGGTGCTTGCTGGGATCCAGTTACTCAACAGTGTTTTAAACCTTCTTCTTAAACCCAGCACGAACCTATAGACCTCTGCCCGTGCTCCAGTTGACTGATAACCCTGAGGTTAAGAAGTGGCACGTTACGCTGGGGGTTTGGGATCACAGGGGACTGTGTTGGTTGATTCAATGCACTGGGATTCCAGGCTTTCAGAACCTTGCAGGAAAGGCGAAGTGGAATGCAGTCACTTCTGCACAGAGTAGCGATTCACATCAGATTACTTTAGTCACCATTCAGGATTGCTAACTGTAATTTGATGGATCATATTCATGGATGCTTCATCACGTGACTTGCTCCATGCTGTGAAAAGATTATTTCTCTAAATAGTATCTACTTTTCTAATGTTCCTATAAACTCTCTCCTGGCCACTTGCTGCAGGAGTCTAATCTGCGTCCTGAGAAACCGGGGCAATCCTGCAGATTCACTTTCACTGTATTCATTCCAGAGCAGTGTTACAAGTACTTCTCCTATACACCCTTTTAACTAAGGTGGCCACAGAGAAGGGCCTGGTGCAAGGATTTAAGGAAACCAGAGAAGGAAAGAGTAGATTAAATTGCAGAGAAAACTACAAGCAGATGGTATTGCATCTCATTAATAAAAATAAATAAAAACTGCCGATGCTGGAAATCTAAAATCAAAGAATAAAATGCTGAAGACACTCAGCGGGTCAGGCAGCATCAGATGCTTCCAGCATTTCCAGAAGATACTGGAAGCATCTGATGCTGCCTGACCTGCTGTGTGTTTTCAGCATTTTATTTTTTTATTTTAGATTTCTAGCATCTGCAGTTTTTGTTTATTTTTATTGATGAGATGCAATACCATCTGCTTGTACAGTTTTCTCTGCAATGTGTTGGTTGAGACGGCTGGCTCATCAATTCCTGAAACTGAATTATCAAGGTAAATGGCCTATGACAGTGCATTAGATACCAAAGGACGACAACTTGCATTTATGTAGCATCATTAATGTAACACAATGCAAGGTCCCCAGCACCTCACAGAGTAATGGTCAAGCAGGATGCTACACAGAACTGATAGGGAGATGTTAGAATGGGGAATGGGTCTGTTTTAAGGGACAAGTGAGTAGGAGGAGAGAGGATGAGAAGTCTGGGGAGGGAGTGTTTCAGGACTTGACAGCTGAAGCCATTGACTGCAATGAACATTGAATTTTCCAATTTTAGGTAACCCTCACTTCTGGTGGGTTCCTTCTCCCTTCCTCACCCCGTTGAATTAAATCATGTTAAATTCTTTGTCTAAAAACTGGATTACTGTAAGTTTCTGTGTGAGTGAGAGTCGATCTTTGTGATATGGCATTTGGAAAGGAAATCTTGGAGCTTGCGGAGTTTGCAGTTGACCTTCAGGGTGCTTTGTGAGTCTCGTGCCTTGTATGTTAATGCATGGGGAGTCCAGACGTGCACAGTGCCATGCGATAACATGCAATTCCGTTTCTTGGATTTTTAATGTAGCACATGTGGCCTGTCATCAGCGCAGACCACTCAGGCAGAAGCAAATCTAGCTTTATTATAACCAAAGGTCCCAGGACACTGAGTCTGGGGCCAGGACCCAAATTTGGATGAGTTCCCTTTTGAATAATTTATGTGCCTGGCTATCCCTCAGAGTCCCCATCCATTCCGCCCCCAGTCCCGATCCTTCCAGCTTGTGACCATGGACATCACACAGCTGATCTCTGATGACTGATCTTTCACCCTACATATCCCTCGCATCCTCCCAGACCAAGCCTCCTCCCTAGCAATCTCCTGGCAGCCAACACCTGGTCCCTCTGACACTTCTGATCGCTGGTCTCCAATGGTTAATCTTCAGCCCAGACCCCTGCTCCTCTCTGGCCACACATCATCTCTGTGCCACAGAGCTGGGCACGCCTGATTTCTTCTGTGATGAATAGGCCTCCTAGTGTGTAAGGTCAAATCAACACTGCACAGTGTTTTGGACTCTTGCACTACTGGATGTTACTATGGCAGGACTTCAGACAGTTGCTGATTGGTCTGTTGCATATTGCCCCATTAATGCACTGAAACAGAGAACAGTCAATGTCCAGCTTACATTTCAAAATATTCATCTGAGGATATTTGTTGAGTGGAAAAGACTGAAAAAACTTGTTGACTAAAAGGCACTCGTATATGGATAGGAAAGGTTTAGAGGGATATGGGTCAAACACAGGCAAATGGGACTAGCTCAGGTAGGCACCTTGGTCAGCATGGAATAGTTGGCCTGAAGGGCCTGTTTATGTGCTGTATTAGTCTATGACTGCTAAAAAATCATTGTACATATATAAAATTAGATTTTTACGATCAGATAGCTTACCAAACTGCAATTATCACTTAATATACCATTAGAAACTGATATAGGCCTCATGTAATTAAGCATTTGTTTTTTTGTGTATTTTGCAGCAGGACCAGTTCCTAAGTCTTCAATTCATTGCAATTGGAGTGATTTCCCTTAGTTGTGGGGAGAAGGCTACAAAAGTGGAGGTTGGAGAGATCCACTGGATCACTGACAGCATCTTCACCATTTTCACATTGAGCCTGGGCTCTGGCATAAACTCCAGGGTTGTTGCTGGTTCTGCAGAAGGAGGGCTGACAGACTCTGGCAGCTTTATCTTCATTACGACCGGAAAATCAAAAGCCTCATCACATGAGCCAGCATAGTTGCACTTGAAAGAACAACAAAATTTATGGCCTATAACTCTTGATCCACGTGCCAATAGAGAGGAGGCTGCTTCACTTTATTGTGCCTATTTCAGCCAAGAGGAGCAATGTGAGGACAATCCTTGTCTCCTCATGTAAGGCTCATCCTTGCATCTCTGCACAATCACAATGCGCATTAACTTGCTGTGAAATCGACTCATTTTAGCTTCGGTAAGCAACTTTCCTGCCATTGATCTGTTCAGAGTCCATGTATATATTGTGAGAGAGAGTGTAGACCACAGAACTTCGAGAGAAGCTCAAGAAGTGGCTGATAAATACCGTTAAAACTGTAAGTTAAAGACTGAGTTCTTGTTCATTAAAGTAACTTTGCTTTGGTGAACCCCTCACTTTTTTGTCAGTAATTCCTACACCCATTTTATCGAGCTTGGGGACGACTCTTTGGTTCAATGACTTATAGTTTCTTGTCCTCTTCTTCAAGCAGAGAGTGTGACAGGCATTTCTAACCTTGTGACATTTGACCTGTTGCCCACAAGTGCGAGGTGATGTTTTATCCCTTCAACAACACTGGTAGACTTCCTCAAGCTGCCTCTGTCTGAAACCTTACAAATAGTATTTGTTCAAATAGTCAACAGTGCTCTTACACAATATCTGCTTCATTTATGTATTAAAATTAATTTACATATATGTAATTGCAATGTAATGTGATTAAATTCTTGTTTAAGGCAGATTTATGTTCTGTGCTCTGTGCACTCACCTGGAGTAGCTCCAAAAAAAAAGTAATTTCCATTTATAAAGGAGTCCTTTAAAAGAATCAGGGCCTTTTTATATATGTTTTACTTCTTACTCTTTCCATTGCCTTTTTACTGTTGTTTTCTCTTGAGGACACCTTTGTACTTGTCTCTGTTTAAAAATAATGAATATCAAAGAAGGTAGAGAATGCTCAGATGGAACAAGAAACAGCCAAATACTGCCTGCAAAGTTATTTGAAAGGCAGCTGCAATGGTGTCTGGTTTTCAAGTTATTCAAGGTGAAGGAAGGGATGCGAGGATTAGCAGGCCACAGCTGTTACACAGCAGTATGGAAAAGCCCAAGCACATCCTCCTGTGGCTGACCAAGTTGAAGAAGCTTCAAATGTGGAGCAGACAGAGTTGGGGATCACCTTGTCTCGCGTTGAAACCCATGAGTATCTTGCACCAAATGATGAGTGGCACAGGCCCAAGATGTCACAGGGCCTGAACCATCCTGCTTCCTTCCTGGTGGTAAGGACTGACAATCTGATGCTGATTACTGAGGGCTTCCCGTCCGTGTGGCAACTCCAGTACAATTTAGTTGCCTGTTAATAACAACACTTAAAAGACATTTGGAAAGGAGAGGTTTAGAGGGATATGGGTCAAATGCAGACAAATGGGATGAGCTTAGATGGGCATCTTGGTTGGCAATGGACCAGATGGGCTGAAGTGCCTGTTTCTGTGCTGTTTCACCCTTTGCCTCTATGTTACCACAGTGCTGTTGCATTTTTCATGATAGAGCTGGGGTCCACTGCTGGCAGATGCGAGGTAACTTCTTGTCCTCTGGCACCCCCTCTAGCTTCACTTCACCTGACCACTATTCCTCACCTCCTCTTGCTTCACTTCACCTTCCTCCTGTGCATCACAATCTTGCTCTCACTAGGGCCATGTTGTTAGTACTTTTGGTGAGAAAGTTGCAAGCTGCCCTTCGCTATTATGGAACAAGTTTTGTGACATTCCCTCCGATGGATACTTCAAACCAAACCGTGTCTGATCTTCAGGTGTAAAGGAGTACCTCACTCAACTCCTTGAACCCATCTCCATTTAATTACACCATGGCTGATCTGTTACCCAGATATGATCATCTTTGATCTGTATCACTTGAGAATGATCAAACAACAAGGAAATGGAATTACAGTAACTTGTCAAAACCTTTGAAAATAACAAAGTACAAAAGGTTTTGATTATAAGTTGCAGCTTGAACGCACAGTTTGCTGATGTACGGACGTTCACTGTTCTCTCTGGATATCGTCAGGTTAATGTTCCTGGGCCGGTTGCTGTGATTGGTTCTATTACAGGGGTAAATGCAATCAGAAGCTGGGATGCTGATTTCCATGAATGCCTTATTTTACCCCCTTCATGGCTCTGTGTGTAATCATTTCATAGGATACCCTGAAAGCAATCCAGATCATGTTAAAAATGAAATGGCCATTAAAATAATTGTTCATGCATGTGAAATATTTGGGGCTGGTGTAGGCACCTTGCTGATATCACCTTCTCCACTGAACATCGTGCCTTTTATTTAAATGATGGGAGATTGCAGATACAGAAAGAACTGGTCCTAAGGCTTGTGTGCAAATCTGTTGAATATTATTGATCATTGCAAGTGAATTAAATACAAAAGTAGGGAAGTTATGTTCCAGTTAAATAGAGTGTTTGTAAAATTACTCTGGAGTACAGTGTACAGTATTGCTTCCCAACTCCAAGAAAGGGTGTTACTGTATTGGGAGCAATTCAGAAAAGGTCTTCTGTACTCATACCTAGAATAAGGGGGTTGCTTTATGAGTAAAGGTTGGACAGGCTGAGTTGTATCCTCAGGAGTGCGAGTGGACTTGACTGAAATGTAAGATCCTTAAGGATCTAGGCTGGGTGAGTGTGAACAGGATGTTTCCTCTTGTGGGTGAATGTAGAACCAGGGGTCACCGGTGAAATCTTTTCTCTCAGAGGCTTGTGAGTCTTTGCAACTCCCTTCCTCAAAGCATGGTGGGAGCAGAGGTTTTGAATGCAGAAGTAGATAAATACTTAACGAGAAGGGGTGAAAGTTACCATGAGGAGGGAGGAATGTAGATTTGAGGTTACGGTCAGATGAGCTATGGTCTTATTGAATGGCAGACTAGACTGGAGTAGTCTTTTAATCTGAATGTTCCATTGGTGTTGACGTAATGACCTTGAAATGGAACATGGAACACTTTTTTGTTCTTGCTGCAGAGTGTTTCAAAGTTGATTATCTTTTTTCTGGATTGGAATGCAATTATAATGAATTCCAGGACAAATTGTATCACTCCAGAAATTCAACCGGACAATTTTTTGCCCTTACACTAATGATACATTCTCTGCGACAGATGTGCACCTGATGATGTAATTCCCTAGACAGCACACACTTGCCAGGGAAATTAGTTCTGGGCACTCCTGCTATTGGGCACTCCAGTAACTTATAGGTTTCAACAGTGTTATTAACTCTGCAGTTCCCAAACTGGTGATGTGAGCCAGTTCAGGTAACTCCTTCTGATTTATTTCCGTCTGCATTCATTCAATTTCACCCCCATTCCTCCTCCTTTTCACTTAAGCTGTCCTAAGAGCACATTCTAAGGACAGCACATTGGTTCAATGCGGAAACACAGTTGCATCCTTCTGTGCACTGATGAATTTCTAGCCCATCTCGGTTTATCTCTACTTCCATGATATTTATACCAGTTTGCATGTATGTCAGTTGTGGCTTGGATGATTGGGCTCTCACTACTGGGATAGAAAGCTGTGGGTGCAGATCCCACTCCTGAGGTTTGAAGAATAAAATCTAGGCTTGCACTGCTCTGTTGAATGTGCAGTCTTTAGGATAAAACATTAACCCCAGGCCTGTCTCAGGTGGGTGTAGAAGATTCCAATGAAGAGAAGCAGTTATGTCTGACATCCTGTTGTATGTGTATCCCCCATCCAGCACTTCCTTTACAATAAATTATCTGAGTAATCTAAAGCTACTGGATAAGGTTGCTGTGTGTTTCCTGTATTACAACAGAGGCTGCTCTTCAAATAGTATTTCATTATCCGTAAAGCACTTCAGGATGACCTGGGGCTGGTAAAATGTTATATGGATGCAAATCTTTTCATTTTTCATGTGCACTGCTTCAGTCTCTCGGAAGGCAGAATGAGCGACCGTTGGGTGAGACAAGGCTCAGAATAAATCACTGAAATTCCTCTATTCTCAGCAGGTGAAGACGCAATGCAGCAGTGACGCTTGGACATGGTTAGTGTAACTGATACACCTGGTGTTTGTGTAAAGCAACAAAAATAGTGAACATATCATCCTACCACACCAGTGGGTTACTTGCTTAACATAAACAAATCTTCCAATGTCTCCTTTCTGTATTCTACCTTTTTCACAGCTCTTTCAACCTGAATCCCTGAGTCCCTATGAACATTATGTTTTTGCCTGAGTCTCATTTTAATCTTTTGCTGCTTACAGTTAGAAAAGGAATCACAATTTCCCCAACAGAGTAACTGTGGATCATTAATCTGATTTTGAGATAAGTTAGTAATTGCTTATTATTTTTGTTTGTGACTATACAACTTCAATAGTCAATAATTAGCTATCATCACAGCTATTTTGTAACCTTGTCTGAATCATCTCTGCTTCAAAAATACTCAGCGTTTAAAGTAACTCTATTCTAAATCCTTTCTGAAAAGATTAAACAGAAAATCCAGTTAATGATGTCAGATGTTCCAAGGTGTTTTACACCCAGTGAAATACCTTGGAAGTGTTTTACTGTTGGAAAGCAGGAAGTGTAGCAGCCACTTTCACTCAGCAAAATGCCCAGGTGACTTGCTTCTCTCCATGTTGACTGAGCAACAAACATTAGCTGGGAGAACGCCACTGATTTTCCCCAGAATAGTGCCAAGGGATCTTTAATAAAAATAGAAAATGCTGGATAGATTCCGAGAGTAGGCAGCATCTGTAAAATAGAGCAAACATCACAGGGCAGTGCTTCAGATCTGCAAGAATGTTGGAGACAAACGGGATGTAAGATGCAATGAATTGGAATTGGCTTATTATTATTACATGTACTGAGAAAAACTTCATTTTTCATGCCATCCATGCAGATCATTTCATCACATCAGTGCGTTGAAGTAGTACAAGGGAAAAACAATAATGTAATGCAGAATATAGTGTTACAGTTACAGAGAAAGTCCAGTGCAGGCAGACAATAAGGTGTAAGGCCATGACGAGGTAGATTGTGAGGTCAAGAGCTCGTCTTTAGCATACAAGGAGTCTTATAACAGTGGGATAGAAGCTGTCCTTGAGCCTGGTGGTGCGTGTTTTCAAGCTTTTATATCTTCTGCCCAGTGGAAGAAGTTTTTGATTATGTTGGCTGCTATTCCGAGGCAGCATGAAATGTAGACAGAATCCATGGAGGGGAGGCTGGTTTTCATGATGTACTGATCTGTGCCCACAACTCTCTGCAACTTCTTATGGTCTTAGACAGAGCAGTTGCCGTACAAAGCTGTGATGCATCAAGATAGGTTGTTTTCTATGGTGCACCTATAAAAATTGGTGAGGTTCAACAGTGACATGCTGAATTTCCTTAGCCTTCTGAGGAAGTAAAGGCATTGGTGTGCTTTCTTGGCCATAGCGTCTACGTGGTTGGACCAGGACAAACTATTGGTGATATTTACACTTAGAAACTTGAAGCACTCAACCATTTGCACTTCAGCACCATTTGCACTTCAGCACCATTTATACATATAGGGTCATGTGCTCCGTCTGCTTCCTGAAGTCAATGACCAGCTCTTTTGTTTTGCTGACATTGAGGGAAAGGGAAACACGTAACAGAGGGAGAGATCAGTGGTAGGGAGGAAGTCAGGAGAGATCAGTGGGGGCCAGGAGAGTTCAAACAACAAAATGGGTGGAGGTGCAAGGTAAAAAAACAGTTGTAATGGGACAAGTAAAGGTTGAAAGGTCAGTCTTCAGGAGATGTAGACGGGAGAAGCTGACATAAAATGCTGAGTATCTGGTTATCTGAATTGTTGAACTCAATGTCCAGAAGGTTAGAATGTGCTTAGTCAGATGGTGCTCCTTGTTGACCTGTGCTGGATCAATGTAGGAGGCCAAGGACAATTCGAAGCTTGGTGTCACACTTATAGACTGAAGAGAGGGGTAGTCCAAAGTGTGTTTTGTTTCCACAATGAAAAAGAGGCCGTATCAAGGAAAGTGAATACGGTGTTGCATATCGAAAGAAGTAGATGTAAATCACACTTCTTGTGGAAAGGGCGTTTGGCATCTTGGACAGTAAGGAGGGAGGTAAAAGGGCAGGTGATGTATCCCCTGGAGATGGAAATGTGAACCAGGGAAGGAGAAGGGAGGAGGTGTCTGATGGAGACACCGAAACTGCAGAGGATGACCTGGTGATGGAAAGGTTGGCAGTGTGGAATGTAGCTCGAGAGGAACCCTGTTCTGGTTCTGGAATGGAGGAGAATGGGTGAAAGGAGTAGTGTGGGAATTGGAACAGATATAGACCAGGTCTCTTCTTCTTCTGTCCACCTGAACGAGCAGACAGGGCTCTGGCCCTGTTTGGCAACTCATCGAAATGGCAGCACCATAATCAGTGCAACAGTAGAGTGTTAATTCAAAGTCGAGTTTATTGTCACATACACAAGTACATGGATGCACAGGTGCAATGAAAATCTTACTTGCAGCAGCATCATAGGCACATCGCATCATATAAGCAGAATTCACAAGAAAGACATAAATTAAACATAAATTATACATAATTTTTACAAGAAGGAACACAATTAGAACAAAAAAAAGTCAGCCAGTGACTTTGGTGCCTACAGCTTGAGCATGTGCTTGTGATATAGAGCCTCCAGATTTAAAGGCAAGAGAGCTCCAGACTAAACCCCAACTGGGAACTTCCCAGTAGGCATCCTGGCAATGTATTAAAAGCTTCCCATGCCATAGGCAACAACCTTTTAGACCTCAGAATGTCTTCCAAGTGGACAGAGGCAACTGTGGTAAAAAAAAATGCAGGAAATTAACAACTGATGGGGTTGAAAAGCAAATAACAGATTTTGGAAATCTGAAATAAAAACAAAATTACTGGAAGTAGCAAGTCAGACAGCATCTGTGGAGAATGAACATTTCAGATCAATGGTCTTTCAACAGATATTTATAGGCTCAATATAAAACTGTTGTACATTCAGCTGACAGTAAATCCAACCTATAGTGTTCCCAGTCACCCTGTAACCTATCATTACTACAGAGCTGGACTTTTTGTCTTTCGTACTTCTGCACATGTCTGTTTTCTGAATTCTGATGCAAGGACTTCAACCTGAATATTAACTCTGTTTCTGTCTCCACTGATGCTGCCTGACCCGCTGAGCATTTCTAGCATTGTCTGTTTTTATTTCAGATATCCAGCATCCACGGTATTTTGCCTTTGGATCTTCTCTCTGGTTTTGTGACCACCACTTAGGCAAAGCTTTTCTTTCTACAATCAAGTGTTGATCCCTTTTGCTTTCAGCTCTTGTCCTATAAACAAAATCAGCCAGCTGTGTTCTCTGCCCCACTCCTCACCATAACCCTTGGTGAGCTGTTTGTCATGATTCTCCCCGAGACCAGGTTCACCAAATACAGCCCAACTGTGAAAATGGCTTTGGCCCCATATCCAGTCCTTGGATGAACAGTGCACAATCTGCTAATAATTGCTTCAAAAGAACTCTGATCTCAATGCCTTTTGCCACTGTTCCTTCCACAGATCATACCTCACCCATTGAACTTAAGTACCATGTGATGCTCTACACTTAACTTGCCAAGAATGTTGATGAGGTACTGTCCCACTAAAACTGGTACTGCAGTTAGACAATTGATTCAGTTTCCTAGAAGTCAGTAATTCTTTTGGAACAGACAGTCTTGTGTTGTAGATTAATTGAGCCGGAAAATAATGACAAGGTGTTGATGATCCCAGTGACAAAAATGTTGTTGCTGCCGTGTGTCCTACTAAAGGCTGGGCCAAGGACACCTATCAATCTTTGCAGTGACATCAGCCTGAGGAGATTTAACTGCAAGTTCATTGATGTCTAGCGAATTGATGGAAAAGAACAAGGACAGGGAAGTCCAGAGGGGAATGATTGCTAGGATTGTTCCATCAAAGCTCAAGTACAACCAGGAAGGCTCAGTCAAGGGAAATAAATAACTCCGTCCTGTCAACTTGTAATAAAGAAAAGCCAAACGTATCTGCAGGTTGTCCTCAGTTTGCCATCAGCTACAATTTACAGCCATTATGTTTTGCGATGCCCTCATCAAGTTGTGGTTCACAGTTTAACTGGAAATTGTCTTCACTTTCTTTAATTCTCCCTTCAGACATTAGAGCTGAAAGTCTCAAGCTCTCTGTTCCCTGTGTCTGAAAGTGCCTGGTCAAAGACTCCACCAAAGTGAGAGTTCTGTGAGCCACAGTGAGGTAGATTATCCTTGAAGATTTAGGACAAAGCACCAACTCAGAAGCAGTCTGAACAATGCAAGTGCAAGTCAATTCGGGTCAGATATTACGGTAGGACTTCCATGTGGTGATGGGGAGCTCTCATAGTTGTGGAACTCTAAATCCATGTTCTTGCAATTTTTTAAACAGATTCCTCACCTGCAAGGGAGCATGATATTTTTATCTGATGGGTGAGCACAACCAAAAAGAGGTAACTACTCAGTTGTTGGAGGGTGGGCCCAGTTGGTGGTGGGTGAAGGTGGGTACAGCAGGTTTTGGGGAGGGGGTTGGGGTGGGTGTGTGCTGAGAAATTGAATTGTTCCTAAATGGGAGATGTAACTCTGCACAGCGCCTAGTGGCATGGTGTCATGACAACAACATTTCCCTCAATGTCAGGAAAACTAAAGAGCTGGTCATTGACTTCAGGAAGGGGGTCAGTGCACATGGTCCCAGCTACATCAACGGCGCTGAGGTTGAGAGGGTTGAGAGCTTCAAGTTCCTAGGAGTGAACATTGCCAATAGCCTGACGTGCTCCAAACACATTGACGCCATGACCAAAAAAGCTCACTGGCACCTCTACTTCCTCAGGAGGCCAAAGAAATTTGGCATGTCCCCTTTGACCCTCTTCAATTTTTATAGATGTGCTATAGAAAGCATCCTATCCGAATGCATCACGGCTTGGTATGGCAACTGCTCTGTGCGAGACCACAGGAAACTGAAGAGAGTTGTGGACACAGCTCAGCACAACACAGAAACCAGCCTCCCCTCCATGGAGTCAGTCTACACTTCTCGCTGCCTCAGTAAAGCAGCCAGCATAATATAAGCCATCCCAGATATTCTCCCTTCTCCCCCCTCCCATTGGTCAGAAGATACAAAAGCCTGAAAGCACATACCACCAGACTCAAGGACAGCTTCTATCCCGCTATTATAAGACTATTGAACAGACCTCTTGTACAATAAGATGGACTCTTAACCTCACGATCTACCTCGTCATGGACTTTCACCTTATTGTTTGCCTGCACTGCACTTTCTCTGTAACTGTAACATTTTATTCTGCATTCTGTTATTGCTTTTCTCGTGTACTATCTCAATGCACTGATGTGATGAAATGATCTGTATGGATGTTTTTCACTGTACCTCTGTACATGTGACAATGATAAACCAATTTACCACTGTTAACCTCCACCTCCTGACACTTGTACAATCAGGTGCAGTGTTAGATTCCTGCCCTTGTGAAAAGGTGCAAGTGTGTCTGGTGTGTTAACACTAAGTGTGCAACACGAAGTGGCAGACTATGTGCTGTGGCAATAGTGACTTTGGTTTGAGACAACCGCTGGCCCATTGCTGGGCGAATTGGGGCTCTCAGCCTTTACCATATTTCTCCACAAAGGCAGCTGGAATGGTAGCAACTGGGGCATTGGTAGGGAGGGAGTGAGAATGGTACGGCACGGTGCAAGCATCCTTGTGGATGAGAGTAGCAGAGAGACCTCACCCAATGTGACGGCCTGCCAGGGAACCCACGAGAGCTGCAGGTATGAGGAGGTGGCAGCTGAGGTCACAGCCAGGAGTAAGGTCACACCCTTACTGATGAGAGTGTAGGGGTGTGTGTGTGACAGGATGAGTGTGTGAGTGTACAAATGCATACATGGGCAATGCGGATGGGATGTATCAGTGAGAGCTCCCACATCCCTCATTCTGCCCTCAGTCGCAACACCCACACATCACAAGCATGCACACTTTCACTCACACATGGTCTCTCACACTCACACACACTCTCTCATGTTTGCATTTGTACACTCACACACTTATTCTGTCACACCCACACACCTAGACTCTCACACTTTACTCATACACACACTCTTTGTTTTGCATGCTCTTACACTCCCACTTTCTCTCTTGCTGTCTCTCTCCCTCTCTCTCTCCTTCCCTCTAGCTCTCTCTCTTTCTCCTTCCATTCCTAGTTGGCCTCCACTGCCTGGAGTGGTTCATCTCTATGGGCTGAGCATCTCTATGGGATGGGTGAATGGCTCTCTGATCTTTGGTACCACTGACCTCGCAGTTCCAAGCACCTGGATACTTTACTCTTTAGAAAGGGGGAACGTGGATCGTTGTAACACACTTGGAGGATGGGGTCTGTGCGCACAAGTCATTCTTCACCTCCGTCCTTGGTGTCCCTGCCTCCATCCTCCAGCTCCCACACTTGCATCACACCCAGTGGGAGAGTCACAGAAACATCCATGACAAAGAGGCAAGGTGCAGAAGTGACAGGGCACCTCGGCACACGTCACTGCGGTAAACAACTGCATTCTTCTGAATCACGGGGCCACTGGACTGCCTCATGAGCTGCGGGGAATAAAGCAGTGTGTAAACATGATTCCCTGAGAGTGGCTAACCAATTATCTGAAGTAGAGAAAGGACATCACTTTGAATGAGCATGGTGTAAGGAACATGTCAAATGTCTGATCCTCGTGGTTGGAGGTATCCCCTCTAACTTCACCAGCTTGTTGGAAGATAATGGTGCTTCTGCAATTTCTGGCAGAAGGCTTTAAACTCCTATCACATAGATGCTATTGTAGAATTTAGGAAGTTTTGGAAGGTCATCTGCTATCATTGCAGAATCCTGGGATACAAGCTGAAGACCAGGGCATTTGTCCAATTTTATTCCGTCTAGTTTCTCCACTTTTAGTGACCCAAAATGATTGACAGTTTTGAACTATCAGCAGCTCCTTTATTTTTTCATGCTTATCTTCTTCCTGTTCAAACTGAACAGGATCAGCTCCCTCTGTACCTGCGAGTCTGTAGAATGAGCTCCAGGATTTCTTTTTGCTTTTGCTCCACTGGAGTGAGTCATCGTGTGAAAGAGATTAGTCGACTGACATGCTTCTTGGCCGCCCAATTTTAAGCCGTTGAACTCAGGAATAGATTGAAATACCAAATAAGTCTGACATTACCTATTTAATGAAAGTGGCAAATTGTAATAACACCTTTCAAAGATTCATTCAAACCAATACCTCAAGATAATATTAAAAATGCAACCTGGGAATTTACCAACTCAGCAAGCTGCAACATTTTCCATTGAACACATTAAAGTGGAGTTGGGAAAATACCATCTCTTCTGGGGAATGTTCTGCTGCAAAATGTCTATCACCATTTGCTACTGCTGACCTAGAAAACTGATGACTTTATAAGCTGCCTATTCTGGTTGCTGAACACCACATTCCCACATTGATCAGGCCACTGCTTTTGTGAAAACAAGGGGAGAGATTTACTCTATGTATTTGAGCATATTTTGTAAGGTCAATAATTTTGGTGTATGGTATGTGAGACCTCTTCCACGACACCAGGTAATGAAGTCAGAGCACATGGTGAACGCAGCAATCCTCCTGCAAATGTCTCAGAAAGTAGTGATACCCAACTACTGAGAAAGAACTAAGTACACAAACTCAACTCTTGTAATTTTATTTCTTTGACTGGAAAAGAAAATATTTACAAAGATTTTTACTCTGGTTCCACTTGATAAACATTCTTCAGATGAGCTGTTCACCGTCAGACTCCAGAGCACCACGCAAGCATCTGTTTCTTAAGATCAGACTATCCAAATTTTGGACTCATTCCTTTCCATCCTGTCCCCACGAAGATCACAAAACAGAAGACCACCAGTTCGAACACTGTTCATTTAAATTCATTGCTCTTTGTTATAGGCTCATAGAATCACACTGCACAAAAACAGGTCCTTCGGCCCACCATGTTCAGGCTGACTGTTGCAGACATCTATATTAATCCCGTTTACCTGCTTTAGATCCATAGACTTCTATGCCTTCACGATTCAAATGCCTATCTAGATATTTCTTAAATGTGGTGACAATCTCTGCTTCCACCAGCTCCCCTTCCAGAGTCATAGAGTTACACAACAGGGAAACAGGCCCTTTGGCCCAATTTGTCCATGCTGACCAAAATGCCTATCTATGCTAATCCCATTTGCCTGCGTTTGGCCCAGAGCCCGCTAAACCTTTCCTATCCATGTACCTGTCTGAATGACAGATTTTGCAACTACTCTTTATGTGAAAATCTCCCCACTAAACCTCCTACCTCTCACCTTAAACCTATGCTCCCTCACTTGAGACACCCCCACCCTGGGAAAAAGGTATTTACTATCTACCCTATCTACCCTATCTAGGTACCCTTTACTATCTAAAAACAAACTAGGAAAACATTACAGAATCAGTAGCCCTTGAAAATCATCAACCACTGGTCCCCAGGTTCACTGCTGTTATCTGATGAAGCCCCTTCCTCATACAATGTCCTAACCCAGTGGCACATCAGTACAGTGCAGGGATTCTGAGTCAGAAGAGATTGCTCAGCTGTGCCCTGGGATACGGTCAAGAGGCTGTGAGCTGCAATGGCCCCATCTCATTGGCTGTGGACTCAGCCCAATACCACATGGGCACATCCTACCCCACCATTGGTGGTATGTACAGGAGGTGCTGCCTCAAGAAAGCAACATCCATCATCAAAGATTGCTTACATCCGGGCCATGCCATCTCCTTGCAGCTAGCATTGGGCAGGAGGTACAGAAGCCTGAAGTCCCACACCACCGGGTTCAAGAACAGGTACTTACCTTCAACCATTCGGTTCTTGAATCAACCTGCACAACCCTAATCACCACCTCAGTATAGCAACACTATAACCACTTTGATCACCTTACACTAAAATGGACTTTGTTTTTTTCTGTTCTAATTGTGTTTTTTCTTGTAAAAATTGTATATAATTTATGTTTAATTTATGTTTTTCTTGTGAATGCTGCTTATATGATGCTATGTGCCCGTGATGCTGCTGCAAGTAAGTTTTTCATTTCACCTGTGCATACACCTGTGCATATTGACAGTCAACTTGACTTTGACTTAGAATACTGGGCCAGCTGGCCAATGAGGACCTGTAAGGACAATGGTGAAGTGCTGAGGGAGGGAGCAGAGCTGCCCAGAGGTGCTTGGTTCCCAGTTCCTAAGCTAATATATTGGAGCTTCTGTTTATCTTCTGTTAACCTGCTGGAGTACACATCTCTGGGTGGTCAACACTCTCTGCAAGAATCTCCTTCCATGTAAGGTGTTTGCCATTCCATGTGAGCAGCCACCTCGGGCATCACTTACTGCATGGTGTTGGGCTCCACAGGTTGCTGGGTGGATTGGCAAGGGCACTCAATGCTGGCCAGGGTGAATTCCAGGATCTACATCCAGACATGGGCCAAGCTGGTGGAGTCCCCATCCCCTTGGACACAACCAATTGGTGGTCATACATCTCCTTTGATATGGCCACCTGCCTCATTCTGAAGCTTGGCCCAATACTGACTCATCTACAACAGACCAACCATGTTGGTTCTGGTAGACAGTTCACATTGCTCACATATCCAACACCAAACCCAAACTGCCAATTGTACACGCTGTTCACAGCTCTGTCAGGGAAAGACATTACCAGACTGACAGAGGACAAGATGCAAGGATATTCTCAAAGCCTCCTTGATAAAGTGCAGCATCCCCCACTGACTGTTGGGAAATCTCTGCCCACGACCACTTAAAGTGGGGAAGGAGCACTTGAAATGGCACTGAGAACCTTGAATCCACGTGTTGGCAGCACACAGAGCCCAGACTAAATAGTGGAAGGAGTGTACCTCCCTCACAAGCCACCTATCTGTCAGGCACCTCCTCCTTCATTTGTAGAGGAATCTGCAGTTTCCACATCAGCCTCATCAGTCACTTCTGAACCCAGGAGACCAGAGAGGAAGCAAGTCACCCTCAATCCTGAGGGACTGCCTAAGGAGAAGAGACTGTGGGACCAGCATGGAAGCTCTCAGCAGAGCAGGGCTGGTGGTGTCTATTCATCACCCTGGATCGACGGGCGGAAGGCAGGAAAGGTAATGGTGCACTGGGTGTGGCCACTTATAGAGGTGTGTGATGAAGCCATAAGGAGCTTGTGAGTGACAGCTTTGGCAGATTAGGGATGTGTAATGATCTCCCCCTGCTCTGACCTTGGCTCTCCTCTGAGCTTCCACTGAGCATTACGTGGTGTACTCCACAGCCTCATGGGGAGTGTGCACAAAGCCTAGATGTACTCTTCTGAGAAACTTGCCTCTGGTCACTTCTCAAGTACTAAATTTGTTGATGTCTGGTTTATCAACTCAAGGATGTTCAGATTATGGAAAACATAAATTAGCTTCAATATATCATATTGAATTTAAGCTTTCTATGTGAAGTTTCTTCATTGGATACCCCATGGTTCACTGCAGGTGAACCACTTGCTGCTTCCTGCCTCTACTCTGCCCTTTAATGCTGGTCTTTTATCTTCACTGCAACAGAAGCAATGCAACTATTTGAAAAACTAACATTTTGTTTTGGCGTACCTTGATGGAGGTATTTTATATCCTATCCATTGTCCGCAAAGTACAACATGGACATACTTTGCGTGGGTGCTGGTGATGGCAGCTTTGACTTTGATGGTTGGACTCTTGTGTAGATAAAACAGGAATGGAGTTGGAGGGTAGGGCTTGGACTCCCTTCGTTCTTTCCAGTGACTGCAGCAATGCCTGTGACCAGCAGAAAAGAAAGTTCCATTTACATAGCACCTTTCATGATGTCAGGATCTCCAAACTGCTTCAAGGTAAATGAAAGGATATGTCAGGAGAAGGGGGCTAATTGGATAACTCTTTCAAAACCGCTTGAGCATATTGGTCTTGTTTATCTTCTCTGATGCTGTAGATTCATCCTTTCTAAGTCTCTTGTATGTGACACTGAGTTGACAGGAAATATTCTTCTTCTCCAGCAGACCCTTGGGATCAAGGATGACTTGCTTCCACCCTGGTTCTGTGGTTTAGGATCACAGAGTCATAATGCACACACACAGGCTCTTCAGCCCATCTTGTTCATGCCAACCATCTACCTATACTAATACTGTGGTCTATATTTATACCAACCTACCTATACTAATCAGACTTATCATCTCTTAGTCAGCAGACCTCAATGCTTTGGTAATTCAAGTGCTTGTCAAGATCCTTCTTAAATGTTGTGATTACCTCTTCCTCCACCACCCCCTCAGGCAGTGCGTTCCAGATTCTAACCACCCTCTGGGTAAAAAAGTTTTTCTTCAGATCCCCTCCAAACCTCTCACCCTTTGTCCTAAACCTATGCCATCTAGTTTTAGTTACCTCTGCTATAAGGGAAAAAATCCTACTATCTATTCTGTCTTTGCTCTCATAATGTTTATGGCTCAATCAGGTCCTCCATTCCAAGGAAAACAAACCCAGCCTATCCAGTCTCTATGCATAAATGAAATGCTCCATCACAGGCAACATCCTGGTGAATCTCCCCTGCACTCTCTCCAGTGCAATTACGTCCTTCCTATTGTGCAGTAACCAGAAATGTACTTAGTACTTCAGCTGTGGCCTACCAATGTTTTATAATGTTGTACCATACCTTCTGTTTTTTATTCCATGTTCTGGCTAACGAAGGCAAGCTTCCTGTATGCCTTCTTCACCGCCTTATCTACCCATGCTGCCACCTTCAGGGTTCCTTGGATTTGTACATGAATGCTCCTCTGTTCCACAATACACCCCAGGGCCCTAATACTCACTGTGTATGTCCCAGCCTTATTTGTTCTCCCAATTTTCCAACTGATCAAAATCATCCTATAGCCTACAACTATCCTCCTATCAACAACACCATTAACTTTTGTATAATCTGCAAACTTAATATCATACCTCTGTCATTCAAATCCAAATTGTTATGTAAATAGCAAACAGCAACCCCTGTGATAGACCCTGGTCACAGGCTTCCAATCGGAAAAACAACCCTCCACCAGCACCCTCAGTATCCTATTACCATGCCAATTTTGGATCCAATTTGTCAACTTGCCTTGGATCCCATGGGCTCTAACTCATTACGTCATGAAATAACAATGTGCACAGTGTATGCTTTAATCACAAACCCTTCTACTGAATTAATTCCTCCGATGGGCACCAAAGAGAGCAAGTGTCTTCCTGATGTTGTCTCTACTTTCTGGACTGCTCCTCACTCCATTGGCACTTTGGGTTACAAAGCAAACAGTTATCAAGCAATACAACATGTCTTGTTAATATTTTTAATGTATTAGCATTTTTCTGCCATGTCCAAGGATGTATAATTCAATTAATATTACCAGCTTCTTTCCTCAGCTCAATGTCCTTGTAAAATGCTTCAATATATGTGCATGCACAGAGGGATATTGGTGTTCATACATATGTTATGATTAAATTTTAATTACTTATTCAGATAAATCCTTGCAATCTTTGTTAATCCACAAGACAATGCTGTTTTCTGATGTTAATGAAATTCCTTCTGTTGTGGTCTCGTTCCAAGAATCCTCTCAGGTTCCTGAAGCTGCAGAGTTGACTCCTTGACCTGTTTCTCTTGAAGCATCTGCCTCCTGATTTCAGACACTGGAAAAGTCACCACGTTTTCCCACAAGCCCTTCTGAAAGAACCTCTGGGCTGTGGTTGGAGAGTCAAAGAACTCAAATACACATGCTCAATAAAACTCCTCAGGAGGCTGCGTGTTCTTTTGACTGTTTACGGTGGCCTCAGCAAGACAAAGTTGAGTCCCTAGGGTTCTCCAACATGTTGTATCCTTTGTAGGTTTAATTATGTAGGACAAATGTGGCTATAATACATTGTTAGATTCTGTTCGAAGGCTGTTCATAGTAGTAATATTTTCATTAGTTGCTCATGCTCGTTAATGTCTTGGGTTATCTATTACACTTCAGGCATTCCCATACATCACGTGCTCCAGTGTCCCACCTCTTATCTCTTCCCAGTATATTCACCACACGACCCTGGTCGTACCATCTGGGGAAAAGCGTAGTCAGAGTAGCTGTGGGTTGCTAGTGCTTAATAGTCAATCGGTGAGGGAGGTTGAGGGAAGGAAGTGTCAGAGATAGACTGGGTAAGATTGAATGTAAATTAGTCACAAAACTGATGGTATTTTCCAATGCAGTTAAGAAGAGTAAACAGCATTGCCTTGTGGATTAACAAAGACTGCAAGGATTTATCTGAATAAGTAATTATAATTTAATCAGAACATATGTACAAACACCAAGACATTCATCTGTGTATGGGAAATATTCCCCAGCAGCACCCTACCTCACTTCCACTGGGAACATCTCCCAGTTTCTCTACCTCTGTAGCATCTGTTCCAACAATGCCAGCTTCCACACCGGTAGTTCCTTTTTGCCCAATCACTGTGATTGAGAATAGTTTACTGTGACTATACTATACTCTGCACTTCTGTTCTCACCCATTTCTTTCCCTCCCAGAAGCACAATAGTATTCCCCATTCCCTGACTGTTCAGCTGACCTTACACACTGGACAGGTTGTCCAATGCCTCCAGTGCCTACCAAATACATCCTCCCCTTCCTGTGGGAAGCAGTGGCAATAACCACTGCTTCCCACAGCACCTTCAGTGACTCTCTCTGCTTCCCACGGCACCTTCCCAAGCAGTTACTCGACCCTTTGCTTCTTTCCTTCCAGAGTCATGGCTCAAGTTCTCTTACCAGATGAGATGGCAAATGATTGCCTTTAGTGTAGGATGCTGTGTTCACAGGTCATGCTGCCTCTACTCAACATCAGGGAGGCTTTACGCAAATCAGGTGACTGTTCTATGGAACATCTCCATTCATTCTGCAGTGTGATCCTGAGTTTCCAGCTGCCTTTCATTCTCCTTTCCCACACTGCCCTTTCTGAAATTGACCCCTTATAGTTCCACACAAGCCCAAATAAACAGCATTTCATAAATTTAATAAATAAATAAATAGATTTTATAAATAGATTTCAATTTATCTTTTAATTAGGCACATCACAGCCTTCTGGATTCAGCAGTCTGAGACATTAATTTTGCTCTTCTAAGATCTGTGCTTGGCCCATTTGTTTGTCCCATTACTCGTTCCGTTTTCTTCCTCTTTTGTCTTGATCCATAACACATTTTGTCACGGGTTATGGTTCAGACAAAAGAGGAAGATAAAACCTTCCCTGCTTTCCACCAAGCACAGACCTTCCCTTTTTGTCCTTCCCTCCATGAGCACCACGTACCACCCTACCTCCCGTTCTCCTTGAAACTTGTTCCATCTCCAACTGTACAAGCCCATACCTGATCATACCTGGTTGGACCATACCTGAGTAATGAGAGCATTTCTGGATACCTTGCCTTTGGAAGGGTACATTGACCCTACATGGAATGGGTCAATATAATTCTAAGCTTGCCAGAATTATATTTGGACTGCAAGGATCAAAGTATGAGGAGAACTGTAGAAACTAGGGTAATATTCAGTGGAATTTAGATTTTTTGAAAGGGATTTAAGATAAGATATTTACTTATTAGTCACATGTACATCGAAACACAGTGAAATGCGCCTTTTTGTGTTGGTGAGAATATGTTGGGGGCAGCCCGCAAGTGTCGACACTCTTCTGGCGCCAACATAGCATGCCCACAGCTCCTAACCCTCACGTCTTCGGAATGTGGGAGGAAACCGGAGCACCCGGAGGAATTCCATGTAATAGCATTATACTAACTGCCACACTACTGTGGCTTTCAAGTATTAAGGGGGAACTGTTAAGATGGATGGAGGGAAGTTACTTCTGCTAGTTGGGGAGAACCATAACAAGGAGGCAGAGCTCGAACGTTAAAGGCAAACCTTCCAGGGGTGAAATCAGAAACAGTGCAGGCTGGTGGAAAATTTGAACTCTCTTTTACAAATGATAGTTGATGTTATGTCAAATTACGTTTAACTCCGAGCTTTATAGATTTTTGATAACCAAAGGCATTAAAGTGCTCTGTGGATTTAAGTCACAGATCAGCCATTGAATGGTGGAAAAGGTCAAGGGGATAAATGGCCACTCCCATTTCCATCTTCCTTTATCCCTGAAGTTTCAGGAGATTCCTGAAGACCTAAGAGCCCCACCCCAAGTAGGGCAGGCTTGCTGATTGCGGCCTTTTCCTGTCACCATTTCCATATCCTTATGACTGAGGGGAAATTGTTGAGAGATTTCTTTGTTAAAAGGCTGGTGGGCTCTTAGTTTAAAAGTCAGGTACCTGCTTCAATTCCATTTTGTTTCGTCTTTCTGCAGCTTTGATTTTCTTTCCTTTATTTCCTGGTAATTGGCAGCAGATATTGTTGCTAAATCCAGAATCACCATCTGTGGTTTGTGTTGCATTGATTTTGAAGAACCTTTCTTTATCAAGGAAGGATTTTCGTCTACCGTGTCATGTATTGGCTTTGTGGGCTAGTAATTGCATCCTCACAGATGAATCAGGCTTTGTTTTCTCTGCTGTGGTAATGAGTTATTTGCCATTTGCGTGTTTCTAATAAAAGATTCTGTCTGAAGTGTATGGGTATTGAAAGGAGACAAGGATGTTCAGACTTCTTTGGTCTGCAGAGTTTCATATAACAACATAATGTTTACATGACTAGTTACTGTTCGTAGCATTTCAAGGAAGAAATATGATAAGATATTACTAATGGAGCACAAGTTGCCAGTTCTTGTTGGATGTATTTCCTGAGGATTTCATCAAATGACCTCTCACCTTACTGCCCCCACCTAGATCTAACAATCCTTTTCTCTTCATCGCCAATATTTTTATAAGAATAACCAAAAGTGTACAAAGGAAACACACAATTTTTGCAGATATATTTTTCTCTTGGGTTTTCACCACAGTTCTCACAGATTAATCTTCAACTCTCAGAAACTGCGGACGTTCCGGGATGCTGTTTTCCCTTCATTACATAATTTTTATAACATTTGGTGATAATCTGAAGGATTGAATTAAAGAAGAGAAATGAATATTTGATACATATAGCAAAAACTTTTCAATGTATGTTGGATTAAACTTCACAGAAATTGAGGACAAGGAAGAGGGGTGAATGCATGGGTCTGTTATTTTTGTTTCTGTGAATTATGGCAGATAAAGGACAGTGTGACTGAGCAACCCTCAATACTGCTTAAGGCAGCTATTGAACCCATAGAAAGTGCCCAACAGGAGGTACCATAATCATGTGATCAATAGACTATCCGATATCATGTTACTCTCCTCACTGTCCAGGAGTTTTGATAAAATGGGCGGTTGGATGTTCAGTCCTTTCACTTTAGTAGAGGTAGTCAGAATATTACTATGTAAAAAAGATTTTTGAACTCAGCCCTCTTTGGGGGGGTGGGGTGGGAAACCCTCTTTCTGCATTAATGTATATAATTTATGTCAACATATATATGCAGTTAATGTGTACAGTTGAAGTCATTCTCCAGTGTTCTTGTTACTTTTGGCTGCTTCTCTTGTTTTTCATTGCTTTGGTCTTTGGCAGATGCCACTTTGGTTGATCTCTGTCAGTGCTGTTTTGGAAGGTTTGTGCACTCAGCAGGCTCGAGAAAAGATAAATAAATGTCCTAAAGAATGAAACTTGGCCTCCGCCACTTGTATGTTAAGATGTAACACATAGCAAACTCTGAGGTGTTTTTAAAGTTTGCAACTCTTGAGCAGAGGAACTGAAATACTCAGCAAGAGGTAGCACATTAGTCTGGTAGCAGAGAAGGTGGGGGAGGGCGATGGGTGGGACAGATGTCTGTGATAGGGTGAAAGGATGGAACTGACATTAAATGGGCAGTGAAGCTGTTTTCTCTGTGGAATGTGCTGCTAATATTGTGAAGTCTAGGAGATGTATAGGTCTGGCCTATTGGGGCATGTCCAGCAAGCCTGAATACATGAACAACCAGATTCCAGGAGCAGAGCGATGGAAAGAGAAACATTAATTGTTTTCCTCACTGCAGCTGCTGAGCATTTCCAGAATTTTCTGTAGATAAAGATAAGCCATTTCCATTGGTTGGGGAATCAGGACAAGGTTTATAGGCTAAGTATAGAACTGTTCCTTACACACAAAGGTAATCAGATAATTATAGCATTGAAATCTAAGGTTGCACACTTTCTGTAGATATGTGGAATCAATGGATGGAATGAACAGGTGGTCACATGGAGCATGTGGCAGAGCTGTCATTTTCTCTTTGATTGATGGGACAACTCCAGGGTTTAAGTGATCTGTGCGTGTGCATATGTTCCTAATCTGTAGATATAGAGCCTTATCCCAACTTTAGAGAAATAGTATGTTTACATGAAGAGAAAGTAAGAAGGAGAAAAAATGAAAGAGAAGGTGAGTGATTGGTGTGGTAAGTAAAAAATATTTAAATGACAGAAAGGACGATGGTGCAAGACAGAGTGGGTGCAATGGAACAAGTAAAGAAACTTCAGATGGGTGTGGAGGCCGTGTAAGTGGGAATGGGTGTAGAGGTACGTGAATAGTAATGGGTGTGGAGGCTTTTGTGGGAATGGATGTGGGGGAGGTGGTGGGGAATGGGGTGTGGATGGTGTGTGGGAATGGGTGTGGAGGAGGTGTGTGGGAATGGGTGTGGAGGCATGTGTGGGAATGGGTGTGGAGGCATGTGTGGGAATGGGTGTGGAGGCATGTGTGGGAATGGGTGTGGATGGTGTGTGGGAATGGGTGTGGAAAGGTGTGTGGGAATGGGTGTGGGGGAGGTGTGTGGGAATGGGTGTGGAGGAGGTGTGTGGGAATGGGTGTGGATGGTGTGTGGGAATGGGTGTGGAGGAGGTGTGTGGGAATGGGTGTGGATGGTGTGTGGGAGTGGGTGTGGAGGGGTGTGTGGGAGTGGGTGTGGAGGGGTGTGTGGGAATGGGTGTGGAGGAGGTGTGTGGGAATGGGTGTGGATGGTGTGTGGGAATGGGTGTGGAGGGTGTGAATGAACTGCCAGTAGCTTCACCTGAAATTGCTGGTCAGCTTTGAGTTTGGAAGATGGTAAATGATCCTCTCAGCCATGGGTTCACGTGGCCAGCAGAAAACAGACCTTCATCCTGCAGCCTTTGGTGACTTCATTGTCCTTGAAGCACTTTGGATCTCCTGAGGTCAACAGAGTTGCCACTTAAATACACCTTCCTTGTAATATGCCCTCTCCCTCTCTGAGGCCTGCCAGCAGGTCTCTCGACACCAGACGTCTGGCGCTGGTGCTGATGTGTTTCAGTCTAAGGACATCAGAATGCTACCCACCTCCATGGGAAACCCCTGAAGATGCAGCAAGTAACTTCTCTGACAAGACTCTTGCCCACAAGCAATAAGAAAGCAGTTTTGAGTCCTGAGTACTTCCATCACTTTCACTGAGCCCCCAGTTGCCAGGGGCCTTGTGTTGCCTTCATTGGTGATGTCCAGGAATCCCAGAAAACCTGTGTATTTATTGTAAATCTGAAAACTGTGTTGTGATATTACTGAGCTGAGCAATTAGCATATGTAAATAGTCAACCTGTCTCTCCCGAGAAAGTTGCACATAATCACTCTAATGTCCTGAGTGAAACATGGAAGTGGGTGGATTGGAGCCAGTTTCTTTACAAAGTCAAGCTTGTTGATGCACCTTCGCCGAACTCATGCACTGCATCACGTTCAGACTCTCCCTGCTGAGTTTGAGTAACCAGACTTTTGCTGCACTTCCAGTGAAGAAGAACTTGTGGAGTTTTGTCTCACATTGAGGAAAGAAATGTTATCAGTGGCTAATAGATTTAATGCCTGGCAAATAAACACTGGAGCAGTAAGAATGGCATACATCCTTTTTATAAGCCACTAACACCGTGCCTCACGCTCTTCCTCAGGAGAGTAGTCACCGCTGGCCACCTGACATCATATTACCTGATATAACAAATGGCAACCTTGGTGGATAAATTTTGCTGTCCTTTTCTCATTCATCATTGAACATCACTTCCATAACTCGGCTTTAGCCTTGCTCTCTTGGCTTGGTGCAAAAGCTTTTTAGTTTGACTTTTCTTCCCTTCCTAAACATTGTGATTTAACACAACTTTCCTGCTTCCCACTTTGCCTGCTGCATTAACATCCTTCCTGACCAAGAGCAGATATGTAGAATCTTTTTACTGTCAATATGAAGGTATGTTTGATAGCAGCCAGATTGGAGTCGTATTAAAAACAGTCATAGCTGCTGAAATAAGATGGTTTTTAAAATACTTACACATTTAAAAAAAAAGCTGCAGTTGATCTGTTTTGGGGACGTGTTGGGGTTGGAGAAAGTTTCTCGAGTCCTGTTGCTGTAGCACATGGAAATTCAGATCTGACAGGATTCCACATGGGACGTCTCTGGGTAAAAAGGTTCCACACGAAGCCTTGTGGAGTAATAAATCACAGTCCTGGAGCCTTGCTACATCATTCTTTCTTCTGGAGACTGCTCACATGATATCAAGAAAAATATGCACCCATCTACTATACTCAGCAGAACTGTCATTTTGGAGCATTTTGCTGCATTTTTGTTACTCAGGCAACAAATCTCAGAGATTCCGTCTATTTTATCCAAAAATTGTACTCCCAAATAGAGCATGTGTCTGCCTTGAACACTCAGTTCAAAGTACAAGCCTGAGAGCAGTGATGGTAACAATACTGAGGTGTTACGTTTTGGGAAGACTAATTAAGCCATAGTGAGGGACAGAGTTTCTCAGTGTCCAAGGATTCCTGAAGGCAGCAGCACACTTAGGTAGGATGGTTAAGAAGACATACAAATACTTGCCTTCATCAAGAGCAGGGAGGTATAGTCCAAGTATAAAAAACTTTGGTTAGGCCACAACTGGATTTCAGTTCTAGTTGCCACACTACAGGGAGGATGTGATTGCACTGGAGGGGTTGCGGAGGAATTTACCAGGATCTTGCCTGGGATGCAACGTGTCAGCTACAAGGAGAAACTGGGTAGGCTGGGTTTGTCAGCAAGGTGTAAACTTCACAAAGCTAGTGTAAGAATAGAAGAAAACAGGAGCAGGAATAGGCCACTTGGCCCCTCAAGTCTATCCTGCCATTTAATATGATCATGGCTGTACTGCCCCAGGCCTCAACTCCTCTTCTGTGCCAGTTGTCTATACCTCTGAATTCCTTAATCTCTCCTAGTAAAGTCCTTCCAACAGCCTCCAGAACCCTCCAGGGTAGAGAATTCCAGAGCTTCACCACCCTCCGTGAGAAGATGATGAACATGAGTTGGTCAGAATTTTTTGGATATCCTGGTTTAATGCCTTTGATTGAAGTTGCCCTGTCATTGGCACACAGCCAATGGAAGTTGCCACTTCCTTCACTGTTGTTGTTCATTAATCATGTCCTCAGGTAGCACTACTGACCTCACTGGCTGTGAAATCGGCCTCCAGGACGCCAGTTTTCTCAGCGTTAGGGTTGTGATATGTTTCCGACTTCAGAACAAATTGTCAGTGCCCACCTTTCATGTCAATAGTTCTTCTTGTGAATTAGACCCCATGGTGGTGTCTACGTCCTGCACCCAGGCCAGTGGTGTGGAAAGGAGGCAGTTGGTGATTGCAGTCACTATGCAACCTCATGCCAGGCTTGGGTGTGGTGATCAGCTCATACCACATGTCACCATGCACGGACAGCCGGCATTTAGTAGCAGTAATCTCTTTTACTTCTGTAGCAAATGAGATTCCACTCTGCAACCCTCCCTCCCCCCACCACCTCTGCCACACTCCTCCAAACAACTGACTACCATTAGATCCTTATGCATCATGCTCAGTTCCTCCTCTACGACCTCTTGTCTTCACATCCCTCCAACATTCTGGACCATCACAAAGAATCTAAGGAGTAGGAGTTGGTCATGGCCCCTCGTGCCTGCCAGCCATTCGATCAGATCACAGACAATCTTCTACCTTGGCACCATTTTCCTGCACTATCCCAAATTCCCTCAATATCCCCTAGTCTATTGCTTTCTGTCATGAATACATGTATGCCCATCTACCTTTGTGTGATTCAGTCTTAAAATGAGGGCTTCCAGGCTGAAAGGTCTCCAGTCTGTCAGTCCGGCTGATGGTGGGTGGGAGCCCTGTTTTGTGGATCGCCAGGGAAGCTGTGGTCATGTGTTTCTCAGCTCCCCTGCGTCCTGCACAGGGCTCAGCTCCATGTTAACTGCCTATCCCTTTCTGCGACTGAACTGACATTGCAGAACATCCTGTTCTGATGTAAACTTCTTTCTCAGTTCTTGCACTAATTTCACAATTCTTTGATCTGGATAGTGCTCACACCGTCTCCCTCACTGGGACATATCAGCTTGCATTGTCATCAGTGTGTTACATTAAGTACTTATCAATTTAAACATAGAAAGACAAGTCTAACTCATGGCAGGCTGTCTTAGATTTACCCTAATAGCAAATTATGGCACTTAGGGTTTAAAGGAATGCCCCTTGTTTGAACATAGAACATAAAACTTTACAGCACAATACAGGCCCTTCGGCCCATGATATTGTGCCAGCATTTTATCCTGCTCTAAGACCTATCTAACCCTTCCCTTCCACATAGTCCTCCATTTTTCTATCATTCATGTGGCTATCTAAGAGTCTCTTAAATGTTTATAATGTATCTGCCTCCACCACCTCTGTCGGCAGTGAATTCCCCGCACCCACCACTACAGTATCTGTGTAAAAAACTTGCCTCTTACAACCCCCCCCCCCCCCCACACCTTCCTCCAATCTCCTTAAAATTATGGCCCTCGTGTTAGCCATTTTCGCCCTGGGAAAAAGTCTCTGACTGTCAACTCAATCTATACCTCTTATCATCTTGTACACCTCTGTCAAGTCACCTCTCATCCTCATTTGCTCCAAAGAGAAAAGCCCTAGCTCGCTCAACCTTTCCTTATAAGACATGCTCTCCAATCCAGGCAGCATCCTGGTAAATCTCCTCTGCACCCTCTCTAAAGCTTCCACATCCTTCCTGTAATGAGGCGACCAGAACTGAACACAATACTCCAAGTGTGGTCTAACCAGAGTTTTATAGAACTGCAGCATTACCTGGCAGCTCTTGAACTCAATACCCCGACTAATGAAGGTCAACACACCATACACCTTCTTAACAACCCTTAGTGAGATGTGACAAGTTATATCCTCCAGGGATTAGTTCTGTGATCTCAGCAATTCCCCACATATATTAAGGATAGTTAAATATCTAGGCTTGAGGATGATACGAAGTTCAGAGGCATCGGAAGTTACAAACGGGCACTGACTGTGTGCGATGACAAAACTGTGTTGAAATATGAGGCCAACCATTAGTTTTAGTATGGAAAGGTAAAAGGGAATATATCCATAATGGTGGAAGATCAGGAGCTATGGGAGTAAACTGATTCTAGAATCCATGTACACAAATCACAAGAAGCTTTTGCACAGGTACACAAAGTGATCAAAAACCTTTATGGAATGTTTGTCTTTCTCAGGGAGTCAGAGTACAGAAGTGAGGAACTGATAAGAAAAGAGTCTTAGTCAGACTCCACTTGGAGAACTGTGTTCAGTTTTGGGCAGTGAAGCTTTGGAAAAAATACCTTTGGATGGGTGATGGTGCTTGGTTCAAGGGCTGAAAAGTTCAAAGGTTGTACAAAATTTGCTTTATTCCTCTGAGTTTAGAAGTCAAGAGGTGAATGGTGGAACAAGTTAAGGTGGTTAAATGAAATACTTCTGTTCTAAGTTTCTATGTACAGGTACTTTTACCGGGTTGAGATATTCACCTGTAACAGTTTCTGGTACTGATTTGGAGAGGCGACAGATGGATATCTGTCATATTCTGATGAGTACAGGTACGTGTTAGCTTCAGACAAATAACTGAATCAGTGGGACATAGGTAGAGTGTGATTACAGTTGAGATTAGTTTAGATTGGCATCATAGTTGGCACATACATGGTGGGCCAAAGGGCTTATTCCTGTGCTGTACTGTTCTATGTTCTATGTTTAGTTTCAGCTGTATAACCATCTGGTGTCAAACAGGAACCCGCACCTGATTCAGACAGATGGCTGTATTTGTTTTAGATTGTTAATAATACAAGTTTCAGATGGATATCTGTACCCATTTCTGACAGTTAAGTGTCTCAGCTTCTGACAGATGTGGGATCAGTATCAGACTGGAAATGTTATCTGGATCAGCTTTACACTATTTTATCAATTTCCTATGAGTTTAACCATCAGTTTCGGTCAGGTGTAAATACCAGGATGTGTTTCAGTTTCTGCTGGCATCTGCAAAGAACAATGTGAAGCCAACATTGTTGCATGTTACTCTTTGTCCAGCATCACTAGTGTTCTGTGATTATTGTAGGTAGTTCCTCCTACACTTGTTCTCTGACCTCAACCTGGATACGTCGGGTGAGGAACACGTCTGAGTTAAGGCTCACAGAGCAGCACAACTCAGAACATGACCAAATGCCATGAACAAAAACAAATCAAACACAACAAATAATATGACACATGATCTTACATGAAATTACTGAAGGCATGATATAAATATTACAAACTGTTGTATTCTAATATGACCTCTGTATTCTGTACCTAACAGCACTTTAACCCTGAAATGTAACTCCTGCTACTTCTCTTTCCCATGGTCAATCCCTTGCAAGCTATTCTTTAACTGTTCATCCTTTAGATGATCTTCAGGATTGATTTTATTTAGATTTTAGATTTTAATAGATTTTAGATTTTAGATTTAAATAGAATTTAGATTGACTTCAGGAAGTGGGGTGCGGTGCACATGCTCCAGTTCACATCAATGATGTTGAGGTCGAGAGGGTTGAGAGCTTCAAGTTTCTAGGAGTGAATGTCACCAATAGCCTGTCCTGGTCCAACCACATAGACGCCTCTACTTCCTCAGAAGGCAAAAGAAATTTGGCATGTCCCCTTTGACCCTCACCGATTTTTATTGATGCATCACAGAAAGCATCCTATCTAGATGGATCATGGCTTGGTATGGCAACTGCTCTGCCCATGACTGCAAGAAACTGCAGAGAGTTGTGGACACAGCCCAGCACATCATGGAAACCAGCCTCCCCTCCACGGACTCTGTCTATACATCCCGCTGCCTTGGTAAAGCAGCCAACATAATCAAAGACCCAACACACCCGGACATTCTCTCTTCTCCCCCCTCCCATCAGGCAGAAGATACAAAAACCTGAAAGCACGTGCCACTAGGCTCAAGGATACTTTCTATCCCACTACTATAAGACTATTGAATGGACCTGTTGTACGATAAGATGGACTCTTGACCTCTCAATCTACCTCATCATGGCCTTGCACCTTATTGTCTGCCTGCACTGCACTTTCTTTGTAACTGTAACACATTATTCTACATTCTGTTATTGTTTTACCTTGTGGTACCTCAATGCACTGTGGTAATGAAACAGTCTGCATGGATAGTACGCAAGACAAGTTTTTCACTGCACTTTGGTACATGTGACAATAATAAATGAATTAAATTAAAAATCATATACATGACAAATTGATTGACAAAACCTTGGAACTGCCTGTTGAGGGCAGTACCAGACACCCAAAATCATCTGGTTATTTATGTGATGACTTGTTACACTGGTGACGTTGCCAAGTTGCAGGGGTGCAAAAAAAAAGCTTGTCCTTCTATAAACAAATACTTTATGATTTCCTTTCCAGCTTGCAGCCAATTTGAGGAGTTCAGAATGCTCCACAATACCCTGGGAAAGGAACTACTGTCAATTTTTGGTTCATCATGAGAAAGCACCTGACTACATTTTGTCTGTTTGAATGCAATGTTTATCTACACCTCAAGCATCCAATCTAATTACATGGAACAGGAAGAACCTAGTCAACCCCTTAGCATTTAACAGGTTATGGTTGAGTTATACATTAACTCCATTTACCTGACTGATCCATATACTTTCATATCCTTACCTAACAATAAGCGGTCAATTTTGATAATTTAAATGGGTGGCATGGTAGCGTAGCGGTTAGCGCGATGCTATTAAAGCGCCAGCGATCGGGGTTCAATTTCCGGTGCTGTCTGTAAGGAATTTGTACGTTCTCCCGTGTCTGCATGGGTTTCCTCCGGGTGGTCCGGTTTCCTCCCACGTTGCAAAGACGTAGGGGTAGGTTAATTTGGGTTTAAAATGGACAGCGTGGACTCGTTGGGCCGGAAGGGCCTGTTACCACGCTGTAAGTAAAAGCTAAAAAATTTAAATTAAAAAAAATTAAAATTTAAAATTTAAATTTAAATTTAAAATTTAAATGAAGCCCTATTTGGAGGGAGGTGACCATATTTCTGTGAACCTTTGTGTGACAGTGATTTTGAAGTTCACTCCTAATTGGCCTCATTCTGATACAAATATGTTGACCCTTTATTCTGGATTATAAATGACATTTTCTTTCAATGGGATTTTCAAACCGCCTCCGAGTTTCTTCCTTAAAGTCAAAGTCAAAGTCAAACTTGAGTTTATTGTCATACGCACAAGTACATGTATGCACAGGTGCAATGAAAACCTTATTTGTAGCAACATCACAGGCACATAGCATCATATAAGCAGCATTCACAAGAAAAACATAAAATAAACACAATTTTTCCAAGAAAGCAAACAATTAGAACTAAAAAACCAAAATTCATTTTAGTCTAATGTTAATATCAATTAAAGCCTAATGTTTTGCCAAGGTGCTTTCAAATTTTCCTGCAACTCTCTTCGGTATTTCTTAACAAGTTACACATTTTCAGTAGTTGCTGTCAGAGGCTTAATGTTTAGTAAATGTTCTATGACAGAGGTGCCAGTGATGAGGGTTTATGGAACAAGTTCAGATCTGTCTGCTTTCATATAATTTCTGAATGTTATTTTCGATATTTTTCAAACATGTTTACTTCCTTTAGGTCCCTTGTGTCAAACCTAAGTTTCGAAAAGGTAGCCATTAATTTCTTTTTGTGAACTTATGAAATGAAATCTCAATCCTTACAGGATGAAGTAAAAGCACCATCCAGCGGTCAGGAAGCATCTGTGGCTGAAATATCATCGGCCTGAAACTTTACGTTTTTCTCTCCCTCCACAGATGCTACCTGACCTACTCTTGACATTTTCTGTTTTGATTTCAGAATTCCGGCACCTGCAGCTACTTTCCTTATGAGACAGAGAGTGCCTTCCATCACTAGTAGTGGACTTTGGCTTAACTGGTTGTCTTAGCACAATATGTTGGGTTGGGTATTCAGTCCTGAGGGAGGTAGCCATTAAGTTTTTCTCTTTTGTGACTGATTGTGATAATTGGTTTCTAGTACCAACCATTCACATTAATTATTGAAAATAAATTCTGTGTAATTTGAAATTAAAAGGACACCAATTTTCTTTTTTTAGCTTTACTATTTATCATTAGAGCTTGCTGTCCTACCTAATTCCGAGCCGTCCTCCAGCCTCCAGTCTTCCCACCACCAACGCCTTCTACTGGCTGCTGTAGGACCCCTCTGCCCAAACCTTGTTCTGTACAGAGCAGTTTCATTCCAAAAGCCCACTCTTTCCTTTAAGTTCCTGTGTTGATTTGCCTGAAGGAGTGGTGTGGTGCATAATGCAGAGTCTCCAAGGAGATCACATGAGTTTTGGTGCACAAAACTTGCCATATCTACTTCTCATCTGTGTCATTAAAAATGTATGATATAAAGGCTTGAGTCACTTCTTGAATAAGCTGAATATTTTTCTTGAAGCATATTTAAAGAATGTGAAGAATCACAAGATGAATTTTGTCCCCTTTCATTTCAGCAGCTAACAATTTAAATTTCAGCGATGCTAATATGAACATCATTCCAAAGATGATGAAGTAATTCAATTAACTTTGCATTTTAAGTAGTTAACAAAAATGGATGAAATGGAAGGGCAGGAAGAGAGTTGGAATTGTACTGGAACACCTTAACCAAATGTAGTTTTTTAACTTCCCTTATGAGATGTGGACCTTGCTGGCAAGGCCAGGATGTTTTGCACATTGCTCCTTGGCTTTGAGGTACTAAAATCACACAGAGTGGGATAGGTGTGCTCTGTGCTTTACTGCTGAGAATTTCTTGTGATCTGTGGTCCAATATGAAGAAAATAGAGTGTTATTAAAGGGCGTAGGAAATATACCAGCATGAAGATGTGAGCTTCAGCCAATGCAGGAGTGACAGTTATTTAAATATATAGCAAAGGCTGCCTCTCTGCGCTTTGTTCTATTTTTGTGGTGGATCAATACAATGTCAAATGATGCATGTCGTGTTGTGCAGTTATTGACTTTTCTGTTTGGATTGTACTTAGGCTGAACTACTCTGGCTGTTTCTGATCTTATTATGATTACCTTATCAGGCAGGAAACCAGTTCCAAAGCTCAAGGCACGTTCAGGCTCAAGGTCACACGTTCTGGAATTAAATAGTAGCCATGCTGTGATCTGGATAAAGAAACAAACGGGAACCCTTTGCTTCATTCCCTTTTGCTTGTGCAGTCTTTTAATATGATCTATGAGCTGCTTTAATCACATAATAAATACATGCTATTAAAATATCAGTTGTTATGTGGACTGTTGTATGGAAAAAAAGGCACCAGACCTTAGCTTAGGACTTTGAGCCCCGTGAGCAGCCTTTGTAGCAGCAACGATTGTAGTGGCAGTACTTCAGTCTTCACCTCTGGGATAAAACACACTCTTACAGTTCTGTTTGCTTCAGATGCTTCACTGGTCAAATGGCAGGACACAAATGAGAACTATCAGAGCAAGAAAAGATTAAGTGACCGTCAGGGCAGAATATCATAAGACAGGTCTCCCCATAGTCAATAAGCCGTGAAATGGAAGAGGTTGTGAGTGTGATAACAGATGGCAAATACTGAGCAAGTATCTGGAAGAGAACACATCATTGGTTGCAACAACTGGGATACTGGGAAGGCAGACTAGATGGATACATGGATCTGGACTTTCAGCCTCCTCTTGTTGTTACCTGTTGAATCTGGGTCAGACTGGAAAAAGTGGTTGGAGGCAGACCTTGATATTTCCCTGCCTTTTCCCACCCTCCATTTTCAGAGCGCAGCACAAACACATGGAGCATATCTAAATGTGGGGAAATCCCGCCATTAGTATTGTTCAAATATTGGATGTATTCCTGATATTCCGTGCTCAAGGCTGAGCAGACACCTCAGAGGTTTTCTTGAAGTTTTTATGTGGTGATGGACCTATCCAATGAGCAGTGGCAAAAATGTTCACCTTAGGGTCTCACAATATTAAAACTTTATTTATATAGCACAGTAATAGGCCCTTCTGGCCCAACGAGCTTGCGCCGCCCAATTATACCCAGACACAATGTTGTTCCATGTAATTCTCCACAGAGGGTCCAAGACTGTGCATTCAACCAGCAGAAGATTTCAAGGATGGATCAAAATCCACTCTGAAGTGAGCTCTAGATTTTTATTGGCATAGGGATTTTCCACATTTCAATTGAAAAGCTATACATTTCATGTGGTTTCCTACCCACCAATTTCAAAGGCTAAAATAAAGTGGACTTCAGTCTTGAGATGTAGTCAAATTCATACATCTGTGCTCATCTGAAGGCTTTGTTTAACATTTGGAATTAAGTTGGTCAGCTCCAGTGTACAAAATTGGTGAAAAGTGAATTGACAATCCCAGCATACTGGATACTTTATTTTCCACCGCCTTTACTGAAAGAGTGAGTTGTTCCCCATCTGTTTACAGTACTGCTGTCCACTGGGTGTCATCAACAAATACCAGGGAGAGGCATTATAAGATGTGAGAGATGATCTTAGAATTCATCCTGATCAAGCGTTTGATTGACATCAGATGTAAAAATAAAAATGGAATCATTTATGGTCAGGACCTTATTGGGTTCCAGCTTTACCCCTCACCAATTTTCACCAACCTTTATCGATGCACCATAGAAAGAATCCTATCTGGATGCATCACGGCTTGGTTTGGTGACTGCTCTGCCTGGGACTGCAGGAAACTGCAGAGAGTTGTGGACACAGCTCAGCACATCACAGAAACCAGCCTTCCCTCCATGGACTCTGTCTACACCTCGCTCCTTGGTAAAGCAGCCAGCTTAATCAAAGACCCCATCCACCCCTGACATTCTCTCTTCTCCCCCTCCCATTGGGCAGAAAGTACAAAAGCCTGAAAGCATGTACCACCAGGCTCAAGGACAGCTTCTATCCCGCTGTTATAGACAATGGAACAGTTCCCTAGTATGATAAGAAGGACTCTTGACCTCACAATCTACCTCATTATGACCTTGCACCTTATTGTCCACCTGCACTGCACTTTCTCTGCAACTGTGGCACTTTATTCTGCATTCTGTATTGTTTTACCTTGTACTACCTCAATGCACTGTGTAGTGAATTGATCTGTTTGAATGGTATGCAAAACAAGTTTTTCACTGTACCTCAGTACAAATGACAATAATAAACCAATTCCAATTCCATTCAGCTAAACTGAGGTGGATGTTAAGATGTCATTTTAAAGGGCCATCAAATGTCATTGGTGAAAGGATGCTACAAATTCCAACATTTTGGGATATCATCAATTCCAAAGGATTTGAGTATTAGTTTAGGTTTATGATTTACTCTGCATATAATTGTATATTAATTATACAAATACTGTGTCTGTAGTTAAAAAAAGCACAAGTCAGTACAGTTAGAAACAAGTTGAGAAAATTTAGGCAAGGATATGGAAGATAAAAGCTGTCGGATTCAAAGGGGTCTGCTTTCCTTGCTGTAGCAACAATGTTAGGCATTAGCAAGCTTCTGAAGTAGCCAGGATTAGTCCATTTTTATTGCAAGAAGCCACCTTGGTGAAAAAAAAACTAACAAGCTGCCCTGTTATTGATTAACTCTCTGATAATTAATCAAATTGGCTCTTAATACTGATTGAAGAAGCTGCATGAACTTTTACTGACTGGTGCTGCAATTACCAACCTCTCTTAACAGCTACCAGGTGAACAGTAGCAAAAGGGTCACAGTGAAAGGCTGCTGGAACCACAGTCCCTAAAGCCTTGTTCACTTGCTAATTGCAGTCTATTGGTGGCATTGGTTTGAAGAAGTCTTTGATAGAGACTGGGAAACATTTTGGGAAAGTTTGTGCTGGATTTTGATCTGGAAGAGTGCAGTGTTAAGACAAAAAATTAACAACTGGATGACTTCTGAATTTACTTTGAGTGTGTTAGATGGCATGAAGTAGCCTGAATGCTAACCACTCAACATAAACTTTTGAGTTTGGGTCCTTAGTTTCCTGAGCTTTCTGAAACTCACCAGTGAAAGCAGGTGAGAATGCAATGGTAATTGAGGCATCTGAATCAATATGAGGGAAATATACCAAAAATACTAATTGTAACTTGTGGAAAAAGGTTTGTTCACAATGCTTTTACTGTGAGATTCTTTCTCCAATTTGGAGATTTGCTTTGGTGCCTCACAATGACTGCCACCTGTACTCAGGTCTGAGCCAGTCTTGAAAGCTTCAATCGTCCTATAAAGAGTTTCTGAGATGTAAACCAAATTTTAATTGTTAAAGGCGTGAAGCAACTCAATGGAATTACCTTAATTCTGGGAAATGGAAAATAAAATCAGAACCTGATTTTCCAAGTAAAGAAGCAACTGTACTTCAAGTCAACTGTCCTTTTCCCTCCACAGATGCTGCCTGACCTGCTGAGTTCCTCCATCAGTTTGTTTGTTACTGTACTTCCAGTGCCTACTTTAGGTTTCTCTCAAATTGACAGTTTCACAACATAGTTGTCCTGAAGCTTGTTATTCCATGGGCTCTCTGGTTTTCCAAGGATTTCTATAAAATTTGATAAACATGGGACAATAATTTGTTCTGTAAGAGCCAGTATACACCCTGAAGGAAAAAATGGCCTTCTAATGCCCAGACTTGTTTGGTTCCTTGTATTTTCACATCACTCTCTTTCCCCCTTTTTTGCTCAATCTAAATTAGAGCAACTTCACAAATCTCTGCACTGGCCACCTCCATCAATATTTTAAAGACCTGTGAACATGTTCTTTCTCCATACTCTGCTCTCCAATGGAAATAAATTGAGTCATGCTCCAAGTATTGATGTGCTTACAGTGGGGACGTGCTCCTTCAGGAAAGTCAGCCCTCCATGCTTTTCACCTTAACAAATCCATTTATTACTTAGTTGCTGACACATTAATCTACATTATATGGAAATTCATATTTCAGAAATTTAGCACTATTGTTAAATCTGCTTCATTCAGGTATTTCAGTTGGAGTGTGAATTGGGTCAGAACTAGTTCCAAGAGCAGCAGACTGACTCAATCATAGGCTGTATATAACTGTATTTAATTGCAGTAACTACACAAAAGTGAATTTTTCCAGGGACCACAACATCCTTCTCTCTCACTTCTTTAACACTGAAAAGCATGTCAAGGCACTTGTCAGAACCGTCATGAAAGACCAGCAACTGAACTATGGATGGAGACTTTAGGAGGGAAGGAAAAGAATTTTGGCAAAGAGGTGGATATCAAGGAAAATTTGAATGGGTCTGAGAGAGGTACGAGGAACAGAGAGGAAGGATGGGATTGAGTTGGTGGAAATCTTCTCCTTCACTGATGGAGATAAAGGAAAGGGAACTGCAGGTAATACTGGACAAAAGAATGTGGAGTCCTGGGTGGTTGTTGAGTTGGAGGGGTCAGAGGGATGAAACAGGGCGGAGCTTCATACATGAGTATTTAATGTGAGCCATTGATTTGATCAAAGGTAAGTATAATGAACAAGTAAGCCTTGGTGTGCCAAAAGTGATTTGGATAAGCTGTAGTTCTGGTGAGGAGAGGAAGCCAAGCTGGAGAGCATGGGGTCCTGCAGGAGATAAGTGCCTGGATTAGGTTTCCAGCAACAGATGGCCTTAGATTGTGCTGAGGCAGTCCAGGTTTCAGAGGAGGAAGTAAGCTGTGTTTTGATGGGAGAATTCAGCGTGGAGTCTGGGAGAATGCCAAACTCGCAAACTGTTTGGATCAGCCTAGAATGTGGAGAGGGAGGGCAGCACAGATACGACACCCATTGCCAGGGCGAGAGACTGATGGTTTTTTAGTTCCTGGTATTCAGCTGAACGAAATTATAGCCTGTCAACCTCTGGATATGGAACAAATGGCCTGAAAACATGAATGTAGCATCCATGTCAGCTGAGATGAACGCAACACAGCCTTTGGCACCTGACACTTCTTTCTGGTGTACATTTCTAATCCGCCTGTCTCCTTGTGACGGCAATTAGAAGTTTCAAAAAGTTTGGAGCATAGCCATTTTAAAATGCTCATTTCTAACCAGTTTCATAATGACCCAGTTCTCAGGGATTCTCTCAGTCTCCTTTAATGTTGGGAAGTTTTCGAGTAGGCTGCTTGAGAACGGGAACCTGGGGTGAACATTCACAAATCAAGTCACGGTGTTAATTGAGAAGGCAGCTGAGAAAGCAAACAGGACCTTTAGCTTTGTAGATAGTGCAATTGAATACAAAAATATACTTTAAACAAGCAGTATCCAAATGGACAGACGTTTAAATCAACAGAAGTTACCACAAAATCATGGACCCTAAGATGGGAATGTCACTTTGAGAGAAGGAGATCCATTCCCTGAACGGTTCAGACTTTATTTGCCTTTCTCACGTGGGAGATCGTCTAATTGAAACATTCGGTGTCTTGTAAGGGAGAGGAACTGCCAGGACCAGGTGAATTTTGTGCTGCTGGGGGCGGGTTTGAATGCAGTGGCATGCAATGGGTACAGCAATGGGCTGGTGGGATGGTGGTGGTGGGGGGGTGATTAAATTTATGAAGGTTCGAAAGTAAAGTTCTATTGTTGGTGGAGAAAATGTGGGTGAATGCAGGGGTAGGAAGGCAGTTCTGCTTTTCTAAGCTAGTTATCCTTTGTACAGCTGTGCCTGCCTCTCTTCAGCTGCTGAGTTTCCTAAGATAACCTCAGAAAAAATATTTATGAGTCACTTATCACTCGAGTATCAATTATATATTGATTAGCAAAGAATCGCGATTAGTGGGTTTGAGGAGGAATGAGTTGAATTTTGAGATGTTTCAGATGTTAGCATCTTGTTCGATACAAAGCCACCTGTTCTGGGGATGACTTTTTTTTGTTGTGTTTAGCCAAATAAGACCTTCCACAGCTTGGATGAAATGTGTTTTGTTTGGGGCTCTGGGGAATCAGTCACTGAAAAAGAACTCTTTGTTATATCCCCAGTCCATGTTATATAACACACATAAATATGAACAACATTCCACTTGAATATCAAAATTCAGCCAGAAAAACTGAGGAGATTGGCTTATATTCAGATATATTTTTAAATTTAAATTTTATGGTAATTAAAGTATTCACTTTTTAGAATTTTCACCATTTCCTTACTAAGTTAACAGAAAGGAACCTTTTGACCTCTCATTAAAATTCATTACTTGAAATCCTTTTATGTGATCTCCCAGCAGACTAAGAGTTTTGATATCCTCACTGCCTGTGTTGGACTGAACTGACAGGGTTGATTCTCTTCTGCCGAGGCTTTTAATTAATTCTGTTGGGAGGTGGGTTCATGGCGGCTTAATCCTCATTGCAGCATAAAGTTATTTAAAGAATACTGTTCAGCTGCAACTTCACAAAAGGGTGTAAAGCACTCTCACCTATGCCCACAATATTTGTCTGTCCTGATGTTGACAGCAGTGGCTTGGGCAATTAACTTACCACAAGGAGCCAACGGAGTTCAGGAGCAACACACAAAGGAGCTGGAGGAACTCAGTGGGTCAGGCTACATCTATAATGGAGCAACAAACGATGTGCTGGAGGAACTCAGTGGTTCACGCAGCATCTGTGGGAGGAAAGAAATTGTCGACGTTCTGGGTCAAAAACCTGCATCTATAATGGAGTTCAGCAGCATTTTAAAAAAACCTTTAATCTCCGTGCTCCATATCAAACCCACTGATTTCTTTGTTTTTTTGTTCAGTTGTTACAGTTTTACCAAAGAGCGTAAATGAAAATCATGCCAAAACATATCGTTTCCTCAACTAACCTGCTTCATGTTGACATAAGTGCACCATTCAGTCTCAGGATATTTGCGTCTCTGATCAACATTATTTATTTCCCAACTTTAGCAGCCCATGAGAAGTCGGTTGTGAACTCCTGCAGCTCATGCTGTGATGGTACTTCCCAAATGCAGTTAGGCTGGGAAGTTCAGGAATTGGACTGAGCAATGATAAGGGCATAGTGGTGAATGTCCAAGTCACAATGATGTGTATATTGAAGGGGAACAAGGATGTTATGGTGTCTCCAAATGCCTGTTTCTCTTGTTTTGAGTTATAAATGTCATGGTTTTGGGAGACAGTGGGATGCCGCAATCTGCAACCATGGTGCACTGGTTCGGACGGAACAAGTTGTTCACGGGGCTGACGAAGGTTTAGGTCTCGATGCTGGTACCCTCACACCATTTGAGGCTAGTCTGGCACCTATGTCTTCAAGCCTAGCTGGTATTTCTGAGCCCCTTTTTGTAATGGATGTTGACCTCCTTCAGTTAGAGTACATTTTGTGGTCTTGCACCAAAAGCTTCATACCTATCCAGCAGCACTACTGATTCATCAGCTGCGAGTTGATCAGAAGACAATTTCATTGCCCAAAATTGGTCTGATGTCATGGGAGTTCATGGGTTCTGCAGTCACTGTTGAGGAATAATCCTCCCTGACTCCATCGCTGTCCAACACCTCGGCAGGGCTGTCTTGTGACAGGATGTCACCTGGGGAAGTAAGTGTCTGGGACCTTGGTTTATGTATGATCTGTGAATCAGATGGCATCAAGTTGTTGCTGGACTAATTTGTGCTGTTCCTTTCCCAACTGTGACTCCAGACCCCAGTTATTAGTGAGGAGGGCACTAACAGTCAACTGGACTTGGTCAGTCTTCACCAGAATCCAGAGCCTTGACTGAAGACAAAAGGTTATTCTTGTTTCCTTCTTTTGGCCTGCTTTAGCGGTAGATGAATATAAGTGACCAGCAGGTTATTTACTGGCCCATTTCAGAAGACAACTGTGAGTTAGTTCCCTCAGTGTGGGACAGGAGTCACAAAGAGGTAATTTAATCTGGTCTCCTCCCATGAGTACATTTGAGAGCCAGTTGAATTCTAATGGCAATTGCATAATGTCCTGATTATTTTTTTCTGATACCGGTCTTTTATTCCAGATCTATTTAAAACTGCCTTGGCAGGATTGAAACTCACATCTCTGCATATTTAGTCTGGGCCTCTGCACACCCATCCAGCAGAGTCCCCTCTATGTTACTGCACTGTTGAGTAGTTATGCCTATTTGGTATGCTCCATATCTGTGTAATGTCACCAAGCACCATAGCCAAGAAGATGCTTTTGAAATGCAGTTGCTTTTTTAATCTAAAGATGCACACCAGCCACTTTGTGTACAGCCAAGTCACACAAGCTGTAATAGGATAACAAGTGGATAATGGAGACGAAATAAGAGAGCCCCTGATAATGGGCATGGGGACCCAAACCATTAGTAACTCACAGGTGTGGCTTTGAAGGCAGGGAGTACATCAAATTCACGTGCTCATTAATTGCCATGGTTGTTGTATGCAGCCAGAGCTAACCCTGATGAGAAGATGGCAGTGAGCCACCTCTTGAGCCACTATGGTCCTTCTGGTGAAAGTGCTCCCACAGTGCTCTCAGGATTTAGATTTGGCAACAGTGAAGGAATGGTGATATATTTCCAGCTGAGGATGGTGAGTGACTTGGAGGGGAACCTGCAGCTGGTGGTATATTCATACAGCTGCTGTTCTGGTCCTTCTTGATCGCAAAAGTTATAGGTTTGGGAGGTGCTGTCAAAGCAGCTTGTGTGAGTAACTGCCATGTATTTTGTAGCTGGTACACCTCGCAGCCACTGTGTGATGGTGGTGGAGGGAGGAAATGTCTACAAAGTGGGTGGGCTACCAGTCGAGCAGGCTGCTTCTTCCTGGATGTTACTGAACACCTTCAGTGAGTTTGGAGCTGCACTCATCCAGGCAAGTGATGAGTGTTCCACACGCTTCTGACTTGTGCTTTGTGATGGCAGACAGGCCTTCAGGTGTCAGGAGGTGAGTCACTTGTCGAGGATACCCAGCCTCTAACCTGTTCTTACAGCTACCGTATTTACATGTCAGCTCCACTCTAGTTCCTGGTCAATGGTGACCACCAGGACATTGATGATGGAGGCCTAAGGACTATAAAGTTGTTGAATGTCAAGGACAGGTGGGTAGAGTAGCTTGTGTCGATGATAGTCATCTGTCACAACAAAATGGAGAAAAAGAGATTAGGGAGGCTTACCCCCCAGGTTTGTTTGCCCACTACATGCCACAGATCAAGTCTGGCAGTTACTTCCTTCAGGACTTGACCAGCTGTGGTACTACGCGCACTCTTGTCAATAGACATTGGAGGACTCCCACTCGGGAATACTCTGTGCCCTTGCTGCTCTCATACTTCAACATAGAGGAGCACTAATTCCTCAGCTGAGGGAGGACTGTAGACAGTGTTCAAACACAGGTTCCTTGTCCATGTTTGAACTGAATTTTTGAATCTTCATGGATCTGGTGTCAATGTTAAGGACTCCCTGGCTTCTCCCACCTCATGGTGTCTCCCTCTGGAAGGACTGTCCTTGGACCCACAGATGGATTGTAAGTCTGGTACTTTGCTTTAAGGTGTGATAATGTGAGTTCTTCTCTGCAGTGTCGGAGGCTGAGGGGAGAACGGACAGAAATTTATAAGACTATGAGAGGCATGGATAGGGTAAACAGTCAGTCTTTTTCACAGGGTAGAAATGTTGAATACGAGAGGGTATGCACTTAAGGTGAGAGGGATTTAAGGTTTAAAGGAGATGTGTGAGGCAAGTTCTTTACACAGTGAGTGGTAGGTGCCTGGAACTGCCAGGGGTATTAGCAGAAGCAGATACAATAGTCACATTCAAGAGGCTTTCAGATAAACACATGAATGTGCAGAGAATGGAGGGATTTAAATCATGAGCTGGCAGAAGGGATTAGTTTAATTTGGCATCATGGTCAGCACAGACATCATGGGCCGAAGGGCCTATTGTTGTGCCCTGCTGTTCTATGAGCACAGCCATGAGAGGCTGTGACTTGACCAATGGGACTTCTCCTCAGATGTTTGTGTGGAGGATGACTGGGCTGGGAGTGACTGAGTCGGGGTCTTGGTCGATCATTCTGTTTCTATTCTTTTTGCTGCTTGAACATTACAGCACTGAGGCAACTGAATGGTTTACCTGGCTATTCCAGAGGGACTTAAGGATGTTGTCACAGAGGATCGCAAAGGTCAGAGAGGATGAGGACACAGACTTCCTCCCATTGAAGGTCATTAGTGAATCCACTGAGTTTTACAACAATTAGTAGTGACATTTTTCCCTTTTAATATTCCATTTCATTTTCAACTAAGTTTAAATTCTGCACTTGATGTCAGATTTTAACCTATCTCTCTGGACTATCAGTCCAGGCTTTCTAAACTGGTAACTTTACCAGCCCACTGATGGTTCTTCTGTACCTGCCACACAATTTCCTGCAGACTTTTACGTTAAGTGTCTGTAACAGGAAGCAAACACTCATAACATTGTGGAAACAACCAGGAGTTGTCAGTCAGCAACTAACCAGAGAGAAGCAGAAGTTCTGACCCACTGTGAGTCCTTTTGCAGATGAAGTTTTCTTTGGCTATGTGAAGTTATGAAGGATGCTGGCTGGAGCACTGAATGTCAGAAATGCAGTGCTTGATACCTCTAGCTAACTGCTTGCATTCATTCCAAGATGTCTGTGCACACAGCAGTGACCTGATTGGTGTGGTGTCCAGAACAACTCAAGTGACAAATCTGCAAACCCACTCTTTGGAAGTAAAACAGCACCCAAAAAAATTGTGGGGCAAATTTTCAGCTGAATGTGTTAATGATGTTTGCTCACAGGTAAATTCTGGTCAAGCCCTGAAGCAAACCCAATGCCTTGTTATGGGATTTCCACTGTCACTGAAGAGGACAACAGGGTCTCTGTTCAACAGCTCATTCAAAAGGCAGTACCTCTGACAATGCAGTACTCCCTCAAAACTGCACCAAAGGATCAGCTTGGATTAAGTACTTGAGTCATTGAAACCACACTTGGGTACATTCTCCTAACACAAGGATCAGAACAAAATGGAAAACCAGAAAAGTGAAGACTTAAAGCTAATTGTTGGTTAGACCACACTTGGAGTTTTCTGTACAGATTAAGCTTGAGAGGGTGCAGAAAAGATTCCTGGTGTAGGGCCTCAGCCTCAATGTCAACTGTTCCTTTCCCCCACAGATGCAGCTTGACCTGCTGATTTCCTCCAGTAGTTTCGTTTTTTTTTGCTCCCGATACCAGAATCTCCAGATTCACAGGAATGTTGCCCGGACTGGAGGGCTTGAGTTATAATGAGAGTCTGGACAGACTGGAACTGTTCTCCCTAGAGTGAAGAAGGCTGAGGGGTAATCTTATAGAGGTTTATAAAATCGTGAGAGGGATAGATAAATGGATGGTTACAGGATTTTTCCAAGGGTAGGGCTTTCTAAAGCTAGAGGCCATAGGTTTAAGGTGAGAGGGGAAAGATTTAAAGTGGATCTGAGAGGAAAGCTTTTTCACACAGAGGGTGGTGGGTATGTGGAACGAACTGTTAGAGGAGGCGGTAGAGGCAGATACAATTACAACATTTAAAAGACATTTGGATAGGTCAGGTTTAGAGGAATGTGGGCCAAACACAATCAAATGGGACTTACTCAGGTAGGCACCTTGGTTGGCCTGTTTCCATGCTGCTTAACTCTATGAATCTATATGAGGTTAAATATTCTTCACAAGGTGATTAAATCAGCTACTGGGGAATAACATTTCTGCTGCAGACTGGGACATGATTTAATTTAGTATGTCAGTAGTTAAGTGGCTCCTGAGTACCTCACTGGTAAATCAGCATTAGCACTTCAGCCGACAGAAGACCGGTTAAAAAAGGTCCCTACTGTATCAAAGGTCAGCTATGTGTCAGAGATATTGTCCAGTAATCAGCCCATGACTAACACTCACAACTTCTTTAGATGAAATCCTGAATCCTGCTGCTAATGGGGATTATCACCCGGTGTTGCAATTATCATATGTGCACTACACTAACAGCTGATAATATATCAATTCTGTTCTGGCATATGTGCTTAGAGAGGATATGATAAAGGTTATTGTTAATTGTCCAATTGTTAATTAGTTCAATAGATTCCTTCTTTAAAAGGATGTTAGCTGGCTATAGACAAATACTTCTCATTATAAAAGTATCTATCTTTGGCTGTGAGTTTAAATCAGATGGGATCCATGATGAGTTGGAAAACTGGATCCAAAATTAGCTTGGTCATAGAAGACAGAGGGTAGTGGCAGAGAGGTGTTATTCTTACTGGGGGTTCGTGATCACTGGTGTTCTGCAAGGTTCAGTGGTTTGTATAAATGACTTGGACATAAACGTAGATGGTCTGATTAGTAAGTCTGCAGTTGATATGAAAATTGATGGGGTTGCGGATAGTGAGGAAGGCTGTCAAAGGATACAGCAGGGTATAAATCAATTGGAAATTTGGGCAGAGAAATGGCAGACGAGGTTTAATCTGGACAAGTGTGAGTTGTTGCATTTGGGAAAGTCAAATGCAAAAGGAAATTATAGAGTAAATGGCAAGACCCTTAGGAGTATTTTATAGAGGGATCTTGAGGTGCAAGTGTAAAGCTCCCTGAAAGTGGCAACACAAGTGGAGAAGAACTGCACACGATACTCCCTGAACATCCCTGAGCCAGCATTTAGTTGCCCATCCCTAGTTGCCCTTGAGAAGGTGGTGGTGAGCTGCCTTCTTGAACTGCTGCAGCCCTTGAGTTGTGGGTGTACCCACAGTGTTGTTAGGGAGAAAGTACCAGGAATTTGACCCAGTGATGGTGAAGGAACAGTGATATATTTCCAAATCAGGATGGTGTGTGTGGCTTGGAGAGCAACTTCCAGATGGTGGTGCTCCCCATGGTTTTTCTGCCCTTGTCCTTCTAGCTGGTAGAAGATGTAGGTTTGGAAGGTGCTGTTGGAGGAGTCTTGGTGAGTTGGTGCAGTGCATCCTGTAGATGGTATAAACTGCTGCTATTGTGCATTGGTGGTGGAGTGAGTGAACCTTTGTGGATGGGGTGCCTATCAGGTGGGCAGCTATGTCCTGTATAGTGTCAAGTTCCTTGTGTGTTGTTGAAGGTGCACTCACCCAGGCAAGTGGAGACTGTTCCATCACACTCCTGACCTGAGCCTTGTAACTGGTGGAGAGGTTTTGGGGAGTAGGGAGTTGGGATGTGAGTTACTCAACTCAGGATTCCTAGCTTCTGACTTGCTCTTGTAACCACATTGTATATATGGCTACTCCAGTTCAGTTTCTGGTCAATGGTAACCCCCCAGGATATTGACAGTGGGGGGTTCAGTGATGGTAATGGCATTGAATGTCAGGGGGTGACAGCTGGATTTTCTCTCCTTGGATATGGTCATTGCCTGGCACTTGTGTGGCATGAATGTTACTCATCACCTATCAGCCCAGGTCTGGATATTGTTCAGGTCTTGCTGCATTTGGATGCTTCATTGTCTGAGGAGTGGCAAATAGTGCAGAACATTGTGCAATTATCAGTGAACATCCCTACTTCTGACCTTACGACTGAAGGAAAGTCATTGATGAAGCTGCTGAAGATAGTTGGGCCTACGTCTGAGGAACTCCTGTAGAGATGTCCTGTGGCTGAGATCATTGACCTCCAACCACAACAACCACCTTTCTTTGTGCTCGGTATGATTCCAACCAGCAGGGGGTTTTCCCCTGATTCCCATTGAGTCCAGTTTAGCTCAGGCTCCTTAAAACCATACTTGATCAGATGGTGCGTCGATGTCAAGGGCAGTTACTCTCGCTTCACCTCTGGAGTTCAGCTCTTTTGTCCATGTTTGGACCAAGACAGCAACAAGGTCGGGAGCTGAGTGACTTTGGCAGAACTCAAACTGAGCTTCTATGAGCACTTTATTGTTCAACAAGTGCTGCTTGATAGCATGATTGATTATCCCTTCCATTACTTTGATGATGATTGAGAGTGGACGATTGATGCAGTAATTGGCCAGGTCGGATTCGTCCTGCTTCTTGCGGACAGGACATACCTGGGCAGTTTTCCACATTGTTGGGTAGGTGCCAGTGTTGTAGCTGCACTGGAACAGCTTGACCAAAAGCATGGCAAGTTCTGGAGCACTTTGGATATTATTGCTCTGGAGAGAATGCAGAGGAGATTCACTAGGATGTCACCTGGATTGGAGGATTTTAGTTATGGGGAGAGACTAGGCTAGTTTTCCTTGGAACAAAGGAGGCCGAGGGGTGACCTGATAAAGGTTTATAAAATTACAAGAGGCATCAATAGGTTAGATAGAAGTGTGTGTGTAAATAAAAATTACACACACACACTTGCTGCTCCTGTAGTTGGCAGGATTTGCAGTTCCTTGCTCTAAGAGCAGTATTGGTCATATCTGTGCATGGGCATCAGTTCAGATTCAAAACCTGATGAGGAATCATTGACATGGATTATAATCCACCAGCGGCCAACTTTACATCCATTCAGAAAGAAATCCGAGCTGCCGATTTGTCATTACTTTTCTGTGCTGCTGAAGATCATCTTTTCTCTCATGAGGGAATCAGAAGGGTGTCAGGATATAAAGGGACGTGGCTTGTTTCCAATAAAAACTGAAGGTTTGTGGGGCCAAAAGGGTAGACTGTGGATGGATGCGATAGCGTTAAATGGTGTACACTTTACATCCGTTACCATTTTTAATTCCATTGAATTTGGGGAAATGTAAAATGGGCTGATGACTTGCTTTCATTAATTTAATGTTCGATCAAGATCTCTTCCAGTGCTTTTGAGCATTAGCTTGTGGGAACATATCGACCCTCCTACAGCACATTATATATAAGGAGTAGAGAGACTGCTCAGAATCCACATATTCTTACATTTTTGTGTAAATAGGGAAGCAGAATTAAAATCAGAGCTGAACTGAACAGACGGCACAGTTTTATTTCATTCATGTGGATGGGGCTGTAACATACTTGTCGATTCAATTGAAATTCAAAAAATGATCAGTGAAAGCAAGTTGCTCCCTGGATGTGCTGTGATAAGCAAGACCTTGAATGTAGTGATGCTACATCAATCAAAATTAACCTTTGTAGCCCCAGCACAGGCAGGTGTTGACCTAATCACATCTGGTTTCCGAGTCTGAAATGCTTTAAATTTAGAGTGGATTAGTTGATAACAATCTGCTGACCAATCATAGGGGAGAGATCAGACAGAAGACAAATGGTCTGTCAGTCAGAGGACTCGTCTGAGTCAGAGCAGCCAAGTCTGATGTGCAGCTGGAGTCTCCCTGGAATAGACAGAAGGATTAAATGCATCAAAAATAAAATAAAGGCAGCTGCCACCAACAAGCCAATTGGGTGGAGTTTCAACCCACTTACACGATTAGCATTGTAGATTATTTTACATGTATGAAATAATTTCAACTGTAATATATCACACCTATATGTCCAACACAGAATAAACTTAATAGAATTCATGTTTTATAATTATTTTTGCAATTACTCACTGCTCACTGTAAAACATTTCAGGTTATATTGTGGATCTACTGTTAAACAAATCTCTCTTTAATATATAGAATGCAGATGTGACAAGATTGAATTAATCCTGCCTGCCTCTTGAGGTATAAGGTTGTAACAACCTGGTCATTTATTTTAAACTTTTCTCTGTCTTAGCCAATCTTTCCTTAGTTGGGTTGTTTCCCTATTTAAAAAAATTAAATAGATTGGAGGTGGATTGCGGTAATCTAAAATAGTTTAATTGAAATTACTTGAATTGTTTAAATGTTGTGTTATTACTTGAAGGAATGGTTCTGCCACACAACCTAAGATTGTGATATAATATGAGTTGTTTCATAGATGTAACAACACCAGAGAAATAAGTTCCAAATTAACTTTCAGACCTGTTGTTCTGCCTTTTGTGGAAAGTGCGCTGGAGCCTAATTTACCCTCGAGGAGGGCTGAGATGGGGCTTGTTTTCCCACAGGTAGGATAGCTGACAATGTTCACCCTTATTCATTTTTGCCATACTTGGCAGCATAGTGGCCTTATTTGCTTCAAATGACAGAAGATCTTTAATCATAGCAATACACAGTGAGAAGGGCTTGGGGCCAAATAAAACAGTTCGCTTTCTTTGTGGTCTATCAGTAAAAAAAAATGACTGAGACAACATTTTTCAATTGGAAAACTGAAGGGGAAGTTCAGGATAATGAAAGAGAAAACACCTGACTGGATGTGGATGTAAAAATATATCTGGGGTTGGTTAACACATTAGAATATGGTTTTCAAGATTTCTCAGACTGCAGGGATGTAACCTTTTCTTTTTGAAGCCTGTAGGGCTTTTTGAAAGATGAGTTTGGACAGTTTCTTTGTCATTGAGTGGATGTTAGCCTAATGGAATGGAAGTTGTCCAACTCAATGGAAATTCAGTGGGTGTGGTAATGGACAGGTAATCTGCTCTCATTGGTATCAAAGCAAAAAAATTACTTCATCTTCTTGCCAAAGGTCATCACCCCTGAACAGATAGTGGTTGCTCAGAGCTGTCAGCCTGTAGAAAGTCAGGGATCAATGTGGTTCATCAAGTGAGCCAGCACTGACACCATCCATGAAGGAATGCCTTTTGAGATAAAAGTTGGGACATTGTTGAAGAGAGCAGTGGGGGTTCTAGCCTGTATCTGCCAATCTGTTCCTGGGAAAAAAATCACTCTCCTTACATTTTAAGTAAGAAGTTGGCCATCATCCAGCCTCACCATTAATCCACTGATCCACATGGCAAGGCACCATTTTGAGAGTAATTAGTACGTGATTTCATTAACAATTACATCACTGAGCAAGGTCAGAGGAAAGTCTCCCTCCAGCAGGCCAACTAATTCATGTAATCAATCCACTCAGAGAACTGAGCAATAACATTAAGGAGTCTATCCCAGAGATCTGCAATTGCACTGTCTGGTGGAATTGTTACTCTCCAGTGGTGAATGGCGGTTCATCAAGTATAACAAAGTAACTGCTACTCTTCTTTCTGGAAAGCAGTTCAGATAACCTGTTCTTGTGTGTGAAATCATAACCAAACACTCACTGGTGGAACTGTGAGTAGGCTTTCAGAGTGGTGCTTCTGGATGAGTGTCTTGGCAGCAGGGAGTAATGTCCGTGCAGACTCTTCAGGAAATTGTGTGCTGCACATTCGGTTTCTCTGGATAGATGATGGATGAGGTTGCCTGACAACTTCATGCAGCCAGAAACGTTTCTCATGAAACTCATAGAAACTGCAGTGGCAAATTGACAAAACTGGCAATAGTTGCTAAAATAATTATCAAGTTTGTCAAATAAAGTGGTAAATTTGTTTCTGGATTAAGATTGTAATTTTTCTTTCTGTTGTGATATTTTACATTTTGGCTTACCAAGTGATATTTCAAAGCAAAGAATTCTTTTGAAGGGGGATTTTGCATTTGTTAAAATAAAGACTGCTGGTGGTGGGGGAAAGGCTTCAGAAGCTTGGGTTTGTTTTAGGCATCCCCAGAGATGGTTCAGTAGAGTTAGTGGTACCATTAAGTTTCTTCTAACTTTGTGTAGAGTAGAAAGACTCTTTAATACGCCAACGTTTGTTACTCTCTGAGACTGACAGCAATTTCTGGCATCTACATGGATACAGTTAAATGCAGAGATTGGTGTCAGAGACTGCTTGCTCATCCACACATGCTGCAGTCTGTGCAATCCACACTGAGTCAGAGGTTTGAAATGATCTTCAACCCTTGCACACTTCACTTATGGTACAAAAAAGCTGAAAATACATAATCTTGTTGTCTGTGATTTAACTGAGTTTTAAAACATATTAATCTTAATTACTGCTCTCTGGCTTGATGAAATTCATGTTATATGTGTAGTTTGTTATTCCTGAAAACTTCGATTTGAAAGTTGAAGCTTTAATGTTGATAAGTAATGATTTTATTTTTGAGGTTCTTTTATGATGCTTTATAACTGACCTTGAAAATGTTTGTTAGTGAAGAAAGGGCATTAGTTACGGCATTGACCATCTAGTGGAACTGAACTTGGCTACTGGTCGATTCTGGACACTGATACAGCCAACACACTGGAAATTCACAAGTCACATGGTGGCAAGAACAGGCATTGTCACTGAGCTGTGAGTGGAAGCAATAAAGTGCGGATCTCAAGAGAATCTCTGCACTTTAAATTGTGCAGCTGCCATCTCCTCCTCCTCCTCCTCATCCTCCTCCTCCTCATCCTCGTCCTCCTCCTGCAGCTGTTCCACCTGCCCATGCCAGGCAAGGGATGTGATCTCCGGCAGTCTCGGTTGTGGTCCATATGTCTGCGATGATGTGAGATCCCCTCTGCCAAGTGCCTGAGGGCACCCTCTAATCTGCCCAGGCACTGGAAGCTCACCTGGAGGAACCTGATAACACTCTCCACCAGTACCCCCTACTCCACCCATACTCTGTAATATGGCAGACCCCGTGGTCTCCCAGAGGATGGAATGTCATGTGAACTCCTTGGATTCAAGGCATCAACCATGAGCATTGGGCAGCACAGTGACACTGTGAGTAGAACCATTGTCTCACAGCTCCAGTGACCCAGGTTCAATCCTGTCCTCGGGTGCTCTCTGTGTGGAGCTTACACGTTCTCCCTGTGGCTTCCCTCAGGTGCTCCGGTTTCCTCCCACATCCCAATGACGTGTGGGTTGGTAGGTTAATTGGTCACTGTAAATTACTCCTGGTGTGTAGGTGAGTAGTTGAATCTTGGAGAAGTTGATGGGAATGTGGGGAGAATAAAAAATGGGATTAATGTAGGAGACACAAGAAATTCTGCAGATGCTGGAATCTGGAGCAATACACAAGAAGTGCTGGAGGGACTCAGCAGGTCAGGCAGCATCCATGGAGGGAAATAAACAGTCGACATTTCGGGCTGAGACCCTTCATCAGGACTGGAAAGGTAGAGGTCATAAACCAGAATAAGAAGGTGGGGGCAGTTGGGGGAGGGGGAGGAGCACACACAGGCAGGGGATAGGTGAGTTCAGGTGATAGGTGAGTCCATGTGAGAGGGGGAAGGTAGTGGGTGGGTGACGGGGGGGGTGGGGGGGAGATATAATAAGCTGAGAGGTGTTAGGTAGAAGAGGCAAAGGGCTGAAGAAGAACGAATCTAGTAGGAGAGGGCTGTGGACCATGGAATAAAGGATGGAGGAGGGGAGGAGAGGAGATGGGCAGGTCATTAAGGTGGGGGAAGGGAGCCACAAGAATAAGGGAAGACATTTGAGTAAGGGGGTTGGGGGGGAAGAAAAAGAAGGGGTAGGGTTACCAAAAGTTAGAGAAATCGATGTTGAGGCTGTCAGGTTGGAGACGCCCAAGGCGGAATACGAGGTGTTGTTCCTCCAACCTGCGTCTACCCTCAATGTGGCAGTAGAGCAGGCCATGGATAGACATGTCAGTATGGGAGTGGGATGTGGAATTGAAGTGGGTGGCCATTGGGAGGTCCTGGCTGTTGTGGCAGACAGAGAGAAGGTGCTCGACGTGCTTGTGTAAATTAGTGTAAAGGATTTGTGTAAATGAGTGGTTGATGGTCAGCAGGGACTCAGTGGGCCAAAGGGCCTGTCTCTGTGTTGTATGACTCTTTGACTTTATTTACATCCCATAGTCTCACGGGGCTGCAGGTTTAGGGAGCAGTAGCACTTCTGATCCCTTTAGAGTCTTGACTTCATGTGAAGACCCAGAGTACGACACATGTGGTCAATCCCTTCATAAGCCCCAGGCAACCTCCAGTCCTGGGATCTGCCACAAGCTGACTCTGATTGTTACTCTAGGAAAGTGAGAGAAAATTCCTTCTCCATCAATATTGTTCCTAATATAGCAGTGGGCTGTAAACTGGAGCGCTTGCTGCTATCTGAACTAATTTGATGGTTGATATGTTCAGTGTGAGGGGGACATTCATCTCCAAATACTGAGCAGTCCATAGGTACACGGCTTGTGCTTCTTCTGCAGATGGGTAGAGATCTCTATAACCTCTGCCTGAAACAATCCCATCTTGTCATAAAAGCAGAAAGTGCCGGAAACATTCTGCGGGTCAGGGAGCATCTGTGGAAAGAGGAACAGAGTTAATGTTTCAGGTTGAGGAGAGTTTTCATTTGCAGAGAGGGTAAGGAGGGATGGAAAGAACAAAAGTAAGACCTCTGATAGGATGAGGCCAAGAAGACTAGATGATTCCCATAACCCCAACTGGTTATTAGATTAATGAGGGCAGTGGAGAGAGAGAACAGGTAAAATATGGGTCAGATTTGTTGTTATACCTGCAGCCAGAAGGGGAATGTTGGGAATGCCTAGAAAGTCAGTCAGTGTCTGTGGAGAGAGAAGAACTGAGTTAATGTTACAGGTTCTGAATTCTGATACAAACAGAAAAAATGAGTTATTTGAAATTGTTGAATTCAATATTGGGACCTGAAGCTTGGCATGGGCCTAGGCAGATTTTAATGAGCTGTTCCTTCAGCTTACACTGAACTGTTTCTCTTTTCACAGCTATGGTCTGATCTGCTGAGTGTTTCCAGCATTTTCTGTTTCTATTTCAGACTTTGGCCATCTCCAGCTCTTTCACTTTCAGTCTTATTCCTGTGCTACTCTGATCTGTGGAGAGTTGGGATGGCGGTTCCTGGGGTAAAGCCCTTCCTTTGCTCCTGCTGGGTCGTCTGGCAGTCTGGCCCATCTTCAAGCCCACAGCCCATGCTGGATCTCCATTACAGCACTGAGGGACATCAACTGCTCCGATGTAGGGTCTTTGACCTGACACATTCTCTGGTTCTATTCCCACAGATGCTGCCTGACTTGCTGAGTGTTTCAGATCTCCAGCACCTGCAGTTTTTTAAAATTTTTATTTAATGAAGTTAAATTATTGCCGAGCACTCTCAAAGCTCCTCACATTCTCGTGGATCCTGAAAGGAACCTGATCACGTCCTCACCAAGAGCTGCAGTAGTATTTTTTAATCATTTGCAGGAATGCACAAATCTGAACCAAACGTTTGGAACTAGATTCACCAGAACTATTCTAACTGAGAATTAATAAGGATGATTTGCAAGAATGGTACTGAATCATTTGTTAACAGCTTTAATTAATGAGCAGCAGGAGGAATGGTGGGTGCAGCGTAGGCCACAAGATGTTGTGGGGTTGGAGGGAGTTGGTCTGGAGTACTAATGAGGTCCTTCGGAGATGCAGGTTCACACGGCCCCAGAGGATGTTGGAACAGAACCTAGGAGTTGAAATGTAGAAGGACTAGTGACAGGCAATCCCATGGATGGTATGGACACCCTGGACAACCCATTGTGTGTGGAGGAATGTGCCGTGTCCATCCTTTTGTAAGGTCTATTATTTTGTAATAGTAGAAATGCTTTTCCATTGGGTTGAAGGGATCGATTGTGTTTATTGAATATACTTCAAATTCAGAGTTCATTGGTTAGTGCTCAGTTGGAGTTCTATGCCCACTTTAAGACTTGAGGATGATTCAGACCAGATTTTCTAGAGTAGCACCAGGGATGAGGAGTTTCTTGAGGAGATTAAAGAACCGAGGTTATCCTCCTCCAGTGATCAGATCAGATCAGATATCTTTATTAGTCAAATGTACATCGAAACACACAGTGAAATGCAACTTTTGCACAGAGTGTTCTGGGGGCAGACCGCAAGTGTTGCCATGCTTCTGGAGCCAACATAGCATGCCCACAACTTCCTAACCTGTACGTCTTTGGAGTGTGGGAGGAAACCAGAGCACCTGGAGGAAACCAACGCAGACACAGGGACAACGTACAAACTCCTTACAGACAGCGGTTGGGATTGAACCTGGGTCGCTGGTGCTGTAATAGCATTATGCCAACTGCTACACTACCGTGCCTGCCCACCATGATGGCATTACCATCACTGAATCATCCACTATCAATACTAATGGGGGTTACAATTGACCAAAAACTAGCAATGTACACAATGTGGCTACAAGGACAGGTCAAAGGCTAGGAATCCTGCAGCAAGTAACTCACCTCCTAACTCCCCAAAGCCTGTCTACCATCTACATGGCTCAAATCAGAAGTGTGATGGAATACTCTCCACTTGCTTGGATGCATGCAGCTTCAACTACACTCAAGAAGGCACATCCACGTCGACCCTCACCAATTTTTATAGATGCTCCATAGAAAACATCCTATCCGAATGCATCATGGCTTAGTATAGCAACTGCTCTACCTGAGACTGCAAGTAACTGCAGAGAGTTGTGGACACAGCTTAGCACTTCATGGAAGCCAGCCTCCCCTCCATGGACTCTGTCTATACTTCTTGCTGCCTCGGTAAAGCAGACACATAATCAAAGATCCCACCCACCCTGAACATTCTCTCTTCCCCCCCTCCCATTGGGCAGAAGATACAAAAGCCTGAAAGCATGTATCACCAGGCTCAAGGACAGCTTCTATCCCACTATTATAAGACTATTGAACGGACCTCTTGTATGATAAGCTGGACTCTTGACCTCTCAATCTGCACTTTTTCTGTAACTGTAACACATTATTCTGCATTTTATTATTGGTTTTCCCTTATACTACTTCAATGCACTGATGTGATGAAATGATCTGTATGGATGGCATGCAACACGAAGTTTTTCACTGTACCTCAGTACATGTGAAAATAATAAATTAAAAAAAACCAACCTTACAGGACAAAGCAGCCTACTTGATATGCACCCAATCCACAACCTTTCACTCACATCACCACCAACACACAGCAGCAGCAGTTTGTACTATCTACAGGATGCACTGCAGCAACTCACCAAGATTCTTTAGATAGCACCTTCCAAACTCAGCACCTCTGTCAGCTAGAAGGACAAGGGCAGCAAAAGCACTGCCTGGAAGTTGCCCTCCAAGCCACACGCCATCCTGACTTGGAAAGATATTGCTGTTCTTTCACCGTCATTGGGTCCAAATCCTGGAATTCCCTCCTTAATAGCATTGAGGGTAAGCCCACAGCTCAAGGACTGCAGTGGTTCAAGAAGGCCACTCACCACCACCTTCTCAAGGGCAACTAGGGATTGACAATGAAATGCTGGGTCAGCCTGTGAAGCCTACATCCTCAATGAATTAACAAAAAACAGCAGAGAAGGTTAAGAGTGATTTAAGGATCGAGATTATGAATTGTTTTCATTGAGTACACGAGAAACAGTTTCACATGGAAAATGGGTGGATTTCTGGAGGGCATAGATTTAATGTCATTGGCAAAAGTATCAGAGAAGAGATGATATTTTCTTTTGCAAATCAGATTGGACATATACTTAAAAAGATGGAATTATTGGACTGTGGGGATGGCACAAAGGAGTGAGACTAATTCAATAGCTCTTTTGAATTTCTAATTTGATTTGGAAAACTAGTAGTGAATTCGGCAACTTTTTGAGCGGTACATTCCAGATCCTAACATCTCAGTGTACAAAACCGTTCCCCTCTGCTGCTGATCCTCCTGCCAGAGGAAAATGTTTCTCCTTATTTACTCCATTAAAAAAGTCAAAGCAAAGTAAGTAAATTATTAGTTTGCTGTCATCTGCATAAGAATTATTGAAACATCATCTTCAGGACATGGATTGCTTAAAGCCAATTGATAAAAATCATTGTTTCATGTATCCACAGACAATTGTGCAGAGAAACTTCTTCAGAGACTTTAGTTATTCAGACACTATGATTATTTGAAAGAAGTAGATGGGAGGCTGGATGCTGATAAGGTGCCTGTTGAGTAGTTACTTGAGAGGTTGATTTTTGTCCTTTAGACACAGGAGTCTGCAGGTGCCGGAGTCTGGAGACATTATGTGGACAGCCTTTGACTGAACTTCCAGATTCTCCCAAAAAATCTCCAGACTTTTGTCCTCATCTCCTGGTTGAGTGATTTATCATCTGGGGTATTAATCCAGACTATCCCACCCTAGACCTCTGAAGCCAGCTTCCCTGAAATCAAAGGCAGTGACTTTTGATGTATGTGATCTGTTGCGCCATAATGCTGGTCGTGTGCTGAGAGCAAACACTCACCACAAGGAGTTCAGCAGCTGGCCCAGAGACTATGGCCTGACCAGGAAACTACCAGTGAGGTCCAGCAGCATGCCAGAGGGAATGGGAACAGGCTGGGCCAAAGCTGCACTGGGAATGGGATGGAAAGGAGTAGATAATTCTAATGCAGTCTGACCTGACCATAGTGTGAGTCCCAGTGTGAGCTGAGGCCAGATCTCCAACTCCAGACTGAAGAATCTAGGGAGATGGTCCAAAATATGTGAATAACCTAATTTTTTTTGGAATGTTGCATTAAGAGAATTGAGGATTAAACTAGTGAGCATGAGAGAGCCAAGATTGGAGTTTGACCAGGATGGTTCAGAAATGACCACTATCAGGAGATTGTGACAAAGAAAATATTCTGGGACAACTTCCACTTGAAGTCAACAGATACACTGCAATCTGCCAGCTCTCAAATTCATGTCTGGGTAGGAGCTCAGGACTCCTGGACATGTGCAATGCAGATTTTGGCTCCAGTCTTGGTCCCAGGGCACCTGCACGTTGCCAAGGATTTGGGCTGAAAAATCCTGCACTAGGTTAACTGGGCACAAGTTCAGTCGAAGTTTGTCCACAGAACTGCAGCTGACCTCTTAATCTGATTTAATTCAACTAAGTTAAAGATGTTTCATTAATTTTAAGAATGCATGAGTAGCCTTTGAAAATCAATAAATCTGCAGATGCTGGAAATCTGAAACTAAACAGAAAGTGCTGGAAAAAGTCAGCAGATCAGGCTGCATATGTGGAAAGAGAAACAGTCAATGTTTTGGGTGTTGTGTAGGTTTTTATTATTTTCAATAAAAAAGTTTATTTTTAATAGTGTTTTTATTCCTTGACAAGCTTGTATGTTTTTGAATGGAGAGGCGTTCCCAAAGGTTAAATCTCAGCGACAATTTTGACAGCTAGTGAGGCTTGTGGGTGGAGTCTCACTGACGTTAGAGCCATTTTGGAGATGGAGCTGATCAGATAGTCAGAGAGGTAACTGGGAGAATAAGGGATCAAGCGATATGGGGATTGTGTAGGAAAATTGTTTTGAGGTAGAGGATCAACCATTATCTTGAAGAATGGTGGAGTAGATTCAAAGGGCCAGATGTCCAACTTGTGCTCCTATTTCCTTTGCCCTTATGCTTGCTGGTCAGGGGAACATGTGGTCCAATAAGTAAAGTCATAAATACTTCTCAGTAAAACTGTGAAGGGGAAAAGGTGAACAATAAACAATGTTCCTGTATTATTTTATATTTAGAAGTGCAGGAAAACTATAAGATGGGATTGAATTGGTAAACAACTGAGATAATTGGCTTGCAATCACCTGTAACTGTGGAGCTATTGTGACAAATTTACGTTGGTGAATCAGATTATAAATGTGGATAACAACAGCCATAAGTTTAACATGATAAAGTATCCCAAAGCCATCAATAAAATTTGACATCAAGCCACAATAAAGAGGTTAGGATAGATAAATAAAAGAGGGTCAAAGTGGTAAGTTAAAGTGGCATCTTAGAAGAAAAGGAGAGTGTCGAGGCAGAGAGGTTTTGGAAGGAATCCCAGAGTTTAGGAGCTTGACAAATGAAGGCACAACTGTTGATGGTGGAACGGGTACAATCAGGGATGACAGAAGGTTCCAGGAGTGGAGGAGAATATACCAAACAACACGATAGAAACAATTGACATAAAACATCTGACATAAACAGAACAATCGGAGGTTAAGGGGTGCCGATAGGACATCCCTTCAGACGGGAGTACTGCTGCTGACAATTTTAATTATTAGTTCTTGCCTTCTCCCACTCTAGGTACAGAATTAAAACTTGACTCTTCAAAGTTACCTGTCAAGTTCCCAGATGATTTTTTTTCACAATTTCTGGAAATTTTACCCACATGATCATTGTGTTTGATCTTAGAAGATGCTGCTCTATGCTGTATGAATCATAAGCATCCAATTCTCTGCAAAGATACTTCAATTCCGGCTTTCATTCAATGGGAGTCCTGTTTTCTGATATTGATGTATTTCTTTCAATTATCGGAAAGGCAGCCTAACTACTTCTTTTATGCTGTAAATTTTGTTCTGAAACATTTTTAAAATGAATGAATGAACCTATTAGTCTAAATCTTCGCATGGTATTAATCCTGTTGAAGTCTACATAATAATGCTTTTGGACTGTGGTGTTTGCGTCAGGATATGACAGACTACCTCAATGTCCTAATGATTGGTTATTGTGGATTTTAGTTGACTACTGTTTACCACTGAGTAAGACTATTTTGAAAAAGCTGGAATTACTGTCTTTCACTCAATGATAATTGGAGGAAAAAAAATTACTGACAGCCCAAATGTTGGATGTGTGATAGCTAGGGGAATGATTTGATTCATTCTAGAAAAAGTAACAAGCAAAAGTGATTTGCAGGCTATTGGTACATGTGAAAATATAGTTGCCCATACAAAGGAAGTACCTCATTATGATTACGATTAAAGTGAAAAATGGGTAATGATTCTGAAAAGGAATGTCCCCTTTTAGCAGTAATCTGGGTCTGGAATACTGCTGGGGGTAGAAAGTGTAAGGAGAAATCTGCAGCTGTACAGATTCACCTGTCAGCCAGCCCTTCCAGCCATCACTCCTGTCACACCGCCTGACACGTGTCAGCTGCAGCAGAATGAATCAATCCCAGTAAGTTATCAGGCACTTAGTTGACAATGTTGTGTGCAGTACACACATCCAATTCTGAGCATGGAGCTGCAATGCATTCCGGGAGGCACGCACATTTCAACGTATGTGCAATCTGTTATCTTGACAGTACTGTGGAATTGGTTAGGAGATGAAAAATCCAACTCGATTTATATTTGCTTCGGCTTTAGGTGAGATTATGGAACACTGTGGCCTAACTCAGGACTGTGACCTGTATCAATGACCTTCCTTCCATCATAAGGTTACAAGTGGGAATGTTTATTGTGCAATATTCAGTTCTGTTCACAGCTCCTCATCAAATGAAGCAATCCATATCTACATGCAGTAAGGCCTCAACAACATTCTGACATGAGCTGATAAGTAGCAAGTAAAATTAGAGCCATAAAAGTACCAGGCAATGACCATCTCCAACAAGAGAGATTCCAGTCACCTATCCTTGACATTCAATGGCATTACCATTGCTGAATTCACCCCATTTCCAGCTTGAGGTTTACCATTAAGCAGAAACTCCACAGGACCAGTCACATTAATACTGCAACTACAAGAGCAAGTAAGTAGCTAAGTTTTCTGCAGCAAGTGGCTCACCTTCTGACATCCATGACTTCTCCACTATCTACAGGAGTATGTCAGACGTATGATAGAGTACTCTGTACCTGCCTAAGTGAGTGCATCTCCAACAAGCTCAACACCAACCAGGTTAAAGCAGTCCACTTGATCGATATGCCATTCATTCATTACTTTCAGCAGCACCTGACTGTGTCTGCAGTGTCCACCATCTACAAAATGTACTGTAAATAGTCACCCAGGCTACTCCAGCAGCACCCACCAAATCCCTGAGCTCTACCACCAAGAAGAGCAAGCAAAGCAAGTACACCGGAGCACTACTCTACATGTGCTACTCCAAGATGCACACCATCCTGATCTGGAAATATGCCTTCATTCCTTCATTGTCACGGGAACCAAATCCTGGAACACCCTACCCAATAGCAATGTGTTCCTTCAACAGAAAAACTGCAGAGTTCAAGAAGGTTGGGTCCATTGTTGTTTATCATCTATAGTAATGATTTAGATGATAAGTTAGTAAACTGGATCAGCAAATTTGTGGATGACACCAAGATTGGGGGCATAGTGGACAGCGAGGAAGGCTATCAAAACTTGCAAAGTGATCTGGACCAGCTAGGAAAATGGCTGAAAATGGCAGATGAAATTTAATGCAGACAAGTGTGAGGTGTTGTACTTTGGGAGGACAAACCAGGGTAAGACCAGCACAGTGAATGGTAGGGCTCTAGAACAAAGGGACTATAGTTCCTTGAAAGTGGCGTCACAGGTAGATAGGGTCATAAAGAGAGCTTTTGGCACATTGGCCTTCATAAATCAGCTCACTGAGTACAGGAGTTGAAATGTTATGTTGAAGTTATACAAGACATGGGTGAGGCCGAATTTAAGTTCAGTTCTGGTCACCTACCTACAGGAAAGATATCAATAAGCTTGAAAGAGTGGAGAGAAAATTTACCAGGATGTTGCCGGGACTTGAGGACTTGAGTTATAGGGAAAGGTTGAATAGGTTAGGACTTTATTCTCTGGAGAACAGGAGAATGAGGGGAGATCTTATAGAGGTATACAAAATCATGAGGGGTATAGACAGGGTGAATGCATAGAGGCTTTTTCCCCTCAGGTTGGGTGAGACTAGAACTAGAGGTCATAGGTTTAGGGTGAAAGGTGAAATATATAAGGGGAATCTGAGGGGGAACATCTTCACTCAGAGGGTGGTACAAGTGTGGAATGACCTGCCAGTGGAAGTGGTAGATGCGGGTTCAATTGTAACATTTAAGAGAGGTTTGGATAGGTATATGGATGGGAGGGGTTTGGAGGGATATGGTCCAGGTGCAGGTAGTTGGGCCTAGGCAGATCAGGTAGGCATGGACTGGAAGGGTTGAAGGGTCTATTTCTGTGCTGTAGTGCTCTATGACTCTATGACTCTAAGGTGACTCGTCATCATCTCAAGGGCAATTAGGAATGGGTAATAAATGTTGACCTTGCCTGAAAAATCCACATACCTAAAAATCCAATGGTTAAATAGTACCATTATGTAAGAATATAAAAGATGCCAGAAAACCAAGGGACAGGGCAGGTGCCACATTTCCTACCATTAGCAAATCATTGTCAATCTGCCTCTACGTCAAGTTCTGGTAAAGTCCACAAACACTTTGGTCACCAACCCAGGTGTAAATCCATGGAACCAATACATTGAAAACAAATCAGTAGCACAGAAAAACGTGAAGAAAACATCATCAGCCTTTGCAGCACGGAGTCTGATGGGTCACCTCCCAAGGTGAATTTGGATTTAACTAATTTATGCAGGGCTGTAGCATGTGTGGAATCGTTCAACACACGTGGAATTGTTAACACATGTGTGGAATATTTAACATACCCATAGAATAATTAACACGTGTGGAATAGTTAACACGTGAGAAATATTTAATGCATGTATGGAACAGTTAATGCATGTGTGCAACAGTTAATGCATTTGAAGAATAGTTAATGCATGCATGGATTAGTTAACACATATGGAATAGTTTACACATGTGAGGAACAGTCAACATGCATGGTATAGTTAATGCATGGTGATTGTTGGTGCAGAGGGACTTAAGGGAGAAGGCGACTGATACTTGAGGGGTAGGACATTTTATCTCTTCACCTATATTTTGTTACTGTGGTTCTAAATCTCATGGATGAAGGAACACTTTGTTTTATTTCCCTTGTAGCTCTCAGTACTGTGGTGCACATACTCATCTTCATTGGTTCAAACGAATTATATTCAGATTCACTATGTCTCTTTCACAACACACAGGAAGGAAGTTGTGTCATCATGTGAAGGAAGTGTTGAACACCATGGAAACCCTTACTCAGTCAGGGTTCACAGATAACAGCTGGACATATAGGGAGACAGGTAGGGTTCACAGGCAACGGCTGGACACATGGAGACTCGGGTGGGGTTCACAGACAACAGCTGGACAAGTAGGGAGATAGGAAAAAACACAGAAGAAAGGATGTTGAAACTCTTTCTCTCTGCACAGATCCAGTCTGAGAACTATTTTTGGCATTTTCTGCTTCTATTCCAGATTTCCAACATCTGCAATAACTTGCATTTGTTAAAAGAGATGCAAAGTGTTTCCTCAGTAAGTTGTGCACTGTTTCTGGTTAGTCCCAAAATCTCCGCCCTCACAAATGTCTTCTCCTTCAGATATCAGTCTCGTTCTCCCTTAAAATTCTCTGCACTACCTGCCATCTTGAGTTAACCATTCCACTGACGTACTAGCCTCTACATACTGTAGTTAAATCTGAACTGCTTCACACTCTTTCTCTCTAACTCTGAATTGGTACACCTGCATCCCACACATGATGGGATTTATCTATACCTGGAGAATGCTGACAGATCTCTCTTTGCCTCAAGTTCCAGGTTCTTTAACTTTCTTCATTATTTGATGGCCTCAGCTTAGTGTTAATTTAATTGCAGTTTTCTGTTCTCTCTGGACCAGTATTGTGATATGGTGACCAGAAGTGTGCACATTGTTTTACATTTGGACATATCGATGCTTCTGGTAGACTCTGTCCCCTCCTGGTGCAGGGTTTTGACCTGAAACATCAACAATTCCTTTCCTCCCACAGATGCTGCTCGACCTGCTGAGTTCCTCCAGCAGATTGCTTGTTGCATAACAATGCTTCTGGCAGACTTAGTCCCCTCCTGGAGTTGTTTTATCTCATCGGTTGCTGATCTTGAGAAGCAGAATACATTTATGGCCATGTTAGTAATTTATGTTAACAGTCAGTGAGGGAAAGGCTTTGCTTCTAAAATATTTGCGTTGATCTACATTTTTTTGCCATTTGTTTACTATCTCAGTCAACGGCCCTTTTCAATGGTCTGAATTCTAGGTCACGGAGCTTGTCTGCTTGAGTGGGTGGGACAGTGGTGGAAGTCTGGGTGAGTGAGCAGAAGTTCAGAAGTGAGCATGCTCTGCTTAAACCCCCACTTCATCCAAATTTACCGTCAGATTGTTGGCCTAAACCAGCTTTCCTGCTCAGTCTTTATATCCTTGATTCCCATTGGGTCCCACAATCTACTTCAACCCTGTTCATACCTAATTTAATTTGTACACAGAAAGTCCCACAAACAGCAAGCGGATCATTTCTCATTTCCCAGGTGTTGATTGAGAGATAAATATTTGCTTTTTCATTAGCAAGGCCTTGCCTATTTTTATCCTAAGTTGAGTCATGGGATACTTGTGCCATGTTACCCTCTGTCAATTAGCTGAGGTGGGGATGTCACCAAAATGTAAGTGAAACAATGTAGCTTTAAAAGGGTAACAAGCAGTCAAACTTGGGATGTTTGTGCACAAGTACTTGAAGGTACTGGTGCAGATTAACAGAGCAGTTTATAGCAGAGGTTTTCAGCTAGGAGGGTATTCTACCTGATTCTGGCACCATGTTCAGAAGAGATTTTACAAGGATGGTTCCACAGAGGAGAAGGAATAGTCTTATCTCCTGAAGCATAGGTGAAGAGGTAATTTGATAGAAGTGCTTAATATACAGAAAGGTCAAAGTTTCCAAAAGAAAAATGTTCATCAAACAAAGGTTGAAGTTGATTGGTAAAAGAACCAGGGATAACTTGAGGAAAAATGTTTTTGCTTTGGATTTAGACGATGCCTGATAGAGTGTTGAATACTGATTCAATGTGGCATTAAAAAGAAACTGGATAAGCAATCAAAGGAGAAATAATTTTAGAATCTAGGGAAGAAGTGAGGGAACTGAGAACGTAACAAGAACACAAGAAAATAGGAGGAGTAGGCCACTTGGCCCCTCAAGCCTGCCCCACCATTCAATGTGATCACGGCTGGTCTCTCCCAGGCCTCACTTCCTCCTCTGTGCCAGTTCCCCATCTCCGATCTTTCAAAATGTATCTATTGCCACTTTAAATACTTCTAATGGTCTACCCTCCTCAACTCTTTAGGGTAGAGAATTCCAGAGATTCATTACCTCTGTGGGAAGAAATTTCAATGCACCCTGGCCTTAAATGACCAGCCCCTTATCTTAGAGTCAAAGAGTCATCAAATCTAGAGTTACACAACACAGAAACAGGCCCTATGACCAACCTCATCCATGCTGACCATGATGCCTGTCTACGCTAATCCCATTTTCCTTCATTAGGCCCATATCCCTCGACTCCTTTCCTTTCCATGTACCTGTCCAAATGCTTTTTAAACATTGCAATTATATCTGCCTCTACCACTTCCTAGGGCAGCTTGTTCCAGATATCCACCACCCTCTGTGTGAAAAATTTGTCCCTCAGTTCTCCTTTAAATTTCTCCTCTCTCACCTTAAACCCTTCTAGTTTTAGGTTCTTCTATCCCGGGGAAAAAGATTCCTCTCATAATTTTATAAACCCCTTTAAGGCCACTCCCCAGCCTCTTCCGTTCCAGTGAGAACAAACCCAGCCTATCCATTTTCTCTTTATAACTACAGCCCTTTATTCAAGGCAACATCCTGGTGAAGCTCTTCTGCACCCTTTCTATTGCTACCACATTCTTCCTGTAATGCGGTGACCAGAACTGTACGCAATACTCCAAGTGTGACCTAACCAATGTTTTTTTACAGCTACAAAATGACAACTCAACTCTTATACTCAATGTCTCAATCTTGATACTATTTCCCTTGTTCAAGTCTCTCCCACTGGTGAAAACACAGCAACATCTATTGTGTCAAGGCCCCTTAGGATCTTGTATGTTTTAATAAGATCACTGGTCATTCTAAACTCCAAGGAATACAGACCCAAACTGTCCAGCCTCTCTTAATAAGACAACCCTCTCATCCCAGGAATTAGTCGGGTGAATCTTCTTTGGACTGACTCCAATGGTACTAAATCATTTCTTAGGTAAGGGGACCAAAACTGTACACAGTGTTCCAGGTGTGGCCTCACCAACACCCTGTACAGTTATAACAAAACATTCCCAAGCTGCAAACCTCTACACTAAAGGCCAATATGCTATATGCCCCTGTACGTACTTGATGCACCTGCCTGCTAACGTTTTGTGATTTATGCACAAGAACACCTCAATCATTCTGCGCTTCACTCATTTACAGTCTCTCTCCCTTCGGATAATAACCTGCCTTTTGATTTCCCTTACCGAAGAGCATGACCTCATATTTTCCCACATTAAACTCTCTGTTCCGAGCTGCTTCAATCCCGTTCTGTCGAACTCCCACCTAACACACTTCCATGGCCTGCTTCTCTCCAGCTTTTAAAATCTGCTCAAAACCAAACACTAAACCAGCTTTTACTTTCTACTTTTCCTTCATGGGACATTTTCCAAATTAAAGCACCATATAAATGCCACTTTGATTAACGTTCAACATATATCATAGCAGAACACATCATGCAATCAAATATTAAACTTTGCAACCACAGTACAGTAATGTACAGTAATGTTTCAAAAGTGCTTGCAAAGAGTTTGGCTGTTTTTTTCCTGCAAAGTTGGAAAATTGTTTTGATTTATGATTTCAGAAGTCTCAACCACGGAGACTCTTAATGAAAGCACTTATGATGCTGATGGATTTGGTGAAGACAGCAATTCTTCCGTCAATAAGGTTTCTGTCCATTTAAGAGCAGTTCCTAAACATATGACACTAAATAGAATTGGATCCAGCTGGTGATACAACATGACAAGCACTAAAGTTAGAGGATTCATTAAAGATACAATTACCTGTCAGTGATCCCATTCACTTGACAAAGTATGCCATATTGCTTATGCAGGAATTGTGTACAACATTTATAGGAGACAATTTCTGTATGGTGGAGGAAGTGCCTCGCTGTTGTAACGTAAGCAAATGTGATAGCCAATTGGCTCAGTAATGTTTTATGAACAGTATAAAGATAAATAATCCAGTTTATTGATAAATATTTGCAAGGTTGTTGAGAGATCTTGCCTGGCCTTCTGGAATAGGGCCATCCTCCTGACAAATAGTTCCTCTTTTGTCCTTGGGTTCTGCTTGTGTTTGTACTGTGGAGTATACCATCAGCTGACTTCGACCGGCAGTAGGGAAATACGTCTGTTTAGTGTGGCAGTTGGCACTCAACTAAACCTGAACCATGCTATATATGATGTTGTCATACTTAATCATGACAGTCTCTTAAGATGGTAATGGTTCCAACAATTTTGAAGTAACAGTTGTATTTAACAGGTAATGTGCCACAAACCACCAACTATATACCACATTAGTTCTCTTTAAAACAGATAACACTGTAAAGAAAGGTGGACATATCTACATTAAGGATTAGTAAGTTAACACGTCAGTCATGAACTTATATGTTCAGTTACACTGAAGGATTTATGTACATATCTACAATAACTAATCCAAGTGCATTACCAGTTTCTTACTCCTCTGAGCCCATCTCAGTGGTCCTGGTGATTCAGCACTTACCACAATCTGCTCTGGACACCATTGATGGGTTTTGGTCCCAGATTCTCTTATGGAATTTCTTTGATTTTGTGTCTCAGCTTCACTCTGGCTTGCCTCCTGTTCTACAGGGACCACTACCTCCAGATCTTCCCATAACTTGCATGTCCGATCACCATTAATATCATATCTACTGATATCCCGGCATAAACACTTATTTCTGTGCCCCCTTTTGGAGAAAGCCATGTACTTAGAGTGTCCCTAGACTGCAGAATTCTCTGTGATCCTGAGTTTCCCTTCACTGCTTGCCCTTTAAAGCTTTGTCTGGTGGAGCCTGACTCTTCTTGCCCTGAGAGACCTTTCCTGTGGCCACTGTCTTTGCCATAATGCTCAAAGTTACTTTAACCATGTCCGAAAGAAAGCTATTCCAACACCACTAGTGATATTCTGACCTCTCTCTTTGAACTGCTCCAGCTCCTGTACTACTCCCTGATGCTGTTGTCAGAACGTCAGCCTACGACTTGCAGATTGTCTATTCTATTGTGATTGGTTGACCCCTTTCCAGAGGTTCAATGATCACAAATAACTTGGTGGAAGGCAGATATCTAACCAGTAACTCTATATATTCTGAGACAGATGTTTAATTTATACCTGAAGCTTTAACATGAACCTTGCTTTAAGCATACTCTATGACCACAGCTGACCCAGTTACAGACCTAATTTCTCTTGGGCCTACGGCCTTGCATTTGTTCCAACCTGGTGAACCAGCCAAACCCCAAACCCCATGCAGATGATTGCCCTCATTCCCTTCTCTCCAAAATATCCAGACTCCATGGGGATTTCTCCAAGGAATGCAATTCCAAAGTCTCCAAAGGATGGTTCCATTTGTCTGATATAGTAAGATCACTGTTTTCCTCATGGTCCCAAACTGGATTTCTTCACACAGATATTCATTGTGTTTTGAGGCTCTCAGGTGGCCTTAATTGCTTCTCATCCTTACTGCATGTCTCAGTATTCTGCCATCTTCAGTTCCTCTTCACTCTCCAAATATGCCATCTCACAACTTCCAACAGACTCCATTCATACAGCTGTGACTGTAAGCCCTTTATTTCAGAAGAACATTCTCAGTGCATTAAATCCTTGAATGTTTCTTCCTCAACCAGTTTCCCAATAAGCATCAGGAAGCCACAACCATCTGTCCTGTCTTCCATTGCTCAGCTACCGATATCAGTGGGCTCCATGTATCATCACAATCTATTGCCTTGAGCCAGTTTGGTCTTGACTTCAGCTTCCTTTGCTTCTTCAGCTTCTCTGATGGCCTGTTGTCCTGCCTGTGCTGTGTCTGTACTGTGTAATTTCCTAAGCCTCACGCTGTCTGGGTGTTGAATCCTTGTTTCGCTTCTGATCCTTCCAGCCACTATCCAGCTCAGAGTCTTAGTTACACAGCGTGGAAACAGGCCCTTCAGCCCATCGGGTTCAAGCCGATTGTCAACCACCCATTTCCACTAATCCTTTGTCAAAGAGGTTGTGGGGGCAGAAACATTAGGGACATTTAAGAGACTCTTTGACACATGAATGATAGAAAAATAGGGGGCTATGTGGGAGGGAAGGGTTAGATAGATCTTAGAGCAGGATAAAATGTCGGCACAACATTGTGGGCCGAAGGGCCTGTACTGTGCTGTAGTGTTCTATGTTCTCAACCTATTTCATTCTCCCCACATTCTCAACAACTCCTGTGACTCTATGACTCTCCCCAGATTCTCCCACTCATCGACACTGGGGACAATTTGCAGCAGCCAACTAACCTATCACCATACACGTCTTAGGAATGTGTGAGGAAACCAGAGCTTCCGGGGGAAACCCACACAGTCACAGAGAGAATGTGCAAACACCACACAGACAGCTCTCGAGGTCAGGATTGAAGTCAGGTCATTGTGTCTGTGAGGCAGCAGCACTACCTGCTGTGCCAGGGTACTGCTTGGTGCCTGTCTCCTCCTTCGCTAGGCCAGATCAGGGCAGAGTGTGTAATTCCAAAAGGACAGAGACCCATCTGTTTGCTCCTCATTCTCCATCACTGGTACTCAGACAGGATATACTCATCCCAAGTGCCCTGATCCGCTGTGTACTCCACCAAGGTTACAGCGGGTCACCTTCCCTGGTACCTTGACCAATGTGCACCTCAGCCATCTGTGCACACTGAGGCATAGCTTCAGGTCTGCGCCATTGGCTAACATTATACCTGTAGCAGGCCCATCACTGAGTGACCTGCAGTAGCATCAATATGCAACACCACACCTGGGGCATTTATTTTAATAGTTTTAAATTCACTGCAGTCTTCTCCTCTGCCACCATTTGTGGTGTAAACATCCTACCATCTCTTCATTTACTTTGCTTGTATCCAGCACAATCTGGGTTTACTCTGTAACTTCATTTCCCCACCTGTGAGACAGGTCTTACCTGTCTCTTGATTTTCGGAGGTTGAGAGGAGACCTATTAGAAGTTAATAAAATCATGAGAGGCATAGATATGGTATATAGCCTGAATCTTCTTCCCAGGGTATAAATATTGAATACTAGAGGCCATAGCTTTAAGGTGAGAGGGGGAAAGTTTAAAGTGGATGTGTGGGGCAAGATTTTTACATTGAAAGTGGTGGGTGCTTGGAATACACTGCCAGGGGTGGTGGCGGAAGCAGATATGGTAGTAGCATTCAAGAGGCTTGTAGACAGGGAATGTAGGGATATGGATTATGTGCAGGCAGAAGGGACTAGTTTAATTTGGCATCATGCTCGGCACAGACGTGGTGGGCAAAGGGCCTGTTCCTGTGCTGTACTGTTTTATGTTCTATGTTGTTCCCATTTTGTTCTTCAGCATTTTCACTTGTAACTTTTATGTTGTTACTGGTTTTGAAGAACACATTCAATGATTCAAGGTAAAGGCCAAATGCTTCCTGCATTCCCTCATATTCATCGAGTTTTCCATTTGCCTCATTTATGCCCTTGCTGTAATCTTATTCACCCTTTTGTTTGCCATGGTATTTTAAGTCACAGGCTCGCAAACCCTAGCAAATACTAGACACAGTAGACAATTAGGTTCCTCATGATCAGTATACTATATTGGGTTCTTGTAATGTACTGAGGAAAATAGCATAAATTTACTTTTTCTTTATTTTACAGCGTGGTAACAGGCCCTTTTGGCCCAACGAGTCCGCGCTGTCCATTTTAAACCCCCCAAATTAGCCTACCCATACGTCTTTAGAATGTGGGAGGAAACCAGAGCACCCGGAGGAAACCCACGCAGACATGGAAGAACACACAAACTCGTTACAGACAGCGACGGGAATCGAACCCCGATCGCTGGCGCTGTAATAGCATTGCACTAACTGCTATGCTACCGTGCCGCCCCTTAGAGCAGGGGCATCAAGGGAAACATATTTGTTTGTTGTAGCAACGAACATTCAACTGAATCTGAAGCATGTTATTCTAATGTTGCAATAGTTATCCGTGTGACACAATCTAATGTATATTTGTCACAAACTAACATGCATTAGAGACAAATCAGCAGGCCCTTCGTCCAATAGATCACTTGGAAGGTATCAACAAATGCAAACATATCTTCTGGAATGGAGTCAGAACAAGGAGTGGTACCAATGCAGCTTATCTGATACCTTATTCAGAATTTGCATTTAACATTAACTGTGTCTGAATGGAATCTAATAGGGAGTGTTGACTCTCCCCAGTTGGCTGAACAGATAAAGCAGTGTGGCTGGAATCTTGCTGAGTTCTGATTTTGATGCTATTAATGAATTCAGTGGACATAAAACTGAGAGATATAAAACTGGCTACTGATTACTTGACATCTGTTTCACACTTTCACGGAATATTAAAATTACTCCAAAAGTCATTTACCTAATTATGCTCTGAGTAGGTTTCTTAAACAGTCATTTGGTTTTCCCAGGGGATGTGCAGGACATGACCTGTATCTCACAACTCCTCCCTCTCCCTGTCACCGTACCACCCTCAGACACAAATTACAAAGACCCACACCTCAACATTCAACAATAGTTTCTTCCCCACTGCCATAAGATTCTTGAACCGACCTGAAAAACCCTAACACTACCTCGGACTATATTTCTCTTTTCTCTCAACTTACACTAATGTTGTAATGTTTATTTTAGTTTCTTTTTATCATGCAAGTTATGTATAAGTTATGTTAATTTAAGTCTATTTTAACTTATGTTGTCAAGTTTGTAATGTATTGTGCTGTTGCTGCAAAAAGGTAACTTTCATGGCATTTATACCCTGGGTATGTATGCCCATGACAATAAACTTGGACTTGAACTTAAACTTGAACTTAAGTTGACAATGTGCTTTTGGTCACACTGGAGGAGTTGAAATTTCCTCCAACCAAATATTGGGAAGCCCACTGTCTCTGTATTCAGTTCCTATCACAAACCCTGTTCCCATGACATTAACCCACTTGCTGGGAGCTGTCCGAGGCTAAACCAGACTGCATCGAGCCCGAGATGAGTGCCTGACTACATATTCTTACTGTTAGTAGACTGCCTATTCCTGTTGCCATGACCTCTCCTGAATCCACCTCTGCCTCAACTCATCCACTGTTGAAGCTCTAACCCATTACCATCAATGGGGAGAGGCTAAATGCACCCACGGTGATAGGGTTGGATTACTGGGTGGGACAGTCAGCTTGTTGGTCAAAAAGTATCCCAGAAAACTCTGACCTCTCTGCTCTGAGGATATTGTAGTCAGGAAGGGTGGTCTGGTCTATCACAGAAAGTTGTGCCTCATTGGACCATCAGTGGATTGACCATTGGGATGGTCAGGAGGATATACAGTGCTCAGCTCTTGGCATAGAGGAGAACAGAGAAAGGGAAGGAAATCCTAGTGCTAGCCCTTGTACTAACGTTACTGTAATCTGTCAACCTCAAGTAAACAGATTTTACTCAAGATTAAGGAAATCTTGTCTTTTGCCATTTACTAAAAAATACTAGTTACCCAAAACACGCAGCAGGAGAAGACCTCGAGCATGTTTACTCTAGACATGGCTATAGCTTGGTGTTCCTGACTGACTGGTCACGATTACTCCCCAAGAGCTTGAGATCACTAACACTTGGCTGCCTAGATCCACAGGAAGGTAAAGCACTGGCTTCAAATACTAAGATGGTATCAGACTACAGAACTAACAAATAAGGCCATTATTCAGGGACCACCATTATACCTTCATCATCCATTAAATGTTGTTGTGGTGCTACCTTCACGGATACAACAGCTAACCATTAGATCAATAGTGACTGAATTTGTGATGGAGCACAGCCTTGTTTGTCCATTTGATACTCCTCATCTGTTATTCTTGACTCTAAGAAACTCTGTTGCATGAAGCCCCTCTGCCATGGGAGAGTCTAGACTGTTTTTGACACTTAAGTTGATGAGAAAGGGTCAAAGGTTATCTTGCTGATGGAGTGAGTGGGGATTTGAGCAAGAGGCTGGAGCATTTACACTCATAAGCACTGCAACCACACAATAAGGGTAGGGCAGGCAGGACCCCCCACTTCATCCTCCCTGGGTATCCTGCAAGGACATCATGCTTTGTGCTTGGCCTGCCCCTTTGGAGAGAACCTGAGTAAAGAATAAACCTGCTTCATACACATTCTCAGAGAGCTTTTCAGACTGTAAGACTTCTGGCTGCTATTTCTGGATATCAGCCATAAGACCCTGACAGCTTTTAGTCTGCTGAGGGTCCCAACCAGTTTGAGGCCACTGCAAGCTCCACAGAACAGCACTCATTCATTTCTTCTGTTGATCACTGTCATTGATGGTGACAGATGTTGGGTTCTTTTGACTGGAACCCACAAATGAAATGCCACCGTTCCCCATGGTTTGATCTACAGGGCTGTTGAATCTTATCCCCTCAATTTATAGGTACATTACCTACATTTAAATTATATCCCAGTAAGGAAATTGATCATTCTGTTGATGAAAATATAGATCAGCCCAAACCACACAGATATATGGGCAGGCACGGTAGTGTAGCAGTTAGCGTAACGCTTTACAGCGCCAGCGACCCGGGTTCAATTCCGGCCACTGTCTGTAAGGAGTTTGTACGTTCTCCCTGTGTCTGCGTGGGTTCCCTCCGGGTGCTCTGGATTTCTCCCACATTTCAAAGACGTGGAGGTTAGGAAGTTGTGGGCATGGAGGTTGGTGCCAGAAGTGTGGTGACACTTGCGGGCTGCCCCCAGAACACTCTATGCAGAAGATAGATTTCACTGTGTGTTTCGATGTACATACGACTAATAAAGATAAAGATATCTTATCTTATATCTTACATGGCCACTAGAAATGCTAGAACTTCAATCTAGAATTACAACACATCTGAAATCTACAAGCTGGTCATTTGATCACTCCCTGACCAGATGGTCTTCGATTCCCATCTCCTCAGGCATCTATTAGCCTCCCTATGCTTCCCTACCTGTTTGGTATGTGCTGTGCTCTTTGCTTATTTCTAATCTAGATGAATATGTAACTATGTATTTGTAAGGTGTAGGCCTCCCAATGGGCATGAAATTATTGGACTGCAAAACAGATGTTCATGGAATCTACTGGTGCCTCAGAGACGGGCATAAGAACATAAGAAACAGAAGCAGAAGAGGTCATTCACACTTCGTACCTAGGCCGCCATTCAATTAAATCATGGCTGATCTTTCATCTCAGTGCCACTTTCTTGCACTAACTCCTTTCTTTGATTCTTTTAATATTTGAAAATCTATTGATTTCTATCTTGAATATACTTGGTCTTGAGCCTCCACAGTCCTCTTGGGTAATGAATGCAAAAGATTCAGAACCCACTCAGTGAAGAAAATCCTTCTCATCTCTGACTTGAATTCTGAGACCATGTCCCCTGGTTCCAGATACTTTAGTCAGGGGAAACTCTGCATCTACCTGGTTGAGTCCTGAAAGAATTTTGTATGCTTCAAAGAGATCACACTTCATTCTTCTAAGCTCAAGAGAGTATAAGCTTTGTTTGTCTTTTTAGTCTCTTGGACAAACCTTTCATCCCAGGAATCAATCTGGTGAAACTTTGCTGTACTTTCCCTATTGTAATTGTATCCTTCCTGAGGTAGAGAGACCAGATGTGGACACAGTATTTCAGATGCAGTCTTACCAGGGCCCTACACAACTGGGGCAAGATGTCTCAACCATGGAACCCAAATCATCTTCCATCCCTGGTGATTCCTTTCTTTTACTGGCCTTTGGTCCCTATTATTTCCTTTTATGGTCATCCCTGTGTGCTTGTAACAGTGGCCTGGCAGTTCTGTTTAATTCAAGTGGCCTCTTAAGTGTGGATATTGGTGGGATTTGTACTGACCTGTATTTTGATCAGACAATAGGATCATGTTGTTTACTTGAACCACTGATTTACAAAAATTCCATTTGTTTTTTTTATTGTGTCACGTATTGATTTTTAAATGCCTTGTGCAAGACTTTTACAAGAGCAAATAGAACTAATACCCTTATAAAATGGAGTGTAAATACAAGGAGATTTCCTTATTCATTTACTTGATTCATCAAGGTGATTTAGATGCACAGAATTTCCTCGTGCTTCTAAGTCATAGAGTCATACAACATGGAAACAGACACTTCCATCCTGACCAGGATTCCCATCTAAACTAGTCCCATCTTTCCGTGTTAGGCACATATCCCTCTAAACTTTTCCTATCATGTGCCTGCCCAAGTACCTTTTAAATGTTGTTAATGTACCTGCTTCAACCTCGTCCTCTGGCAGCTCATTCCATATACTGACCGCTCTCTGGGTGAAAAAGTTGCCTCTCAGGATCCTATTAAGTTACTCCCCTCTCACTTTAAACTTATGCCCTCTAGTTCTTGATTCCCCAACCCTGGGAAAAAGACTATGCACATGCACCCTATGTATACCCCTCATACCTATACTGGGCAGCACAGTAGTGTAGTGGTTAGTGTAACTCTATTACAGTGCCAGCGACCTGGGTTCAATTTCCGCTGCTGTCTGTAAGGAGCTTGTACATTCTCCCTGTGTCTGCGTGGGTTTCCTCCAGGTGCTCCAGTTTTCTCCCACATTCCAAAGATGTACAGGTTAGGAGCTGTGGGCATGCTATGTTGGCACCGGAAGAGTGGCGACACTTGCAGGTTGCCCCCAGCACATTCTCAGTAATGCAAAATGACGCATTTCACTGTGTTTTGATGTACAATCGACTAATAAATAAATACATATATAATTTTAAATACCTGTATAAAATCATCCCTCATTCTCCTACACTCCAATGAAAACAGTCCCAACCTGCTCAACCTCTGCATAACTCAGTTCCTTGAGTCCTGGCAACATCCTCATAAACCTCCTCTGCACTCTTTCCAGCTTAATGGCATCTTTCCTTTAGAAGGTTGACCAAAACTGAACATAATATTCCAAATGCGGCCTCACCAGTGTCTAGTACAACTGCAACATAATGTCCTGTCACTGTCCTCCTCCCCCGACCTGGAACATCTGGTGGTCAAGTGTTGTCCATTTTATCTGCCGAGGGAGTTCTCCACTGTCATCCTGGTAGTGGTGTATATTCCAGCCCTGGCAAATGTCAAGCTGGCACTGGAGGAGCTGAGCACTGTGATCAACAGTCATGAGACAGTGCACACTGATGCCTTCCCGATCATCATGGGAGACCTCAACCAGGCCAGCTTGAAGAAGTGTCTGACAAACTACCACCAACATATCACCTGCGGAACCAGAGGAACCAACACACTCTATCACTGTTACACCTCCATCAAGAATGCTTACTGTGCCATCCCGTGCCTGCGCTTCGGCAAGTCTGATCACCTGGCTGTACTTCTACTCCCTACATATAGGCAAAGACTGAGGACCACTGCACCAGTGGTGAGGACCATGAAGGTATGGTCAAGGAGGCGGAGGAGCGTTTACAGGACTGCTTTAAATCAGTGGACTGGATGATATTCAGGGATTCATCTTTGGATCTGAATGAATATGCCACGCCTGTCACCAACTTCATGAAGACCTGCATGGATGAGTGTGTGCCATTGAGAACATACCGAGTTATTCCAAACCAGAAGCCCTGGATGGACCAGCAGATTCACGGGCTGGATCTATGGCGTTCAACGCCGGCGATCCAGAACCCTATAAGAAGTCCAGGTACGACCTATTGAAGGCCGTCGTAAGAGTGAAAAGCAATTCCATGTGAAGTTAGAGACACAATCAGACACACGACGGCTGTGGCAGGGTTTGCATGCCATTACTTTCTACAAGGCAAAACCTAACAGCATAAATGGCAGTGATGCTTCACTCCCTGATGAGCTCAATGCCTTTTATGCACGCTTTGAAAGGGAGAGTAACACGACACCTGTGCAAATGCCCATAGCATCTGGTGACCCTGTGATCTCTGTCTCGGATGCCAACGTCAGAACATCCTTCAAGAGGGTGAACCCTTGCAAAGCATCAGGCCCTGATGGTGTACCTGGAAGGGTACTGAAAATCTATGCCGACTAACTGGCTGGAGTGTTCAAGGACATTTCACCTGCTTCAAAAGGGCATCAATCATAGCGGTGCCCAAGAAGAGCAGGGTGAGCTGCCTCAATGACTATTGCCCAGTAACACTCACATACACTGTGATTTGAGAGGTTGGTCATGGCTAGAATTAACTCCTGCCTGAGCAAGGACCTGGACCGGCTGCAATTTGCCTACCACCACAACAGGTCTACAGTGGACACAATCTCACTGGCTCTCCACTCAGCTTTGGAGCACCTAGACAACAGCAATACGTATGTCATGCAGTTGTTTATCGATTACAGCTCAGCGTTCAACACCATCATCCCCTCAGTACTAATCAACAAGCTTCAAAACCTGGGCCTCTGTACCTCCCTCTGCAAATGGATCCGCAACTTCCTCATCAGGAGGCTACAGTCAATGCAGATCAGTAGTAACATCTCTTCGTCGCTGACAATCCGCACAGGTGCACCTCAAGGATGTATGCTTAGCCCACTGCTCTACTCTCTCTGCACTCATGACTGTGTGGCTAGGCACAGCTCAAATGCCATCTATAAATTTGCTGATGACACCACTGTTGTTGGCAGAATCTCAGATGGCGATGAGGAGGTGACCAGGAGTGAGGCAGATCGGTTGGTTGAGTGGTGTCACAACAAAATCTCGCACTCAGTGTCAGCAAGACAAAGGAATTGATTGTGGACTTCAGGAAGGGGAAGTCGGGAGAACACACACCAGTCTTCATTGAGGGGTCAGCGGTGGAAAGGATGAGCAGCTTCAAGTTCCTGGGCATCAATATCTCAGGGGATCAATCTTGGGCCCAACATACTGAAGCAAGCATGAAGAAGGCATGCCAGCGGCTCTGCTTCATTAAGAGTTTGAAGAGATTTGATATGTTACCAAAGACTCTTGCAAATTTCTACAGATGTACAGTGGAGAGCGTTCTGACTGGTTGCATCATGGCCTGGTGTGGAGGCTCCAATGCGCAGGATCAAAAGAGGCTGCAGAGGGTTGTAGACTAGGCCAGCTCCATCACGCACACAACCCTCCCCACCATTGTGGACACCTTCAAGAGGTGGTGCCTCAAGAAGGCGGCATCCATCATTCAGGACCCTCACCACCCGAGACATGCTCTCTTCACGTTACTACCATTGGGGAGGAGGTACAGGAGCCTGAAGACCCACACTCAAAGTTTATGGAACAGCCTCTTCCCCTCCGCCATCAGATTTCTGAATGGCCCGTGAAAACTACCTCGTTATTCCTCTTTTGCACTATTTATTTATTTTTGTAACTTACAGTAATTTTTATGTACTTATTTCTTCACCGTACTGCTGCCACAAAACAACAAATTTCACAACATATGTCAGTGATAATAAACCTGATTCTGATTCCCAACTTCTATACTCAATGCCCTGACTGATGCAGGCCAATGTGACAAATGCCATCTTCACCACCTTGTCTACTAGTGCCAATGTTTTCATTTTTAAATTAAAAGCAAAGTAAATTAACTTTATTTAACTTTTACTGTTTTCAAGTTTTTGAATGATTTTAATAACACTTAATCTCCTTCTCAGCTTTGACATCTGATAAATTGGGGGTAGGTTGTAAGTGTCCTTCAAATTAATTCTGGGGCAGGACCTGCCAGTTTCAGTGACAGAGAACCTGCCCTGTGCTGGCCTCTCTGATCAGCCTGCTTCCTGGAGGATGAATGTGCCTGGGGATCAACTCCAGCTCTGAATCCACTTTGAGGGCAGGCGATCATTGGGCTTGGGCAGTTTACTGGTCAGTGGAAGGTCTCGGCTGTGACTCGTTCAGTAAAGGCACATGAAGAATCATTTCATGGTTCACAAGTTTAGGGTTGTTACCGAGAAATATTCAGGACATTACTGTGCTTCATTCAATGTCTACACTGCATTAATGGAACAGCATCAGGTCCACATTGAGCAAAAGTCCAACAGTCCATTAGCAGACCAATTTCATGCTTTATCTTCGAATTGTAACAGATAAATGTGCAGATTGTGGTTTAGAGTCACAGTCATACAGCATGGAAACAGGCCCTTCAGCCCAACTGGTCCGTGCCGACCTAATCCCATTTGCTTGCATTTGGCCCATATCCTTCTAAACCTTACCCATCCATGTACCTGTCCAAGTGCTTTTTGTTTATTATTGCTGGGTTCATGGTGATATGACTGCTGTATAACAGTAAGTGTTTTGTTTGCTGTATCAGGGAGCCACCAAATGTCAACATGCATTGACCCAATGATTAAAATCCTAAACAACTGACATTTCTAAAGCACCTTGCCTTACATCAGGACACACAGGGTGCTTCCTAGTCAATTATGTTCTATCATAGTGCCATCACTTTGTGCGCTGGAAGCTCCAATAAAGAACAAGGAAATAAATAATTAGCACAGCAGTTTTAGGTCTTTGAGGGATAAACGACCACTGGGGAGTTCTGTCGACAGAAATACAAATCACACAGATATCCACAAACCAGTAAACAATGAAAGACTACAATTTCAGCGTAGTATTACATGGGAACGAGGCCACAGAAACAGGTCATTCAGCACAGCTGTAATCTGTGGTTCCTTTTACGGTAAAAATTCAATGAGAGGGGAAAGACATGACATCAGAAAGACAACACAATTAATAATGAACACTTCTTCAACCACATTGTCTTGGGTGTGTATTAGTTGCCTATTGTACAGTGCATCAAAGGAAATAATTGTGATGGTTACTCTAAACTATTGTCAACTTTTCAAAACTGAGTATGCTTTGGTGTAGTCACTATAACTGGCCTTGCTGGAGCTTTACTAATCTGATGGTGATGCAATCAGAAATACTAGAGGCAATTAGAACCAAAATTTTTACTACATAGAATTCCACATTCTTGACCTAGCCCGAGAAGATTTCCCGCTCCATCCCCATTCCTTCATAAGAAATGCCATTCACAGACCGATTAGTTCCCTTTGCAACCAACTGCTGAGTAGACCAACAATGAGGAAATTTCATCTCAAGATGCCTGTGTTTCTTCATTCAAAGTTTCTATTTCAGAAAAGTAAACTGAGGGAAAAGAGAGGTGCAGTGTATTTACAAAATAAAAAAAAATAATAGAAGGAGCCGAACTCTTCTGAAGTGTAGTTACAGTTCCCATGTGGGAAATGTGGGAAGGTCTCACAAACAGCAAGCAGGTAAATGACCATGTAGTCTGATTAATAATAATTGCCATAGAAAAGATGTATTAAACTGGAAAGAGTGCAGAAAAGATCTACAAGGATGTTGCCAGGACTCGAGGGACTGAGTTATAAGGGAGAGGTTGAACAGGTTAGAACTTTTTTCCCTGGAGATCAGCAGACTGAGGGGTGGTTCTTTTGAGGTATATAAAATCATGAGGGGCATAAATAGGGTGAATGCACACAGTCTTTTTCCTAGGGTTGAGGAATCAAGAACTAGAGGGCACAGGTTTAAGATGAGAGGGGAAAGATTTAATAGGAACTTGAGGACCAACTTTCTTCACACAGCGGGTGCTATGTATATGGAATGAGCTGCCAGACGAAGTGGTTGAGGCAGGAATGGTAACAATTTTTAAAAGACATTTGGACAGGTACATAGATAAGAGGGATTTAGAGTGATATAGGCCAAATGCAGCAAATGGGACCAGCTCGGATGGGCATCTTGGTTTGCATGGACCAGTCGGACCAAATGGCCTGTTTCTGCTCTGTAAGAGTCTATGGCTCTACTCTGTGGGTATAAGTATTTGGCCTGGAATCCAGAGAGAAGTACATGGCATTTTTGGCATTGTTTGGTGGGATCTTTTACATTCAGCTGAAAGGGCAATGTATTTACTGTCTTATCTGAACTATAGTCACCTTTGAACCTGCAGCAATGCACCAGTGAGGCTGGGTCACCTGACCCGTCACCAGTACTGTGGCAGTAATTGCAAGAACCCACTGCGTCTCACGTCAGGGTGGCACATCTTCACCAGACTGCTGGCCTTCTGGTCTTCCCGGGAAATAGATGCTGCAGTTCCCATGGAGATAAGTATCTAGGGGAATCTTCCTGTCGTTGTGTCTAGTGCACGGCCTCCACCTTTGGAGTTTCTTTCTCAGCCTGGGACAATACTAAGGGAAACAACAAATAACCACACCAAGAAATGCATGCAAAAAATGAACTGACCCCCATAATCACCTGGTGCTAAGACAGTCGGGCTTGGCAATAACATTCATTCCTAGGGTCCTGCTGGATTCATTGATCAGAACCAAGATTTCAGAACAAGGGACACTGTAACAACATTTGTATTTTCAAGTCAAGTCGAGTTTATTTGTCATGTGCATAAGTATGGCGAGGAAGAGGTACAATGAAAAACTTGCTTGCAGCAGCATCACAGGCACGTAGATGCAGACAACACACAGAATATAAATTATACATAAATTATACAAGATTGTGAAGAAAAAGACTGCCCGAAACAAGACTATGTGCAAAAAAAACCACAATCAGAAACAAGTCCATGGTAGTAAAGAGGGGTTCCGTAGTGTTCTGTTGCTGAGATAGGGTTAGGGTTGTGCAGGTTGGTTCAAGAAACTGATGGTTGTAGGAAAGTAGCTGTTCCTGAATCTGGTGGTATTGGACCTTTCACACTAAGTCTCAGAACTACTCACTTCATGAAAGATACAGCAGGCAGCTTTCATTTTCTTTCTGGCCACTGGAAAATGTACTTCATGTTTTGGGTTAGAGAAGGATCAGGCTTGGCCTTGCCTGGTCAAGCAGGCCATCCACAATACCATTCTGTCTCAGAGGTGAAGAATCTCTGAGATATGGGGTGTTGTTGAACATTTTGGAACCTCAGTCACATATTCAGGAGAGGAAGAAAAATCAGGTAAAAGGAAAGTCCCAAAATTCCTTACAATCTGAGAACCTGAAATTGAACAGATTAGTTCTGAATGTCAGAAAGGATTTCTATGCTTCCTTTAATGGATAAGCTTGGAGTGATTACTGGGACAGGACTTAACCTTGAAGATATTTCCAGTGAAGTGGTATCTTTGTTCTAATCACTTTACTACAAGAACCATATTGGATCATTTTTGCATTTCTTGACTTCACTTGCTGAAGGATTCAAATATCTACAACTATAAGAGCTTACACACACAGTGACATCACTAGCACAACTAGTGTGGTCTTCACTCAGTGTCAATGATTGCAGTGCAGTGTATACATCAGCCAAGTTGATAATCGGACTCCAATGTGCCAATGGGCATTCAGCAAGGGTGACGAAGACACAACTCAATTGTGGCCACAAGTGTTTGGAAATTAGCTGGTAACTGGTGTTCCAGCAGATCCAGTCCATCATGTTCTTGTGTCTCTGGAATGGGACAATTCCTTGACCCAGGATGCAGTGAAAGATTCAACACCACAAATAATTTTATGGACCGTATGTTTATTTGTATTCCCTTATTGGTTTAATGATTACTATTTTCATTCTAATTTTAAACATAAAAGAAAATTAGAAATAAATTGAAAAGCTACATAAACTAATTAAAAATCCTCGCTTTTAATTAGGATAAGTAGGTTGGTTTCAACATTTCATTCATTTTATATACATTTTTCCCAACAGACTATTGTCCCAGAGATAGAGGGAGAAATTTCAATCCCAGCCATCCTCAGCAGTGAGTTATATTAGGACACTGCTGGAGGCAGCCTGGAAATAGCAGTGAATAGAATCAATGAACGTAATGTGTAAAAGTGCATTGTAATTGTACTTCTGCCTGTTGGGTATTGCAGAATGAAATTGTGAAAGAAACTCAAATTATATTTGAAATAGTGGGTTAAATTGTTCAAATTAATTCAATTAATATTGGTGTCACCATGGAGACAATAATGAAAAAGCAGGATGTCCAAGGCAAAAAAAAAGTTTTACTTTCATTAGCCTTGTGCTTGGTAACCAAGTCTAGTGGCTGAAAATGCAGGTAAAGTGAATGTGGATACATTTTCAACAAGATAATTTAATAAGATGCAAAGGGGTTTTGGAGTACTTGTCTGTTAGGTTGCTAACATTGATATATATTTAGGTAGAGAATTAACCTGAAAGATGAGCTGAATGACATCACTGCAGGAGTTCTACAAGGTCTTAGATCCAACCATCTTCAGCCCCCCCTTATTGGAGTCACTCCTCCTTCATCAGATCAGGAACAGGGGTATTTGTGATGACTGCTCAATACTCTGTACCATTTACAACTCCTCAGAAAGTGAAGCACTCCATTCCCACAGGCAGCAAGACCTGGACAAGTATCAGGCAGGGGTTGAGAAGGGTAAAGCAGCATCCATCCTCCGGCATCCACCCTTCCCCATCCCTCCGCATGAGAGTTGAGCACTGCCTGACTCCAACTCAACAATGTACCAGCTTCTATTTACAGATACCACTATTCCCATTGCCAAACTTCCTGCCATCGGCATCCTGGGCACCATGTCTGAATCTTAAGTGAACAACACAGGTGAACTTGTTTGTTACACAAGCAAGATGGTGACTTGGTGTCCTGGAGTCAAGTGACTCACTTGACTTAAACCTTCTCCACCATCCACAAGGCACACCAGGAGTGTGAAGGAATACTCACCGCTTCAACAGCACTCAAGAGTTCGGCACAACCCAAGCAGCCCACTTGGTTGTCACCTCATCCAGCAGACTAAATTTGCCCTCTCCACAGCCAGCATACAGTATTCACCACCTACAATTCATGATATCAACACACTAGTGATGCTTTGGCAACAATTCTGTCCCTACCCCATCCACACCATCCCTGCCCCTCTCTATCCCACCCCTACTCAATGCTCCCTCCCCCTTCCTCCCCCACCCCTTCCACACCCTCCCCACCCCTTCCCATCCCCTCCCCATTCCTTCCCCATCCCCTCTTCTCCCTTTCTCACTCCTCCCCTCCACACCCTCCTCACCCCTTTCCATTCCTCCCAACCTCTCCCCCACTGCTCACCACCCTTTTCCTCCACACTCTCCCCACCCTTCCCCATCCCTGTCCACCCCTTTCCCATCCCAACCTGCAACCTACACCCCTGCAAAGACAAGGGGTCTTTGGAACAGAAGGACAAGTTCCACATCATCATGCACCATCTTGACTTGGAAATAAACTCCATCTCCCTCTCATTGGGCCTAAATCCTGGCCTTGCCTACCTCACGGTGCTTGAGGTACCTGCATTACCAGGGCTGTGAGAGTTCACCATCACCTTCACAAGGGAATTAGGGACAGCCCCTTAAATCCCAGCTTTCCAGTGCAGTTATCTTTTAGAAATTATTAAAATTGTTTCTGGCAGCTTCCATGCACCTTGGTAGTTCATGTTTGTTGATCTTTTTGGTGACAAAATTGTTTGCTGTGAATGCTTATCAGATGTTGCCCGTCCTTTACTTTTCTTTATTGTAGATCAGCAGTAAAATGCAACAGACAAAAATATATTACCTGTCATTATCTCATTGTTGTCTGTGGGAAACTGCTGAGGTTGTGATTACCACATTTCCTAATTTTCAAAAGTATGTTATTGGCTGGAAAGTTCTGACATCATGAAAGATGATATATCAATGAAATACTTTCATTCAATTATCTGTGTATATTTTTGCTGAATATTGATTACTTTTACTACAATGAGTAACCGAACTTTATAATGGTGTTCTCGGTAGAATTTCAAGTATTGTTTAAAACTAGTTGCAAGGTACACTGGATATTGTGTGATATCTTGCAGTCCCTCAGGTGGAATAGCTAATAATAAATTAGACTTTGCAGAAACTATATTACACAGTACCAGTAAGATTTAAGATTTCTTTATTAGTAACATGTACATCGAAACACACAGTGAATACATCTTTTTGCGTAGAGTGTTCTGGAGGCAGCCTGCAAGTGTCGCCAGGCTTCCAGTGCCAACATAGCATGCCCACAACTCCTAACCAGTATGTCTTCAGAATGTGGGAGGAAACTGGAGCACCCGGAGGAAACCCACGCAGACACGGGGAGAACGTACAAACTCCTTACAGACAGCGGCCGGAATTGAACCTGGGTTGCTGGTGCTGTAATAGCGTCACGCTAACTGCTACACCACTGTGCCTGCACTCACTTTAACCAGCAGCTGGGATGGTTTTTGAGTCAGGTCATATCAGATGATTCCTAAGTCAAAGACATATGATACTTGAAGAGCTATGCAAACAATTTTTACTTTCCTCTTGTTCTTCAAATTGGTTGTAGCCCATGATGATACTAAGGATGATGTAGTGCATGGCATTGTTGGGATTGGTGTAGTACATGGTATGTTATTATGTGTTGTTATGTAGTTATAATAAAGAACTACAGTTCGCAGCAGGCAATACAAGGGGTCACATGGGGGAACAGGAAGTGGCTGGAAAGAGCGGGAAAAAGCAGCCAGCCTGGTGTTGTAAGTCTGTGCATTCTGTTGTTTTGTTGTTTTAGTAAATGTTCAGATGTTAAACCCATGCCAAGTTTGTCTCGTGATGAAGAACAAACATAACACATGGCATTGCTGGGATTGGTGTAGTACATGGCATTGCTGGAATTGGTGTAGTACATGGCATTGCTGGGGTTGGTGTAGTACATGGCATTGCTGGGGTTGGTGTAGTACATGGCATTGCTGGAATTGGTGTAGTACATGGCATTGCTGGGGTTGGTGTAGTACATGGCATTACTGGAATTGGTGTAGTACATGGCATTGCTGGGGTTGGTGTAGTACATGGCATTGTTGGGGTTAGATTAACAGAAGATGCTGGGGTTGGTGTTGACTTCTCTGGAAATGAATTTCCCACTTTCCTGCTCCTGCAGTCTGCGTTCTTGAACAATCCATCACTTGGTCCACAACCCATATCACTGCTGGTTTGTAGTCTGCAGTTAGACGATGAAAACTGGGATGAGAAATGGGGGTGGCTGTGTATTGGGTAAATTTTTGTTCTTGTAATCTGAGCATTTACCCTATTAACCCAAACAGCTCTAATCTCATCACCGTGTTCACAGAATCAGCATCACAGAAAGGTTACAGCATAGAAGGAGGTCATTTGGCCCATCAAATTGAAGGCTCCAATTGAATCTGCCTCCATCTCAATTCTTGGCAGTGCATTCCAGATCTTGACTGTTCACTGTGTAAAAAAAATCTCATGTCATTTTGGTTCTTTTGCAAATGACCTTCATTCTAGCTCTCTAGTTCTTGACTCTTGCACCAATGGGGACAGTTTCTATTTGCTCTGTCTACTCTATCCCCTGAGTCAGCATGTGACTGTCACTGCTATTGCCTCCCTAGCAGGCTGTGAAATGTGTTGGTCAGTTTTAGAGTCTCATAAAGAGAGTAAATTATAACAATGATTTTTTAAAAAGCAAGGATGTCCCAATATTGGGGTTTATTTTGGTAACATTTGGTTTGGCATTTCTTAGAGGCTATTCAACCCACCAAAAATGGATTCAATTAAACTTCTGGGCTCTTGCTCTTCTTGTTAACATGTAACACTTCACACTTGTCTGTGTTAAACTTCAACATCCTCCTGATCAGGTTCCTCCTGAAGTTTATAATTACCCTCCTCACAGTTCACTGCACTTCAAGTGTTGTGCCAATTTCAAAGTGGAAATTGTGCTCTATAGGTTGCAGTCCAAGTCATTACTGTATATCTGAAGAAAGACAGTGGTTTAAGTACTGACCCTTGGGGAATTCCACTGTACTCCCTCCAGTCCATTCACTGCTACTCTTTGCTTCCTGTTACTTAGCCATTTTTCCACCCCTTTTATTCCATGGGCTTCAATCTTGAAGAATCAGTGCAGCAGTTTAACAACAGACAGATGAAATGTAATACATAGAGAGACTGACAGAGTCAGCAGCAAATCAGAGGCTTAGGCAGAGCCCTGGTATTTTCCGGGAACCTGGATCAAATAAATCAATCCTCAGAAAATCTAGATAAAAAAGATTCTATCCATTAAAGAAGCCTCCTAATATTACAGACAATTCCAAATGTTCTGTGACAGCTGATATTCCACACACAGAAGTGAAATAATAGCTGGAGAGCTTAAAAATACATTAGCACTGAAACAGTGATCTTAATGAAACCTGAAGTAGGAGAGAGATGGGAGAATTTAAACCTCAGATAAAGATGCAAATATATTTTTAAAATTCCATTTCCAGTTTTCATAAGAATTTTGTTTTTAGAGTTTAATTCATCTTCAAAGATTTTCCCAGTTTTATCCCAGATTTTTATCAAACATGTACCTACATATTCTATTGAAGCTACGTAATTGTCTCTGTTTATTTGCTAAGAGGTTCATAAGCAGCTACATTCGTTTACAGTTGTCTTTACAGAATCCCTGACTCATAAGGAGTACTTAAACCTCCACACTGCTCCATTGTAGAAGCCGAGCATTATTTCAACCTTCGGACTTCATAAGGGAAGATCACCAGAGACCCTCTTTCATCTGTGTAATTTTATGACATAATTCACTTGCGCTGATGACCCTAATGGCCAGAGTCTTATGTTAATTGCTGCTCTCAGGCTGGCACCTCTTGATATGCAGCTGCCATTAATCAGGCAGCATCCTTGCAGACTGCTGGCTTCTGAGTAAGAATTCTGGTTATCACCAGAACAGGAGAATCACAGCCTTGAGTTTGGATCATTAGTGAGCACAGATTGATAAGAACATAGAATATAGAAGAGTGCAGCATAGGAGCAGGCCCTCCAGCCCACAATGTTGTACCAAACTAATTAATCTAGTAATTAAATGCCTAACCAAACTAATCCCTTCTGCCTACACAATGTCCATATCCCTCCATTCTCTGTACATTCATGTGCCTATCTAAGAGTCTCTTAAACACCTCTATCGTATTTGCCTCCTCCACCATCCCTGGTAATGCATTTCAGGCACCCACTGCTCTCTGTGTAAAAAAAGACTTGCCCCGCACATCACCTTTGAATTTACACCCTCTCACCTTAAATGCATACCCCTTAGTATTAGACATTTCAGCCATGGGAAAAAGACACAGGCTGTCTACTTTATGCTTCACATAATCATATAGACCTCTATCCGGTCTCCCTTCAGCCTCCACTGCTCCAGAGAAAACAACTCAAGTTTGTCCAACCTCTCCTTATAGCATATGCCCTCTAATCCAGGCAGCATCCTGGTGAACCTCTTCTGCACCGTCTCCAAAGCCTTCACATGCTTCCTCTAATGGGGTGACCAGAATTGAAAGCAATACTCCAGACATGGCTGAACCAGAGTATTATAAAGGTTCTACATAACTTCCTGACTCTTGAACTCAATGCCTCAGCTAATAAAGCAAGCATGCCATTATGCCTTATTTACCACCCTATCAACCTGTGCAGCCACTTTCAGGGAGCTATGGACTTGGACACCAAGATCCCTCTGTACATCAGCACCATTAAGGGTTTTGGCATTAACAGTGTACTGTCCCTTTACATTTGATCTTCCAAAGTAAAACACCTCACATTTGGCTGGGTTAAACTCCATCTGCCATTTCTCCGCCCATTTCTGCAACTGATCTATATTTCACTGTATCCTTTGGCAATCTTCTACACTATCCACAACACCACCTATCTTCGTATCATTTGCCAACTTGCCCCACGACAAGCTGGTAATGTCCTCTGTACTTCAGCACTGATTACCATGCTGCCTGCTGTGCCAGGTCGGTAACAGTACAATAGAGTCAAATTATGAAAAGAACATGATACAAATATGTCATCAGTTTATGCCAGCAGTTTATGGAAGTCAGGCACCACACAGTCTGAGCAGCGTCTTCCTACAAGCAGTAAAATCTGCAATGAACAATTATATAAAAAAGTGTTGCACAGCAAGGATCAAGTAAGAACAAGAATAAAAGAGGAAATGTAACATGATTTCATACAGCATGTTAAAAGAAGAAAAGACACTAATTTGACATTTCTCTCAGTATATATTACCAGTTGCCATTTTCAGGAGAGCATTCCACACATTGAATGTTGTAATGTTCCCTACTTCATTCTTAGACTATATTCTTCGTCTTAAACTTCCAACCAGCAGAAACAGTTTCTCTCTATTATCACTTCCCCTCAACAGTTGAAAACTTTGATGAAGTCACTCTTTTGCCTTCTAATCCAGAAAGTGTGCTTTCTGTCTGAGTAATGCAGCCCTTGAGTTCAGGCATCATTCTGATAAATCTGCATCCTCCAATAATCCTCCAATCCCAATGTACCTTTCCTAAGGTTAGGTACCAGAATGGTTCTCAGTATTCCAGGTGTGGTGCCAACAGACTTTCAGTCCCTGTTTACTCTAGTCCTCTGCAATTCAAGGTCATATTGGGCCAAAGAGAGAATGAAAGAGCCAGCGTACAAATTGGTAGTCAAAGGGAAAGCTCGGGAAGGCCAGGAACAGATCAGAATAGTGAGGAGAGAGCAGAAGAGTCAGAGAGAGCAGAAACTTTGAGGGTCAGTGAGATTTGAAGAGAAAAGGAGACAACAGGAGTGAGAGGAAGTGGAAGGGTCAAAAACAGATTGGAAGAAATGGGGGCATTAAAGGGTTAGAGAGGCTGGTCATAGAACACTTGAAGCTGATGTTGACCTCCACCCTGTGTCCATTAAAGCAAATGTTATCCACTTTGAATTCTTAACATTTTAATATCCCCTCCCCTGCCCAACCCCAGGCATTTTGGAGATGGCTTAAAATATTACCCTCCCTGCTGAAACAAAAATATTCTGTCTATGCACATGCTTAATCAGGAGAAAAGAACTACCATTGACACAAATACCTCTTGGTGATTATGTGTGCTTATAACAAGGGACCCTGATGATGAAGCTCTCTTTGATATTCTTTTATCGACAAGTTGAGGTCAAGTAGAGGTCTGATAGGTAATCTCTGAAATGGAACCAATATTTTTTTCTGACGGAGTTAATCCTTAACTGGATTGTTATTTTGCACACAACAGGGCACTGCTTTACATATCTGAACGTTTGCTATTGATTCACAAAGAAATGCATTGAAAACTATTACAACACCTCAAAAGCTTGAACTAACAATAAAGCCTATCTGACCCTCCCATAATGAATAAGTAGCCTGAGCGATATGGAATCAAAGTAAGAGTGCAATCCAATGCTTCAGTATCACTGAGGTCTTTCAGGGAGAATGGCAAATGTTAAATGGGTGTTAAAGGGAGATAAAGGCTAGTTTACTCTGACAAACTCGGTGCATTAGTCCCATTCACTTCCATACCTGTGTGAGTGCTGATTTTTATTAACATTTTAATGAACCAACTTTATCCAGGAGATTAGAGGCTAATCGAGAGTTACACCATTAGACGTTTGAAATAGCTTCAGAAAAAGCTGTTTACTTATCAGGCGTGACACAGTATGATTTCAGCATTCAGAACTTTCATCTCACTCACACATTGAAGCTAAATGATATTGGCAGACATGTCAAAGAAGGCACTTTATTGTGCATAGATGGCTTCATTTTTTATGAGTTGCAATTATTGTTGATTTTATATTTGACCAAAACTGCGTAGATTTTTAAGACTAGGACAAAGAAAACTCAGACAGCACTGTATCCTTTCCAGACCTTCTTAAGATTTTCCAGCAGACACTGTAGTCTGCGCTAAAAGGATTTAGCTTAAGTTCAATTATTCTTTCAAGGTGGAGGTTAACACATTATCTTGAGTGAGGAGGAAACAATCTACAGTCAAAAATATTATTTTGAAAGATGATTATATTAATAGGTGTCTCACCATATCTTCTCAAGGACAATTAGGGATGGGTAATAATTGCTGACCTTGCCAGGAATATTTGCATCCTCTAAAAGAAAAATATCTTTAAAAAACTATCACAAGTAATGAGATGTTAAAGTTATTTACTTAAAAATATTTATATCCAAGAATAAACCTGGTTTCACATGCCCTTGTATTTGAAAGAGACCAATGAAAGGAAAAGTCTAGTGAAGTAAATGTAAACATGACCAGTTATACATCAGGCCACTGTCCTCAAGACACATACCTCTACCTGTGAGAAACAAAATTCTATTGCCAATTCATGATGAATAAAAGTCCTCGTATTAAGTGATTCACCCAGCTGGTATATTTAGGATGAACAGGTCGGTGGATTACATTTATTAAGATCAAGTAACAACAGACATTGATTCACCAGACCAATCCATATACACTCCAAAATCTAACCTGACTCATGGTACCCACTCCCTATGCAAAAGACTTGCTCTCCCTGTTGTCATTTTCAATCATGCTTTTCACATTGATGTTTTGATTAGAATGTGACAATGCAAAGCCTTAGAAGGGGAAGTCATTTCTAAAGTTGGGATGTGGTCACCTCTGTCAAAGACAATATTTATTGCTCATCCCTAATCGCCTCTGAACTGAGTGACTTGTAGGTCCACTTTAGAGGGCAGTTCAGAGTCAACAAGAAGCCAGTCAGTTCAGAGACAATTAGGGATGGGCAAATATATCGGCTGTGACAGTAAAGACCACTTCCCACTAAAGGAAAATTCCGACAGGTTCCTGGTAATTGGAACTTTCCTTTTGACTTGCTGCCAACCCTTTCCAGGTCCTTTGGTCCGAAAGGGAGCTGAGCCGCTGTCCTGACTGTAACTCCTGTTCTGACCGTAGCCCCTGTTCTGACTGTAGCCCCTGTTCTGACCGTAGTCTCTGTTCTGACCATAGCCCCTGTCCTGGCTGTAACTCCTGTTCTAACCATAGCCCCTGTTCTGACTGTAGCCCCTGTCCTGACTGTAACTCCTGTTCTGACCATAGCCCCTGTTCTGACCGTAGCCCCTGTTCTGACTGTAACCCCTGTCCTGACTGTAACTCCTGTTCTGACCGTAGCCCCTGTTCTGACTATAGCCCCTGTTCTGACTATAGCCCCTGTTCTGCCCATAGCCCCTGTCCTGACTGTAACTCCTGTTCTGACCGTAGCCCCTGTTCTGACCGTAGCCCCTGTTCTGACTATAGCCCCTGTTCTGACTATAGCCCCTGTTCTGCCCATAGCCCCTGTCCTGACTGTAACTCCTGTTCTGACCGTAGCCCCTGTCCTGACTCTGGGCCCTGTTCTAAATGTAATTTCTGTCATGACTGTAAGCCCCCATTCTAACTGTAGCCCCTATTTTGACTGCAGCCCTTGACCTGATTGTAGTTCTGATTGTAGTTCTGATTGTAATTCTGGTCCTGACTGTAACCCTGTCCTAACTGTAAGCTCCCGTTCTGACTGTAGGCCCTGTCTTGATTGTAGTTCTGACTGTAATTCCGGACCTGACTGTGGTAAATCTTTGACTGAGTGGTTCCACTTTTAAGGCAAACTCCCACTGCCACAACCAACAAAAACTGTGGGATTCCCTTTGCTGCCTGCTGGCATGTGCTCACAGTACTTCACCAAGCTTCCCCTTCCTGTGCCCAGCTGGTTGTCACAATTGTACTAAATATGTGGAAGCACATTTTTTAAGTGAGGAAATAAAAGCTTTTAAACTTCGCACCACCTTCCTTCTGCTGCTGAACTAACCAGACCGATGTGACGTGTAGACACCTCCTGCACGTCACTACATCTGAAAGCTTCCTTGAACAAACTTCAGATATAAGGAGTCTCTGTTGCCACAGTATTGTGAAGATGAATCTTTGGTTACACAAACAGCTCAGGTAGTCAGACTTCCCGATTCTGCACTGTAACAAAGTTGTCTCTCATTGCCCACAGCATGCATTCAGAACCTTCCAGAACCTGGTTTTCTGGAGCTTGGTGGGATGGAAAATTCACTAATCCCTGTCTTAAAGGGCATCCCCTTATTTTTAGAAGTGACCCTTGGTTCTAGATTCTCCCTTAACAGAAAATATCTCCTCTATACCCATCCTGTGAAGAGCCGTCAGGATCATATATGCTTCAAACAAAGCCTACTCAGCTTTCAGATTAGTTTATTGTCATATACACCAGGATGCAATGAAATTCCTTGTTGATGTGAAGCTAACAGAGTAAACAGTATACATCGTAATAATAAATACAACAATAAATACAGTGATGAGCACAAAATAATGGAATGATGCAAAGACTGCAGTGCAAACTGAAGTAATGCAAAAAGAAATGCTAAAGTGACAATCACCGAAGAGGTAGAATTAAGGGTTCGAGAACGTGGCAGTTCCACTGGGAAGGGGCTGGAAAGAGGTGATTGGTTCAGGAGTCTTTGATAGCAATGGGGAAGAAGCTGTTCTTAAGTGTGGATGTCTGGGCTTTCAAACTCCTGTATCTTCTCCCAGAAGGTAGAAGAGAGAAAAGGGAATGGCCAGGGTGGTAAGCATCCTTGACGATGCTATTAGCCTTCCTGAAGCAAAGCATTGTGAAGATAGACTGGATGGAAGGAAGTGACGAGCCTGTGATGGACTGGGCAGTGGTTATACAGGCCTAGCCTGTTCCTCTTTTCCTCATAAAGCAATCCATCCATTCTAGATATCAGTCCACTAATCCTTTCTGAACTGCTCCAATGCAGTAATAACTCACTTAAGTAAGGAGTATTGTACTCAGTGCTCAAGATGTGGTCTCATTATTGTCCTACATAACTACTTCTGTGTTCAATTCCCCTCACCTTCTCCTGGTGTTCCTGATAACTGTACTTGCACTTTCCTTTAGTGAGTCATGTACGAGGACACCCAGGTAACTCTGCATCTCGGAGCTCTGCAGGTCTTACCTTTGATAATGCATCTTTTTATGTTTACTGACAAAATGAAAAATTTTACTTTTTCTCTCATTATACTCCAATTGCCAGATCTTTGCCTACTCACTTAATTTGGATCCCATTGTAGCCTCTATATATCTCCTTCATATCTTTGTGTCATCAGCAAATTTAGAAACCATATTTGGTGCCTTCATTGAAGTCATATCTAAAAGTGGCAAAAGTTGATACACCATTCCCTGTGGCACACCACTCACGGCAAGAAGTTGTGTTGTCTACCTTGTGGGAAGGTAAAAGCATGTCATAATTGGTATTGCAACCGATTGCATAGTGCAGACAAGATAAGTATTTTTGCTAAGGGAAGGGAAGGATAGATCAGGAAACAAATTACAAATAATCTCAGGACTCCCATCCAAGCCAGGTGCTAAATTGCACAAGAGAAAAATAGATCTGGAAGGAATGTGTGAGGAGAAGTTGGATTTCAGTTCATGGGGTATCGACAGAACTGGTTCAGGATCAAGCAGCACTCCTTGCTGTTTGTGAAACCTCACTGTACAGAGATTGGCTGCTGTGTGTCCTGCACTACAACAGTTGACAGCATTTAACTGGGTGTAGTGTAAGTCATGACAAATGGCAAGAAATCCACACTGTTTCACAGGGTGAACAATAGAATAAAGCACTCTGTAGTCTGAACACTATTGTAGCTGATGGACAATAATTGCCTATGCTGTGCACGCCATGCTTCCTAATGTTAAAGTCTCCTGCAGCAGGCTTTAATGTGATGGATAACAACTTTTTATGAAGAATGAAGCATTGAAGAAATTGACTTATTGCATATATGGAATTGATTATTAATGAAAGGTATGACCCTATTAATATTAGACCACATTTGGCTTGAGGTACTAAGAGGCATGATATCTTCCCTATTAACATTAAACAAAAAAACAGATAGTTTAGTACAATACATATTATCACTGCAAAACATTTGATAAGAATTGAGATGCTTTCATGAATGAGTAAATGAATGGAGGAGCAGATTTCAAACAGCTTAAAATTATGGTGCAAGGTGAATTATTCTATAATTTATCCATCAAACGCAGTGATCTTGCGACATGAACTTCCTCAAGTTGCGTGACAATGCTTTCATCTTCAAAGCGAGCAGAAATCCAAAGCATCTAACCCATCGGCTGTGCCAGTGCAGACACCTAATACATACTTGAAACTTTTCCAACAAAATGTACTGTCAATAATAATAGATAGAGACTAATGAATCATAAAGCGATTAGCAATCTTGATTGTTGGGGGCTCTGGTCACACAGCTTTTGGTCAGATTGGAGTTCTATCTGTTCATTCCCTGAGCAGTTGTGACTGACTTGCTGGGGGCTTTTATAGGATGACAGACATACAACACCCCCTCTACTCCCAGCCAGAGTAAGTATGGGGTTCCCTTGGTCCTATGCTTCCATCTGACCAATCTCTGCATTCAACAGATCATTTTTTGCAATTTTTGACAAATTTAACAAAATTTCACCACCAGACACATCTACCTCTTCCCTATTGTTTCAGCAAACTGAACGGACCCTTTGCTTCCTGGTTCCTTGGTCCACTTTTCCATCTCCACTCACCACTCCTCTTTTCACAGACTTTCCTGTGCAACTACAGGAGATGCAACACCTGCTCCTCTACCATGTCCTTTCCCACCATCCAGAGACACAAACGATCCTTTCAAGTAAAGCAGCAATTCATTTCTTTCAGTTTCACTGTACTGCATTCAGTGACTGTGATGTAATCTCCTCTACTTTGGAGTAACCAAATGTAGGTTGGGTGACTACTTTGTAGAACATCTCAGTTCAGTTCACAAGGGTGACCCTGAGCTTCTGTTACCTGCCACTTTAATTCTCCAACCCACTTTCACTCATACCTTTCAGACTGTGACCTTTTGTAATGTTCTCATGAGGCCCAACATAAGTTTGGGGAACACTACCTCATCTTCCATCTCAGTGTATTGCAGCTTTCTGTACCAAATTTCAAATTCAACAATTTCAGCAAACTTTGCCTTTTCTGTCTCACCCAGGACTGACCGATTCTACTGTAAAGTTATCCAGCTGTAATACTAACTCAGTTTTTCTCAGTCCTGATTGGCTGGATATTTCCAGCATTCTCCTTTTGGGTTCAGGTTTCATCAACCACTCTGACCCGCCTTTCACAGCTTTACCAGCCCTCCAATGTTTCTCTGTAACCGTCCTCATTAAACTTTTAATGCAGTTCTTCTGTGGTGTCAGTAAAATTCCCCTTCCTTCCCTGTATTTTAAGGATATTTTTGATCTCTGATTAAATGAGATTTTTTTTTAGGAGTGTATTTTCTCTAAGTTGGTGTGTTTTGATCCATGCTTTGTTCTACACTTTCCATTCAGTCTGTGTGTAAATGACGTTTCACCTTGTAATGCAAGGGTCCAGAGATTGGTTGATGGAGCCAGCATGAGGCTGGATATCTGATACAGGCATCAGAGTTAACCTCAGTGTTCTTGGATCTTAAATGCTACTTTACATGGCACTGAATATTTTTTAATTTTGTCTGAAATAGTTGAGGTCAGAATTTTCAGAGTCATTTTGTCAGTTCAGTTTCAATAGCCTACAAATAATTTTAATGATGAGGCATACAATTTCAATACTATCAACTTAAAATGTCACAACATTGACTAAACAATTCATTGTTACACTTGTAACACAGTTAGAAGTGTGTAATAGCTCAAATGTATTTATTGAATAAGACTACACAAGGAATGGTTATGCGGCTGTTTGCTGGAAGAAGGAACTGATTTTCAGGTTGGAGCACACCTTGCTGAAGTTGCTCATTGTGTCTGAAAAAAACATATAACTTAACTGGATGAATGTGTCTGCTAAATTGCTCCAATTTCTACCCTGCTCTCACTTCACACAGTCCACCTCTGACTCTACCTTCTTGCGTGGATCTTCTCTCCATCCCAGAAGATATGCAAGCCACAAGCATTACAAATACAGACTATCTGTACTAAACTATCTCCACCATTCCTCCTGTAAAGAATCCATTCCATTATCTGCTTCCTCCATCTCTGACGTATTTGCTCTGATGAGGAAATTTACCTCATAGGTGCTTCTGAAATGTCTTCCTTTCTCCTGAGCTATGGATTCCCTCCTCGGCCATAGTGGACAGAGCCCTTGACTCATCTCATCTGGTTACTGCACCTCTGCTCTCACCCCTTTTCATCCTGGACAGAGCAAGAACAGAGTTCCCCTGGGCTTACGTTCCCTGCCACCATCTTCCACACTGAATGGACCATCCTTCACAACTCCTGCCAGCTCCAACAAGATTCCACGATCATCTTCTCTTCTCTTCTTTCAGAATTTCAAAGGGATCTTTTCCTTTACAAATCCCTGTTCCGCTCTTCCATCCCCACCTCCATCTTGTGACACTTTCCCATGCAACTTCAGGAGATGCAAATCCTTTCACGTCTTCCCTTCCCACCATTCACTGACATGAACAGTCCTCACAGGTGATATACAGATTAGAAACATAGAAACATAGAAAACCTACAGCACATACAGGCCCTTCGGCCCACAAAGTTGTGCCAAACATGTCCGTACCTTAGAAATTACTAGGCTTACCCATAGCCCTCTATTTTTCTTAGCTCCATGTACCCATCCAAAAGTCTCTCAAAAGACCCTATTGTATCCGCCTCCACCACTGCCGCCGGCAGCCCATCCTATGCACTCGCCAGTCTCTGAGCAACAAACTTACCCCTGACATCTCCCCTGTACCCACTCCCCAGCACCCCAAACCTGTGTCCTCCTGTGGCAACCATTTCAACCCTTCATTCAGGACTGGTAATGCAGGTACAAGACCCATCATCGCCTCTCCACGGGCTTCTGCAGACAGGCAATAAATACAGACCTTGCCAGAGATGCTGGCATCCAAAGGAAAAAGAACAATGATCAGGATCAGGATGTCGATTAAGGCAAACCTGAGTTTGGAAGTCAAGGCCCTAACCAACCAGTTGGACTCAGTTTCGAGCATCAAGGCTCTCTGCAAGGAGGATTTTATGACTCGCAAATACTTAATGAAATATGCAGTTCCCTTGAACATAACCCACCCACTGGCAAACCTTTTTTAAATCTAAGTTTTTAATTTGTTTCCTTTGGTCAATCCCCTCAAGGCACCACGACTAAACACTGCTGTGGAACACTGTAGAATTGGGTTTTTGTTTGATTAAAAAAAAGCGCATGAAACAGATGGAACTCAGAACAACTTTAGAAAGTTCGTGGACATATAAAAAATCAATGTCATGGAATCAGGATGAGATTTATTATCACTGACATATGAATCACCTGCTCTTTTTTCAATCTAGTGTATCACATACTCAATGTGTTGTCCTCTACACTGGAAATACAAAATGCAGATTAGGTGATCACTTTGTGGGGCACCTGTGCTCAATCCACAGGAGTGACTCTGAGTTTCCGATGGCTGACCACTTTAATTCTCCATCCTGCATCTCTATCTGTGGCCTTCTGCGCTTTTATAAGCTCCAGTTCTTCCAGAAGAGGAAGAAGCACTTCATCTTCCACCCTGGGCACATTGCATCTTCTGGACTCAATACTGAATTTTCCAACTTGAGTTAACTCTTCCTGCCTATCAGAACTGGCCACTTCTGCTGAAAATCATTAACTGATATTGGTCCAGTTTGTGTTTCTCCATTAATACAGCCTGACCTTCTGGGTGTGTCTCACAGCACTGCTATCAGCACACATTGCACTGATGCAGAGATCACCACCCTTACAATAATATCTCAGCTGGCCTTACCCTATCACACATATTCCCCATTGTCAAATCCAATCCACTCCCACCTTCTCTGTGACTTAAAACTAACTTGTTTCTCTCTCTTCTCTGTTGTGACTACAAGTCTTCAACCTGAAACATTAACTCTGTTTCCCTTCCCACAGATACTGCCTGACCTGCTGAGTATTTCCAGAATTTTCTGTTTTCTTTCACATTTCCAGATTCTGCTGTTTCATTTGATTTAGTGTTATGCTCTTGTTAGAATGCAATCCTATGTTTAGTAATGCAAAAGAGCCAGATAATTTTTGTTCATCAAAAGTTTATCTAAAGGCCCCTGTTTAGCAAGGAAAAAACTTTTCTGGAATGTGATTTCACTGTAACCACTTACAAGAAATGAAAATATAATCAATGGTGCTGCAAGGAATTTGCATTCCCAAATATTGATGTTGAACTTGTTATTGGATTCTTTGTCACTTTAGAGATTTGATGACATTGAAGGTGCAAAAATAATTTGGAGACTTCAGTATTATGATTTTATATATCAATGGGTATGCAGTGTAAATAGCACATATAACTTCAGCTGAGGACAGCACCTCATCTTCTGTCGGGGCACATTGCAACCTTCTGGACTCAATACTGAATTCTAAAACTTTAGGTAACTTGATTTCTCTCTGTATGTCGTCCGTCTGTGAGATTGGCTCAGTTTGTTTGTTTTTTCTCCTTTTTTTTTCTTCCGTTTTCTTTTGGTGAGTGGAATTTCAGCACTATCTTGATATCAAGGGGAAGAAATTTGATTAGTTCTGGAAAATGGATGCAAGATTCACAAAGAGCATTTAGCCTGAAGTGGGTGGGGCAGAGGAAATGTGAACATTGGCTGCAGTTAATCTGGCTGTTGTTGGCCTTAATGTTAGTACATACTCCACTGTCCACAGTGGCTGGCACCAGTGATAAACACAGGCCCATGCTCCTTAAATGGAAGTACACAAGGAAATAGGAACAGGCTACTCAAGCCTGCCCCACCATTCAATATGATCATGGTTGATCTTTGCTGGCCTCAACTCCTCTTCTGTGCCAGTTCCTGCCAGTTCCCCATTACCTTCAATTCCTTGATTGATCAAATATTAATCCATCTTCATCTTAAATATAATCTACTGATATGGCCTCCACCACCCTCGGAGGCAGAGAACTCCAGAGAATCACCACCGTCAGTATTAAATTACTGGCCTTTTCTTATGTAACTATGTCCCCTTGTTCATGACCCTCCCACCAATGGAAGGTGCTTGGTGGCTGTAAATAGTATTGTAAATCATTCCACAAATGGGATTTGGGGATGGCAGAGAGTGCCAGGGACCAAGACCGCCAGTTCTCAGGTCCTTCCCTCAAGGCACTGGTAAACGAGGAGAGGAGGAAATGCTCTGTACCTGTGGAGTGTGTGGGAGAGGTGGGGAAGGGTGGGAGCATTCACAGCAAAGAGGCAGCAGTGTGGGGAGTCCAAAGGGAAAGTCAACACCTGGGGAAATCCCAGAGGAAACCAACAGCTGGAGAAATCCTGAGCTATCCTCATTTTGGATACATCCAAGCTTCCAATTTTCAACGTTGCATGAACTGGGACCCACCCAAAACGCTGCAACACGTCACCTGTTGTGGGCAAGGTATCTTCACCCAACACCCTTGTACTGGATGATCAGTAATGACTGTCCATTAATGTCTCGATTTAAAGATTGCCATCCTTGTTTGCAAGTCCCTTCACTGCCCTACATCTCCGTACCTCTCTAGTCCATCCAGGCCAGCAACCTTCTGATTCCAGACTCCTGGCAATTTTTACCAGCGGTTTTCTCAAATAAAAACAGAAGATTAATCTGAGACCTAAATCTGTTTCTCTGACGACAAATGTTGCGTGATATCCTGCATTTACAGCTCCATTTCAGGTGTCCAGCCTTTGCAGTATTATCTTTTTCTAATATTTCCTGAGGTAGTTCTTTTTGTTTGCCAGTTTGATAGTGGCTTGGGGTATGTAACTGCATTAAAGGTTCCATATAAGTGCATGTTGTTGTTCTTTCCTGTTTCTGCCTTTCATAAGGGCAGTAAATTTGTGTGGCTTTCTCCCGATCCCTTCCTGTAACTTAACTGGAATACAGACAGGGAAGACAATGAAACTCCAGTAAAATCTTGGTGTATCAGGGTTCTTGCTGTTGGGGAATCCCTGTGGAAACTCCAGACTAATACTACTAAGGAATGTAATTCACACACAACAGTTTTATTCTTGACTGGTGCTTTGTAGACCATGGTGCTCAGCATTCCTCTTATGATTTCTCTGAAGAATAAAGTGTAATGATTTTATAATTATTGGTTATGCTTTCACTAATTTATTCCTTCCCTAGGCTACCTATATTCTACAAAAACTAAAAATATGCTCTCATAGTGTTTTAGACAATACTTTGCCTCTTTTGGTGTCAAATTAAACCTTAAATTCATCTTCCTAAATTAATTTTTCTGCATCCCCGGATTATTTTTACAACTTTCCAGTTTTTCTGACATCTTGCTATAATTCATTGTTAATCTCTCTCATCCAGCATTATTGCTTTTATTAATGTTTCTTTAATGTTGGAATCTACTGTGAGTCTGGAAATATCATTGCCTGTAACTGAGGGCGAATGAGAATATCGTTTCTCCTGTTGCAAATCTTGCGAGTATTTACATGTCTGAAGATGAACATTTTTCCTTTCAGAATACATGATCAACTCCCTGTAAGTTGAAGCCTCTGCTTCAACCATAAAGCTGGTGCTGGTGGTAGCCCCATTATCAGTGAGCATGCTGACTTATTAATGCAGTGGTCCTTACACTTCCAATGACATTAGGGGCCATCTAGTTTGCTGGTCTTCTCCTTTCACCCGATCCAGTTATTCATGTGTATTGGTGGCAGGATGATGCTGGAGGTTAACACTAAACCCTTTCAGAGGGTGGGTTTTGCAGTTCATGGGGGATTAAATTGGCAAAAGCAATTGATGGGTGAGAAGCACATCATAGACTTGCCGATCTCCAGAGTTAACAGGTGGTGAATGAGAAAAACCTTGAGGAAGGAAGCTGGTGAATTAACTATGTTAACTGCTCATTAAGAACAACTTCTGCTGCAGTAAAGTGACATGGAGCGTGCAGCCAGGCACAGGTTCCTGACGAATTGCAGCGGTCCACTCCTAAACCTGCAGGAGTAGCAGGGGCACATGACTGAGGATCAGGTGATCAGCTGTGAGCACAAGGTTGGTTTCTTCAACACGTCAGAATATCAGTGACTCAGAATGCTCAGTTAGAAAGGAGTCTATTACCTGGTAGACACACTCAGCTTGTGCCTTTCTACCTGAACACAGCTCTGGGGGAATCATCTGAATTCCACTAGAAACAACCTGCAAAATTGTTCATTCTGCCATGCACAACTGGATATGATAGCTACACACACAAAGTGCTGGAGGAACTCAGCAGGTCAGGCAGCATCCATGGAGGGAAATAAACAGTCGACGTTTTGGGTCGAGACCCTTCATCAGGACTGGAGAGGAAGAGGGCTGAAGCCAGAATAAGAAGGTCGGGGGAGGGGGAGGAGCACAGGCTGGCAGGTGATAGGTGAGTTCAGGTGAGAGGGGGAAAGTAAGAGGGTGGGAGACGGGGGGATGTAAGAAGCTGAGAGGTGATAGGTAGAAGAGGCAAAGGGCTGAAGAAGAAGGAATCCGGTAGGAGAGGGCAGTGGACCATGGAATAAAGGGATGGAGTTGGGGAATAGATAGGCAGGTCATGAAGGTGGGGGAAGGGAAGAGAAGGGGTGAGGAGGCCACAGGAATGAGGGAAGACAAATGGGGGAGGGGGAGGAGGGAGAAAAAAAAGGGGAGAAGAGAGTAGCGGTTACCACAAGTTAGAGAAATTGATGTTGAGGCCATCAGGTTGGAGACTCCCAAGGCGGAATATGAGGTGCTGTTCCTCCAGCCTGCGCCTGGCCTCAACGTGGCAGTAGAGGAGGCCATGGATAGACATGTCAGTATGGGAGGGGGATGTGGAAATGAAGTGGCTGGCCACCGGGAGATCCTTGCTTTTGTGGTGGACAGAGCGAAGGATATGACAGCTGTTTGTAAAGGCTCCTGTGTCTTGGTTGATGTCAACCTGAGTGAGAGGGGCATCGATCTGTTGCTCCCCCATCTCTCTGTCCCCCACCCTGTGCCCATGGATGGGGTGGGTGCTGCAGACTGCACTTTTGTGGCAACTTAGTGCTCCACAGTCTGGTGTGGATTATTTATTAATCAGAAAGAATTCCATTCCATTAAAATACATTCACAGCAATATGTTTCTCAATGTCTGTGCAAGATACCAGTCGGTTTATAAGATATCTTTATTAGTCTCATGTACATCGTAACACACAGTGAAATGCATCTTTTGTGTAGAGTGTTCTGGGGGCAGCCCGCAAAAGTGTCGCCACGCTTCTGGCGCCAACAATAGCATGCCCGCAATTTCCTAACCCGTACATCTTTGGAATGTGGGAGGAAACCGGAGCACCCCGAGGTAACCCAAGTGGGGAGAATGTACAAAGTCCTTACAGACAGTGGCCAGAATTGAACCCGGGTCGCTGGCACTGTAATAGCTAACCACTACACTACCGTGCCTGCCCAATAGTTTCCTTGGTTTCCTTGTCCAATACTTCTCTACTCTAGGTAGCTTTTTCAATCCTCTGAGCATATGTTTACTGTATTTAAGAGGAATTTAGGCACTTAAATAGGCAAGGCATAGAAGAATATGGTCCTAATGTGGGAAAATGGGATACATGTGGATGTGTAAAAAGATCAGCATCGACATGGTGGGCTGAAGGGCCTGTTTATGTGCTGTACAACTCCATGACTCAGAGCCAGGAGCTGCTATCCATTCAAACATCCAGCGGTGTGCCAACCAGTGATGAATGAGACCCAGCTCTTTTCCTGAGAGGTTGGAATATTGAAGTTGGAGTTTAGCTTCTTTCACGTTCCGGAGGAGATCTTCAGTAGATACCTCCAATGATATCCACAGTGGCGGCCCTCTGCCCAGGGTGGATGCAGATGTGAAGGAAGACAAAGGCTCCTTGTAGGAAGAGAACAAGGAGTGTTAAGAGGAAGAGGGGAAGGAGGAAGATGCCCTGGGCATCCCATTCACCAATATGTGCTGCCCAGCCTGGCCAGGCTCAGGAGAAGACCGACCAGGAGATCCCCTGAACGACCAGTCCCTCTCCACACTGGGTGACCATAGATCAGTAGCGTGGGGCTGAAGTGCAGCCAGAACTTAAGGAGCAGCCCCTTCAGAGAGGCAAAGAGAGGCTGTGACCTTTCGCCATTGCCGGTGTTGCCCCATCCTGACGGACTCCTCCATTTTCCTGCTCCTGAAGTGATTCCTCTCGTGGCTGCACCCAGGAAGTGCAAGGTGTGATGCCAGAAATCTGAAATAAAAGACAGAAGATGCTGGAAACACTCAGCAGGTCAGGGTGCATCTGTGGGAAGAGAAACAGGGTTATGGTTTCAGGTTGAAGACCCTTTGTCAGAACTGGGGAGAGAAAAGGAAAGCTTGACAAGCTTCAGGGAGGGTGGGGGAGGGGGTTTTCTCTGAGAGAGTAAAACCAGGGGTGGGGGGTGGTTGGGGGATAAGCTGTAAACAAGGTGATCTGGTCAAATAGTGAATGGGAGCAGTTAGGGGGTCAGAACATAGACAAAGGAATGTACAGCAGGAAGACATGTCCACGGGTCAGGCTGGGTATGTTCCCCACTCTCAGAGGGGAAGTAAGAAAAAAAAAGTAAACTAAACCTCAAACAAGCTGAGCCGATTTCACAGATGAATGACTGATACTGACTGAGCAATCAAGTTAACTGAAGCTGTGGAATTCAATATTAAGTTCAGAAGGCTGCAACATGCCCAGACGGAAGCTGGGATTTGCTCCTCAAGCTTGTGTTGGGCCTCATTGTAATAGTACCGGAGGTCACAGACAGAGAGGCCAGAGTGGGAGTGGGATGGAGAATTAATGTGTCAGGAACGGGAAGCTCAGGGTCACTCTGTGGTCTGAATGCAGGGTTTCTGCAAAGTAAAGATGCGATGAGTGCCTGTTACCCTGGAGGTGTCACAATTTCTTTATCTTGTGGTGGTGTTACACTTTCAGTTTACTCACCAAGGTAAGATACAAGCTGGGTATGAGGGACAGTAAAATTGAGTAATGATGTCTCCTTATCCTCACCATTTTCCTCCACGTAAACTGGCTGGGCAGGGTCTAGTTCTTAGCTATCAGAGAGTAAATTGAGACGAGGTTGGGCTTGTGGTGAGGGGATGGGAGAATGAAGAAACACTGTGTTCCTTCATTTACTGCAGCTCGCTAATCAGAAGAGGACAGGAACAGGAAAGCTAAAATAGTTATTCTCTGGAGAAACAAAGGCTGGAATCTAGATGAAAAACACGATGATGCTGGAGGAACTCAGCAGGCCAGGCAGCATCCATGGAGAAAAGCAGGCGGTCAACATTTCGGGCCAGGACCCTTCTTCAGGACTCAGTTTTTGCTCTGCTTTCCATTGTAGAAGAATATTTGAATTTCAATATCCAATTGGAAATCAGTCAACCGAATGGCACTCACTTCTGTCATTCCAGGGAGCAGTCAAATAGTTAATGTATGATAACAATGTTATGAACATTTCAGTATTACAGGACAAAAGGATTTCTGTTCTTGGTTGACGGTAACACAAATATCAACAATGCTGGTAAATGAGCCCTGAAGCTTTAATGTATTTGGGACAGTCAGATCATTCAGTTAAACTGCATGGACTGTGTATGTTAGAATCAATGTAGACTCAGTGTTTTGTCACTCTCACAATGTGCTAACTTTTACAAAATTAATACATTGTTTACAAGTACAAGGCAAGTTTACAAGGCAAAAAAAAACTTCAAAAGAGAGACCTAGGAGTGCAAGTGCATAGATGAAAGTGGCATCACAGGAAGATTGGAGGGGGGGGGGGGGGTAAGGAACGTGTTTGGCACGTTGGCCTTCATCAGTCAGGGCACTGAGTATAGGAGTTGGGAAGTTATGTTGCCATTATGTAAGACATTGGTGAGGCTGCACTTGGAGCATTGTGTACAGTTTAGGTCACCCTGTTATAGGAATGATGTTATTAAACTAGAAAGAGTTCAGAAAAGATTTACACGATGTTGCCTGGACTTGGGAGCCTGAGTTACGAGGAGGTTGCGTAGACTGGAACTTTATTTCCTGGAATGTAGGAGATTGAGGGGTGACCTGATAAAGGTATGAGGGGCATGGACAGGGTAAAAGCACATAGTGTCAGGCCTACTCCCATGGACACCTCCCAGCCTGCACATGCAGGCATCTCCCAGTCTCCACCCAGCTAATAGGATTCACCTACTGCTCGTTCCAGACTTGTCACCTGCAGCCTATTTAACCCCAGTTCTCAGCCACAGTCCTGGTTCACTCATTGAACCAACTGGTTGCCCCTAGCTTAGGCAGGGAGGAAGCGTGAAGCGTGAAGCTAGGTTGCCTGTGGTGTTTAGTTTCTATTCTCTCCTGTTTTGGGGCCACTTGTGGCTTGTTATTTTGTGGTCTATTATTAAAGTCATCATTCACAGCTAAATTATCTCCCGCTGCTCTGCTTTTGGGTCAAGCCTCCTCTATAGCTGTGCCATGTGGTCTTTTTCCCAGGGAGGAGGTGCTAAAAACAAGAAGGCATAGGTTTAAGGTCAGAGGTGAGAGATTTAAAAGTGGCATCAGAGGCAGCTTCTTTACACAAAGGATGGTGTGTATTTGGAATGAGCTGCCAGGAATAGTGGTTGAGGTAGGCACATTAGCAACATTTAAAAGCCATTTAGATAAGTTCATGGATAGGAGGGGTTTAGAGGGCTATGGCCAAATGTGGGCAGATGGGATTAGCTCACTGGGCAACACAGTTGGCATAGGTGAGTTGGGCCAAAGGGCCTGTTTCTATGCTGTATGACTCTATAAAGAGGTACAGCTGTGGTTATGAATTGAAAAAGTAGTATTAGATCAAAGGAAAAGGCTGAGAAAATTGCCAAAGAATGCTGAAAACCTGAGATTCTGAATGTTTTAGAATTTAGAAAAGGTGGACCAAGACATTAATAAAGATAAAGCAGAATATGGAATAACTTAAAAGTGGACTTCTATAGATATGTGAAAAGAAGAAGATTGGCTAAAGTTAATGCTGATCCCCTACAACTGGGACAGAAGAAACTAATATTAGCAAGTAAGGGACTGACAAAAATATTTTGTGCTTGGGCAAAGTGGAAGAAGACACAGCAAATCTCCAGGAGATGGTAGAGGGCTACAGTTCCAGAGTAGATGAGAAGCTCAAAGAAACTAGCATTGATTTTAAAACAAAAAACTAGTTTGTAGAAATGAATGGTGATAAGTATGGGACCTGATGACCCACAGCTTGGGGTTTTGAAGGAGGTGGTTGAAGCAGGAGTGGATGAACTGGCTGTCATTATCCAGAATCTCACATGTTCTGGACAAGTTTGTACAGTCTGGCAGGAAATTTAACCCCATTATTTAAGACCTGAGAGAGAAGACAGTGAACTGTGCACCAATTAGTATAAACAATGAGGAATGCACTGGAACCTACAATGAGGAATGCACTGGAACCTACTATAAAACATGGTAACAGAGAAATAATAATCAGTCACAACAGTAACAGAGTAATAAGGAGTAGTAGTACTGGAATATACTACAAAGGAAGTAGCAACAGAGCACTTGAAATGACTGGGAAGAGTCAACATGGATTTACAAAAGGGAAATCATGTTTGGCAAATTGTTTGGAATATTTTGAGGTTGTAAAGAACAGAATAGATAAGGGAGAGTTAACACTTAACAGTTAATTTACCAGTTAATACAGAAAAGAGCTTCAGAGCATCAGGTCACATGATCTAGTCCAATGTGCCCTGCATTAGAACAATGAAAGTCTTCTAAAGTACTTTCACATATTGCATACTGAAAATGTGTCTGCCTTTTATTTATGAATGAGGTTTGCTGAATTCAGACACAGAGACACAAGAGACTGCAGATGCTGGAATCTGAAGCAACAAACAATCTGCTCAGGAACTCAGTGGGTCGAGCAGCATCTGTGGGAGGAAAGGAATTGTTGGCGTTTCAGGTTGAAACCCTGCATCAGGACTGAGTGCAGAGATGGCTCATTTCCCAAGCGTGAACTCAGTCTCTGGAGGTGTTATGACTTGTTTTGTGGAGTCAGGTCCAGTGACCATGGCCTGTCATTGTCCCATGGTTAATTCCAATGACTGCAAAGCTGGGAATGTCCTGGACATGAAGTATGATGGCCCATTTTGCATTACACTTTGCCTCTAGTCTTTGAAATTTGCCCTAGCTGTCTCAGGGATACTATAGCACTGACTAAATAACTAGATTTGTATACAAAAGTCTGGGCCATTCCAGAATCCTACCACAGCTGGGGAATTCAAATTCAACTCACTCAATCTGGACTTGGTTTCAGTGCAGTAACCATGACCAGGTTGTTGTGGACCTACACATAAGGAGCAGAACTGTGCTCACTGGCCTCTCGAGCTTGCTCCACCATTTAATGAGATCATGGCTGATCTGATTGTAACCGCAAGCATCCATTGCTGCATACCTTCAGTAACCTTTCAACTGCTTATCAGGAATCTACCTCTGACTTTAATATATTCACTATTTGAGGAGGAGCATTCCAAAGACTCAAAGCCCTCAGAGAAAAAATGTTGTCTCATATCTGACTATTAAGACTCTTAATTCTAGGTTTTTCCATGAATTCTCTCCACAACCACCCAGTTAGGAACTCTCAGGATCTTGTGCTTCAATCAAGTTGACCCTCAGTCTTCTAAACTCTAGCCAACACAAGGCTCTCTATCTTTTCCTCAGAAGATGACCCACTGACTTAGGGCTTCGGCTCCGTCAACCTTGCCTGAATTGTATCTACATACTTCCTTAAATAAGGAGACCTGTGCTGTCCACAGTACTCTGGATGTTATCTCACCAGTGTCCCACATAATTGAAGCATAAACTCCACCTTTTTTTATTAATTTGTCCAAACAATAAACCATAATATTGTCAACTTTCCTTATTAGTTGGTGTAACAGCCTTCTATCCTTTTGCAGATCCCAGATTCCTCTGTATTTCAGCTCTGAAGTCTCTCCCAATTTAGTTAATAAGCTTTAAAAATTTTTTATATATAATTAATTTTAATTTTCTAGCTTCTATCCCACGGTGATAAGACTATTGAATGGTTCCCTTATATGATGAGATGGACTCTTGACCTCACAATCTACCTTGTTTGACCTTGCATCTTATTGTCTACCTGCACTGCACTTCCCTGTAGTTGTGACACTTTACTCTGTATTCTGTTATTGTTTTTACCCTGTGCTACCTAACTGCACTGTGTAATAAATTGATCTGTATGAACGGTATGCAAGACAAGTTTTTCACTGTACCTTGGTACAAGTGACAATAATAAACCAATATCAATAATAATTTTTAAATTTTAATATGGAAAGTCCCCAACTTACGAACGTCCGTACTTACGAACCAACCATGAAGGTCGGTTCGTAAGCGGGCCCAGCCCCCGATCCTACCACGGCGGCGATACACCTTCTTTGGCCCAGTCCCGGGCCAAGTGCGCATGTGCAGCCGGGGCCATGTGCAGCCACGATCCTTGGCCCAAGTGCGCATGCGCGACCGCGATACCTGCGCCAAGTGCACATGCGCGGACACTGTTCCGAGTTACACACAAAATCAGGTTACGAACAGTCTCAAAAGTGGAACTTGTTCGTAACCCAGGGACTTCCTGTATTTTAAAAAATTCTTTCTGCTGAAATGTACAACTCCACATGTTTATTCACAGTCACATTTGCTGGGTCTTTGTTCACTCATTTAATCTCTCCACATCCCTTCGTAGCCTCCTTAGGCCCTCTTATTTTCCACCTACCTTCTGGTGTCGCTTTGTATCATCAGCAACTTTCGCAACTACACCTTCAGTCAATAATATAAATTGTAAAAGATTGAGACCCCATCACTGACTGATCTGTGTGGCACAGCCCTCATTAATCAGTAAAATACCCATTTATGTCCACTGTCTATTCCTGTTAGCCGACCCATCTTCTATCTGAGTCAATGTATTAGCTTTTGAAGACCAGTGTGATTCACTAACGTCCATCAGGCAAGGACATATACCATTCATATCAGGTCTGGACTGCCTGTGTCCCCAACCTAACGATAGAGGTAATTTTTAACCACTGAAATGGTCTGGAGGTATTCAGAGATGTTCAATACATGTCAACGTGGCCAATGTCATCCATGTCCTGTAAATGAATAAATTAAACAAAAAACTGTTTGCAGACCCAATGCTTTTATTTTTTTAGATACACAGACAGCTGCAAGTGCCCTATTTGACATTCTGTAACTTTGATGCACAGAATCCTTTCACTGCATAATGATAATTATAATAATAATGGAGAAAAGAAAATCGATGAGATTGATTTCCATGTGGTCTCCCTTTCCAGCCACTGAATTGAGTCAAAGATAAATTATTGCACAAAACCACAGCTTGTCATTGGTGACACATGGCATAAAGACATTAGCACAACTGTGGCAGATTCAATAATCTACCAATATGGTCTTATGATGAAAGCAATAAAGACTCTCATATCTTGCTGGAGTTCCATTCCATTGCTTTAATCAATATCGCTCCAGCAATTACCTGTACACAACATCTTTCTAACAAGAAACTGCTGATGGAAACAAGAAAAACTTTTTTATTTTATGTTCGTCTGCCTGGTAATGTCACCAGTAAAGAAAGTGAGAGAACTTGCATTTATGTTGTGTCTTTTATCACTTCAGGATGCTCCTAAATGCTTCACAGCCCATGGAGTACAGTCTGAGATGCATTCACTGTTGATGTGTAGGAAATACAACGACCAGTTTACAGGTTGCAAGGTCCCACATGAAGAATGAGAAAATTTACTTCAGTGGCATTGCTGGAGAAATTAATTTTGACTTGGCCACCTCCCATGCTCTTCCTTGAGGAGTGGCATGGCATTGTATGCTTCTTGTTGAAAGGAAGATTGGGCATCCTTTTATTATAATGTCTGAAAAACAGTACCACCAACAGTGCAGATATCCCTCAGTACTGCACTGAAGTGTTTGAAGATTTTATTTACTCGATTTCATCATGTGTGTCATCGCTCCTTCTTCCATCTTTCCCTCTCTTTTTCCAGAGTCTCTTTCTTCATCTGCTCCTGGGGTCTCAAGCATCATCACCTGGTTACTTTATTTCTTTTTTTGTGATTAAGTAGCAGTCAGACATTGCTGGTAAAAGATAAAAAAAAACATTTTTGAAGCCGTAGAAAGGACCTCTGACACCCAAGGGTCCTTTTAAGGCTTAGCAACTGTGTAGAGCTCACAATTTTGGTCTGACTGCCTCTTCCTGATATTTGTTTCAATTGCAGGAAACGGAAATGAAAACCAGAAGATAGTTTTACAAATGTGAGAAGCTGGAAAACGTGGATGAACTGAAATATGTACAGAAATCACAGAAAGCTAGTGGGCAGGTACAAAAAAGAAATTGGAAGTTATATAACACTGTGGCCTCAAGGACAGGTAGGAGCTGAGGGTCCTGAGGTGAATAGTCCATCTGCTGACCCCACAAAGCCACCAACAACAGGACACAAGTCAAGAACATAGAAGATAGAATATTACAGCACAGTTACAGGCCCTTCGGCCCACAATGTTGTGCCAACATTTTATCCAGCTCTAACCCTTCCCTCCCACATAGCTCCCCCATTTCTCTATCATTCATGTGTCTATCTAAGAGTCTCTTAAATGTCCCTAATGAATCTGCTTCCACAACTTCTTCAGGAAGTGCGTTCCCCACACCCACCACTGTCTGTGTAAAAAAACTTACCTCTGACATCCCCCTTATATCTTCCTCCAATCACCTTAAAATTATGTCCCCTCGTGTTAGCCATTGTCACCCTGGGAAAAAAACCTCTGATTGTCTACTCAGTCTATGCCTCTTATCATCTTGTACACCTCTGTCAAGTCACCTCTCATCCTCTTTCTCTCCAAAGAGAAAAGCCCTAGCTCACTCAAGCTTTCCTCATAAGACATGCTCTCCAATCCAGGCAACATCCTGGTAAATCTCCTCTGCACCCTCTCTAAAGCTTCCATATACTTCCTATAATGAGGCAACCAAATCTGAACAACAGAGTTCTATAGAGCTGCAACATTACCTCATGGCTCTTGAACTCAATACCCCAACTAATGAAGGCCATTAGTCGGAAGAGTGCCTGAAAGAGTGCACCCTAACACTCACAAAATGGATGCCAATCAGGACAAAGCAATCCACTTGCTTGTCACCCTATCCACCACACGAAACATTCACTTACCAAACCACGGGCACAATGTGCCTACTTTAGTAGAAGGGCCAGTGCATCAACTGACAAAGGCAGCACTCAAACCCACAACCTCTGCCATCCAGAAAGGACAAAGGCAATAGGAGAATGGGATCACTACCAGTTCCCCTCTAAGTCACTCACCATCCTGACTTGGTAATAAGTTGTCATTCCTTCTTCATTGCTGCATGAAAATTGGAGAACATCTTCCCAATAACATCATGGAAACATGTCTCTACAAGGACTGCCACAGTTGAAGAAGGCAGATTGGGCATTTAGGATGCGGCCATCAAACAGATGCTAAGAAACAGAGACAAGAGAGAGCTGGTTCACCTTTTGAGTCTGCTCCACCATTCAATAAGATCATGGCTGACCCAATCTTTGGCATCACACCACTTTCTTGTACTCTCTCATATGCTTTCCACTCCCCTGTAGTTTAAATGTCTGCCAATCTCTGCCTTGAGTTCATTCATTGACTCCACCTCCACAGGTCTGGGGGCAGAGAATTCCAGAGGCATGTCCTTCTGAGAGCAAAAAATCCTCCCTATCTCCATCTGAAATAGGTGTTCTGAAACTATGCCCCTTGTTCTAAATACCCCCTTTCAGGGAAACATTCTCCCCTTTGTTCTAAGTACTCCACATAGGAAACATCCTCTCAGTAATTACACTCAGTAAATACCTCCTCTCAGGGAAACATCCTCCCCTTTGTTCTAAATACTCCCTCTCAGGGAACATCCTCTCTGTTTCCAACCTATCACTTTCATGAGTTAGATGTTTCTATAAGATGATTCTTCATTCTTCTGAACTCCAATAAGTATAGGCCCAACATGCTCAGTCTTTCTTCCTACATCAACCTCTTCATCCCAGGAATCAGCCCTGTGACCCTTCTCTGCACCATCTCCAGTGTAGGCACAGCCTTCCTTAAATATGGACACAAAAGCTCTTGTACAATAAGATGGACTCTTGACCTCATAATTTGCCTTGTCATGGCCTTACAGCTTATTGTCTGCCTGCACTGCACTTTCTCTGTAACTGTAACACTATAGTCTGTATTCTGTTATTGCTTTTCCCTTGTACTACCTTGATGTACAGATGTGATGAAATGATCTGTATGGATGGCATGCAAAACAAAGTTTTTCACTGTAACTCGGTACATGTGACAATAATAAACCAATTTACCTAAAACTGCACACCACAGTCCAGGTACAGTCCCACCAACACCATGAAAAGTTGCCTCCAAACCTTCCCACTTTCACACTCCATGCCCCTTGTAATAAAAGCCAACATTTCATTAACCCTCCTAATTACTTGTTGTACCTTCATGCTATCCTTTTGCACTCCACATATCAGATCCCTTTTTACTGGAACGTTTTGTAGTCCCACTCCAATTAAATAATGTTTTGCTGTTTCATTCTCTCTTCACATTTTCCCACATTATACACCAACTACCATATCCCTGCCCACTCATTAAACCTACTCACTAGTGGCAGGGTGACAGGGCCCGAAGCAATAGAGTGGCTGATGAGAAATCGGGATAATACTGCAGCCAATGAGAACAAATTTAGTCATCAGAATAGACAGAAGCACAGAAAAAGACCATTGGCTTATACTGCATTTACTTCAATGCAAGAGGCTTGACAGGTAAGGCAGATGAACTCAGGGTGTGGATTGGCTCTGGGGACTGGGATATCATCGCCAAAACAGAAGCATGGCTGAGGGAAGGGCAGGACTGGCAGCTCAATGTTTCAGGATAGAGATGCTACAGGCGTGACAGAGGTGTGGGTAAGAGAAGGAGGGGGAGTTGTCTTCTTGTTGAAAGAGAACATAAGGACGGTTTTTAGAGAGGATATTCTTGGGGAAATCATCCATTGAGGCCATATGGGTAGAACTTAGAAACAGAAAGGGATGGTCATACAAATGGGATTGTATTATAGGGTCCCAATAATCAGTGCAATTGGAGGAGCAGATAGCTAGAGAGATTGCAGCTAGTTGTAATCGTAATCGGGTAGTATTAGTGGGAGATTTCAACTTCCATAATATTGACTGGGCCAACCATAGCGTGAATGGCTTGGATGGAGTGGAATTTGTGAAATGCGTCCAAGCTTCCTTGATCAATATATAGAGGGACCTACTAGAGATGGTTGAGAGCTTCAAGTTCCTAGGAGTGAACATCACCAATAGCCTGTCCCGGTCCAACCACATAGACACCATGGCCAAGAAAGCTCACCAGTGCCTTACTTCCTCAGGAGGCTAAAGAAATTTGGAATGTCCCCTTTGACACTCACCAACTTTTATCGATGCACCATAGAAAGCATCTTAACTGGATGCATCATGGCTTGGTACGCCAACTGCTCTGCCCAGGACCGCAAGAAACTGCAGAGAGTTGTGGACACAGCCCAACACATCACAGAAACCAGCCTCCCCTCCATGGACTCTGTCTATACCTCTTGCTGCCTTGGTGAAGCAGCCAACAGAATCAAAGACCCCACCCAACCGGGTCATTCCTTCTTCTTCACTGTCCCATCAGGCAGAAGATACAGGAGCCTGAGGGCACAGACCACCGGGTTCAAGGACAGCTTCTATCCCACTGTGATAAGACTATTGAACGGTTCCCTTATACAATGAGATGGACTCTTGACCTCACAATCTACCTTGTTATGACCTTGCACCTTATTGTCTACCTGCACTGCACTTCCCTGTAGCTGTGGCACTTTACTCTGTATTCTGTTATTGTTTTTACCCTGTACTGCCTCAATACACTGTGTAATGAATTGATCTGTACAAACGGTATGCAAGACCAGTTTTTCACTGTACAAGTGACAATAATAAACCAATGCCAATACTAGACCTCCTCCTGGGGAATCAGGTAGGGCAAGTAGTGGAAGTGTCTGTCAGCGAGCATTTTGGGTCAAGTGACCATAATTCTATTAGTTTTAAAATAATTATGGAGAAGGATACAGTCAGTTCATAGGTTAAGGTCCTGAAATGGGGCAGAGCAAATTTTAGAGCCACTTGGTGGGATCTTGATAGGGCAAGATTGCTTGCAGGGAAAGGAGTGTCTGCCAAGAGGGAGGCCTTTAAAAGTGTGATGTCAAGAGTTCAGGACCTGTAAGTTCCTGTTAGGGTGAAGGGCAAGACTGACAGGTTTCGGGAACCCTGGTTGACGAGAGATATTGAGGCTCTAGTTAAGAAAAAGTGGGAGACATACACTACGCATAAGCAATTGGGAGCTAGTGAATCTCTTGATGACTACAAGAAGTGTAGGAGTGAACCTAAGAGAGAAGTTAGGAGGGCAAAGAGATGATATGAGAAGGATCTGGCAAGCAAATTGAATCAAAGTTCCAAGGGATACTATGGATATATCAAGAGTAAAAGGGTGTCTGGGAAGAGAATAGGTCTCCTTAGAGATCAGCACGGCTGTCTGTGTGTGGAACCAAAGGAAATGGGTGAGATTTTTAATGAATATTTCTCTTCAGTTTTCACCGTGGAGAAAACGAGGAGAGTTAAGGAAATGGGGGAAATGAGTGGTGTTGTCTTAGACCACATACAAATCAGCAGGGAGGAGGGATTGGAGGCCTTAAAGTGCATTAAGGTGGATAAATCTCCAGGGCCTGACCTACTACATTCTCAGACTTTGTGGAAAGCCAGAGAAGAAATTGCTGAGGCCCTTGCAGAGATTTTTCCTTCGTCTCTGGCCACAAGTGAGGTTCCGGAGGATTGGAGAGTGGCTAATGTGGTACAGTTGTTTAAAAAGGGTAGTAAAAACAAGCCAGGAAACTACAGGCCAGTGAGTCTGACATCAGTGGTGGGTAAATTGCTGGAGGGGATTTTGAGGGACAGGATCTACCAACATTTGGAGAGACTGGGTCTGATTTGGGACAGTCAGCACATCTTTGTGTGTGGGAAGTTGTGTCTGACAAATCTCTTGGAGTTCTTTGAGGAGGTAACCAAGAAGGTAGATGAGGGTAGGGTAGCGGACGTTGTCTATATGGACTTTAGCAAGGCCTTTGATAAGGTCCGTCATGGCAGGCTAGTCTGGAAGGTTAGATCGCATGGGATCCAGGGGGAAGATAGCGGATTGGATTCATAAATGGCTCAGTGGTAGGAAGTAGAGAGTGATGGTTGAAGGTTGTTTCTCAGACTGGAGACCTGTGTCCAGTGGTGTGCCACAGGGGTTGGTGCTGGGATCTTTGTGGTTTGTAATTTATATAAACAATTTGGATGTGAATGTACAAGGCATGGTTAGTAAATTTGCGGATGATACTAAAATAGGTGATGTTGTAAATAGCGTAGAAAGTTACGAAAAATCACAGGGGGATCTTGATCAGCTAGGTATGTGGGCTGAGGATTGGCAAATGGCTTTCAATCCGGATAAATGTGAGGTATGGTATTTTGGGAGATCAAACCAGGGTAGGACTTATACAGTGAATGGTAGGGCCTTGGGGAGTGTTATGGAACAGAGGGACATAGGAATGCAAGTGCATAGTTCGCTGAAAACAGCATCACAGGTAGACAGGGTGGTGAAGAAGGCATTTGGCACACTGGCCTTCATCAGTCAGGGCATTGAATACAGGAGTTGGGAAGTTATTGTGCATTTATTTAAGATGTTGGTGAGACTGCACTTGGAGTATTGTATACAGTTTTAGTCACTCTATTATAGCAAAGATGTTATTTAACTAGAAAGAGTGCAGAAAAGAATTACCAGGATGCTGCCTGGACTTGGGAGTCTGAGTTACAAGGAGAGGTTGTGTAGACTTTATTCCCTAGAATGTAGGAGATTGAGGGGTGAACTGATAGAGGTATATAAGATCATGAGGGGCATAGCAGGGTGAAAGCACATTGTCTTTTTTCTCAGGGAGGGGGTGCTAAAAACAAGAGGGCATAGGTTTAAGATCCGAGGCGAGAGATTTAAAAGGAACGTCAGGGGCAGCTTCTTCAGGTAAAGAATGGCGCGTATTTAGAATGAGCTGCCAGAAATAGTGGTTGAGGTGGGCACATTAGTGACATTTAAAAGCCATCTGGATAAGTATATGGATAGGAGGGGTTTAAAGGGCTATGGGCCAAATGTGGGCAGATGGCATGGACAAGTTGGGCTGAAGGGCCTGCTTCCATGCTGCATGACTCCATGACTCTATCTACATCCCTTTACAGGCTCTTTGTGTCCTCCTCAGGATCTGCCAATGCAGCTACCTTCGTATCATCAGAAACTTTGGCCGCTGTGGACTCAGAGCTTTCATAAAAGTAACCATTCTATGGATTATGAATAGTTGAGGACTGTGGCACTTACTGACTGCCAAACTGAAAATGACCCATTTATCCTGACTCCCTGTTTGATTTCCATCTTCTACTAGTTCTGGTGCAAGGTCGTCGACTTGACAGATTAACTCCGCCTCTCTTCCCACAGACGCTGCCTGGCCTGCTGGGTGCTTCCAGCATTTTCTGTTCTTATTTCAGATTCTCAGCATCTGCAGTTTTTTCTGTTTTGTATACATCAGTGGTACTTATAATTCCCTGGTGGTGGCAGCTTTTCAACACACACTGCACTGTAATGAGCAGTCGTGAATCTTAAATGTAAATTTGGTTTGATATAAACATTTTAATCCATTTTCCTCTGGTACATGGATCAGTGTAAACCATTGATTGCCTTCTTTATTTTCTGTTCCTTCTTCACTTTCACATCCGCTCCTTGTCATCTCCTCACAGTAAGACATCAGAAAGAGTGGGTAAAACATCATTCTGCAGTGATGCCATCACTACCACACACGCCTCTGTCAAATTCCCTGAGGTAAAATCTACAGGATACCCTTCTATGCGCTTTGTATTTTTTTGGTTTTCTTATTAAAATATCTTGAGTGGTGCTGATACTCTGCACTAAGGCTGACTCTTGAGTAAAAGCATTGACACATTTAACAGGAGGCAGAAACAAGGAAGAAAGGAATCGGGCTTTGCTGGAGCGGTGTGTGAAGGAGTAATTAGACAGGGAGGAGGCCAGTGTGGGCCAGAAATATCAACACTGATCTGTTGTGAAGCATTTCCCATTTCTGTCTGTTCTTTCAAGGCACACAGGGAAGGTGAGTGTAAACCAGTTCCTTGTATCTGAAGTGATCTCCTGTCTTGGAATCAAAGCAAGGCATTTCATGGGAGGCATCCATCAACCCATTGGGTCTGTGTCGAGCATTTGAAAGAACGACCCAATCACCTCCTCTCCCCTGCTTCTTTCTTGTAATGCAACAATCTATTCTGTTTCAAGTATTTATTCAATTCACCTCTGAAAATTATTATTGACTCTGCTCCTGACACCTTGTCAGTCAGTGGGTTGCAAAACAAAACTCTTGCTGCGTTACTTTATGCCTCAGGTCGCCTTCAGTACTTTTGCCAACTACCCTAATTCCATGCCCTTTTCTTAATAATTCTTCTGCCATTGGAAGCTGTTTCTGTTTATTTACTCTCACAAAACCTTGAACACTTTCATCAGGTTTCCCTCTAAATCTCTCTGCCGAGAAGGATATCCACACTTCTTCTACTCTCCCCTTGTGACTGAAGTTCATCCTGGGTCACAGTTGAGACAAAATGTTATGCTAAGATACTAATATCCTTCCTCATGTGCATTCCCCAGAATTAGGCACAATATTTTAGCAGTGGGAATAATTTTATAAAGGTTCAGCATAATTTCCTTGCATTTGGATATTGGCTCTGATTATGACAGGAGCAAGGAGAGGTTAGGGTTTGCTTGGAAAACCTGTGGACTTTTTGAGTGTGTAGATTATTGATCAAGGATTTTTCAATTCAACTTAAATCATCTTAAACAGAGCTTAGTTACCATTTGTGATTGTTGTGACATCTAATCTGTGTAAAGTACTTATGTATAATATGCAAATAAGTTATGTAGGTAGAGAATACAATAACGTCATCCTGTGTGTATGTGACATCAATGTTATCTGTCGGTAGTCTTGCTATTAGTCCTTAAAAATACACCCCTTGTTTTAAAACTCCTGGTCTCCTGTAAATATATTGTGGTTAAAGCTCAACTGTGTGGTCCAAGGTCCACACCAAAATATAGTACATCATAGATATTTATTAGTGTGCATGCATCTGAATAGTTGTGTGTGTGGGCATATAGGCAATATATTCAGTCAAGTGCATTTGTTTTTACCGATGCCACTATTGTGAACGTAAGCATATACTCGTGAGTGTGGAGGTTTATGCATACAAGTATTCAATTCTGTGTGTGTCTGCGTGTGTGTCTGGTGCATGTGTGTGTGTCTACATGTGAGTGTGGTGTGGTGTTTGCATGTGTCATGTTGTTTATAGAATGAAGCAGTCATGTTCTTTGTCATGAGCGTCTAGGATAAGTCCACCATCCCCGGGAACATATTCTCCACCACAACATGGGGTAAATTCACAGTTTACAACACCCACAGCAGCTGGTGAACCAGGTTTGACAATAACTGCAGGCAGAGTTGGCTGTTGGCTGTTTACTGTGGGTCCATCTGAGTTTATGATTGTGGTATGAGCAACGCAATGTTGTTTTGACATTTCTGAAAGATACTGCACTCAGGTCAGAGATTTTTCTTGCAGATCAAAAGAGAGATGCAAATCAGCTCACCAGCTCGTGCCTGATAGTGAGCAGTTTCCCACAAAATGGAGAGTCAGGGGGATTTCTTATGTTTGTCAGATTCTGCTGCCTCATTGAGCAGCATGCTTGAGAAATCAAACAGTTGTTCTGCTTATGAGGAGCAATTTCCCAAGTATGCCTGTGGGAGTGCTAATCAGAAAATGGGAAGTTATCTGGTTGAGATATGTGGAAGGGATATTGAGATCCCTCCCCCCCCCCCCCCCCCACAGCACCAAACACTTCGGAAACTAGCCCCATGGTTTAAAAATTACAGCTGTCACTCACTGGAGGATTTAGATAAATGTATACTTTGGGTCTGGATTTCAGTTAGGAGCTATAAAAATTAACATCCTCCACATGAATGAGTGAGAAGCAGAGTAATTTCCTGTATTCTCATGTACCTGGAACATGCCTGGTAAGATTTAACACTGAATCACACTATTGAATGTTTTCCCATTTCCCTGTATGTGACTCACACCAAGGTAATGTTACTTAGAAACAAAAGCACAAAAACAGGACATTCAGCCCAAAGGTCTGTCAGAGGTTTTGCTTCACATGTGCCCTCTCTTCACTTCAAGTTGTCAAGTTTATTGTCATGTGCACAAGTACGGTGAAGTACAGGTACAATAAAAAACTTGCTTGCAGCATCATCACAGGCACGTAGGTACAGACAACACACAGAACACACAGAACAAGGCAGTGAAGAAAAAGACTGTTCAAAACAAGACCTTAGTGTAAGTAAAAAACAATCAGAGACGATCTGTGGTAGTGCAATAGGTGGTCCATAGCATTCAGTTGCTGAGGTAAGGTTGGGGTTGTGAAGGTCAGTTCAAGAACCTGATGGCTGTAGGAAAGTAGTTGTTCTCAAACCTGGTGGTGTGGGATTTCAAGCTTCTGTACCTCTTGCCTAATGGTAACAGTGAGAAGAGGGTGTGACCTGGATGGTGGGGATCCTTGATGACAGATGCTGCCTTCTTGAGGCAGCGTCTCCTGTAGATGCTGTCAACTGTGGGGAGGGCTGTGCCCGTGATGGACCGGGCTGTGTCCATTACTCTCTGCAGCCTCTTGCATTCCTGTGCACTGGAATTGCCGTACCAGGCCATGATGCAACCAGTCAGGATACTTTCAACAGTGCATCCGTAGAAGTTTGTTAGAATATTTGGTGATATGTCAAATCGCCTTAAGCTTCCAAGAAAGTAGATGTGCTGGCATGCCTTTGTGATTGCATCTATGTGCTGGGCTCTGGACAGGTCATCCAAGGTGTTAACACCCAGGAATTTGAAGCTGTTTACTCTGAAGCACCAATGAGAACTGGCACGTGATCTCCCAGCTTCCCCTTTCTGAGGTCAACGATTAGCTCCTTGGTTTTGTTGACCTTGAGCGTGAGGTTGTAATTGTGGCACTACTCAACCAAATGTACACTGACTCATCACCACCCGCGATTCAGCCAACAACAGTGGTGTTGCCAACAGATTTGCAGATGATATTCGAGTTGTGCTTAGCCACACTGTCATAGGTATATTATCTAATCCCATCAGTATACCCCAATCTCCCTTTGATACGTCTGCTCCATATTTCACAGGTACTATTTCAGGAAGTCACTTCCACACCATAAGCAAACGGTATCACCAGAATTTCCTGTTGCCCTCTTTAAGGATTATCTTGTCTTTATGGCTTCTAGTTTTCTAGTTTTTGGTCTGCACACAAACAAAAATATCTTCTTTATATCCACCTTGTCAACTCCTTTCATAATCTTGAAGATTTCTATTTGGTAACCCATAGTCTTCTCTTTTTTTAAGAAAATAGCCTCAGATCAATCTTTTGCGATAGGAATAATCACTTAATTCTTATATCTGTATATAACATTTAAAAAGACCAAAATGCGAGCATTATCAAACAAAATCTGGCAGAGATCACACAAGCGAATCCAAGGACAGATAGTCAAAGGAATTGTCAAAAAGAGCATCTTAAAAAGAGGAAAGTGAGGTAGAGAGGCAGGGAAGTTTGGAGGTGAAATCATAGAATTTGGACCTTTAACAATGGAGCCACCAGTGGTGAAATAGTTCCAATCTGAGATTTGTAGAGTGTTGCACATATTTCGAAGGACGGGGTGAGACAAAGGAAGGATGTGAAAACTAGGATGCAGAACCGGAAAATTCAAGATATTCCTTAACTCACTGTAGCTCATCAGGAAAAGGGAAAATGGGGGAATGAGACCTCGTGTGAGTAGGGACATAAACAGTGGGGTTTTGTTTCCCCAATAGGAAAGGAGGAAGAGGCCTGGTTAAGTATCCAAGATACTCAGATCCTTGCACTTCAAGATGCTGCACATCAATGCTCCCAAGGGTCCTGCCATTTACTGTATAATTTCCTCTTGCATTTGACCTCCCAAAATGCAGCACCTCACACTTGTACAGATTAAACTCCTTCTGCCATTTCTCTGCCTAAATTTCCAACTGATCTATATCCTGCTGTATCCTTTGACAACCTTCCTTGCTATCCACAACTCCTCCCTTGCGTCCCTCAATATCCCAAGATAGATTCCAAGAGCCCCTGGGGACTTATCCACATCAATGTTTTTCAAGTCACCATCGACACCTCTTCCTTCCTAATATTGACATGTCCCTCCTGAATCTCCCCATTATCCATGTCCTCCTCGGTGAATACTGATGCAAAGTACTCAGTAAGGACCTCTCCCACTTCCTCTAGCTTCATGCAAAAATTCCCTCCTTTTTTCCTTGAATGAACTTCCCCTTTCCCTAGCTATCCTCTTGCTCCTAATATATGTATTACATGTCTTGGAGTTCTCCTTAATCCTAATGACCAAAGACATTTCATGGCCTTCCTAATTCCTTGTTTAAGTTCTTTCCTGCTTCCTTTATATTCCTCAATGCCCTTGTTTGATTTCAGCTTCCATGTGCTTCCTTTTTCTTTTTGACTAAACTTACAATATCCTTTGCCGTCCAAGGTTCCCAAACCTAGGCATTCTTATCTTTCATCCTCATAGGAACATGCTGGTCCTGAACTCTAACCAGGTGTCCTTTAAAAAACTCCCACATGTCAGATGTGGATTTACCCTCAAACAGCTGTTCCCAATTTCCTTTCTCCAGGTTTTCCATGGGATAACTTTAATATAACAATTCTAATGTTGAGTCAAAGCCACTTGCATAAATAATGAATAACAGTAGCGCAGTGAGTAGAGCTGTTGCCTTTAGTTCAATCCTGATCATCAGTGTTGAGATTAATGTGGGATTACGTAAAAGGGTGGTTGATGGTCAGTGTGGACTCAGTGGGCCGAAGGGCCTGTTTCTGTGCTGTATGACTCTATGACTCTGTGACTGTGGTGACAGCAATAATATCTGAGTAAACTTCCGCTGCCTTCTCTTTACCTCCTAACATTTGACATTAGTTATGAATCTACAGTGTATAAAGCCTTATTAAAAGCTTTCTGAAGAAAAAATTGTATTGTGTCTAAGACATTACCATTGCTTTGTCTGCTACTCCTGTCAAAGTGTCAAAAATGACTTTCACTTCTGAAATCTGTGCTAATCTCTCTTTCCTATTCGGGTGCATCACAGCTTGGTTTGGCAACTGCCCTGCCTGTGACCGCAAGAAACTGCAGAGAGTTGTGGACACAACATATCACGGAAACCAGCCTCCCCTCCATGGACTTTGTCTATACTACTTGCTGCCTCAGTAAAGCAGCCAGCATAATCAACAAGCACACCCACCCCAGACATTCTTTCTTCTCCCCCCTCCCATCGGCCAGAAGATACAAAAGCCTGAAAACACATACCACCAGGCTCAAGGACAGCTTCTATCCTGCTGTTATAAGACTATTGAATGGTTCCCTAGAATGATAAAATGGACTCTTGACCTCACAATCGACCTTGTTATGGGCTTACACCTTATTGTCTGACTGCACTGCACTTTCTCTGTAACTGTAACACTTTCGTTTGCATTCTGTTATTGCTTTTCCCTTGTACTATCTCAATGCACTGATGTAATGAAATGATCTGTATGGATGGCATGCAAAACAAAGGTTTTCACTGTACCTCAATACATGTGACAATAATAAACCAATTTACTAATTTATTATCTTCAGCAGTTCTATAAGTTCAACCACCTGTCCACTGCAAATGAAAGTTGTAATGGAAAGTTAACCATCACTTGTCAGTTGGTGTGGATGTGTAAAATTGATGAGCAAGTAAAGACCAACTTGTCCATGAAGTCTGTCCTGACTGGATTGTGATGATTAGGCCAGAGTTCAAACAAGAATACACACCAACCTGCCCATCATTGATCTGGTCGAGGCAAAGAAAGAACAACAAAATCCTAGGATCAATCAGGAAAAAAAATTAAATCCATAAAGTCCTCCTGTGATCTCCTTTGATAATTGAATCTTGTTCAGGAGACCCCAATAGCTATGTTTATACCACATGGGATTTTTACTTATCTTTCACAACAAGTGCTCTTTTTCCCTTCTTGTATCGATACAACAGCACTTCATGACACACCTGCTCTTACTACTTGGGATATTATTTTGTTGTGTAGGTCTGCTATTCTCAGGAAGATGAAGAACTGACAACATCTAACCTTACCCTATTTTTATGTCATTTAAATGCATGAGTTCTGGTCTATGAAGTTGAAAAACACTCTCAACAGAAATATAATCAAGGACTTTAACTTTATTGTACACATCTAATGAATCATTTCTCAGTACATGCATTTCTAAAGGTGTCACAGTGCCCAAATTGTACCTCTCTTGGGAAGCATTTCCATCAGCTTCAAGCAGTATCTATTTTTGTACCAGTTGCTTCTGTTTCCCATTGTAAACTATGTTCCAAATAAACGTGCAACTGTTATAAAAATATTTCAGTTTAGCAAACTGGAATCTCAGCATGTTGTAAAGGTTCAGCACAGGTTTCAGCACAAGGATCCCTGACTCAGTCGCACTGTCCCTGCGTTACAATGTGCTACTTTGGTATACCATTCAGTTATCTCCATTGACAAACTGGTGGCTAGTATCTTGACTGGGGCTTGATGAAGACAGGGATTCAGGCTGTGTACTAACTCCATGGGGAGTATGATGGGCTCCTAGTGCCAACCTTCCACCCAATGGTAGAATTATGGCCAATTGATGAGAATGTGGAGAGAGTAGGTTACAGGGAAAATTAGTGAGGGAATGGGATTGCTCTATGTGCTGGCACAAACTTGATGGGCTGAATGGCCTCCTTCCATGTCATGACTTTACTGTAAATGGGATGAGGAAATTGCTGGAGAGACTAGCATTTCTTATCCATACCAAATGGCTTTAAGCTTCAATGTTTGGTGGATGGGAGACATATATTGATTAGGCCAGGTACAGATGGCACACTTCCTGTCCTGTCACTGAAGTCTCCCTCTTCAGAATGGAATAAAGTAAAAGTTTGTAACATTGCACTGCATAATACATTGGTAGAAACATCAAGGTTCTGATGCACAGCATCATTTTACCACACTCCCCTTCATTTTTCCCATTCCATGTTTGAATTCAATGTCCCCAGCCACTGTGGCGAGACTCAACTTACATCTGTGTAACATAACCACTTGCTACACATTCCTAAAGCAACTTGTCCCAATGTCCAAAGAAAGCGTCATTCAGAAAGCTCCATTAAATAACACGTGTGCTTTAATATTTTGAAAAAAGTAGCATGAAATAGAACAGCTCTGCACCAGGAATTCTGCAATAATGGAAATGAGAAGTGGTCTGGAGTAGCTTGCCTTAATGAACAGATGTCTCTAGCCTCACTTAGTTCCTTTGCGTTTTGCCAACAAACAGCATGGAAGATATATTTCCAAGCACATGTGAACTTCCACTGTAAACACAGTTATAGTTTCTTGGCATTAGTAGATCAAGTTGACATCTTGGGAAATCTACTTGAAACCAACCAGATGACTTTTCTGGATTGTCTAAGTTGGTTTGGGTTTGTTTGAAATACTTGCTGAATTGTTTTACTGAAGAGAATTGCCTCTGCCAGTGTTTGCAATGTGATTGGCCGTGAGGAGTTAAACAATTCTCTTCAGCAAAATAGTTCATTTTCCGTTTGTCAACTGTGCATAGAGGAATGTCAAAGGATTAGGTAAAGAGACTTTGAAAGGCAACAAATCAAATGCTATAACTGGAAGTTGAGTTTGGCAACCCATTCTATGGCATTTGAAGTTTCTTGATGCATAATGTTCCTTCAAGTGGAAGTAGATGGTGAAATTAAGAGCAACTTACAATTCTTCTGAAGGAGCTAAAGTAAGTAACTCCCACTAGGTCTTCAATCAGACACCTGCTTGGGCTCTTGTCACCTGTTCAGCTTTAATGCCACTCATTTTGGTTCCATGTGAGTCCAGAAAGGTTTGTACCAGTATATGACAGGCCAGAGTGTTGGGTTGACTGGTATTTTATGATACTCAGAGTAGAATGGCATCTCACCTGAAGTTTATGAGCGGGATGTAGGAGAGAATTGGCGATCATGGTGCAGAATTAAGTTGTCATTGTTTATCCTCTTTGCAGTGGAATTCTACCGCTGATACACCCATTTAACTCTGCTTCCCCAGGTTGCCCTGCTAGCTTCAGTGTGGGGCTCACATGGGACTTAGCTGATGTCTTCAGCTGTTGGTAGTAGCTGACCTTCAGGTTTCACATGGGTTCTTCAGTTTGAAATCATTTACAAGAGGAACATTGCAAAAACCTCACATTGATGAAGTGGTGGCCTCAGAGTTAACGTGCACTGTGGAGACCAACTGCATTGGAGGTGGCTGTACTAGATCTTAAGTGCAATGCTTAACCTAGCACTCCAATATATAAATATCTCATTCAATTGTTTTTCTGCCAGCTCCAGGGAGAAGTAAATGCATCACGAGCACTATACCATCAACGTGGATCAATTGTCTGATCCATCACAAGATGACAGCCGTGTAAAGACTATAACAAGGTACTGCCTAGATAGAGCCTAGCAGCAAAACGTTATTCACCTTCCCTGAGATGCTGGTTTTGTCCACCAGGTGCATGTGGAATTTTCGCTCATTGGGAATGATATCGATAGAAGGTTGAGAATGGAGAGCCTTAGGTAGTTTCATCAGAAGTTATAGAGTGGGCCAGTTATTAAATGAGATACATTTATAAGGGGGACAGAGGCATGTATGATCCCAGTGAGATCCACTGAATCAAAGCAATGTCTAATTGAAATAGGAACTCATGCCTAAAGGCTATATACAATGTATTAAGCAATCAGTTGAAGGTCTTATCATGATAGTGGGTTGGATCATGTCTGATGCCATGCAGCACCTGTGCTCACCTGTGGCATTGTTCTCGATGTTATCCTTACCTTCAGTAGCTCTGTGTGATTGTTTTACCTGGAGGTCTGGATTCTGCAGTAAGATAAAGGGATGAACAGACCTCAGATGGTGAATCCAGAGACCTCAGTCCCACAACAACCCAATGGATGTTTGACAAATCACGTCAGTAATGGATTTCCAAACTGTGTTAGAGAAGCAAAGGACTGCAGATGCTGGAATCTAGACGAAAAACACTATGATGCCGGAGGAACTCAGCAGGCTGGGGAGGAGTTAGAATCGGGCAGTCCTAGGTAGCTGGTACCTGTGGGTGGGGGAGATCTCCCGAGGTGATGAGGTCAGTGATGATGCAGGAGATAATGTCCTGGTGGTCCTCAGTGGGGTCATGGTTCAGAGGTGGGTAGGAGGAAATGTCTGAGAGTAGGAGGAGATAGAATTGGGCAGTCACGGATGCTGCCTGGCCTGCTGAGTTCCTCCAGCATCATAGTGTTTTTCATTTCAAACTGTGTTTAAGAGTCATTTATAGTCAGGGATATTTATAGACAGTTTATCTAGATTTAAATAAAGTTATGTTATTATTAAGATTGACTTTAAATATTTTAAATGACTAGAAATTAATTAAGACCTAAAAATAAAATAAAATAAATCAACACAAGCTAACCACTTATCCACACTATTTAAATCACCTTCATACAAAGGAAAGGTTCAGGTTGTTAGGCCACTTATCACTGGAGTAAAGTTGAGGGGCCAGATACAAAGTGCATCTGATCACCTCTGATCAATCCATTTGTGCTTTCTCCCCAAATCACACCACTCCTCCCAACCCTGACTTGGTCATGAGTCCAGCGAGAGAGCGAGGGGTCAGACATGTAGGCATTTGACTTCCATGTTTCATGCACAGATGCAGATGTCAGGGAAGAAATGACCTTTGAGGAGGATTCCACTGGCACTTCCCTGTGGAATACTTTGCATAAGTACAATTCAGCCCACAGATTCAGTGGAACGATAGGATATTACATGATAAAAATTGGACATTCAATGATATTGTGACTGATCTCTAAACAATTTCCTGTTCTCACTCATGTCAACTGATGATCTGGTTACCTCTACTCTTCCTCCATAGATGCTGCCTGACCTGATGAGCATTTCTTGCATTTTCTGTTTTTTTTTGAAATTGTGCCACCCACCAAGAAAGTGCATCCACCTGAGACAGCAGGTGGGACCTCAGTCTAATGTTTCATGTGAAAGACAACATGTCAATGCATGCATAAATCTCTCTGCACTACACTGGAAAATGACCCTGCATCTGAACTCTGACACAGTTCCAAACATAGCCCCTGTCTCAGTGCAGGACTGAGGGTATACTGCAGTGTCAATTGTGCTCGATTTTGATGCTCAGATAACCAAAGGCCCCATCTACCCTTTTCGATGAATAGCGATGGTTCCTTTGGGTTGATGAGTATGGGAGATCCTCCACATCCCTCAACATCACCAAAGCAGATTTAATTGGTCCTTTTCAAATTGTCCCTTGAGTGCAAATTGGCTGCTGAATTTTCCCTATGACGGTGGACCAATCCATCCTCAGACGAAGCCCGTGAGTGTATCCACAGACTCGAGCTAGAACACTAACTTGCTGCTGAAAAGAAAAAATTGGAAATACTTAATAGGTTAGGCAGCACCTGTGGAGAATGAAACAGAATGTGATGGCCCTGGAGAAGGTCCAGAGACAGTTCACATGAATGATTCCAGGAATGAAAAGCTTAATGTATGGGAGTGTTTGATATCTCTGGGCCTGTACTCAATGAAGTTCAGAATGATGAGGGGGGATCTCATTGAAACCTACTAGATACTGAAAGGACTGGATAGAGTGGATGTGGAGAGGAAGTTTCCATTAGTAGGAGAGTATAAGATCCAAGGGCACAGCCTCAGAATAAAGGGCCGTCTCTTTAAAATTGAGATGAGGAGGAACTTCTTCAGCCAGAGGGTGGTGAATTTGTGGAATTCGTTGCCACAGAGGGCTGTGGAGGCCAGCTCAATGGGTGTATTTAAGGCAGAGACTGATGGGTTCTTGATTAGTAAGGTGGTTAAGGGTTAAAGGGAGAATGTGGGAGAATGGGGTTGAGGAGAAAAAAAACAGCCATGATTGAATGGCAGAGCAGACTTAATGGGCTGATTGGCCTCATTCTGCTCCTATATCACATGGTCTTATGGTCTTATAGAACTAATATTTCAGATCGATGACCTTACATCAGAACTGGGAAACGTGGTGATCACATGCATGGAGGAAACAGGGAGCAAATATAGATGGGGGCAGAGTAGAGTCAAGTACCACATGGAGAGAAACATGAGGACATGGGGAGCCTTATTTGCCCTTAGCTGAATACTGATGGCATTCATGGGAAAGCTGCAAACAGGTCATAGAGTCACATGGCATGGAAACAGGCCCTTCGGCCCAACTAGTCCATGCTGACCATTACGCCCACAGATCAGCAGTATTCTGTTGCTGAATTAAAGTGACCAGGAGGAACATTGGGAGCTGGCGCCCAAAGCCCAGGGTTAATGCAATCAGAGATCAACTGGTGTTTCATTGGGGGCTTTTAAGAGGGACTTGGATGGGCACATGAATGAGAGGAAAATAGAATGTACGGGCATTCTATAGGTAGGAGGGATTACCTATGTCGGCACAACATTGTGGCCCAAAGGGCCTGATCTGTGCTGTACTGTTCTATGTTTTACGTTCATTTTATTTCTAGTGTCATAGTGGCTTGGAAGTTTTAAGCATATTATAGGAGCTTTGTAAATGCAAGTTGTTGTTGCTCTGTTGCAATCCTCCTGTTTGGTAACAGTGACTAGCATTTATTTAAAGTCTTAATTATACCTGTTATTTTTTCTGAGGAACTAACGAAAGAACATTGTTAATTGCTGAGGCTGTCCTGGAAGAGAGACCATGTCGTCTGAACTGTGTGGCGTGCTGTCCGTCCTGGATCAACAGAGGAACGATGCCTTTGTGTTCGGATACCAGCATCTGATCACTGCAAAACATAAAAGAAATGCCTGCAATTACACAGTGCCTTCCACAAGCTCAGAACATTCCAAAGTGCTTTGTCAAACAATGAAATATTTTTGAAGTGTATTCACAGTCACAGTTGTGTAAGATGCAGAGGCCAATTGGTGCAGAGTAAGATTCCACAAAGAGCAGTGTGATAATGACCAGATCAGCCAGCAATTGCACACTCATCTTCAGACCTGAAGGACAAACCACAGCTTTGCAAAGGCATTTTTCATATGCATGATGTCTGAAAAGGTGAACATTATTCTTGTCCAGTCTCTAATCATCTTCACTTTATACATCGCACTGTGCTGTTCCGTTTGCTGGAGTAATGGTCTTGTGAGGACAGTATGGTGCGGGGACATTGTTCAATTGATGAAAATGGAAAATGTTTTTCTCGTCTGGTCCTTGCTGAGATAATGGACGAGAGGTTACTTAAAGGTGATCTTGATCAAGTTGTGACTGTTACTATAAATTATATCAAAACAGAGAAGGTTCACATTGAGGGAAAATTAAACGTTAATCGGCTATCTAAAAGTGACAGAACAATTGCAATGTTCTTGTTAACGTAGAAACAGAAAATGCTGGGAAAACTCAGTAGGTCAGGCAGATTCTGTGGAAAGAGAAACAGTCAACATTTGACTCCCTCAGATTTCGAGTGTTTTTTTTGATTTTCATTTGTGACAGAATGGTTTACACTTACCACTGCCTCTTGGTGTAGATCTGTGTGCCTTTGTCTGTTATAGTTCATTGTTTGCAACACCACTGATGGAGGGCTGGTGACCTTGGACGTTGACTCCTGCACCTTCTCCTTGTGACGCTGGCTGATGTGCAGCAGGAACAGGAACTGGTGGGATCACAGACATTGTCATTCTGGGGGCAGCAGGTTCATTCCCCATGGAGAAATTGGAACATCACGAGGTTGGCACCTCAAACAGTGGGGTAACCTGCATGTCTCTTCCAGCACTGGTACTTGAAGCCATGCTGAGATAAGTCTGAGTTTGCACTGTGGCCCACAAAGGTTGGCTTCTGCTGAGGAAGACAAGAGCTCAGGTGTTAGATGTTGCATGTAGGAAAGGTTCACACACATTGAACGTATAGGTGGCCACCAGTTCCAAACAAGAAGGAATGGGCTCCATGATCCGTGAATGAGGTTGGTGCTGGACTTCACCAATCCCTTTGACATCGCACCGAGGTTATCTGACACTCCTGCAAATGCAGCAGGGCATTCCTTGTGCATCGCCATCAACATTCCCTGCTCACTGTCTCACTGAAGTCCTTATTTGAGTTCACTGGCTACAACCTTGCCCTTACTGGAGCTGCTGCCTGCACTATGCTTCCCCATCTTCCAGGATTAGCCCTCCCAGACCAGTGACCCACCACAGGGAGGTCCTCCCACCCAGAGTGCGCCACCACATGGAGGTCCTCCCTCCCAGACCAGTGACCGGTCACATGGAGGTCCTCCTTCCTAGACCAGTGACTCACACAGGGAGGTCCTCCCTCTCAGACCAGTCACCCGCACATGGAGGTCCTCCCTTCCGCATCAGTGACTCACACATAGAAGTCCTTCATCTTAGAATGACCCATCACATGGAGGTCCTCTCTCCCAGACCAGTGATGCCCCACAGGGAGGTCCTCCCTTTTCATTGTTCCCTCTTTCTCTCCTGTCACTGGCCGGACAAGAGGGGTTTCTGGTGAACATAAGACACAATGTGGCGAAGTCTGTGAGAAGAGTGGTGGGGAGGAACTGCAAGCATGAAATGCCTGCTTAGGTGTGGTTTATAAATACCTAGTGAAGTAGATCAATGCTCACAAAATGCTGGAGGAGCTCAGCGGGTCAGGCAGCATCTATGGAGGCAAATGAACAGTTGCTGCCTGACCTGCTGAGTTCCTCCAGTATTTGGTGTGCATTGCTCCAGATTTCCAGCATCTGAAGTCTCTCTTGGGTCTTAGTGAAGTAAGTCATTGGACTGAGGGGGCAGGTGATGTGAGAGAGGTCTGAACATATGGTTATGTTCAGCGACCTCTGGCCATAGGCTTTGTCGAGACCACAACTAACCAGAGGAAACTTTCAGCCAGAGCTTTAAATATTATTTGGTATTTGAAGACACAGAACAGAACATAGAACAGTACAGCGCAGGAACAGGCCATTTGGCCCACCATGTCTGTGCTGACCAAGATGCAAAATTAACGTAAACCTATCTGTTTGCACATGGTGTATATCCCTCCATCCCTCCATTCCCTGCCTGCTCATGTGCCTGCCTAAGTGCCTCTTAAATGTTGCTATCATGTCTGCTTCTACCACCTCCCCTGGCAGATCATTCTAGGCACCCACCACTTTCTGTGTAAACAAAAAATTGCCCACACATCTCCCTTAAACTTTCCCTCTGGAATCTTCAACCTATACCCTCTAGTACCTGACGCTTATACCCTGGGAAAAAGACTCTGACTATCTACCCTATCTATACTTCTCATAATTTTATCATCCTCTATAAGGTCTCCCCTCAGCCTCCAACCCTCTAGGGAAAACAACCCAAGTTTGTCCAACCTCTCCTTAGCTAGTACTCTCTAATTCAGGCAACATCCTGGTAAACCTCTTCTGCACCCTCTCCAAAGCCTCCACATCCTTCCTGTAATGGGGCGACCAGAAATGCACACAGATCAGATCAGATTAGATCAGATCTTTATTAGTCACATGTACATCGAAACACACAGTGAAGTGCATCTTTTGCTTAGAGTGTTCTGGGGGCAGCCCGCAAGTGTCGCTGCGCTTCCGGCGCCAACATACCATGCCCACAACTGCAGCCGGAGGAAACCCAAGCAGAGACGGCGAGAACGTACAAACTCCTTACAGACAGCGGCTGGAATTGAACCTGGGTCGCTAGCGTTATAAAGCATTATGCTAACCGCTACACTACCACATTAAAGAGAGAATAGTATATTTTCTGCACTGCTTTTACCATTGCCTGCATGAACGTGATTTTATTCCATCGAAGGAAATACATTTCTGTGTGTAAACCAAATGGAGCAGAATGATGATGAGGGTTTAAGGAAATGATTCTTTTGGCCATAGATGTAATACCCAGGTTTAAGAAGTTCCTGTTTTTGGATTGTAGGGCTACATATAAAGTACTCATTGAAAACTAGTGAGACACTAAAACTGAAACTCAGTTGCTTGCGCACAACATAGGTGTGCTGTCTGCTCAGTGCAGTGATATTTTTGTTGATTGTCAAGGAGCTTCTGGAACCTGCCAAAGAAAGAAGTGTTGGAGTGTTAACCTCAGCCTCTTGTGTAGACAGGCTATGCAGCTCCCTGGTGTTGACTGAACGGCTCAGAGCTGCTCTGAGAACAGCTGAGATGGTTTGGGATCCAGGCAAGTGACCAGCCTGTGTATGCCCCAGGATAAAAGATGTGCACAAGTCGACGACCTGGCATAATAACAGCATAAGGAGCAGCAAGACCAGCTGACGTTTTTATGGCTGCAAGTGGCAAGAACCAAGAAGTGAATAATTGCACCATCTTTAAATTATTGAATGAGCCTGAAAATTGTCAATGGAATTGTTGTAGAGGTCGAAGGATTACTTCAAATATGCACTTTGAAAGTGAAAGATAGCTAAATATAAATTGATTGGAATCTGTAATGTCAAGTTTGCAATTTGCAGACAACTCACTGTGGGATTAACCTGTGTGATAAACTGCTATGTAAGAAATTACATCTCAGAAAACACAAAGTGCCTATTTTGTGACAACACTGGCTGAATACTTAAACATGTCGGCAATGACTTGGTGGTACCGCTTTCAGATCTGATTGAGGGATTTAACGCATCATTCAGGCTTGCATTCGAGTGTAATGCTGAAGGAATTCTGTACGGTGCCAATCTTTGGATGAGCCATTACCTTAAGTCGCTATCTGCTCGCTTGAATGGAAGTAAAGGATCCCATAAACAATTCTGAAGGTGCTCACTTTGGTTTGCTGCCCAACATTTATCCCTCAGTCAATCCCTATAGGTAGAGTATCTGGGCAATATCCCATTATTGCCCAGGGGTTCATGCTGTGATCAATTTGGCTGCCACATGTCCTACCTTGCAACAGTGCCTAGAATACAGAACAGTACAGCACAGGAACAGACCCTTCGCCCACCATTTCTGCACCAAGCATGATGCCAAATTAAACTAATCCCCTTCTGCCTACACAAGGTCCATATCCCTGTCTGCATATTCATGTACCTATTGAACACCACTATCATATCTGCTTCCACTACCACCCCTGGCAGCACGTTCCAGGCACCTACCAATCTTTGTGTAAGAAAACTTGCCCTGTACATCTCCTTTAAACCTTCCCCATCTCACCTTACATGCATGCCCTCTCATATTTGACATTTCTACCCTGGGAAAAAGATTCTGGCTGTCTACCCTATCTATGCCTCTCATAACTTTGTAAACTTCTAACAGTTCTCCCTTCAGCCTAAGTTCCAGAGAAAACAATCCAAGTTTGTCCCACCTCTCCTTATAGCTAATACCCTCTAATCCATGCGGCTTCCTGATGAACCTCTTGCATCCTCTCCAAAGCCACCATATCCTTCCTGTAATGGGAGGACCAGAACCACACACAATATTCCAAGTGTGGCCTAACCAGAGCTTTATACAACTGCAACATGCTTAACATGCTTCAGTGTCCCTAAACCACTTTAGGACAGTCCCGAGAGCTCCTGTATAAACCAACACCTCTTTCTTCATGAAGCCTGCACCATCCATACCTGTGTGTAAAAATGACTGTCCTGTGTTACAAAGGACTCTATGTAAGTTTGTTAAACTGGCAGTTCAGGGCAGCCAAGGAAGGGCAGTAAGTGCTGCTGGTGATGCATGGAGAATGGATCCAAACTACACTTAACCCCGCGGTAACTTAAAGGCAATTGAAGCCCAAAGGTTTGCTGACGAAAGGTAGCAGGGTATATTTTCCTGGAAACTCTGTGTTGAGCTTCCCAAAGTTCAAAGAGAGTTCTCATCTTTACAAGAAGTTTCTGTTCTTTGTTTACAGGCTGCAATGGGAGGATACAATTGGGGACATCTTGAACAAGAGCAAAGTTCTCAAGCCTATGTTCGCAGCCCCTTCTGGGGACACAGTGCAGAGGGGAGAAATTACCTAGGTCAAGAAAGTCAAAATACTGCAGACGCTAGAAATCTGAAATACAAACTGAAAATGCTGGAAACACTCAGCATCTCAGACAGCATTTGCAGGAAGAGAAAAGTTAACTTTTCAGCTCTGGGAGGGAGACCTTCTCTTTCCACAGACACTGCCTGACCTGCTGAGTGGTTCTAGCATTTTCTGTTTTTTATTTCAGATTACATAGGCATTTCCACCACTACCTTTCTTTCCACTGCTCGATATAAAATCCTGACAACTACAGAGCAGCAAATAATAATTAATTGTGTCTGGGTAGAGTTCCAGGTGATGACATTTCCTGGAGAATAAATCAATAGATACAAGCAGTGAAATGTTGTTCCTGGTCTTCTGTGCAGACTGTGGATTGAAGTTCAGCTGAGGGAATATACACGGAGATTAGAAACAGAGTGCGGTCACATAGAGTGTGAGCTGGAGACACACACACCAGGGACGGAGCTGTGTGTCTGGGAAATTGTCAGGTCAATCTGTTCCAGGCCTCAATCACTCACAGGAAAAAGCAGGATCAGAATGTCTTCGTGTGACTAATATTGTAGAAAGCAAAGGGAATCCGAGAAGGAGAAAGAACAAGACCCTGCAGAAACTGATCCTATTCAACAGGTATAATGTTATGTGTGAGGCAATGGGTAGGTAACTGGGGCACGCTGGGGAGGGAGATTCCTGTGATTCACTTCCTGAGATATTGGTGTTATGAGCAAGGCTGGCACTTTTTAACCCAAAGCACTTTTTACCCACCACTCAGAGGCAAACTCTCTCCTGGAAGCTGCTCAGTCCTTTTGGTGAGCGTACTCCCACAGAGCTGTTGGGTAGAGAATTCCAGGATTTAGATCCAACAGTGATGAAGGAGCAGTAATGTATTCCCAAGATGGAATGGTGTGTGGCTTTGAAGGAAAACCTGTAGGTGGTGGTGATCACCTGCACCCACTGCCTTGGTGGCAGGGGTGATGGGTTTAGGAGGAGCTGTCAGGGTAGCGTTGGTGAGTAACTGCAGTACATTTTATTGCAGCCACAGTGGTGGAGAGATGGTGGAATCCAGCAAGTTGTTTTGTCCTGGATCTCCTTATCTGTTGTACTCCATCAAGCTCCTGCCACCTGTCTTGTGGATGGTGGAAATGCCTTAGGAGTCGGGGAATTATTCAGTCACTGGAAGATACCCAGCTTGTATCACATACTTGTGCCACAATATCTATTTGGTTTGTTTTGAGTTTCCGGTTAATGGTGATCCCAGTATGTGAATGGTGGGTGTTTCAGTGACGGTAATGCAATATTATGTCAAAGGAAGCTGGTGAGTCTCTTCCTTGTTTAAGGTGTCCTCTCCTGTTGCCTGTGTGTCACGAATGTTACTTGCCTGATTGTTGTCTGGGCCTTGCTGCAGGCAGGTATGTGCTGCTTCATTTGGTAAGGTAAACATCCTCCTTTTGACCTTAAGTCACTGATGACCAGTGACGATGGTTCTGTCCAAGAGCTGCCCTGAGTAATTCCCGCAGCAATGTGCAGGGGCTGGGATGATTGGCTTTAACAACCACAACCATCGTCCTTTGAGCTGGAGGTGAATCTAGCCGGTGGAACTTCCCCTTGATTCCCAGTGATGTTAGTTCCTTGATGCTGCACTTGGTCAAAGGGCTGTCACTCTCTCTCGCTCCCTCAGGAAGTCAACTCATTGGTCCATATGGTGAGGTCTGGAGCCAAGTGGTTCTGGCAGAACCCAAACTAAGCTTCAGTAAATGCCACTCGATGGCACTGTCTTCCCAAGACTGCAGGAGTATTGTGGTAGGTGTTTCAGTAACTGGAGTTTCAGAGAGCATCCTCCTCTCATTTCCCATATATTTTACTGCACAGAAGGAGGTGATTCGGCCCATCGAACCTATGTTGGCTCTCAGACCATCACCATCCATCTCATTCCACCATTTATTTCCCTATAACTTATAGCCTCTGATTCTGCAGCCAGCCACCTACCCCAGGGGTAACTTGCAGCCCAGCACATCATTGGGCTGTGGAAGGAAGCTGGAGTACCTGGGGGTATGTGCGGTCACAGGCAGACCACACATTCAGCACCCTGCCACTGTGTCAGCAACAATCCATGAGAGACTTTCAGTCCTGCCTCAAAAGGCAGCACAGTATGTCAGCTCCAGCGAACCAGGTTCAATCCTGGCCTCAGGTGCTGTCTGTGTGGAGTTTGCATGTTCTCCCTGTGACCGGGTGGGTTTCCTCCAGTTTCTTCCCATGTGCTGCCTGGTTGTTAATTGGTCAGTGTAAATTGTTCATTACGGTAATGTGCAGCTGACTGGAGACTGGGTTTTTTTTGGGTTGTTGGGGGGTGGAAGTTGATTTGAATGTGAGAGGAAAAATGGGATTAGTTGTGGATGGGTGCTCGACGATGGGCACAGGAATGATGGGCAGAAGAGCCTGTTCCAAGCTACAGGATAGCAAACTGTCAGCTTGATCGCAGGCAGATGAGCTTGGACTGTGACTTGCTGTCCCAGGGCTCTCCTCTTGGCAAAGGGTAGTTCTGTTCAGTGTGGAGTAGAGGTTTCTGGTGATGGATGGCATCGCATTGCTGATGAATAGAAACAATAAATTACAAGGGAACATTAATGAATTGTGGAGGATCAAACCACAGCAAATTGATTTCAAAATAGGCAAATATGAGGCTATTTAGACCATGAAAGTATAACAAAAAGATGGAAGTAGTGAAGTTCCAAAATGCCTTGGAGACCTATGTACAAAGATCAGTAAAATAAATTGGTAAATCGGTTTATTATTGTCACATGTACCAAGGTACAACGAAAAACTGTTTTGCATGCCATCCATACAGATCATTTCATCACATCAGTGCATTGAGGGAAAACAACAGAATGCAGAATACAGTGTTACAGTTACAGAGAAAGTGCAGTGCAGGTAGACAATAAGGTGCAAGGCCATAACAAGATAGATTGTGAGGTCGAGTCCATCTTATTGTACTAGGTGACCATTCACTGGTCTTATAACAGTGGGATAGAAGCTGTCATTGAGCCTGGTAGTATGTGCTTTCAGGCTTTTGTATCTTCTGCCTGATGGGTGGGGGGGGGGGGTGGGGAGAGAAAGTCACCATGAACGGGTGTAGAAATTAATCAATAAAAGCCGTGTCTTTGTATCCAGAGGATGGGAGCTGAAGGAAGTAGATGTCATGCCTCAGTTGTGAGCAGTTCTGGACATCACAGTCTGTATTACAAACCATCTTATAATATTTATAGCCCGTTATTGTTCAGAGTTTTGCCTTAAATGTTGCCTTGATCGCTTTGGTAGTTCTGCAAATAGGTCTAAACATATTTAAGTTGAGGGACATGTCTTGGAAAACACATTGGGTAGATACTTGTCTGATGGTGTGAATCAACAGAATAAATAGTGGTCATAGAGAGATAACTGCATGGAAACAGACCCCTTCAGCCCACCGAGTCTTGACTGACTATCAATCATCTATTTAGACTAATCCTATATTAATCCCATTTTTTATTCTCCTCACGTCCCCATCAACTATCCCCAGATTCGATCACACACCTATACGTTTGGGGTAATTACCCTACCAGCCCACATGTCTTTGGGATGTGGGAGGAAACTGGAGTACCTGGAAGAATCCTATGTGGTCACAGGGAGAATGTGCAAACTCCAGATAGACAGCACTGGAGGACAGAATCAAACCTGGGTCTCTGGAGCTGTGCTGTCAATACGGGTCAGGCAGATTGTATAACAAGCAGGTGACCTGCCTCATCAGATGATTGCATTTATGAGTTATTTCAGCATTCAAACATTTGGGAGTTTGAGAATACCGTTTCTCATTGGTTGGACGGTTCAAGTTATTTGGGTGTTTCTGTGAGGTACGTGCGGAACACCTGGGTGTTTCTTCATTGCATCAGGGTGTAATGGGTCCTTATAGTGGATTCATGTGTAAAAAAAATACAAGAATTTCTCTCCCTACAATTTGACTTCTTTCTGGATCTTCTTGGCTCACAGTATGGCAGGTAATAGGTAAACTCACCTCATTATTAAACACTAATGATTACATTTCACAGCAATGCTTAACATGAATTGATCAAGTCACACCGTAAGCCTATGTAGATATACAGAAAATGAAAAAAATTGCAGATGCTGGAAGTCTGAAACAGAAATAGACTTTGCTGGAAACACTCAGCAGGTCAGGAGCTGTGGAGAGAGAAACAGTTAACTTTCCAGGTTGAAGACCCTCGGTCAGAACTAGGAAAGGGGAGGAATAAAGTTAGTTTTCAATAGGAGAGAATGTTGGGGGAGGAATGGGTAGAACAAAGGGAATATCTTTGATAGGGTGAGACTGGATGGGTTACTTCGGGCCTTTACCAGCTCATTAACCTTCTTTGTCCCTGTAATATGTTGTAAGTGCAGAGGTAGGGCATGCCTGAATTTGGTTTGAGTTGATGGAAGTAGGGGGAGAATAAAATGGGATTAATGAAAGACTGGTGTGAATGGGTGCTTGATAATCAGCATAGACTCAGTGGGCTGAATGGCCTGTTCCCGTGATGTCTGACTGTATGATAATCAGACCTGACAATTGTCAGCTTTTGGCAATGACATCTAATTTGCATTAACATCTAACCTATTCCCTTACATAATTTGTCTGAAAATAAAAAACTGAAATATAATAAAATAAATCAAAATGCTTGGGTGAGTTCATTTGTTTCTCATCCCAGCCAGAGTTCTGGTTCCTCATAATTCCCCAATATTGACAGACCTGAAACAGTTTATCAAATCATAGTGAGTTGTATGCAGGACATAGTGAATAACTTATGAATAGTCATTAGACAATGATTCAATGCAACCTGGAAAACTTAACGTGGTTTGCAAAACACAAAGCTGAAAAGAAAGATGAATTTTTAAAAGAAATTTCAGCCTTGAGTGTCCTTTGAAAATAAAAATGGAATTAGCAATTTACTGCTGGAGGCATTGTATCTCCATGTAATCAACATTTTAAAGGGCTTTAATTCTCCTATTTTTTTCCCACATCACTTGACACATCTCTCCTCCCATAGGTGACCTTAGACCCTTCTACTTTCACCCAAAGAATAGGATTTGAACTCACATGAAGTCATTCCTGATCTTGTTCTGATTAGGAAACCTGGGGCACCCACAACACAATCTGAATTATTTAAGATTCCATTTGGGGTGATGTCCCCACTTCATTAAATGTCACCAGTTCCATTAAATGTTTAGTTATTAAATTATATTTTATGTTATTTCAGGAAGTAGGATCAATTGAGAAAAGATTTTCAGCATGAGCAAACTCCTTTTCTTCCCTTAATGTTGAGTGAGCTCTCTGTCTACACTGAGATCCGTAATTTAAGGTGAAAACAACCAGCTGCTGGGGGCTCCGCCATCAGCTAAGGCAACAATTTGACCTGCCCTTTCACCTTGCCTGCACACCATTGTTAACATGGCGGCCCTGAAGATGGTGGACCTGAATCTTATTGGCAATCCCAGGGAAAGTTTCTGCAATAAAGATACTGCTTGGGATACACTGTTTCTTTGACAAATGAAATGGTTTACGACTAACTGTAAAAGGTTGAAGCTTTTCCTCTCCCTATATTACGAAGGACTCCAGGAAGTTGGAGCCAAAGGAGTTCCCACTTCTCCAGTGCAGAGAGTTCTGGCAGATGTTGCCGGCTGACACAAAGGAACTATTCCAAGTGGCCACGGCTTCGTCCTGAACCCTTCAAAACTTACACAAAGCACTGATACAGAGCTGTCTGAGCTCCTGGGGGAGTGCCGGAGTTCAGCACAAACATAGTGGGCAACGAGCAGATACCCCTCTCTGAGATGTACTTATCTTTCTGTGGGAATGAGGTGCCCTCCATTTGATCTCACAAACTCTGATGAGGCTGAGGCTGGATAACATCTTCAGGGGGCTTATAGCCATGGAGAGGGTGCTCCAAGGATTTTCTAGACCAATGTGTGAATGTGCCCACCTTTAACTAATGAGCATGAAAACCTGTCCAAGTAATCCCTGAGAGCTCTGATATTTGAGAATCATGGTTTCATACACAATGTACCACATAAAAACAGACAGTGCTGGAAACACTCAGCAGGTCAGGCAGCAACTGTGAAAAGAGAAACTCAGTTAACGTTTCAGTTCTTGGTCATAGTTGGGAAAGTGAGAAAAACAAATTAATTTTCACTAGTAAAGGTGGGGGAGGGATGGAGAGGGCAACGGAAATACCTCTGATAGAGTGAGATCAATGGGTTAATGTGGCCGTTAGATTAGCAGTTGGTAGTATTTTGTTGTCTGTGTGATATGTTGTTAATAGAGAGGCTGTGGGGCATGCGATCGAGGTCCAATGCAAGCTTAAGGAACAATGCTTCATCTTCTGCCTGGGCATATCCTGCAGGACTTGATCTCACATTCTCCAACTTCAGGTAACTTGCTCGTACTTTCTTTCCATGCCTGACCTGGTCACTTTTGCCTGTCATCAATTACCTCAGTTTCTCTCTTTCTATTGGTACAGTCTGACCTGCTGGGCATGTCCCACAGTCTCACTGTTATCGACATGTTACATAAATAAAGAAGCATAATTGGTTTATAACTGCCACATAAATCAGGTCTCACCCTATCCGAGATGTTCCCTTTGTTTAACCCATCCGTCCCCCACCTTCTCCGTTACTGGAAATTAACTTGCTTTTCTCTCTTTCCCAGTTCTGATGAAGGGTCTTCAACCTGAAACATTAACTTGGTTTTTCTCTCCACAGATGCTGCCTGACCTGCTGAGTGTCTCCAGTATTTTCTGTTCTCATTTCAGATTTCCAGCATCTGCAGTTTTTTTGATTTTCACACATGGCACCAAGTTGATCTTTGTACATTCTTTAAAATATTTCAATACTCGTTGCTCGTCTTCCACTTTTGTTTTTGGATCTTGCCAACTGGTGAGAATCCTGCATTTAATTAAATGTAAGTTATTTACAAATACTGCGTAGATAGACTATTAATCTCAGGGGATCATTTAAATGGATAGTCTGGACAGTTAAGGAGACAAATGTAAAATCTGTCTCTTCCCTTTCCACAATTCTGTAAACATAATCCTAAATTGATTTAGAACCTAATAGATCAGAACCAAATAAAATATTAATCAGATTGGCTCCAGCCTTGGCGTCAGTATATGGAGCCGTGATATCCATTTGATCCAATTCCCACTGATGTGCCAACAGTAAAGTGCCTGTTGGAAAGGTCAGCCAATGTGAGGCGATCTTCCACTGCACCAAGGGAAATCCAAGCAGGAATCTTTCTGGGACCTTTGTGAACAGTTACTGATCATAACAAATTCTTCGAACATCCACTCTCAGTTCTGATGTTTGGAATGTGAAATATGTTAACAACACTTAATTATTTAATAGCCAGCCCTTAAAAATAACTGCTGAGAAAAGATTTTTCTCTATTGGAAAACTGAGCTCAGTGAACCCAACCAGACCACGAAAAAAACAGAAACACATTCCACTTATCTTGGCCAAAACTCTTCCAAGATTTCCCAAAAGCGAAGATCTCCTTGTCCTCCTCCACCTTACTTCCACCAACAAGTGTGAGGACCTACCAGACTTCTATGTCACTAAAATAAGAACTCTGTTTAACTGCCTCTTCCTTTTATTTCTCCAGCTCACTAGACTACATGCCCTCTACCATTTCCTTTCATTTTACCAGCTCACTGGACTACGTGCCCTCAAAAGCTTCACCCTGTCCAACCACATTCTTCTCTAATTTTTTTCCTGATTCTCTTCATTCACTCTCCAGGCTCATCTTATGCATGAAACCTGCCTCCTGGTTCTTTGACCACTATTACCTCACACTGTGGAGCTCTTAACTTAATTTCCAATTTCCGTACCGGCAGGTATTGTTAACAAGTCTCTCCCTTCAAGTACTGTAACCATTCTTTTCAAATCTGCTCAAAGAGACCATGCTTGACTTCCACCCATCTCCAACCTCCCTCTCCCTTCCAAAGTTCTTGAATGAGCTGTTAGCTTGCAAAAACATGCCAATGTTTCTTGGAATGCCAGGTTTGAATCTCTCTTCCGGGATCTTTGCCTCACCTCACCACTGAAAGGACCCTGACAAACGTTATGTCAGTGATATAATATCCTATGTGATGGTGACCTCAGTAAAATGTTTGTCCTCAATCCTCATCTCCCTGCTACATGTGCAGCCTTTGACAGTTGTGATCACACAACCCTCCACAGTCTCTGCTATAACCTCACTGTGTGTGTGGCCTCACCAAACGCTCCATCCTTACCTTAGTAGTGATCAGAGAATCACCACCCAAACCTCATTCTCCAACTCTGTCCCTTCCATCTCTGGTGTGCAGCTGCTTTATGTTGCCGTGAATTGGAGGCAAAAATGATTTATTTTGTTCTGCATGTCCAAATAAACCATCAGTGACCAGTGATATAACTGTCTTTGGTGGAATTGTATCTCACCTCTGTGTGGTCTCTGCTTCTACCGTCAAAGTCACAAGGTTGGCTGGTGTAGGAAGAGTGACTCCAAATGAAAACTTCTCACTTCTTTTCCCTGGCCTTCAATGTTAACATAACATAGAATTACATAAAGTATGCCTTGCAAAAACAAATCTCTTGACACAACTGCTCTATACTTGTGTTTGTGAGTCCCTTCACATTCCATTATCTGACATTTTGACACACCTTACTATCCCTTTTTAGAGTCCCAGAGCAATACAGCATGGATACAGGCCCTTCGGCCCAACAAGTCCATGCCAACCATGTTGTCTACATAGAACCATAGAACCATACAGCACAAAACAGGCCCTTCGGCCCACCATGTTGTGCCATCCATCAAACCACCCTCACTATCTAACCCTTTCCTCCCGCATATCCCTCTATCTCAAATTCCTCCATATGCCTATCCAACAAACACTTGAACCTGTCCAATATATCTGCCTCCACCACCACCCCAGGCACTGCATTCCATGCACCAACCACTCTCTGGGTGAAAAACCTCCCCCTGACATCTCCCCTGAACCTCCCACCCATAACCTTAAAGCCATGCCCTCTCGTCTTGAGCATTGGTGCCCTGGGAAGGAGGTGCTGGCTGTCTACTCTATCTATTCCTCTCAATATTTTATATACCTCTATCATGTCTCCTCTCATCCTCCTCCTTTCCAGTGAATAAAGCCCTAGCACCTTAAGCCTTTGCTTGGTCTAACTAGAGTTTTGTAAAGCTGCATCATCACTTCACGGCTCTTAAACTCAATCCCACGACTTATGAAAGCTAACATCCCATAGTCCTTCTTAACTGCTCTATCCACCTGTGAGGCAACTTTCAGTGAACTGTGAATATGAACCCCCAGATCCCTCTGCTCCTCTACACTGCCAAGTACTTTGCCATTTACCCTGTACTCTGCCCTGAAGTTTGTCCTTCCAATTTACCCTATACTCTGCCCTGAAGCTTGTCCCAATTTCCTGCGTTTGGCCCATATCCCTCCAGGCTCCTACCCTCCATGTACCTATCCAAGTGCTTCTTAAATGATACTATTGCAGCTGTCTTAACCACTTCCTCTGGCAGCTCATTCCATATACTCACCACCCTCTGTGTGAAAAAGTTACCCCTCAGGTCCCTTTTAAATCTTTTCCCTCTCACCCTAAATCTATGCCCCCTGGTTTTGGACTCCCCTATCCTGGAAAAGACTGCTACCATCCACCTTATCTATGTCTCATAATTTTAAACACTTCTATAAGGTTGACCCTCATTCTCCTATGTTCCAAGGAATAAGGCCTGGCCAACCTCTCCCTATAACTCAGGCCTTCTAGTCCTGGCAACATCCTCATTAATCTTTTCTGCACTCTTTCCAGTTTAACCACATCTTTCCCATAACAGGGTGACCAAAACTTTACACTATACTTCAAGTGTGGCCTCACCAATGACTTATACAACTGCAACATAATGTCCCAACTCCTATACTCACTGCCCTGACTGATGAAGGCCAGCGTGCTAAATGCCTTTTTCACCACCCTGTCTATCTGTGACGCCGTTTTCAATTAACTATGCACTTGTACTCCAAGGTCCCTCTGTTCCATTACACTCTCTGGGGCCCTACCATTCGTTGTATAAGTACTACTCTGGATTGACTTTCCAAAATACATTACCTCACACTTATCCGTATTAGAATCCATTTGCCACTCCTTGGCCCACTTCCCTAACTGATCAAGATCCCCCTCTAATCTATCACTGTCAACAACGCCTCCTAATTTCATGTCATCCGCAAACTTGCTGATCAAGCCTTGTGCATTCGCATCCAAATCAGTTATATAAGTAACAAATTTCAAGGGTCCCAACATCATCCACTGTGGCACACCACTAGTCACCGGTCTCCATTCCAAGAAACAACCTTCAACCACCACCCTCTGCTTTCTACCTCCAAGCTAATTTTGAATCCACTTAACTTGCTCTCCCCAGATTCCATGGGACCCAACCTTCCAGACCAGCCTACCATGCAGGACCATGTTGAAGGTCTCGCTAAAGTTCATATAGACAACATCCACTGCCCTACCCTCATCTACCCTTTTGGTTACCTCTTTAAAGAACTACAAAAGATTCATCAAACACAACTTCCCATGCACAAAGCCATGCTGACCCCTCCTAATCAGACTCTGTTTATCCAAATGCTGGTAATAACCCTTCTCCTATGTAATATCCAAGTATTTGCCTCAACCACTTTCTAAAGTAATGAGTTTCAGCTGCTCTCTATGTAAAGAAATTGCTTTGTATTTCTTCATTTGGTATATCAGTAATTACTTTATATTTAAAATGTCTAAATTTTGTTTCTGCTACTGAGGAAGCATTTTCCCCACACCTTTTCCCAACCCATTCTCCCCACACCTTTTCCCAACCCATTCTCCCCACACCTTTTCCCAACCCATTCTCCCCACACCTTTTCCAAACCCATTCTCCCCACACATTTTCCCAACCCATTCTCCCCACACCTTTTCCAAACCCATTCTCCCCACACCTTTCCCCAACCCATTCTCCCCACACCTTTTCCAAACCTATTCTCCCCACACCTTTTCCCAACCCATTCTCCTCACACCTTTCCCCAACCCATTCTCCCCACACCTTTTCCCAATCTATTCTCCCCACACCTTTTCCCAACCCATTCTCCCCACACCTTTTCCCAACCCATTCACAATTTTTAAGACCTTCATTAGGACAACTCTTGTCTTCTCACTTCTCAAGATAAGAGCTTCAACCTCTTCAATCCTTCAGTAAGGTATCACATCTGAAACATGCTTGTAAATTTTTATATTTTCTCCAGTCCTCTCACATTCTTCTCAGAACAAGAACATGTTACCCCAAGATCCAAACCAGGGTTGACTGAACCACCACTTTGAATTCTATATGATCAGAAATATATTGGAGACCTTTTTCTCATTTTAAATTGAAATTAATGGGAATCTCTCCCTAAGGCCGATCGGGTCTGCTCCAGGTGGTTTGTGCAGATTGCCCATGTTTTGGTGCTTTCTTGGATCCTTTGTTATTCAACTTGAATGGGGTTCCTATTTTTCAAAATGTAGGGTGAGAAATTTATTGCAGCCTGCAGAACCATGTTAATTAGTTGATGCACCAATGACTGTTCTGGAGGTGCGTCTCAGTTGGCTGAAAGTTCAAATCTTCAGCCTTATATGAGGGTGTGAACTGTCCTTCCCATTGTACCAGTATAGAATGCAGAACAGAAAAGAGGTAAGTTTCTGGTCTATGTTGGCGTGGGGGGAGAAGTGTTTGAAAAGTTGGCGATGACGTTGGTGATTTGGATGGAGGTTGGGTGGGGTGAGAGTTGATGGCTTCAGATTCATGGCCAGGATCAAGTTATGAGATTGGGCCCAGAGTGTTCTGAGGTCAATGGGGACTGGATAAGGTTGGGTAAGTTTGTGAGTTTAGGATTGAGTGGGGTAGCATTATAACTCTGCTGGCAATGATTAGGTGGTCCTAAAAGCAGCCCGTAAGTAAATGAATGCCAGCACACCTGTATGAGTTGGATGGCCAGTGCTGGGCTGGACTGCCTGCAGATTTCACTGTTGTCCAATCAAAGCCGAGCTGGGCTGAGAGTCCCCAATGATGGATGTGAAATCATGGGAAATAATTTCTCTCTCATAGAGATTGACATCATTACACACATGTGCTCTGCAACTGCGTGGGTGATTTGAGACTAAAATGAGTAAATTTCTGGAGCAGCATAACTTGACCCAGAAACAATCATGTTCACACCCTCCTCAGAAACACCATATTTCATATGCATGAATACAGGAAAAAATGCACAACAGGATTGACTTTCTCAGCAGTTAAGTTTGTTCCCATTGCATTCACTAAAGGGATCAGCTCACATTACTCTGTGAGATTACATTTGCTAATTAATTGTCCAGTACACACTTTTCTAATGCATTTTGTCTTACATTATATTCTTCCCTGTGAGAAGGTGATGTATGTTTTGCTTCTCCCCAACCCTCTATCACCAGTAAAACATTTGTGATTGGAACCGATCATTTGCAAGATCAAAGGCGAGCAGGGGAGGTCTGTTTTGCTTTTGAATGAAATATCAATTCAATTTCCTTATTTTCCAAATTCTCCTGAACAGATAAGGTTGTTTTCTTTTGAATGTTCTATGTTTCCAGGTACATATTTATCCCTCTATGTTGCATTCCTTTTCATCTTCTCAAGTCGATAGTACTCTTATTAAGAGATCCTTGCTTGTGGTTTATAGTTAGTTATTGACAAAAGTACAATAGCCATCAATTCACATGCTTGAGGCGATTAACATCAAATCATAGAACCCAGAAATACTGAGCAAGCAGGGGCTAGAAACTTACAAACATCTTATCCCACTTGTGCCGATACGTACTTTCACTATAGATGATTTATTTTCATTAAAGGGAATTAATAGCTTGGATGATGCAGTGAAATTTTGGCATTTCCTGTGTAACTGGTAACAGTTTAAGGATATGTGCAAGAGCAGTCCTGAAATTGCAGCCACTGCTCTCTCTATGACTACACTGCAAGGCTGGGCACACTGCAGGGAAGGAGCGCAAACTGGTATTGCTTCACCATCATGATGACAGGATATGTACACAAACATCCTGAAGCAGGAGTGATCAGTCTCAGGAAGAGATCCCCATTAATTTCAATAAAGAGCAATGGTTGTGAGAAATAATCAATTTCCATTTATTTAATAGTTTGAGAGCTTTTAAGTATTTTAGGTTTTTCATTTTCTAATATGTTATAACCTTTTAATACTTTTAATTGTTTTTGAATGTCTGAAACTGAGACACTCAGAAATGTTCAGAATGCTTTACTACTTCAACAGTTCTGGCTGAGTCAGAGGGAGCAATTTATCCAGCTGACCATGTTTTATTTAGGTTTTTTGGTGCATAGATTTGTTCCACACCCTCTCCTTCCCCCCATTTAGACAGGCACTTTAATAGGCAAAGCATAGAAGGATATGGTCCTAATGTGGGCAAATGGGCAAAAGGTCGGCATGGATGTGGTGGGCTGAAGGGCCTGTTTGTGTGCTGAACAACTCTGTGACTGGTTTCCTTAGAGATCAACAAAGTCTGGCCTTTGAGGTGATCACAGTAGGTTTTATTTTGAAGAAGAGGGGGGGCATTCTTCCTGGTGCATCTGTCAGCTGACATCACCGACATACTTTTATCTGTGGGAATTTGTTATATGAGACTGGTTGTTGCAGCGGGCAGTCTTTACAAGGTTTATCATTGGGCCTTTGGAACTGAGAGTGAAAGTACTTTATAAATGTGGCTTAAAGAAAAGGAATGCAGGAGGTGGTCCACTATTGGATTACAGATCCAACAGAATTCGATCAGAGAAAGTCCTGCCTGTCTGAATTCAAGATACCAGTGTGGACATAAAGTAACTGAAGTAAATCAGATGAGTGACTGCCAGTGTGAGACACTTTATTACTCTTGTAGATTCAGTTGTTTTCTGAGATTCCCGAAGCTGATGAATGCTTGCCCTACTACACAAATTGTCTTTGTATAACTCTCCACTTTGTGCTCTTTGATTTGGGCTTATCAACGTTTTCATTCCAAAGTGTTTCAACAAAACTACTTTTTCTCTTGCCTGTACAATTATCAATGATTATGTTTGTTTTAAAATCTCTATCATTCATAACCCAAGCAAAAAGGTCTTCTTTAATGAGGAGGAATGTAACACTGGCTAAATATGGAGTACGAGAGTCCATTTTCTTCCTAATCAGCAATTTTCCAAATATTATGTTGCACGTGTGTTATTAAGAGATGCAAAGTCAGAGAAAAGCTTCATTATTATACCGAGATTGTAAGTGTTAGTTCAGATCATTTAGAAGCATGACATGTACATGAGGATATAAAAGATGATGGATTTAACCTTTACAAAGGTCATGGCTGTGTTGCCTGAGCCTGCCGATGACTTAGGGTCATGGATCGATTCTCTATGGATGTTGTTTATGGCCATGAATTATTTAGCGATGTCAGTGTAATTCAGAAATCTGACATTCTCAAGCACCCCATTAGTGGTTAACATCCCATTCCCTTGGGGTGAGGATCTTTTCCTTTAACTCACCACAGAGAGCAAGGTGTTAGCTGAGACCAGGGCCATTATCCCATGCTCATCGACACATTTACACCATTGTTCACCATTTTCACCCTAAGGAAACACCAACTTTAAAAGGTTGCATCAGCATTTTCTCTCTAACTGAAGTGTAATGTGCCTTTCACCTTTTAAATAAAGGCCATAATGGTCATGGAGTGCATTTTCATTAGAACAGTAAAAGGAACCTGCCTCACCCAGAAGACACAAGACATAAGATTCTTTCCTGTTGGAGCAGATTATGAGAAGAAGGCCATGCCATCTGTAAACTCTTTCCTTTCTGCTTCAGAGGAGGAGGTGAGTGCTGGGGGACTACCTCATTTGTGATGACTGGCAGCTCTGTTGATGACATCACACAAGATTTCCTCAAGTCTTGTTCTCTGTTTATCTCCGGCTCACCTTGGACACGATGGATGACAGTGAGCCTCTGGTATCAGCCTCACGCCCACCCTGCGATCACAACCCACACCCTGCTCTTCCTTTTTCTGCAAGATGAACCATATCGTTCTTTTCCAATTCAGGAGCTGAAGATCCAGATGCCAGTGGCATCTCAAGGCACTGGGAACCAATGCTGTCTCCACAAAGTCCTCCAAATTCACTGGAACGACAAGCTTGCTGCATTACCTTGTTTATGTAGTTATTATTGAACCCTGGTGGGAGGTTCCAGTGGACAATGCTCTTGTCATGCTCAGATACCCAGGCATTGCCAGTGTAGATTGCTGTCCTACAAAGAGAAACACTGTTGATTGCAGAGTTGATTTTATTGTCTCTATCACTGAACAATTGATTTGAGTTAATTTAACACAGTTCAGGCATTGAGCAGTTTGGGTCTGTTGGTTTAGAGTTGGTTGTTCTGATTTTAATTGAATACAAAGTATCCATAATTCTTACATTTTTGGCTTTCTGAAGTCAGGTTAAAATTAAGACTGGGGACCTTACGTTTAAGCTATCAGGGAAAGAAAATCTGAGACATATTTTATAAATGAAGATGGTTAAGAACTAATGAAAAGAGCAGTGAGTGGTTGAATCTTGCGCTCTAAAGGTTATACAAGGCTGGGAAGACTGAATAAATGGCTATCATATTTTTGAAGAACTAAGAAAAAACAAAGAGAAAGACTAGAAAATGTGGCTGTGTGGTATTTGTTGATCGGACGTTGAATTGATTCTGAAATTGGAATGATCCATGCACACACATTATAGTGTTACTGTCCTCACACCACCTGATCCCAGATTTAGTCCAACCTTGTATTGTCCTCTGGTTTCTCACCTTAAACTCCCCCTCCCCCATATCCTCTTCATGTCCATAAGACACATCTCCAGCTCCCCCGACCACCATATACCGACCACCCAACTTTCTTTCCAGTGCGCGCTATAGTTACAGAAATCTCTCCTCAGCTTCTCTATGTGGAATTTCCATCACCGTCAGATCCTGAAAGAAACACCCATCAACCTTTCTGTCCTCGTAAACTATTGCACCACCTCCACCCTCCCCTGAACTCTCTAAAACTCCTAGACAAAATCCAACCTGAAGTCCATCCTTGAATCCTTCCAATCAATTTACTGCCCTGCCACAGTATCAATACTATGATCAAAGTGACCAGATTCATCCATTGCTGGAAGACTCCAAGTTTCTCAGTCCTCTGCGTGTGGAAGTTATTTCTGACCTTCACTCTCGAAAGATCTGGCTCTGACATCTTGACCCCGGCTCCCTGCTACCAGCCTCCCCTATCAGCAGCAATATTTTAGAACATAGAACATAGAACAGTACAGCACGGGAATAGGCTCTTCGCTCCAGAATGTTGTGCTGAACTAATGAAGCTAACAACACTTAATTCCTTCTGCCTGCACATGGTCCATATTCCTTCATTCTCTGCATATTCATGTGCCTATCTAAGAGCCTTTTAAATGTCTCTGGTACCTCCACCATCCCTGGCAGCGCATATCAAGAACCCGCTACTCTCTGTGTAAAAAACTTACTCCCCACCCCCAACATCTCCTTTGAACTTTCACCCTCTCACCTTAAATGCATTTATTAAACATTTCCACCCTGGGAAAAATTATATGGGCTGTCTACTCCATCTCTGCCTCCCATAATCTTATGAACTTTTATCAGGTCTCTCCTCAGCCTCTGCCATCTCCCCATCTACCCTGTCAATTCCTCTCAATCAAGTCAGCTGTTAATCACTGGATGGTCTAAATGTGAGAGAATCACTGATCAGCTACTAGCTCAGCCCACGTACCTGCACACTAGCCAGGGAGAATGAGACCTTCATTTAGTTAGATATTGCTGCAAAAGGAGTCAGACAGTGCCTGGCAGAGGATTAAATGAAACAACAGCAATGAATATGTAAATGTGATTTGGTGTCAGGGTCAATACCAAGCTGTACTGACATATGAATGAAATAGTAGTTTTTTCAAACAATTTCAAGGATGAGTTTGATTTATACTGACACTGGTTGATTAACTGAAATGGGATTCAGGATATTTATGGGGACGTGGGGATGATGTAGGATTGGTCAGAAATAATCAGAAACAATATGGTATGACCAAGGAAGTGTACAACCAAACTAAGTTAATGTTAATGTGGTTTATTTATATAAAGCCTGAGGAATAGCAAGTTGGTCAGGCCGCAGTATAAAATAGATGGTGAGGAGATGTTTGGGGACCATCAAGGCTGTTTGGCCATTGTGTCGAAGCAGCAGTGATGGGATTGTGAATGCTTTTACTCTGAAATGGATGGCAGATTTGTACTCCATACAACCTTTGTTCTTTGCCTGACTTCTCCTCAGCCATCCTGGAGAATTGATTGAGGATTACTTTGACAGCCTACAAACCTCTTTGAACAGTCATGTCCAGAATCTGTGCTTCCTGTGTAGCATCCAGATATTTTGGTACCTCTTCCAGGGTCTAGTATAAATCTTTATTATTTGACAGGTGGTGTTATACATTGTGGATATGTTGATAGGGGAACTTTGTCTTATCATTGAGTATAAGCCAATGATCTAGCATGCTTCCTTGAGTGAGTCAGCCTGTAACTGAATCAAAATAAGGACATATTGCAACAAAACTTCAAAGCTAGAAAATCAGAAGGTTAAAGACCTTGACCAACATCAGCACCAATCTTAAGGGAAAAAAGTATTCTCAAACAGGGAAATAACATTTGAGGTTATCCGCAATTATCTTACACTATTTCCCAAAAAAGTGAAGTCAGAATTTCTGGTATCTAATGTGCACTCACCATTAGAACATAGGACATAATATATAGAACAGTACGGCCCAGGATGTGCAGTCCATGATGTCTGTGCCAACCGTAATACCAAATAAATTTAGTTTCCCAAAATGCTGATGTCTCTAATGCATGGGAATCTTGTATCCAGATCTGGAGGTTTTCACGTAATTCATCACATTAACCTGAATTGGAATGACCACTGTAAAATTCTCCCATTAATTCAGAAGAGAAGAAAGCGAAAGAAAAAGAAATAAAAGAAATTAAAGGTGCATGCTTAAAACAGTTTAAAATTCACAGAGCATTCACACACCTTAAGTGAGTTTACAAAATGACTTACTCTCAAGGGTTAAACAGACAAGACAGCTTAAAACACAAGCATGCACACTTCAAGGAGACTTTTGAATGTTAAGGCTTTAAAACGAAGGATGCTGGAAACTATTGATCCCGAAGACACCCCCACAATCCAAACTCCAGCCCTCTCCAGGCTCTCTGATTTTCTAACTTCATATCTATGATAGAACTCAGGTTATAAAAGTTGTTTTTTCTACAGGTTCCTTCTTGCCACTCTCCCATTTCCTGCCAGTTCCCTCTATTATTTCAGACCCTTGCTTCCACTTACGTGTGGATGTGTATTAGACCTCTCTCGTGGAGGCTTTGCTTCCTGATAATCATTTAAAATGATAGTTGTCATTATTCTGCTTCTCCTGCCAGAGTTTATCTCTTCCCCAAGCACTTGTGCTTCTATCATATCTGGATCTCCCGATCACACTCCAACAGCGCTGCATTAGTTCCAGGTTTTGTGTGAGTTGGAGTGGCTTTTAACCATCGACAGAGATTGTCTCTGGTCAACTGATGCTCCTCTTTGTATTTCATTGTAAAGGGGCCACACCTTATTAAAAGATGCTTCTGGATGTTGCTGCTGCAGAGCTTGTACTGTGATTTTAAATGGATCACCTCTTCCATATCCACAAGCTTGGCTGACTTGCTGAGTATCTTCTCATCCAGCTTGGCACACTTAGTGTCTGTGAATTCCAGCCACACTGCACCACCTAAACTGAAAAGCAGACATTTCTTCTTTTCAAACTCATTAAAATCCCATATTCTATCTCTTGTCTCAGTGTAAAAGGTGACCTTCCACATATCCCCTCCGTATCAGGGTTCCTGGCTCTACTGCCGAAAGACCATAAGCTTTATCATCTGCACCTGGACATGCTGCTCCCCACTCTACACTATCATTTCCCTCTCTCCAACCACAGCTTTCTCCTCCAGAGAATGCACAAAACATTCCCTGTCTGTACAGCCTCTATCCTAGAACAAGTCACATCTCTCTGTCCCAGTGGCCTCTGTAGAAGCTGTTCAATCACTCCCTCATAGACTGACTGTTGAGCACATGCACCAAATTCCTTTTCCTGCTCTTTAAGTACCTGTAGTGTTGGCTTTAAATGACGGCACTCCCGAAACACCCAGTTATTCTTTTCCCTTTCATTATCCACTGCATCATGTAGCACTGTTGTAGTAAGTCAACTTCTACACCTGTTGCCGTTTCTTTGTTTTTCTCTCTCCAGGCTAAACTTTCTATTTTCTTCCACTAGTCTCATGATTGCAACATCCTTCTTCTGAAGCCTTTCAAACTTTTCCAGCTGCTTTAATCTTTTGTTCATCCTTTTTGTATCTAGCTGACCCTGGAGTAGATTGGTATTATGACAGAGTAGGGCATGCAGTGTGGTGGGTACCAGAGGACTAACCCCTGTGCTACCAGTGCCCCGCTTTAGGCAGAGTAATTGGTGGAAGGTATAACTTGGTGGGAAGGCTTCAGTACACAGGGAAGATATTGTCATTTGTGAATGTCTGACCTTCTTTGTGAATAAGTATGTTACATTCCATTGTCTGGCTAACATCTTCCTTCCCTGTCCTTCAACTAAATTGAAATTACCAAATTAAGGAAGATTCAGTTGTAATCTATGGCTGTCTGGCACTCCATTAAGAAACTAAATCTTGATGGCAAGATTAGGAAGGGAAGCTAATATAAACTTTCACTGTATATTTGAACTTAATTCCTTAGTGTATTCCAAATTTAGACATTGGAATTTTAACCTTTCTCTGACACAGGCGTGATTGAGTGCAATATCCTGATGAAAGTGATATTTAAAAAAAACAGACATTTGTATTGTACAAGCCATGATCACACAGGATACCTCAAGTGATCACACAGGATACCTCAAGAAGCACATTGGAACAGATCATGTCATGGTGACCATCTGTCTCATTTATACAGAGGATGGTGGAACACAATAACAATGCTTGCAGCAAAATTAGATGAGACCACAAAGTAATGAAGGCTCTTGAACAAAGGGTGATAGTCTTGATCGATGGGAGGATTGCCAAGAGCACTCCTCTTCTTTGGAAATAGGATGAGGCAGGAGAGGAACAATGTAAAACAACATCTCTAATCAGCTTCTGAATGTCAGAGAGGGTAAGAACACCAGAGAACAGCGTCACTGAGAATATGTTTTCAGGGAAGGTTGTTCTCATCTTTTTGTCAGGGTGCAGCACATAAAGGAAATTTGGACAAGGTCCAATCTTCCTGACGACACAGTGGTGCAGCTGGTCACAGCTCCAGTGACCCAGGTTCAGTTGTGACCTCCGGTTTGTCAGTGTGGAGTTTGCACTTTCTCCCTATGACCACTGGGTCTTCTCTGGGTGCTCCGGTTTCCTGCCACATCCCAAAAATGTGTGGGTCGGTAGGTGAATCGGCCACAGTAAATTGCTCCTGGTGTGTAGGTGAGTGGTAGAATCTGGGGGGAGTGGATGGGAATGTGGGGAGAATAAAATGGGTTAGGGGAAGATTAATGTTAAAATGGGCATTTGGTAGTTGATGTGGGCTGAAGGGCCTGCTTACATGCTCTATCCATGACTTTATGATCTAAATAGTTCTCCATACTCATGACAGACTGCCATGTAGCCAAAGCACAACACTTCATGTGTTGATGATTTGTCTTTATCAAAGAAGTTTTGTGCATTTGTGTACATGAGCGTTAGGATCTGGACTTGGGCTGCCCTTAGGTACAGCAAGCAAACCGTGGATCTTAGTGATGTTCTTCTGAGTGGATTGAAAGGACATCACTCCGGGAAGGGTTCTGCATTTGTATCCCTCCATTCTCTGCCTGTTCATGAGTCTGTCTAAAAGTCTCTTAAATGTTGATATTGTATCCGCTTCCACCACTTCCGCTGGCAGCATGTTCCAGACACCTACCAATAAAAAAACTTGCCTCGCAAATCTCTTTTAAAGTTTCTCCTACTCAACTTCAATAACACCCTCTGGTATTTGACATTTCCACTATAGGAAAGAAACTCTGACTATCTACCCTGTCTATGCCTCTCATAATTTAATATACTTCTATCAGGTCACCCCTCAGCATCTGATGCTTCAGAGAAAACGATTTAAGTTTGTTCAACCACTTCTTACAGCTAATACTCTCCAATCCAGGCAGCATCCTGGTAAACCTCTTCTGTACCCTCTCCAAAGCCTCCACATCCTTCCTGTAGTGTGGTGACCAGAACTGTACGCAATACTCCAAATGTGGCCTAACCAAAGTTTTATACCGTTGCAACATGACTTTCCAAATCTTATAATCAATGCCCTGACCTATCTACTTGTCTTGCCACTTTCAGGGAAAGTAGAAAAGGATACTTAAGATAAGCATTGGGAAAAAAAATCATGCTTTGAGCAGCTTGCTTACCTCATCAACTCTGTGAAAACTCTACTGCTGCAAGTAAGGACAGCGAAAATTGTCAGGAAATATTCTTGCCTGCTTCAGTCTCCAGATTACAGGCTCAGTCAACTTTACACACATCCTGAAGGTCAGGTGAATGGTAGTTATGTTTGTTAAACATCAACTTCATCAATCAAGTTTTAAAGTAAAATTAAAGCAAGTGTAAATAGTGGAACAAGCTGAAGGTTGAAGTACAAACACACAGGAGCTTGAGTACTGTGACAGTATTTAACAGGAAAATGGCAGTTGATAGGCAGCCTGAGGTATATAACAAGGTACGTCAAATGTTCGCATCATACATGGAAAAATTGAAGGTGTTTTTCATTACCAATAATATTCTTGCTGGAAGCACACAGGCATTGAATGTTGAAGTGAAGGAACAGGAGAAAGTATTTTTATTGACAGAAATCGCTCTGCAGTTTATCACATACTCAGTGCCTCGTTAGCTCTGCAGATTTCTTGTTTGTAGTGATTGTTTGGTGGTTGTTGGGATGGGGAGGAAACAGTGCTCCCAAACAGTGCACCATGTCAGTGCTCCCAAAGACCGACTTTGGAGAATTTCTGGATTGCATATTCAGAGACAAGAAACGTAAGTGAAATGATTCAGTTGAAGCCAGGTTCACCAGAGCATTGTGTTTGTTTTGGCATGTAGGATGCCAGGGAAACATGCGGAGATTTCCATCCTGTGTCAGTCACGGGTGGAAAAGCAACCTGCGGGTACAGGTCAACCCCCAAAGCTCTGGTCCAGCAATAAGGACGACCTGATGTGACCACAATTGGCACCAGTCACTGTCATAGATAGGCAGCCATTCCTCAGCAGGCTGTTCTCTTAAAGACTCTAAGGGCCTCTAACATCAGAAGAAGGACACATAACAGCAGCTTGTAAATGGAAATACAAGACAGCAGACAGGAGTGTAAATCTGAATGCAACATCAGCACGGAGAACGAGTCTCAAAAAGAAAATCTGCTGCTGATAACACAGAATTTACTCTGTATGGTATCTATATGACAGCAATTGTAGTGTGAGAGCAGAAATATAAGGTCACAGTCCTGACTGATAGAAAGCCAATAGAGCTGAAGTTTGACACAGTGACAGGCTGTTCGATTATGCAGAAGGATATTTAAGACAAACAGTTTAGTCATCTACCCTTGGTAAGGAACAAGGTCAGAGTTAAGACTTATTTAGGAGAAATTTTTAAAGTATAGGGACAGTTGCAATGCATGGTACGTTATGATGGCCAGTTTTTCAAAATTCTATTGGACTACACTGCACAAGCTGCGATAATGGGCAAAGATTGGTTAACATGATTAGAAGTTGATTGGGTAGAAGTGTTCACTAATGGATTGGATACTTCCTTTGGATTAGTGCAGGAATTGCCCGACGTTGGCAGTAAAACCTCAATTTTCATGCTACGACTTCTGGATGGAAGTTTCCTGGTAAAAGCCAGGCTGTGTACTAAAACAGATCTACAGACACACCTTGGATAGACCGACCTGGACAAGTGGCCAAATGAAACTTTGTAACCCTTCTAGAAGCACCAGTTTGCATTATCAACTGACCAAGGATGTTCAGGATGAGCAGTCCCAATGCAGGGTTTTGACCAGAAACATCGATAATTCCTTCTTCCCCACAGATGCTGCTTGACCTACTGAGTTCCTCCAGCAGATTGCTTATTGTACATATGTTCTCAGGGAAAGGACTGTAGATGACCTACAAAAGAATTGTCATATGCTGCTTGGGTTTTTGCGTACTGGCTGAACATTGAGAAGGGGTTGGAGGAAGCAATACCACCAAGAATGCGACTATAGCCATGGAAGTGGCCAACTCCTTCATGCCAACTAGTCCAGTTAATTTTTGTTGAAAGATCAATAATTGTTTCCTTGAGCTACTCAAAGCAAACTCAAATAGGATTGAACTCAGACATGTGAGTACGTGTGTAGACATTGAAGAGATGAGGTAGGTTTTTGCTTGGCTTGGTGAAGCTGACTTTAAAGGGGAGAGTGGAGAACCAGTAACTGAAGCAGAAATTGCCAGAAACACTTAACAGGGCATACAGCCTTTATGGAAAGGAAACAGTGAACATGTCAGGTCCAAAACCCTTCAACAGAAGTTGAGAAAAGAGATAAAAAGTTAGTAGCAGAGAAGATGGGGAGGAATTAGTAGATCAAAGGGAACATCTCTGATAGGGAGAGACCAAATGAGGGCAGTTTGGTCTCAAGGTAGCAATTATGCCTTCTTGAGTAATATATTGCTAATAACAAGCCTGTGGTATGTGCCTAACCCAACAGGCCAGAATATACAAATAGAAAAAACTGAACCAAACTGATGACTGGCAGAAACAGTGGAATGTTAATGTAAACATTAACTCTGTTTCTCTCTCCACAGGTGCTGTTTCACCTGCTGAGAGTTTCCAGCATATTCTGATTCTATTTCAGATTCCCAGCATCTGCAGTTTTGTTTAATTTTCGGTCCACACACAACTTTACATATCAATTCCCAACAAAAGATTATGCATAATCCATGGTTACAATGAGCTTGGAAAATATGTAGATATCATAGTGCTATACCTTAATAGCAGTAGCATTGTGTAACTTAAAAATATTTTGCATTGTACAGGATAGAAAGGAAAGGATTTCTTAACAATGATTAATTCAACAAGTGTGTCAAAGCATGTTCTTTTCACTACAGTGATTCTAATCTAATTTTCACTATAAATCCAAAATTAAATTAAGTATTTTAAGTACGGTTGCAACTCTGGAAGGACCTCAAATATTTGAAGAAGTAGCAATTTTCACTTCAGGTACTCAGGTCCCTCTACTGAGGGCCACGATGGTGGTTTTTCCACCAATGTTTAAACACATGAATCAGGAATGCTGAACACTGACCTAATCAGGAATCCCTCTGCAACCCTAAAAATATACTTTTGGACATCTGCTGCAATTTTTCTCTCGAGCAGCTGGTTCAACACTAAATACATTGGATAAACAACCCCAGAATTGAATGCTCCCCCATTATTTTGACAAATTGTTCCTGGCAGACTGGTTTCCTTTGTAAGTTACAGCTGAACACGCAAGAAAAAATGTATAATATACCCTTGGCACGGAGATATCAGGCCACAGTCAGCGCATGGAGAGAATTTATTATGTGTAGAATTGACCTGTCAAAAATCCATTACAAAACTACCATAAAAGACTTTGCACAGTAAACATTGCCATAACTAAATGCCATATGGACGACTGCATCTCTCATCTACATTCTTTAACCAACAGAGCAAAGTAAACTACAGCAATCTTGTTAAGCTTACTTTAAATCCCGTACTGTAAATGTTTTCATTATGCTCCAGTACCCCATCAGCGTCCTATATATCTGAACGCATTCCCAGTATTAGCTTGCACCTCTGCTTTTATTTTTTCTCAATGGTATTGTCATACGGTACTCTGTATGAACACATCAGGATAGAATAGTGGTTCTCAATCTATCTGCCATAGTTGGCCACATCTACCACCCTCATTATGGTAGTTAGCTGTTCCACACAGCGTGGTTCCTGTGCATCTAAGGATTCTGTATCTGTATTCTGTAATAATGCAATACAAATCAATATCTTGCAAATCTATTCATCCCCACACTGCCAAATGTGAAAACTGTCGATATGTAAATATTAACGGGAGGTTAATGTTTTGGATTGTGTCATGGTGATGGCATTGAATGTTAGGGGTGGAGTATTAGACTCCTTCTCTCTTGTTTGAGATGGTCAGTGCCTTGTGATTACGTGACATGAATTTCCTTTGTCTTTTATTAGCCCAGACCTGGAAGTCGCCTTGTATTCCTGGAAGTTGCCTGGTCTTACTGCAAGCAGGCAAGGACAGGATTACTTTCAGATAAGTTGCAAATAGAACATTATATAACCATCAGGAAATATCCTTAGTTCTAACATTAAGATGAAAGTCAGGTCATTAATGAAACTGATGAAGCTGGATGGGCTTAGGACACTGGCCCAAGGAACTCCTGAAGAGTTGTTCTGAAGTTGGTCTGATTGACCTCAAATGACCACAATATCCTTTTCTTGCGTGAGTACGACTCCAGTCAGTATGGACTGTCTCTCTGCATCTCTTGGCTTTGGTCTTTTCTCTTGCATTCACATGCAGAGCAACAGGGTTGGGATGATGACATTTTTGGACCATCATCCTCCTGAAAGTTGTTTAATTATTTATCAACATTTGCAACTGGATGTGGCTGAACCACAGTTCTGGTCTGACATGTTTGTTGATTGTGGGATTGCTCAACATTGTCCACTTCATTCTGACTTTTCTGGTTAGCATGAACATAGCTGTTTTCTGTACTAGGCTTGTTTCTCATGAGTTATGTTAGGTGCTGCCCTGGCATGTTCTAATGGACACCTCAGTAGATCAATGATGATGGCAATATGAGGAATATGCATGGTCATAAGGTTAAACAAAGTGGTGGAATATAATTCAGCTGCTTTTACTAGCCTCCAGTGCTCCGTGGATGCCCATTTTTGAGCTGACAGATCAGTTCTGGATCAATCCCATTTGACACAAGATGATTGTGAGGATCCCTAATGTAAAGAGAGGATTTCATCTCCATAAGGACTGCGCAGTGGTTACAAAGATGGGACAAACTAAGTTTATCTCTCGTGTTGGTTATCTCGCCCCTGTTGCATATTGAATCCTTGGGACTCAACCCCCTTGACAGCTTTGGTATTACCAAGCTGCTCTTGGTGATGCACATTGAAGATCCCATCTATTGGACATTCTATGCTCTTGCTACATTTGGTGCTTCTTCCAAAAAGTGTTCAACGTGTAGGAATATTGACTCATCAAAACTAGTAGGTTAGTAGATTGTAAACAGTATGATGATTCACTGCCCATGTTTGACCTGGTGACAGGAGTCTTGATGGTCCAGAACCAATGGTGAGGACTTACAGATTCACTCCCCTGAAGACCTTTCACCATAATGCTACCACTTTTGTGTCTCTCCTGCAGGAGGATAGGAACCTATTCAGCAGCCATGAGTTCTGAGACCTCAGTTTTGGTTGAAAAGTAAGATTCTGCTTACGTGTGCTTATTTCGGGCTGTTGTTTGACCAGTCTGAGGGGCAGCTCTTCTAAATTAGAGACAGACCCACAATCTGAGGACTTCTCAAGATTGACTGTTCTGTGTGTGCCATTACTGTGTTGGAGTCTGTTACCCAGTCATTGAAGAGTGACTTGTCTGGCTTTACTTTCATTATGTTTTGAAATAGCTACTTATTGCAAGTACTCAGCATCTTGAGGGCAATGAAGAATCATTCACATTGTTGTGAGTGTGGACTTATAAGCCATCTGGCTTAGGGCAGTACACATCCTTGTACACAAGCCAGACTGAGTAAGGGCAGTACGCATCCTTATATACAGGCCAGTCTGAGTAAAGGCAGGAGACATCCTTATACATAGGCCAGGAACTGGAGCTGGAGTTGGATGTACTTAGGATTGGCTGGAATGCTGAGAGCATCATAGACAAGAGCTTTAGTGAGGTGGTCATGCCTAAGGGACAGGCTGCAGATAGTTGGGTGGCCACTAGGAGAGGTAAGGGGAAGAGACAGACAGTGCAGGGTCCCCCTGTGGCTGTTCGCCTCAGCAACAAGTATACCCCTTTGGATACTGCTGGGGAGGAATAACCTTTCTGGGCACAGCAGCAATTGCCAGGTTGGTGGCACTGAGACCGGCTCTGAGGCTCAGCGGGTAAGGGAGAAGTCAGGCAGTGAGGTAGTGATAGGAGGCTCGATAGTTAGGGGGACAGATTGGAGTGGCAGCAAAAGAGACACCATAATGGTGTGTTGCCTCCTGGGTGCCAGGGTCAGGGATGTCTCAGAGCGGCTGCAGAACATTCTCTGGGGGAGGGTGAACAGCCAGAGGTCATGGTGTGTGTTGATGTCAATAACATAGGTAGAAAGAGGGATGAGGTCCTGCACAGTTAATATAGGAGAGAACCTAAAAAGCAGGACCTCAAGGGTAGTAATCTCTGGATTACTCCCAGTGCCACATGCTAGTGAGGGTAGAAATAGAAAGATAGCTTAGATGAATGTGTGGCTAAGGAGCTGGTGCAGGGGGCGTGGATTCATGTTCTTGGATCATTTGGATCTCCTCTGGGGTAGGGGTGACCTGTACAAGAGAGACCGGTTGCACCTGAACTGGAGGGGGAACAGTATCCTGACTGGGAGATTTGCTAGTGCTACTTGGGAGGATTGAAACTAGAGTGGCAGTGGAGTTGGGCCCTGAACAATAGAGTGGTTGAAGAGAAATCAGGGGATAATACTGTAGCCAATGAGAGCAAATTTAGTCATCAGGATACACAGCAGCACAGTAAAAAGAGAGGATGGACCTTTGCTTTAAACTGCATTTATTTCAATGCAAGAGGCTTGACAGGTAAGGCAGATGAACTCAGGGTGTGGATTGGCTCTGGGGACTGGTACATCATCGCCATAACAGTAGCATGGCTGAGGGAAGGACAGGACTGGCAGCTCAATGTTCCAGGATACAGATGCTACAGGCGTGACAGAGGTGTAAGTAAGAGAGGAGGCGAAGTTGTCTTCTTGATGAAAGAGGACATAACAATGGTTCTTAGAGAGGATATTCTTGGGGGATCATCCAGTGAGGCCATATGGGTAGAATTTAGAAATAGAAAGGGGATGGTCACACTGATGGGATTGTATTATAGGCTCCCCCATAGTCAGCAGGAATTGGAAGAGCAGATATGTAAAGAGATTGCAGCTAGTTGTAAGTATAGAACCATAGAACCATAGAACAATACAGCACAATACAGGCCCTTCGGCCCACCATGTTGTGCCAACCTTCAAACCATTCCTAAGACTATCTACCCCTTCCTACCACATATCCCTCTATCTTAAATTCCTCCATATGCTTAATAGAATCATAATATAGGGTAGTATTGGTGGGAGATTTTAACTTCCCTAATATTGACTGGGCCAACCATAATGTGAACGGCTTGGATGGAGTGGAATTTGTGAAATACATCCAAGAAAGCTTCCTTGATCAATATATCGGGGGACTTACTAGAGAGGGTGCAACACTGGACCCCCTCCTGGGGAATGAGGTAGGGCAAACAGCAGAAGTGTCTGACGGCGAGCACTTTGGTTTCAGTGACCATAATTTTATTTGTTTTAAAATAGTTATGGAGAAGGATATAGTCGGTTCACAGGTTAAGGTCCCGAAATGGGGCAGAGCAAATTTTGGACCCATTAGACAGGATCTTGCAGTGGTTGATTGGGCTAGATTGTCTGCAGGGAAAGGAGTGTCTGGCAAGTGGGAGGGCTTTAAAAGTGTGATGTCAAGGGTTCAGGGCCTGTAAGTTCCTGTTAGGGTGAAGGGCAAGGCTGGCAGGTTTTGGGAAACCTGGTTGACGAGAGAAATTGAGGCTCTGGTTAAGAAAAAGAGGGAGGGATATACTACGCATAAGCATTTGGGAACTAGAGAATCTCTTGACTACAAGAAATGTAGGAGTGCACTTAAGAGAGAAGTTACGAGGGCGAAAAGAGGATATGAAAAGGATCTGATAAGCAAGGTGAAGCAAAATACCAAGAGATTCCATAGGTGTATTAAGTGTAAAAGGGTGGCTAGAGAGGGAATAGTTCCCCTTAAAAATCAACATGGCCATCTGTGTGTGGAACCAAAGGAAATGGGTGAGATTTTTAATGAATATTTTTCAGTTTTTACTGTGGAGAAAATGATGAAAATGGAGGAAATGAGTAATGATGTCTTGGACCACATATGAATTAGCAGGGAAGAGGTACTGGAGGCTTTAAAGCACAATAACATGGATAAATCCCTAGTGCCTGACCTGGTGCATTCTCAGACATCTTGGGAAGCTAGAGAAGAAATTGTGGAGGCCCTTGCAATGATTTTTGTTTCATCTCTGATCACAGGTGAGGTTCCGGAGGACTGGAGAATGGCTGATGTGGTACCATTGTTTTAAAAGGGTAACAAAAACAAGCCAGAAAACTGCAGGCCAGTGAGTCTGACATTGGTGGTGGGCAAATTACTGGAGGAGATGCTGAGGGACAGGATCTACCAACATCTGAAGGGACAGGGTGTGATTCAGGACAGTCAGCACGGTTTTGTGCATGGGAAGTCATGTCTGACAAATCTCTTGGAGTTCTTTGAGGAGACAACCAAGAGGGTAGATGAAGGTAGGGAAGTGGATGTTATCTATATGGACTTTAGCAAGGCCTTTGACAAGGTCCCTCACGTCAGGCTAGTCTGGAAGGTTAGATCCCATAGGATCTAGGGGGAGATAACGGATTCATAATTGGCTCAATGGTAGGAAGCAGAGGGTGGTAGTCGAGGGTTGTTTTTCAGGCTGGAGGCCTGTGTCTAGTGGTGTGCCGCAGGGGTCAGTGCTGGAGCCTTTGTTGTTTGTAATTTACATTAACAATTTGGATGTGAATGTACAAGGCATGGTTAGTAAGTTTGTAGATGATACTAAAATATGTGGTGCTGTAGATAGTCTAGAAGGTTATGAAAAATTACAAGGTGTTCTAGATCAGCTAGGTATGTGAGCTGAGGATTGGCAAATGGCTTTCAATCCATTTAAGTGTAAGGTATTGCATTTTGGGAAATCAAATCGGGGCAGGACTTATACAGTGAATGGTAGGGCCCTGGGGAGTGAATGGAACAGAGGGACCTAGAAGTGTAAGTGCATAGTTCGCTGACAGCAGTGTCACAGGTAGACAGGGTGGTGAAGAAGTTGTTTGGCACATTGACCTTCATCAGTCCAGGCACTGAGTATAGGAGTTGAGAAATTATGGTGCGGTTATATAAGACGTTAGTGAGGCCACACTTGGAATATTGTGCACAGTTTTGGTCACCCTATTATAGAAACGATTTACCAGGATGCTGCCTGGACTTGGGGTCCTGAGTTACAAGGAAAGGTTGCGTAGACTAGGACATTATTTTCTGGAATTTGGAGATTAAGGAGTGACCTGATGGAGGTATATAGGATCATGAGGGGCACAGACAGGGAGAAAGCACATAGTCTTTTTCCCAGGAAGGGGGTTCTAAAAACAAGAGGGCATAGGTTTAAGATCGGAGGCGAGAGATTTAAAAGGGACATCAGGGGCAGCTTTTTCACGCGAAGAGTGGTGCATATTTGAAATGAGCTGCCAGAAATAGTGGTTGAGGTGGGCACATTAGCAACATTTGAAAGCCATCTAGATAAGAACATTGATAGGAGAGGTTTAGAGGACTATGGGCCAATTGTAGGAAGATAGGACTAGCTCGCTGGGCAACACAGTCAGCATGGACGAGTTAGTCCGAAGGGCCTTTTTCCATGCTATATGACTCTATGACTCTATGAAATCCCAAAGACATGCAGGTTGGTAGGTTAATTGACTGCTGTAAATTACCCTCAAGTGAGGAGTAGATTCTGGGGGAGTTGTGAGGGTCAAATTAGTGTGTGTCAGTACTGGATGGTCGGTATGGTTTCAATGGGCTGAAAGGCCTGTTTCTGTGCTGTATGACTCCATGACTCTATTTAAGTTATATTTTTTCTGCATAAATTCTGGTTCTCCTGGAAAGTTTGAAGTGAGATGTTGCATTCACCGTTGCCTTGTGACTGTGGCTTCTAGGAACCTCTCTGGATGTGTCTCACAATCGCAAACGGAGTGAAAAACGCTTCAGAGTTGTTTGGATCATAATCATTACCCTGCTGTTGTAGGATAAAGAGCTCCCCTAGAAATTCACTCCTAAAGGATTAGGGCAAATAATGGTCTTATTTATGGTGATTGTTGCAGCAAATGTCTGCTGGTGTCTGTCAACAGAATTCCTTTTGACTAAACTCCTAGTGTTGAACGTTTCTTCATATTTTTTCTCTGAGCACATTGGTTAAATTAGTTTTAAGAAGTAGAAAAAAACTCACAGTCATAAAGAGCTTTTGATAAGCTCAGGACATCCCAAAGTGCTTAAGAGTAGGTGAAGTACTTTAGTTCTGTTGTCGCTGTTGTAATGTACTTGCCAAAATGCCGTCAATTCACTTCAGATTCACAATATAGACTCATTAAGGGAGACAAAAACAATGTAAATTCAAATATAATGAGTTTCTGTGGGATGGAACTCTCAATTTTAAAAACATCTGCAAATGGTTAAAGCTGTTTAGGAAAAAAATCTTTTGGCGTTTTTGGTCTTTGTGAAGATTATAGCAATTTGTGATCCACAGTTCCAATTTTTGTACAGAAGTATAATATGACCTGTAAATGTGCCCATGCCATTCTCTTGGATTATGGTGTTCTCTGCTGTTTAAAATTTCCACCAATTTGCAAGAGAGTTACTTAAATTGATATTAGTGCTAGTTTGCAGGACTAAATACCAGGGAAGGTAACAAATTCTTGAGAGAATGCAGTAAGAATGGAAACCGTGGCAACATAAGATATTTGGCTGCATAGAGGGGATAAGGCAAGATCACAAATGCATTATAGACAGGGGGTTTGATACTGAAGCCATTGGCAACATTTCTGTAACTGCAAATGTGATTCTTGAATGGTGCATTGATTCCCTGATGTCAGGATGAAGGGTATCACTGGGTGGGTGCAGGGTCTTATGAAAAGAAGAAAACAATGGGAAGTTGCGATCCATGGTGCGGACATGGAAGATTATGCAAAGTGCAGGACAGAACTGGAAAAGTAAATATTAAAATTTTTAAAATTTTATTTACGGCGTAGTAACAGGCCCTTCCGGCCCAACGAGTCCGCGCCACCCATTTTAAACCCAAATTAACCTACCTGTACATCTTTTTGCAATGTGGGAGGAAACTGGAGCACCTGGAGGAAACCCACGCAGACACGGGAGAATGTACAAACTCCTTACAGACAGCAATGGGAATCGAAACCCGATCGCTGGCGCTATAATAGTGTTGCGCTAACCGCTAGATTAGCAGTCAGCGTTAAACTGAACCTTCAAATATTTTTTAACTGAACGGGCTATAAATCACATCTGTGTAACACCTGTCATTTGGGAGCTACAGGTACCCAACTGGTCTCAGAGTGGAGATGGATGTGTGCGTGCATATTTGTAGCATTGGTGCAGACCTGCATGCCAGGAAATGCAGAATAAACAGATTGTGATGTCAATCAACCTGCGGTGCTGATTGAATGCCGGTGCAATCGAATGGGATTTAAGAAGACAGTTAACATCATGGTCCAGGGATTCCATCACATGGCACAACATTCTGGGCACTATGTGAGGGAATTTTATTGAAAAGAAATAAAGTATAATGAAGTATTGGTAGTCCACTTCTGCAGTTTGGCTCTAGGTGCTTCATGCATCCATTGCACACACACATTGAGGCAACTGGGCAAGCATAATGCCAGCAAGTGATGTGCAAAGTACATTTTGATGTGACTTGTACAAAGGTATGTTGCATAATCCAGGCCCACACATGGCAGGCTTTCACTGGGGAGCCAGTGTTACAAAAAGCAGCATTATTGAAACCTAACCCATGGAGCCTACAATGCCCAGGATCTTCAGAGCAGTTTCTTCTTTGTGTTTTTCTAAGTGAGGCTAATTGTACAATGGTGGGTTATGGCACTTAAAGATTCAATACCTTTGATCATGAGTGAGGTCATTCAATGTCTTGTGGTATCTCGTCCAAATCCTAGGGGTTCTCCTCCCACTGCATCTTCAATGTGTGCCTGGAGTGTCACCGCCTTCCTGCAGCTAGAGCGTCTCCTTCCTCCCCATCTTTCCAGACCTCCAACATTGTCTTCTTCTCTCACCAGGAAGCTGTAAAGGCCCTTGCAGTGACTTCCACCACCACTAGCCTCCAGCTCCCCTTGCCTTACTCTGACTTTGTCCCACATCCCAAAGACGCATGAGTCGGTAGGTTTATTGCATGTTGTAAAATGTCCCAAGTGTGTAGGTGAGAGGTAGAATCTGAGGGCAATTGATGGGATTGTGGGGAGAATAAAGTTGGGTTACAGTCAGATCAGTGTTAAAATAGGTGATTTATGGTTGGCACAGACTCTGTGGGCTGAAGAACCTGTTTCTGTGCTCTTTCTCTGAAAGAAAGGTGCAGACTCATTTTAATCTGTGTTAACCATCTGCATCTGATGAAATAGTAATGCACAAAGGGAATCAACAGTGTAGTCAATGTTGACTGGTAGCTGAATGCTGCTCACAGGTAGAAGGAACAAACAAGGTACGGCTTACATGGTCAAATGTGCACATGTAAATCACAAAGCATAATTCCTGAGCAAGTTTTCCAGAAATATACAATCCAACTGTCATGACACCTAGGAAGTTAACTGGGGAAATGTTGGGCCTATGAAAGACTCAGAGAGAAATCTTCATGTGGAGACCGAGTACAGTATTTTCTGAAAGTAACAGGGCAAAGTATCACATTTGTTCCTTCTATCTGTGAGCAGGATTTGGTGAATTTTACACCAAAAAAGGAGAAGGGCCCTAAAGATAACAGTGTAATAATAATAAGAGAAAATATACTTAAAAAACCTGGAAAGTTTAACATTGTTAAAATTTAAACTGGTACCTATGTCTCAATCAACCTCTCTAAAGAACTGTGTAGTTTTAGGCAATACCTTTGTGCGAATTAACTACCATATATCCTACGTTACAACAGTAATTATACAATGTAGGAGTCCTGAGTCTGTGAATGATGCAGTAGAATTGTAAGTCTTACTTATCAGATTCCACTGTTGCGAGAGTTATCCTCCCATCCTCCATCCTCAACCTGGTAATCAAACTTATAACAAGCCCCAGCCACCTAATGCCCCTGTACTGACTCAGCACAACACAACCTGTGCTCAATTTCAAAATTCTCATGTGTTCAAATAACCCCCTCCCGATCTCTACAACTTCTCCATTCTATAGCTCTCCAAATCACTCCTCCTTATCTCTGTATTCTCCCATGTAAGATATAATAACATCTTCCTCTATAATTCTCCCAAATCTCTGTGCTTCTCCTGGTCCTTGACTTTCCTCAAACCACCATAGGTGCCTGGTCTGGAGGTCCATCCCTTTTCATTTCTTTATCTCTCTTGTGCTCCTTTAACACACTTCTCCCAGCACATCTTCAGTCCACTCCTCTCATGTTTGGGTGTGCTCTCAGTGTCAAAGGTTGATCATGTTTCTGTGAGAAAGGAACCAAAGATGTGATATAAGTCAATGTTGTTGTTGCAATAACATTGTTAAATTATTTAACTAAAGTACAAAGATGTACAAACAAAATGTTATGAATCTAGAGTTGCTGGTAAATTTGTCCATTTAAAGTCTGATTTATAGTTACTGCAGTGAACACAGTGAGGTCCATCTGCAGGTACTCTTGTGTCATCTGAAAGGACACAAAAGCATGGCATGTTAAAAGAACCAAAATCACAGCCCAGATCCACATCCTGTACATCCTCCTTGCACCAAAATTGTATTCATTTTTACTTCTTTGCATGGACTGACAACAGAGCATCTTTTTTGATCTACAAGGATATGTAATGAAAAGAAGATCAGGGTCCTGTACTTCAGAAGGCAAGTCATGTCATTGTTTGCAAGCAGGTTCAGGTCTGGTAACCTTCCATGACGTCCATTACAACACTGAGCTGTCATGCTAAGTGTCGGAAGATTCTGAATACCCTGAGATTCAATTGCAGATCTGACTAATGGTTGGAGTGTCTAGTTGAATGCTTGCTTTGAAAAGATATGACTCTTAAATCTGTAAATAAATACAGTAGTCACAAATGATTTTATATGGGACTACAAATTAATCTACAACATATTTTGCAAGTGAGAAGAGCTGCATAACTAATCAGGAATAAAGCCACAAGTGAATTAATTCAATTCTCTTCCTGTTTCAAATTACAACTTTGTGCCAGCAGTACAATATTCTTTTAATTAAGCATTAAATGAGATACCTGGAAGAGGATATCAAAAGTGCAATGACTCATTTTCAGTTAATCAACCAAAACGTATGTATTAATTTCGATATTCCAGCTTAAAGATTTGAAATACCAGGGCTCCTGTTTGCAGAGTCTGCATTTATCTCAAACAGCTAATTGTGTTTCTGATTGGCCAACTATTTGTCACTATATTTCAAAAAAAGCATGTACAGGTCCATTTTAACTGGTGTTAGCCTTTAGATGTAGTTTATTAGAGTTGTCCTGAAATATTGAAGTAATTTCAGAAAGCAATAAAAACAGCCGCCTTCTGATTTTACAGCACTTATGCGATGCTACTTAATTTTAATTTTATCCATGGAAGCAACATGAAGAAATATATGGGCTCTAGCCCACAACAAAACTTATGCCCATCAAATTTAAATTATGTAGTCTATTGATTGTAGAAATCAGACCAGCCCATGGTGAAGTATGACCTTTAATTTGGTTTACACATGTCCGATAAGCATCTTAATAAGTTCATATTCTATTCTTCTCTGAAGGGGAATCACATTTAATTCTTGACGTTGTGAGGAACACTGTGTGGCCCCGATACCTTGAAGGTTTTAGAACCAGTTTTCATTAGATACAGCTGCCTTAAAAGTAGCATGTAAACAACCAGGCTGTTTCTTCAGTTCACGGTCTGTAACATACTTGGAACAAGAACAAATAGCAAACTAATGTCTGCAAAACCCAACTCATCTGGGAAGCATGCCATAAGGCTGGCGCTCTGGCACTGAGTAATGAGGTGTCTACTTTATATTCACCCAGAGTCTGCACTTCACGCCTCATTCATTTTCTTCATACTTCCTTCTCACCTAGGGTAACTTGGCCATATGGGACTAACCATTGCTCAACTGATTTATGGCTTATGAATTGTGGAGGTAAAAGATAGAGACAGCTTGACTGGGTCCAAATTACAGCACAATAGAACATAATGAATGCCCCAGTTTAGCCAGATAATAGAGTTTTGCTTGCTGGCAGCCACACCGCCTCTCTCTTGGCCCTGACCCTGGTACTGAACACTGCACCACTCCAGCTGCTCTTTAAACTGTCTCATTACAGCGATATGTCATCAGGCAGAGCCTAATGACAGTCATCCAAGGGTGTGATTATGGAGACGCAGATTACAAACTTCAGCTGATGGGCAAACATGACGTTTGTGGCACAGAGATGACCTGTCTTGTGTAAGAGTTACTGCACAGTTCTCCATGTTATTGACATGTCGCAGCACACTCTATCCAGAGAGTTATGACCTCATTAAAGAAACGCTGTTGTAGTGACCGACAAGGTCATATGGATAGGTTTGTTTATTTACATTGCTCCAGAGATTCTCTGCCTTGTCTCAAATGTAAAAATTTATATATTTCTGGATATCAAGGCAATCAAAGGCTATTGAGTAAATGTAGAAACCTGGTGCTTAAATACAGGACCCATCATGATCCTACTGAATGGGAGAGTAGGGATGAGGGACTCAATGTCCTGCTCCTTCTATTTCTTATGTTTCAATGTTCTGTGCAAACAAAGGAATCTGTAAAATGCCTGTCTACCTGCATTTAACTAAGCTTCTTTATTTTACTTCCTTATAACAGATATAATTAAAAGGAATTGATACATGGTTGGTACTGAGGTCTGTATATGCAGTGTCAATCCATTTAAGCTACTTCTTTTCAGGTTGTACCAGTCACTGATGTGTTTTACTTTCAAAACAGAACATTTTGGACATTGCTTTTTTTGGACCAGTTACCTGTTTTATTTTTCCACCGTTCCTTCTGGACTTCATCCATTCTTTACCCTTTGATTCAAGTATGGACCTGCATTTATATAGCCCTTTCAGGACCTCAGGATGTGCCTTACATCAAGCAGGTATGTTTGAGGTGTTGTAATGTGGGAAATTTGCAATTAAATTGCACAGGCAGAAGTAAAGTCAATGAGAAGATTATGTAATTTTTTAGGTGTACTTTGTGGGATTAAACGTTAGCGAGGAGAACTATTCTGCTCATATGAAAAATTACTCTGTGATCTTTTAAATCCACCTGAGGAAGTCAGTGGGGCCTCAGCTGAATGTCTTCCCTGAAGGACACCACCTCTAATGTTGTAGCATTCCCTCGGTACTGCTTGAAGTATCAATTTACTTCTCTGTCGGAATGGGAGTTGAACCCACAACATTTGACTCAGAGGCAATGAATTCAGATCATCAATAGCACAACTTTCAGTGTGTCCAAGTACATGCAGAGTGCTGAAATTTACTTTTGGATTTACCGCAGTATTTAAAATTGAGAAACACGTTGGCTCTAATCACTCAGGACTTGGAGAATACTGGGAGAAATGCTTAAGCAGTGAATGCATTAAATTTAGAGAGGATTATTTTAAGGAAATGTAAAAAAAAGAAACAAATATGTTGTTTTCTTTTAAATCCCTCTAGTCCTGACGCAGGGTTTCAACCTGAAACGTTGACAATTCCTTTCCTCCCACAGATGCTGCTCGACCTGCTGAGTTCTCCCGACAGATTGTGTGTTGCTCCAGATTCCAGCACTTGCAGTCTCTTGTGTCTCCACATGCTTAAAATACTACTTTTAAGAAAAGTATTTTTTTTCCAAATTCTGATAAGAGTCTTCAACCTGAAACATTACCTCTGCTTCTCTTTGTCTGGCCTGCTGATGTTATCTGCATCCATTCTCAATTTGTCCAGGACACCTCAGTGTGGTGGAGTGTTAGGGGACACACACCCATGAAACCCCTTGCAAACCACTGCAGTCCGTGGAGAAACTTCATGTTGACTCTGCCCAATCCTATCGTTATTCTCTAAGTGTTCCAGTTCCTTTTCCTTACTAATAGATTTCAGCATTTCCCCACTTTTTCCAAGCCATGCACCCACCTGCCCAGTCAGGTACTTGCGCCCCACAAGTGGCAGAGACTGCCGATCCCTCACTGGACTCATCAGCCTCCTCAGAGCCCACAGAACTGGAGGGGGACCAAATCACCCTCAATCCTGAAGGACTGCCTAAGAGGATGAAGTGAGAGCTCAGCTCCAATTGAGCCCCTAACAAAGCTGTAAGTGATTAACGATCCCTGTAAATGTGCAGATGAAGGACTCGTGCCCACTGTTGAGAACTGATTTCCTGTACATTGACCACACTGGGTGTTAATTACACTTCTCTGATTCAATTTCACAGGGAACTGGCAGCTGATCATTACACAGAGATTGATGTGATCCAAGCAGTTCCACATGCTCTATGTGTCTAAAGAAAACAAAAAGTGATTGAAATTCTTGCTTAATAATTAAAAAAAACTGCAAGGGCAGGTCTCAGCCTTCTCCTTTCAGAAGGAAATAGACCACCATGTGCTCTATCCTGATAGACATAACTGCATTTCTGGGATTATTGTAAATCTATGTTCACCTTCTCCAGTACCCCTCTGCCCTTCATATAACTATGAAGAACAGACGGTGCAGAGTACTGCAAATGCAGTCTAAGCAAGCTTCCAAACAAATATGGCAACACCTCTTTCATTTTCAATTCCTCTAGGAATACACCCTAGTACTCACTTCGTCGTTTTTATATTTTTTAATCTGCATCCTTACTTTTTAGTGATTTGTATATTTGTACTCCAAATTTTGGTTACCAGAATATAACAGCTCGCACCTATCTGTGCTCAAATTCACCTGCAAGTAAAAAAAAACCCATTCTACACATTTTTAATGTATTTTTATGTTGTTGTACACCTCCTTAGTTAAGTGTGCAACTGTTCTTCTTTGACCTTAAGTACACAGCTGGGAGTTTCAGACTAAATTATTTCCCCCTATATCCTTTAGAGTGGAACCTTCACAGGCACTGGTATTTCATCAGTGATAAAGGTCACTTCCAGGCCATTATAAATGGATGAGTGGACGTGCACCAGTGACAGATGAGTCCTAGGAGGCACCTCAGCTATTTAATCCAGGTTGTTTGGGATTACAAATTATGAAATTCAAGCAATGTAACAAAACAAAATCAAACTAATTTATGACCTTTACAATCCACAGTCTCCAAGGAGACAGAGGAGAGACAAAATGGATGATTGTGTGACCTGCACTTGGTAATGTGAAGTAATTCTGGCCCGGTATGGGTAGTGCCTGCACTGAAAGAAATGAACCTGATCACTTCACAACGGTTCAATCACAGCCTGGATTTTCATTTACTTTATTTTATTTTGCTTCACAATTTTACCATGTAAGGGACTGAAAAGAAGCTTTGATGTAGGTTTGGAGTGTTTTCTTGGCTTCCTCAGTCAATCAAGAGAAAGTGAGCAAATCCCAAAAGTTAAACAATGAAGGTGAAGCTCCCTGAACAATAATGGAATTTGACCCCAGTATTGAAGGAGGGGTGGAGGGACACTGTAGGAGGGTGTGAGGTCAGGGCGGGTGGGATGTTTTCAGAAGAGGTATGGGAATATGATAGCCTTGCTGAATTTAACAACAGGCTTGTAATGAATCAGAGCGTGCAGACAGCAGCAATCTGTCTGAACTTCCCCCTGAGTTCTGACTGAAGCTTGCACACACCTGAACAATGTGGGGGCAGGGTAGCGCCCGATCCACAGTGAGGAAGTCCTGAGTACTGGCAGGGTTTTCTGTGATGTAATGTGATATCATAGCATTGTGTGGGAGCAAGCATTGTCCAGAAGGAGGAGAACAAAACATTGACAGGTCACACTGTTTGGTTTAGTTGACACTGTCAAAGCTAAAAAAACACTCAGGATGTTGTAATCGTTTGGACATTCCAAAACATTCAACTGCTATTAAACTATTAAAACATTTAACTACATTTAAAATTCTTTAAATGTTAGAAAAACTAAAACACTTTAAAAACTTTATAATATTTAAAACACTTAAACAAGTGGAAAGAATCTAAATTAACTAATCCTTAGTCCTTCAAACCATTGCTGTGAATGGAAGTAAATGACAAACCACTCCCCGTGCCTTGTCCAGTCTGGGGCCAGATATTTCTGCAGAATTCCCACTGTGGGAAATCACCAAAATATTGTACTTCCATGGTGATGTTCCTGGACATTCTGGCACTGGGATGCAGTCGGGCAAATAGTGGGTGAGCCATTGAGTACAACTTCTGTGTTCACCTAAGTTGCTTACAGTTTCACAGGAAGTTTTACCAGGTACATGGATAGATTCCATTATTTCCCCATATAATCCAGAATATCAAACAGAAATCTTCTACTTCCAACTTGGCATCTGTCCTAATTGACAAGGTTGTCACCAGATTGTAAAACTTGTCACACTACCTCAACGTTCTTGGCACTGAATAAAGTTTTGGCTGGTTAAACCATTTCCAAGTCCTATTATTCCAGGAAGTCTGCTCGGGATTTTGTAGGTGAGACTGTCAAATCCACTGTTAAATCATTGTGAAGGAGGCTGCAGTTATCAGCCACTGCCAAATGTGATATCAGGAGACTCCTGCAGCCCTGCTTTTCCAAGTTATCCAGGGGAAAGTCTGTGCACACCTGTGCCATGGGTTGTGCTATCCAGTGGATGGATCTTTCTGCAGCTTCCCTGACTGAGTATCTCCTCTCTGTGGTCCATCTGCAGGCCTTCCTAGATCAGACTGCTCTGGGTGATCCAAACCAGCCAAAGAACCACTCTCCTGATGTGATTCAGAAATGCAAAATGCAAACCACAAACACTGAGCAAAAATACTGTACAAACCCCTTCCCACCAGTAACAGGAGACGGCTTTGAGAATTGAGTATTTATTGCAATTCTGTGTTTAAAATGTGACACCTCATGTGCAAGACCATTCACATTTATTCAATGAATGATTATTCATCTGAAACAGTTATTCAGTTAATGATTTGACAGCATTGAAGTTACCAGTCAGGAATAAACTATTATAGTAAATAAGGTCAATTAACAGCTAATTAAATAATTACATAAAACACAAATGTGTATAAGACGGGACTGTGTTCTTTTCTTAAGTTTCATGACACTCTGTCACTGAGACCCAGTTATCTGCCCTTGGATTAGCCTTTACTTTGCTGACGTGTGCCTCTAATGGTTGCTTTCTGCTCTCTTTATTAGGAAACAAAAATGGAATATTAATATTTGTTACGTTTCTCCAATGCTCTGAGGTTGAATAAAATGTAAGCAGTTCAAACAGTTTAAATGTCATATTCTTGTGAGAAAGCATGGCTTAGGGGTGCTGGGGACTTTGCAGATCAGGCTGTCAAATATACCATTATTACTTAGCCTTTTCCATTTGGGTTACTAAAGCACTGATTAGCCTAGAAATTGGGTTGACTAGGACCCAGTTTTTATGTATGAATTACCATTATAGCAATGTAACCGCAGGTCAAACTGGCCAAGCCATCATTTCCAAATGAAATTGTGCCCATTGGGAATCTGAGCGCATTTCATTTCATCGGGAGTTCAGCTAATGACATCACCTCTCATGCAACACCCACTTCTGATCTTACAGACATAAATTATTCAAAGGAACAAACTACAATCTTCACTGAATCGTCACAGCGAAGCAAGGAACACATTGCATTGAAATCCCCACTGAAATGTAAATAAAAGGGTCTCAGGTCTGATGTTGATTGATCAAAACATCTGCTAGACACAAATTCCACTGCTCTATAGAGTTTTCCAGTCGTTTTCTTTGCACTTTCATTGTTCACGGCCTTAATTTAACACATCTCATGCTGCGATCTCTGATCATCCTCAACGGGCTGTGAGGTGGGACCACTAACAGCACAATCCTCCATCGGGGCAATGAATCATGGTAGAGGAAATCAATGATGGCCATGACTCGCCACAGTTTGCCCAAGTTTGCCACAGCTCTGAGGCAGCCTTCTGTGTTTGTGGCTGTTTGGGGACAAGTTCTTTGGGCTATGCAGATCTCAGCAAAGTGGCACCAAGGGTGATGAAGCTCTTCAGCTCTGGGCTTGTTGAGAAATCTAAAGGTCTCATTTCAGCCCCTCTCTCAGGGTTGAAAATACCCCACTCTCATTCAGGTCTCTTTTTGACCAACTTCACCCTTTATTATGGAGCCAATTTCTGGGCAATTGAGTTTTCCCAGCTGCTGTTGTAGACTGGTAACTCACCTGGCACCACCTGGCAACCTGGCATTACCTGGCACTACCTGTGACCACCTGGCACTTCCCCACGGTAGTCTTAGTCCTGGAATCTAAACTCACCTGCACATACTTTAAGGAAGGTTCCACTCAGGCTGGGGACTGTTGTGGTGGGAACATGGGGCGAGCCTCTGCCCCCTACTGGTGTACCTGCAGCATTAACACCGTGAACTTGTGTCTTGGTGTGGAGCAATGACTGAGGCAATGTGTAGAGTTTGTTGCCAGGGAGAAATCTCCAAGCCAGGGAGAGATGTGCAGCCAAATTAAAGAGAGTGAGATCGCAGAGCAACAAACAACCAACTGGAGGAACTTGATAGGTTGAAGCATCTGTGGGGGGGGGAGGGGGGAGAGGAATTTTCAACGCTTTGGGTTGAAACCCTGGGCTTAACCTGAAATCTCAACAATTCCTTACCACCCACAGATGCTGCTCGACCCGCTGAGTTCCTCCAGCAGATTGTTTGTTTCCCCAGATGCCAGCATCTGCAGTCTCTTGTACGTCCTGTGAAGTAGCAGGATTCATCACCTCCAGGAGGTGAGGAGAGAGACCACAGGATCCGGGCTATCTGCCAACACATAGAGCAGGTACACACAGTCCCCAGCAATGACCACACTCATCATGCTGGGCAGGCGGCAGTCCTGAGCTCCGGTCCTCAGCACTGAGAGGCAGCGCCAGCTACCCCAGGGCGCCCACACCAGCTCTCCTGGGCAGCCATTGGATGTTGCTTCAGTGGCTCACTCCAAATGAGCCAAGGAGCAGTGAGATCACTGTAAGGGGTTCCTTACTGCCAGAGGATTGGCAGAGGGCTGAACCCTCAATCAGGTTCCTGGCACAGCAGTGCAGCAGAGAGGTGGGCAGGGGATTGTGCCAGGTCCCAGAGCAACAACACTGTCAGTAATGCATCTCTTTGCATATAATGTGATAATGCATTCTCAGTGTCAATTCCATTAGCGCTCACATTCCATAGAACACATCCTGAATGCTCAACGGGATCCCAGTGTATTCGAGCCCTGCAGTCATACAGCCATACAGCACAGAAACAAGCCCTTCAGCCCAACTGGTCGATGCCGACCATGGTGCCCACCAAGCTCGTCCCATTTGCCTGCATTTGGCCCATATCCCTCTAAACCCCTCCTACCCATGTACTTATTGAAATGTCTTTCAACTGTTATTATTATACCTGCCTCAACCACTTCCTCTGGCAGCTCATTCCATGTACAAACTGTGGTCTCTGTCTATCAAAATCTTAACAGGAAAGTTGTTCAGCTTCTGATCAATTCCATCTTATCCACCTTATCAGGACTTGTGTCACTCAGATGTGACATTCAATAACCAAACCAAACTGTGGAGCTGCTATGATAAATGGGCCTCTCATTATTTGGGTAAAATAGAAAAAAACTGGGAATAGACAGTGCAGGAGATCCCAGATCAAATTTACTTTTTTACATTTAGCAGTCCTGAACTATGTTTACTACCCTTGGAGGGGGTCAGTTTCTTCTGTGCCATTAAATGAAATCTGCCATCCTGCCCAGTACCAGCAGTAACCTCACACAAGTTGCCTGAATACTCAGAGGTGGCTAAAGTTCATCAACAATGTTGCACCAAGTGCAATCCTTTGTTACTGAGCCAATGTATTAATGTTGCTAAATGTCAGGTATTAATATTGCATTCATGTGACATTAACTTAATCCCTATTTTAGATTAAGTTTTTGCCCAATTACATTGATGCTAAATGGTCATTGATTAATCTCAGCAAGTCATCTTGAGACTTCTTTTGTACAGTATGTTTACTTCAATTTGAGAGAAATTTGGAGATTTAGGGTAGAGTAAGTCACATGGGATCCATGACAAGTTATTAAATTGGATCCAAAATTGGCTTGGTCATAGAAGTCAGAAGGCAGTGGTAGAGGGGTGTTTCTCTGACTGGCAGTCTGTGACTAGTGGTGTCCTGCAAGGATCAGTGCTGGGACCTGTTATTTGTACTACACATTATTGATTTGGATGAAAATGTAAGTGGCCTTATTACATGAAAACATCTGAGAACATGATTACATTTGCAGATAACATGAAAATTGGTGGGGTTGTGGATGGCAAGGAAGATTAAAAAGGATGTAGCAGGATATAGATCAGCTGGACAATTGGGTGGAGAAATGGCAGGTGGAGTTTAATTGGAACAAGTGTGAGGTGTTGCATTTTGGGAGATCAAATGCAAGAGCAAAGTATACAGTGAATGGCAAGACCCTTAGGAGCACTGATGCATAGTGGGATCTTGGGATGCAAGTCCATAGCTCCCTGAAAGTGGCAACACAAATAGATAGGGTGGTAAAGAAAGTGTATGGGATGCTTGTCTTCATCAGTTGGGGGACTGAGTATAAAAGCTGAGAAGTCATGTTGCAGCTGTATAAAACTTTGGTTAGGCCACATATGGAGTATTCTGTGCAGTTCTGGTTGCTGCAGTACAGGAAGGATGTGCCGGCTTTGGACGAGAGTGCAGAAGAGGTTCACCAGAATGTTGCCTGGATTTGAGAGTATTAGCTATAAGGAGAGGTTGGACAAACTTGGATTGTTTTCTCTGGAGTGTCAGAGACCTGATAGAAGTATATAAAATTGTGAGAGGCGTAGATAATGCAGATAGTCAGAGTCATTTTCCCAGGTTGGAAATGTCAAATACTAGAGGGCATTTGTTTAAGGTGAGAGGGGGAATGTTCAAAGGAGATTTGTGAGGCAAGTTTTTTCACACACAGAATGCTGGGTGCCTGGAATGTGCTGTCAGGAATAGTAGTGGAAGCAGGTATGATAGCAATGTCTAAGAGGCATTTGGACACACATGAACAGGCAGGGAATGGAGGGATATGGACCATGAGCAGACAGAAGGAATTTGTTTAATTTTACATCAATGTCGGTGCAGACATGGTGGGCAACTTCTTATTAATTAATTCAGGATTTGGTGTTAAACTGTTTTTATGTATTTTCATGTAAATTAGTGTTATATGGTCATTGCAGGTGTATTTAAAGTTCTTTTCAGAAATGTTGAAGAAGTAACAGGAAAGGGAAATTGCTCTCTGGCCATGAGAACCCAGTACCATCCTTGGTCATTTGTATACTCAGAAGGGTAATTCTGATGTGTGCAATGTATCGGCTCAACCATCAAACAACTCAGTGGATTTCTATTTGTATTGAGGTCACAAATGTCAAATGTCCCCACCATTCTGCTTGGTTGCTAGGGGGTGTCTGCATTGGATCAGATGAGGGAGGAGGAGACCCAAAAATCCAGGCCTTGGGAGTTGGAGTCTTCTGGCCAGCAACTGGTTATTTCCTGATGATGTTTAACTCTTAAAAATGATCTTGAGAGCAGAATCAATAGAAATTTTATGATGCCATGGCAACACAGAGTGGTGTGGGGAGGATGGGGGGTGCAGGTGGGACATCCTGAGGATGGTATAGGATGGAGGAGTTTCTGGGAGAAAGTCTCCCTTTCCACACTGCTGTTGGTCCATTGTACTTAGGGTGAGTGCTGGTGTATCAGCAGGAGAAGATCTGTTCCTGTTTCTTACACTGCTTGGTGTTCTTTTTGATCAAGATCTTTCTGTTTCTGATCTACAGCGAATAGAAATCTGATTGGGTCTGGGGGGTGGGCAGGCCTGTGCACTACCAGTTTAGCGGGACACCTGATGATTGGGTTCTGCCCACTTTATGACACAGAAGCTTCTTTCCTCACTGCTGCCAGTAAGAATCTTGCATTTCTGGACCTGGACAATCCAACTGATGGGCAATTGGAATGTGGGGCTCTGAGCACAACCTTGCCTAGAGAGGCAACTAAGATGCAGTTTGAGCCTCATAAGTACCAAAGGTAAATGTGTAAGTGGATTTATTTAGGTCATAGCACGATGCTATGCAATAGAACTTTGTAAATAAATGAATGATAAATAGAAAATTGTAAAATATTATTTTTGGGGTATATTATGTTACATTATGATACATTGAAACTTAAATAATAGCGATAATGTGGATACAACTGTCCGCACATGTTGATGTCAGCAATGTTATGTGCAGAGAGAAGTGAATCTCTACGTGTTTGCTAAAATGGCCAGTCCTAAATTTTGATTTTCAGAAATATGTTCCCCACTTACCCCATTCTCTCCTTCCTTGAAGAATGTATGTGTGCTTACTTCAGTTAGTCTCTTTCCAGATCCTGGTCCATCCTTCTTATAACCACTTCTGGAAGGTGTTCAGTAAAATTAAGTAAACTCATTGGAGAACAGATAATCATACAACACAGTCAGACCAAAAACTTATCTCAGTGGTTGTATACATTTAGCTAAGAAGGTGGTAATACAATTTTTACAGCTGATAGTTATGTTCCTGTTGAGTAGCTTCGAGTGGTCCTGTTGCTGAGACAATTTGCTACTCTACCCAGGATCTCATGGCCCTTACTTTTTGATCAGCCTGCCATGATGGATAACACATCTCCGTTGACGCATTGGACTGTCCTTGCAGAATTGTGGCAGATCAGGCTGCCAGTCTGGGTTTGTGTTAAGTCAAGTTGTCATTCAGAACTGTACTGGATAGGGTAGTCATCCAAAAACAGCAACAACAACTGCTCAGATTGGTGTCACACACTTACATTGTAACATGTCCAAGGGTGTGTCACAGGTCAGGCACAGAGTCAAAGAAGGAGACATTAGGACATGTGAAAGAGTGATTGGCCAAAAAGGTAACCCATGCGTGGAGGGGAGGTGATGGATAAGGATCTCAGTGAATACTCTGCAGTTATTTTCAGAAAAGGGAAATTATGTCAAAGAGATCATTAAGAAGGAAAAATGTGAAATATTTGATGGAATAAACATCATAAGAAAGGACCTATTAAGGTGTTTTGTAGCATCATAGCAAGTGGATGAATCACCAAGGTTAGATGGAATATTTCTCAACCTGGTAACAGAAGAAATGAGGAAATGAGTGAGGCTTTGGATATTGTTATTCAATCATCCCCATCTACAGCACGGTGCCAGTGAGTTGGAGATCTACTGATGTTCTGGAGCTGTTTTAAAAGGAAGGGATGAACCAAATAATTATAGGTTGGCTAGTTTAATTTTGGTTGTGGGCAAATTATGGAATTAGTCCTGAGAGACAGGATAGCCCCTCACTTAGGTTAATGAAGGACAGACAGTATAGACTTGTTAAGGGAAGGTCATGACTGACTAAATTCATTGAACCTTTCAAGGAGGTAAAATGGAGGTTGATGAGGGCGGTGTGTTTGATGTCGTCCACAAGGGTTTCAGCCACACTTTTGACAAGATCCCACATGGCAGGCCAGTCAAAAAAAAATTAAAGCCCATAGGATCCAAGGGACAGTGACATATTGCTTCCAAAATTGTTTCAGTGGCAGGAGGCATAGGAGACTGGAAACTGGCTCAGCAAGTCAAACATTCGTGTCTGACATTATGTGTAAAATAAGGGATAAAAGTGTGCATCCATTGAAGCTTGCACCTGTTTCTGGCAGAGTTCTGTCCAGCGTGAAACTGATGAGATATTTCCTGTCATGATTCATCCTCCTGCTGACGTTAATTCTCCATCATATTATGTGCTTGTGCTGACATCATCAATGTGTGTGGTGCAACCCTCAGACTTACTGACGCAAATTGAATCATTCCCTTCTTGTTTCCTCAGAACCAAACAAGGAACAAATAATGCAGCAAGGTGGGAACTCTACGTGAGTTGAAGGTGGGCGGCTGGATCATCATTTTTAATAAGCACCAAGCCCCCTATCGATCTACAGGTGCTGTCTTCACACAGAAGAGCAGGCAGAGAGTGACCACGGCACCCGTACACTGGATGCTGGAGACTGGAGGACAGCACGTGGCACAGAGCCTGATTGGTTGAACTATGGTGCGGTGGGCCCTATCACACGCCACAGCTGCCCCCAGTTCCTCCTCTTCCCTCCTCCCTCCCTCCTCCTGGTCGTAGTTTCCCTGCTCCCTCACCATTTTCCTTATGTCCATGGCAACCCATGTGACTGTCACGGAGAGTGCCCTTTAAGGCCAATAACCTGATTCCCAGGACAGTGTGGGAATGGGATGGAAGCTGGGAGCAAGGAACTTCTGAACCTAACACTTCCAAAAGGGAGAAAAGATAACAGCTGACTCTGACCTGCAGTGGGTGAAAACTGGAACATCCTTTTGCTCAGGTACTTCCAGCAGTCTGACGGAACTCCATCCTGGGAACTTCTTTCTCCATAAAATTTAAAAATCCAATAACTGAATGATTGAATCAGGTGGCAGGTTGTTAGTTTAAAGGTGAGCCAACTATTGTGCAGGTACCATGACCAAGCAGGGTGAGGAGTATACAGGTCTTACACTGCACCTTAGTAACACTAGATGCCAGTAATGTGCTGGTGTTACCTCTGACAGTGGTGATAGTGCACATATCAAACTGAGATTTTGGACATTTCAAACTACTGGCTGGCTTTATCTATGGCAGTGAAGGTCCTGATGATGGCACTGAATGTGGAGAGGCAGCAGGATAACTCCCAGTTGATACTCCGTCCTCTCTACCTCAGTACCAGTAGAGAGCAATTGAAGGTTTCAAGAATGTAGAGAAGGAAGTTATTGGTGGGGAACAGTGACGATGCACTGTTGTCCCAATGACACTTTCTTAATATCATAAGGGTCGGAAAAAAGAACAGGAATGAAGGGTACGTTCAAGTCAGTATCTTTGAGGGAAAGAAAGAGCTTCCCATTTATCATGGTTTCAGTGCCAATATTTCTGCCTCCTTTACAGTCACAGAGTCACAGAGAGATATAGACCCTTCAGCCCACTGAGTTTGTGCGACCATCAAACACCCATTTACACTAATCCCATTTTTTTATTTTCCCCACATTCTCATCAACTGCCCCCAGTTTTCGCCACTCACCTACACACTAGGGGCAAATTACAGTGGCCAATTAACCTACTGACCCACACGTCTTTAGGGTGTGGGAGGAAACTGGAGCATCTGGAGGAAACCCATGCGGTCACAGGGGAAATGTGCAAACTCCACATGGATATTAGGATTAAACCCAACTCTCTGGAGATGTGAGGCAACAGCTTCACTAGCATCACCATTGTACTGCCATTTAGTTAAACACTTTAATGGTGAATATTTTCAAATCCCTCAAAGGTTTTGTCCCATCCCCATCTCTGTAACCTCCTCCAGCACTGTGATCCTCCAAGATCTTTTCATTTCTCCATGTGATCTCTGATCTTCCCAACTTTAATCTCCCATTTAGGCAGTAAACCAGGGAATCCCTCTTTGAACCTCACTAACTTTCCACTGCCTTTAAGACCTTCTTTAAAACCACCTTTGGCCAAGCTTGTGGTCAGCTGCCCTAATATCTCTGTATACATCTCCATCTCAAGTTTTGTTTGATAATACGATTGTGTAGCTCACTGGGACATTTTACTATATTAACAATGCTGTATGCACACAGCGTTCTTGTTGCTGGAACCTAGAAGCTTTTGATGGTGTCACTGCTTGACCTCCAACGTGTGTGGTCCAGAACCTGAGCCACTGAAGAATTCTTTTCCAATGTCACAGTAGTGAAATCCCATAGACTGTTTATATGTGTCTTCAGTGATCTTAGGGAAGGTATTGGATAAATGCACCAACTATTCAAGGGTGAACAACCATTTCATGAAACAATATAAATGATGCTGTGTGCATTTATTGTCCTGCAAACCAAGCCCCTCCAGAAGAAACCCTACAGAGGAGTCCCTATTTCGCAGCTAGCTCACTCAGTGAGCATCCTTCTATCGATGGAGAAATTGAGTAAAACAGCCCATAGCTCACTTAGTTGGGATCATTGATCAAACCTGATTTCCTATCTCAGTTCTCAAAGTGCTTAAAGATTGTTTTATGAACCAGAGCTCCCAAGAGCCCTTCTCACCACTTTCTCTGGGGCTTAGAATGTAATGTATTTCTTCCCATGTGGTCATTAAGATTGCGGGAAGGATGGAAAAGAACTGATGATGGGATAGTTTTCAGCTAAGCAATTCCTTCACCTAAACGCAGACACTGGGGAGAGGGTCAGAGAAACCAGCTCACCTCATTAGCAGCTGATTCAATGCCCCACCTGAACCTGGTCAGTCACTCCCTAACCTTGACACTAGGTGGCAGAGGGATCAGAACTTGTCACTGACCTCAGTCTGTGGGTGAGAAAAGGACATGTGCCATGAATCTACTCTTTCTTGTTATAATGGAAAACATTCCAGGGCTTCAGACTGGCAACAGCTGTTATATTTTTGAGGGGGTGATAGAGGGTTACCTTCTGACTTAAGAAACTAACACCATTCTGCTGTTTCCTGTACAGGAGGTAAAAGTTGATTCCAAACTCCCCTGCAATGATTCAGCCAATTAAAAATAGGAAAAAAATCAGTTATGAGCTGAAATTAGACGGGGTGTGAGTCAGAGAAGTAGCACCAGGGAGCCCAGGGTAGCTGTTAAGTGAACAAAACTACTGAAGAGTAACGTTATACCAGAAGAAAAGACAGATTTATGAGCAGGCACCGGACACTCGATACAAGGAGAGAAAGGAGAGAGCAGGTTAAGAGATTAATTCCTTTCCTCACAGGAGTGCTTGGTGCAGAAAGTGGAGGGAGAGGTTGGAGAAAGAAGCCTCCCCTATAGTTCCAGGTGCTAGATTTGGTACATGCCGTAATGCAGATTAATGGGGCCTGACTGTATCCCAGCTGATGACCATGCATTACCCCAGATGGACTTTGATTACTTGAGGGCACACAGCTGGGTAGCCATGAGAGTTGAGAAGAGATTGCAGAAGGGATTTGGGGGATATCAACAGGCCAAGGGACTGGATAGAATTAGTGCAGGTGGAATATAATGTGGAAAACATATGAGCTCTTCCACTTTGGTAGAAACCATGGAAAAGCAAAGAATTTTTTTAAACAGAAAGTGATTGAAAGGTATTGGTTACAAAGGAACCAGTGTGTCCTCATCGAATGAAAGTTAACATGCAGGCATGGTGAGTGATCAGGAAGGTATATTGTATGTTGACTTTTATTACAATAGGAGTTGAATACAAGAGTTAAGGTGTCTTAGTGAAACTATATGAAACTTGAAGAGGTAACAAATGTATTGTTGAGGGCAGTGAGCTTGCTATAGTCCATGTGGATTTCAGTAAGGCATTTGATAAGCTCCCACATGGCAGTCTGTTTCAAATGATGAGAGCCCATGAGATCCAAGGGAAATTGGCAAATTGGATCCAAAATTGGCTTGGTTACAGGAGGCAGAGGGTGCTGGTGGAGGTTTGTTTTTGTGATTGGAAGCCTGTGACCATTAATGTACCAGAGGGATCAGTACTGGGACCCTTACTGCTTGTTGCATACATTAACAATTTGGATATGAATGTAGGGGGTAGTAATCTGCTGATGACACAATTATCGGTAGTTTTGTTCACAGCTGGGAGGATAGTCAAAGGCTACAGGATAATATTGAGCAGCTGGTAAAATGGCAGGGTAATGGCAGATGGAACTCAATCCTAAAAAGTGTGAGCTGACACTTTTTGGGAGGTCAAATAAGGGTACGAGATACACCATGAATGGTAGGGCCTTGGGAGTGTTGATGAACAAAGGGACCTTGGTGTACAAGTCCTAGGATACCTGAAGGTGGCAGCACAGTTAGACAGGGTGGTGAAGAAGACATACAGGATGCTTGCCTTCATAGCCAGAGCATACAATATAAGGGCAAGGAGGTTATGGTTCAACTTTAGAAAACATTGGTTAGGCTACAGCTGGAGTGCTGTGTGCAGTTCTGGTCACCACACTATAGGAAGGATGTGATAGCACTGGAGAGGGTGCAGAGGAGATTCACCAGGGTGTTGCCTGGCATGGAGCATTTCATGGCTGGGTCTGTTTCCCTCGCAGCAGAGGAGGCTGAGAGGGGACCTGATGGAAGTGTAAAAATTATGACGGTAGATAGAATGAAACATTTTCTCATAGCAGAGGTGTCTAAAAGCTGGCACAGCATAGGTTTGAGGAGGAAGAGAGTTAGAGGGATCTGAAGAAGAATTTCTTCACATGGGGAAATCCAGAACGCACTGCCTGAGAAGGTGGTGGAGGCAGGTTCTCTCACAACATTTAAGATGCATCTGGATGAACACTTGAATTGCCAAGGCAGAGAGGTTGATAGAAGTGATACTTCTCTCTCATTGGCTGGGGTGTTGAGAATCAGGTGTCACAGTCTCAGGAGAAGGGGTTGTCCATTGATGATAGTGATTGGGACAAATGACTTCATCCAGAGGTTAGTGAACCTTTGGAATTCTCTACGCACGAGGGCTGTGGAGGCTCAGTCACTGAGGACATCCTAGACATAGATTTTTAGTGTTAAGGGAATCTAGGGAAATGTGGTTAGCACAGTAAAGTGGCATTGAGGTAAAAGATCAGTCAAACTCTTATTGAATGGTATAGCAAGCTCGAGGGACTTAATGGTCAACTCATGCTTCTACTTCTCATGTTGTTAGTTTAAAGGTGAGCCAACCATTGTGCAGGTACCATGGCCACGCCTGCCCCCAGCACTGATCCCGAGCAGTGTTGGTAGGAAGTTGTACATCGTGCTGCCGTTCATTACACACATTGTCTTCATTCTGTGCACCAGAGTTAAAAGCCACCAGACCCTAAACTGCCAAAGCAACATGGAAGTAAGCAACTTAGCAAAGCCCAGAGTGTAAGTCTTCCAAAACAAATGGACTTCCTTCTGATTTGTCACTTACTGAGGCCAATGCCTGTACAAATATCCTATCAATCAGTGCCTTATTGTCTGTCACTGTCTATTTTCACTGGGTGATCACCATCTGATTTTTATCACTTTGCTGAAGCCTTTCTCTGGGGCCTAAGTGTCTGGGTAACTTTGGAACAACTGGACATACGGGGTGGGCAAATGGCAGCCCAGACACATTGTTATTAGTACTTCCACACTCCCAGTCCTCACATCCGTGTAAATTCCAGAAGAGGGATAAACTGGGTCCAACCAGGATAAAAAAAAACTCCTGGAAAACCCTGCTGAAAATTAGAATCTGTCTGGAGACTGAAGAACAGAGGGGTTAAGTCGATATTATTGTTTATTTAAAAAGTAAGCTTTTTCATTACTGCTGTCATAATGTTTGCATTAATAGTGAAAAATGATTCAAGGTAATGAAATTACATTGAACTTTAGTATTTTTAAAAACATAAATAAAAAAAAAGAACAATTTGTCACTGTATTTATGGGGAAAATGCACAGCATCAAATTATTGTAAGCTCTTTTGAGCTGATCTTGTGATTTCCATTAATTGATGGTCCAGGTAATTGAATTTGCTCCCAAACCTGATTAAATTTCATGAGGTGAGGACTGTTTGCAAAATTGATGCAACAGTTAAAGCCATTGTACAGGAATTGAAATTTCACTCCTGGGGTTCTAGCAATGTAATATAGTGAGAGAGACTGAAATCTTTAAGTCATACTGAGGCAGAAAATGTAAATATCAGTGTTCAGGCTTAGTATAAAATCAATGAAAATGAAGTGACTCTCTCTAATTAGTGCCCTCATATGTAATTTTTTATGCTGCTATAATTAATCCCTTTCTTCTGAAGGTGTTGATTTAAATTTAGTTAAGGTCCATTGATGCTGCTTAGCTTCTAGTACTCACTCAAGGGCTATCGTTGATTTGCCTTCCTAGACAATGAGTACTATTTAGCTGCAGAGGGGATTATAAGTGATTACAAACTTGTTCTCATCCAACTTCTGCAGGTTCTGACAGAATTCAGTGGAAAATGATAAGTGGTAGGAATCCTGGCTCTTCCCATTTCCTCTGCTTGTGAATATGTTCTGATTGGAAGTGAGGGGGATATGAGCAGACTTCAGGAGGGCAATGGGCAGACACACAGAGTGGTGATGTTTATCACAGTGATGTGCAATGTGATGCATTATGGAAAGAAGAATGAGGAGAAGTGAGAGAAATTATAATTTTAAAGAGAATTTACAAAGAGAAAGGCCAATCTTGAAGTTGATAGGGTGGGTTAAAAAGCATCTGTGAGCTAGTCTTTATAAATAAAAGCTGACGGTATAAAAGCAAGGAAGTTATGCCAAACCTTTGTAAATCACTGTTAACACTTCAGCTGGAGTTTGTGTCCAACAATATCTGGGCAAAAGACCATGGAGAACGTGCAGGGATGATTTACTCAAATGATATCAAGGATGAATGACAGCTCCGTGGAGAGATTGAAGAGACTGTGATTGTTCTCCTTAGAGAGGAGAAGGTGAATGAGAGACTCAGTGGAAGTGTCCAAAATTACAACTGCAAGGAAAATCAATAATCCATCAGCACAGATTTAGGATAATTGTCTAAAATTCCCCTTAAGAATATTAATACACTTTGATAAATTTGAATAGAAATTTAATAAATTAATAAGCTGGATGGATAATGTGGAACTGAAAGGATAGATAAAAAAACACAGGCTTAAGGTCAGAGTGTGACAGAAGAAATGGTTGATTACTTCAACATAAAAGTTGGTGGGTCTCTGTTAGTACAATGAACACTGTGACCTGGGAGACACAGGGATGTGAAATGACTGTTTGCATCTTGCTGGTAATTTATTCAAATAGCTCAGAGTCTGAAAACACCCAAAACATATTAGTAGAAAATGACTCATAAAAGAAAATTGTACTACAAGAGATTCAATGTTTCACTCAGTAAGATTCTGTTGCCTTAGCTCATGACCAGGTCGAGGGAATGGGGTGGAGAATCTGTAAACAAATCTTTGAGATGCCAAATTGACATGTACTATTCTGGTGGTGTTTTGGGATGGACGGTTTATAATGAGAGTAAATGAATCTAATTACCAGACTTATTACTGTCTCCAGCTATTAAAAACTTTTAAAAGGAACAGGAAGAGGTGATCCAAAACATTGTAGGGGGCGAGGAGGGAGAAATTATGAGAAATCATTCAATGCCAGGACCTGGAGTGCATGACCTGAAAGGGGGCTACAAATAGTTTTAATAATAACTTTCAAAGGGACATTAGATAAAATACTAGAAAACTAAAAAAAAAATAATTGCATATGTGCCGGATCAGAAAAAGGGAATGTGGCAAATTGGATGGGTCTGTCAAAGAGCCAGCACAGACAAGATGGGCTGAATGGCTTTCTTCTGTGCTGCAGGTCTTAATGGTCTGTCTGCCTGTTAGTGGTCAACACATGTCTGCTGAGCAATGTCACCATATTGTGACTTTATATCCAGACCAGCATCGACCCACTTAGTGTTGCGAATGTATTGGCCTTTACTCATTTGGGTGAAGGGAATTTATAGAAGTACAGGAAGTCTGTGTTAATCCTGTTCCCTGTGGCCCAAGTGACATTATTACCACAAGATCATGCCACATATAATGTAGTAATCATCTTTTCCCCTCTAGATATTATTGATATTTGAACATATTATAGAATATATTATTAGAACAAATCTTAAATGCAACACACTCCTGACTTTATGATATTACTTCAGGATATGAATCAATGCTTGCACCAGGCTTTACTGCCAGCTCTTTAATTTTAGTGCTACGTTAAACAAGCTGCAGTTTAATTATGCACAGCCTAGAGGGAGAAGTGAGAGGGAGTTTTATTACAATCAATAAGCCTGAGACTAGGGTGGCAAAAGATCCTTCTTGAAATGTCCCCGAGGAGGATTTGAATAACTCAGATTCTGCATGGGGGTCTGTGCATAACTGGACAATTGCAATGGTCCTCTTGCTGAGGGATACCTGGCATCAAGAGGAAGGAACATTGCATTTCATTGGAGTGTCCATCAACTCATGTTATTATGTTGTCTTTGTTTTTCCATTGCATGGTGCTCCTTATGCACATATATTGAGTGCGGTACACAGTTTAGTTGACATCTGGCTGAAGTAAAGCCACACTGGGTAGCCTACAACCTAGTGGCATGAACACTGAATTCTCCAACTTCCAGTAAACTGCTCTCCCTCTGTCCCTTTTCTCTCTCCTCCTGATCCATCCAGTTTTTCCTACACCCAGCCCAGCCGCCATCACCCTACTTCTTTCCCCTCTTCCACCCACTCCATCTGCCCATCACCCACGCACTCTTCCCACTGATTTCCCTTCCTCACTTGTTCCCCTCTGTGCTCCCCACATCCCTTCCTTGATTCCAGGCTCCACTTTCCTCTCCTCTCAGATTCCATCATCTTCAGCTCTTTGTCGCTTCCACCTCTCACCTCCCACCTTCTGACACTATTCCCACTCTCCCCTCCCCCAGCCTATCACCCCCCCTCTCACCTGGATCCACCTATCACCTGCCAGCTCTTGCTCCTCCCCTTCCCTCCACCATTTTATACTCACTATCTCCCCTCTATCTTTCAGCCAGGTGAAGGGTCTCAACCCCAAACACCGCCTGTCCATTTCCCTCCATAGATGCTGCCTGACCCACTGAGTTCCTCCAGAATCTTGTATGTTGTTCACACCTTGTTCAGTCCTTGAAGAGGGTACAGTGGAGGTTTACTGTAGTGGCTCTGGGGTCGGTTCTGCTTGAAGCAAAGACAGCAAAAGGGAGATTTGATAAAGGTAATGCGCTTTGACACTGAGAAGTCAGTCCACTGTCAGCAGAGTCGATTACAAGAACACAGATGAGAGATAATTGACAGAAGAATCAAAGGGGAAATGAGGAGAAATTATTTTACACATCAGGCTGTAATTATCTTCAGTGTACTACCTGAAAGGGTGGTTGAAGTTGATTAAATAGTAACTTTCTAAAGGCGATTGGATATACACAAGGAAAGGAAGATTTTCAGGGAAAGAGCAGTGGATTAGGACTAATTGGATAGCTCTTTCAGTGAGTTGAATGGCTACATTGTAGGGTTCTGTGGGCTGGATTTTATTGTACAGATGTGCTGGGAGCAGGTGGTGGGGGGGGGGGGCTGGCTAGATAGTGCGTGGGAAACCTCAAAGTAAGTGCAGCATGTCCATCATGCTTTTTATGGCTTTTTATTGCAACCACTTCATTAACATCCGATTTCCAGGTTTTCCACCCAATTAACATGAAGGGGAATGAGGACAACGTGCCTGGTGTAATCTCAACTTCAGTCCTCAGAGGAACACTCCCGATATGTGAGTTAAACCAGTCAGAGTGGTCGTGCAGGGTGAACTAAATGTAGGAACTGAGTCAAGAGGGGCAAAGCTTGTGACACTCATTCAACCAGATGTGTTGCTGGGGCTCTGAGGAACTGGAGGCAAATGGGAGAAGAAGCCTCCTGCTGAGACAAAGAAGGTGTAGTTTGAAGTTGGTAAGTGAGTCAGCAGCAGGAACCTGGATCCTCTGTCGGAATCACTTCAATGGCTGGAAGTTGAGAACCATGGCATCCTGATATTCATATCACCCTAACACACTCACCCCTACCTATGGTAATAACTTCCCAAAACAACTTACATTGCAGATACACCTATCCTTCTATTTTTACAACCACATCCATCCACCTACAATTGACATTATCTCTCACTCTTGTGAGATTTCATTCCTCTCTTCATAGCCAGCTCAACAAATGCCAAACAGACATAAGGCTCCCATAATCATTTAGTGCGTGTATTAAATCCAAGCTTGCTGATGGTACAAAGTTGGCTCACAGTGTAGGCTGTGAAGAGGCTTCAGGAGAATATGGACAGTTTATTTGAATGGGCAAAGACAAGGGTGATGGAGTACACTGTTTAAAAGGTGAGGTTATCTACTTTGGTAGAGAAAAACAGTAAGAGAGAGTACTTTTTAAATGGTGAGAGATTAAAAAGGTTTTAGTGTTTTGAGGGTGTCCTTGTACACAAATCATTGAAAGTTAATATGAAAGTTCTGCAAGTAATTAGGAAGGCAAATAATATGTTGGCCTTTATTGCAAGATGATTTCAGTACAAGACTAAAGATGATTTACTGCAAAAATGTTAAGCCCTGGGGAGGCCACATTGGGAATATTGTGTGCAGATCTGATCTCCCCACCACTCACCAGAGGCAGGATATAGTTGTGGATGAGGGGACACAGGAAAGGTTCAACAGATCGATTCCTGGGATGGTGGGTTTGTCTTTTGAGGAGAGATTAAGCAAACTGGACCAATCTTGAAATTAGAAGAATGAGAGATGTTCTCATTGAAATGTACAAATGTTGATAGGGGATTGCCAGTGTACCTGCTGAGCTGATGTTATTTCTAGCTGAGGTAGAAATAAATGGTAACCGTTCAGGACAGAGCTGCAAAGAAATTTCTTCTCAAAAGAGTGGTGAATCTTTGGAATCCACTCCCTGAGAGAGTAGTGGAAGCTCAGGGAAAGGCTATCTATTCAAGATTAGAAGAGAAAATGCTGGAAACACTCAGTAGGTCAGGTAGCATATGTGGAGAGAGAAACAGAGTTTGTTTCAGGTTGAAGATCCTTGACCAGACCTTAAACATTAACTCTGTTTCTCTCTCCACACATACTGCCTGGCCTGCTGAGTGTTTCCACCATTTTCTGTTTTGTGTCGGATTTTCAGCATCTGCAGTATTTTTTAATTTTCAGATATTTAAGGTAATATATTCAAGACAAAGGTTGATAGATTTTTTTTTAGATATTAAATATGACAATGTGGGGCTAGTGCAGCAAAGTGGTGCTGAGGTAAAAAACCAGCCACGATCTTATCGAAAGGCAGGGCAGTCACAAGGGGCTTCCTCCTGCAGCTGTAACATTTGTCCTTATGTCAGGGTGCGGGTATACGTGCCTTGTGTACAATGTGCGTGTTTTTAATGTGACCCTCCAAAAGTGGCTGGATTTAAATTCCTGTGCATGGTCCTGCCACAGATCCACGGGTAAGTTAGAAAAGCCATGTTAATATCACTTTAAGTGAGCGAGCAACGTATTGAAATTGACAACGGGCCTCTCCCAGGGGAGCTGCTCGCACGCAGCTTAATGCAATGGAGTGAAATGTGAAAGTTGCCTGCTTGGAGCTGGCTTCCTGACACTTTGTCAATGTTCCCAGTTTAAACACCCCTCCGCATTTGCCACTAACAAACCCTGCAGTACGGTGATTAAAATCCATCTGCAGGTTCTCCGATAAGCTTCAAAATAATGGTTCCCTGTTAAACATAATTTTATTTATTCTGAAGAAGCTACACAGAACTAATAACAGATCATATCTGAAATGCTAAATTTCTGAAGCTGATCATCTAGTGCCTTTCCAAAATGTTGTTATTTTGTTTCAATCTTAGGACTTTTTGTCAGATTCCTCAAAATTAATTTTTAAAACATCTGATATTCCTTTGAGCGTAATGACAGGTGAATGATCTGATTGAGGTGTTTAAGATATTGAAAACATTTGATAGTTTAGGTAAATAGAAATCTGTCATCAGGTGGCTTGTGGATTGAGAACCTATGGGAGTTCCCACTCTACAGCACTCAGTCGCAGCTGAACCTTCCCCAGCTACTGGGAAATTCCATCCTGGTTAGGGTGCTGGTACCAGTGAGTGAGTGTTCAATCAGTAGTACAGATCTGGATGGGAAGTTGGGCTGGTGGAGGTGTTGGGGATGTGATTGCAAAGGGCCTTGCCTTAATCTTCCAATTCTTAATAGGTAGAGGGAAGATGTCAGAGGATTGGAAAATGGGAAAATGACACCCTTGTTCAGAAAAGAATGTGAGGGCATACTGGAAAACTATAGTTAGTTTAACCTGAGAAGTGGGGAATCTTTAGGAAACAGCAATCAATTGTACAGTACAGAGCATAGAACATAGAACAGGACAGCACAGAAACAGTCACCATGTCTGTGCCAAACATGATTGCAATCAAAGCTAATCTCATCTACCTGCACATGATCCATATCCCTCCATTCCCTGCATGTTCATGTGCCTGTCTAAATGCCTCTTAAATGTTGCTATTGTGTCTACTTCTGCCACTTATCCTGGCAGCACGTTCCAGGCACACACCACTCTCCATGTAAAAAAAACTTTCCCCTCTTTTAAACTTTACACCTCTCACCTTAAAGCTATGCCCTCTAGTATTTGACATTTCCACCCTGGGAAAAACACTCTGACTACCTACCCTACCTATGCCTTTCATAATTTTCTATACTTCTGCCAGGTTTCCTTTCATCAAAGCTCCAGAGAAAACAACCCAAGTTTGTCCATTCTCTCCTTGTAGCTAATACTCCAGCATCCTGGTGAATCTCTTCTGCACCCTCTGCAAGGCCTCCACATCCTTCCTATAGTGAGTGGTAAACAAAATGCACAGCTGAGATGTGAGGGAAAATATTTCACACAAAACAGTAATGATCTGGAGGTTTCTACCTATAAGGCGGGTGGAAACAAAGTAAGTCAAGGCCTTTCAAAAAGGAATTGGATTGACATTTGAAGGGAAGTAATTTGCACTGCTGCAGGGGAAGAGGGTTTGGGCTCAATGGATTCCTCTTCCTGGATTGGCTAAATGGGCTCCTTCTGTGCTGTAACAGTTCCCTGATTCTATAATTCATTAGTTAAGCTCTAGTGTGTTATATTAAGTGGAAGTTAGTGAACGTACGTTGGCGACTGTGCCTCTGGTTTTACCAATAATTAGGCCAACTTCTAAAGATCCGTGTCAACTAACCTCCATCGGTCAAGTAATTCGAAGTGTCAAATGTGTATAATTAATTTGTAATTGATGATGTTCACAGCAAAAACCACTGCAGCTAACCACTCCCTGTCATAAGAGCTTGTCAAGATTTTGTGCAGCAAAGCAACTTTTTGGTATACAGCGAGTTATTTTTAACATTTTAAAGGTCATTTGTGGTAAACATAATGCGAGCATTTAACTTTAATGAGATTCCAAAAAGACCAGAGTTCTATTTTCAATCACTTTAAACAATATTACCTTGTAATTTGCAGAAATACATAACATAATCTTCATATCTTAATGTTTATTTATAGATCTAATGGTATCAATTTACTTGAGAAGCTCTTGAATCTGACAGATCCAGGTTATATCTTTGGCTCCACTTTGCTCTCTGCCATCAAGAGTGTAGCAATTTGTATTTATATACTACCTTTAACATTAAAATATCTTATGATGCTTCAGAATAGTGTGTGCAAAGAAAAGTTTACACCAGGTGACATCAGGAAACAAGTGCACAAAAGCTTGGCCAATAATGGGTTGTAATGACCTAGAAATTAGTGTGGGCCAGAATATGAGCAGCAGGGTTTTGGATGAGTTCAAGTTTATGAAAGCTTGATGATGGGAAGCTGGTCTTGGGATTAATGAACTCTGGAGGTAATAAAGAGAAATCTGAGAAGTGTTTGAGTTTAAGCAACAGCAAAGGTGTTTTAGAAGTGAAACGAGACGGCTCAAGAGATGGACAGAGTATGTGACTGCAAGCTTAACCAAGGATCAACTCAGAGGCCAAGGTTGTGAGGTTAAGCAGTGGTCAGAAAGAGGAATGGAGAGAAAGGCCAAGGAGGGGAGTTTGTGTTGGTGACTGAAGACCACATTCTACACTTCCCTTTGGAGATACACCACTTGTCATACTTCTTAATTCTAGGAAGTCTTTCCAGAAGTCAGTTTTCCTGCTTACAGCCAACTTGGTTAGAAGCTGGCAGAGTCCACAAGGCTGAGGTCCACTGGGATCAGGCAGCTCTGATGAGGATGTGGGAGAGATTGTGAGGGTCGGGGTCATGATTTGACTGTAGGTGGGTTCTAATTATGGGTGGCAAATGGCAGATAATAGGAAAGGATGATGATTGGGGTCAGATTGTACTGGGGCAGGGTGCGGATGGTGGCTAGGTGATTCAGTTGTAGTTGGGGAAGCCGATTGTGGTTAGGACGACAAATAGTAGTGATAAGGCAATTGATGGTGTTCTGGTGCCAGGGGACTTTGATGATCAGCAGGAGGATCAGGTGGTTACCCAATTGAAGTTCAGTGGGAGTAGGGAAGTCACAAGGTTGGGGGTGAGGTAGTTGGAGGATTTACTGGACAGCTTGTAATTCCTGGAGTAAACTGTACAACTTCTCCTGGCCTGCAGGCATTGTCAGAATGGCTTCCACCTCAGGGATACTGCTCTTCCTTCCATCTTCCTTTCATGGGCGAAGTTTCCTGAGTCTTGGGATATCTGGTCACCTGTGATTAAAAATAAGACTGTTATTAAAACAAAGGCATGTGGCTTCATGGCCTGTTTAGAATATGTAAATGAGCAGGCAGCCTCAAGGGACTGGGCTGATTCCCACCTATGCCACATCCATTAAAACCAGATACAAGCTTCCTATTTCAGATTTTTTTAAGTTGTAACCGCAGTCTTGACCCTAAACTTCCCATTCAGGCCAACAGCCTTGGTCTTCCCATATTTATCCAGACAAACCTTGGCTCATCTGACACTGCACGTCAGTGAAAGATTGGCAATGGTAAGTCTAAGAACGGTGAGGTAGAGCTGGGTATCACCAGTGTACATGGAAACCTAATGATGTCCTCAAGGGCCAGAAGGTACAGGAGAAAGGGGAGAAGTCAATGAAAATGGTCAGCATGGAGCCAACGTGTTGTGTTATCAAGGTGAGTGACGACACTCCCTACCTTCGAGTGCCCCATTTTCATTATGCTGAGCATCCTCGTTGTCTTGAAATGGATTCACTTCCAGATCAGGTAAAGCTGAGCAAGAAAAAGAATAAATAACCCAAACGCCAATACTGCAGAGGCAGGAATATGAAATAAAAACTGAAAATGCTGGTAATAGTCTGCAGATCAGACAGCATTCGCGGAGTTAATGTCCCAGCTTAACAAACTTTCATTGGAACAATTCCCCAGTTTTGTACTAACATTCCCTCTTCTTTGATTCACTGATCAACCATACCAGAGGGACAGTTTTTTTTTCCACACGACCCATTCTGTGGCATTTCCATCCGGAATACAGTTTCTGATTGTGACGGTTAGTCGGGGTTGTAGAACTGGGAATGAGGTAGGGATTCTGATCTCAGTGGACAGAGAATAAGTTTGGAGGGCTGCTCCTGTTCCTAATATGAATGTCAATTATACAAAATAAACAGATAGTTATGTTTTGTCGGTTCTATTCTCTAAGAAGCACAAGTGAAATTGCCTGAACTCATTTCACAAAGGACAATTACACTGACATTTTACAGCTAATGAATTGAAGAGATTTCTATCAGATAGATCAGTGCAGATCGGCTTTGAACCTGTAACGGTGGCACAGCTGGTGGACCAGCACCACCACCATGTCACCTGCAGAATCAGAGGAGCCAACACACTCGATCACTGTTACACCACCATCAAGAACGCTTACCATGCACTTTGGCAAGTCCGATCACCTGGCTGTACTTCTACCCCCGGCATATAGGCAGATACTGAGGACCGCAGCACCAGTGGTGAGGACCACAAAGGTATGGTTAAGTGAAGCGGAGGAGCGTTTACAGCACTGCTTTGAATTGGTGGTCTGGACCATATTCAGGGATTCATCTTCAGATCTGAATGAATATGCTACGCCCAGCACTGACTTCATCAGGACCTGCGTGGATGAGTACGTGCCGTTGAGAACATGCCGAGTCTTCCTAAACCAGAAGCCCTGGATGAACCAGGATATTCACAGTCTGCTGAGGGCTAGGTCTGTGGCGTTCAAGACCAGTGATCCAGAATCCTGCAAGAAGTGCAGGAACGACCTACGGAAGGCCACTGTGAGAGCGGAAAGGCAATTCCATGTGAAGTTAGAGACGCAATTGGACACACGACAGCTGTGGCAGAGTTTGCATGCCATTACTTTCTGTTAGGCAAAACCTAACAGCATAAATGGCAGTGATGCTTCACTCCCCGATGAGCTCAACGCCTTTTATGCATGCTTTGAAAGGGAGAATAACACTACACCTGTGCGAATCCCCACAGCATCTGGCGACCCTGTGATCTCTGTCTCAGAGGCTGATATCAGAACATCCTTCAGGAGGGTGAACCCTCGCAAGGCGTCAGGCCCCAATGGTGTACCTGACAGGGTACTGAAAATATGTGCCGACCAACTGGCTGGAGTGTTTGTGGTTCCCACCTGCTTCAAAAAAGCATCAATCATACCGGTGCCTAAGAAGAGCAGAGTGAGCTGTCTCAACACAATAGCCTGGTAGCGCTCGTACCTACTGTGATTTGAGAGGTTGGTCATGGCTGGTATTAACTCCTGCCTAAGCAAGGACCTGAACCCGCTGCAATATGTCTACAGCCACAACAGGTCTACAGCGGACGCAATCTCACTGGCTCTCCACTCTGCTTTGGAGCACTTAGACAACCGCAAAATATACATCAGGCTGTTGTTTATCGATTACAGCTCAGCATTCAACACCATCATCTCCTCAGTATTAATCATCAGGCTTCAAAACCTGGACCTCTGTACCTCCCTCTGCAACTGGATCCCCGACTTCCTTATCGGGAGACCACAGTCAGTGCAGATCAGTAATAACATCTCCTCCTCGCTGGCAATCAACACAGGCGCACCTCAAGGATGCATGCTTAGCCCACTGCTCCAGTGTCTCTGCACTCATGACTGTGTGGCTAAGCACAGCTCAAATGCCATCTATAAATTCACAGGTGCCACCACTGTTTTTGATAAGATCTCAAATGGCAATGAGGAGGCATACAGGAGTGAGGTAGATTGGCTGGTTGAGTAGTGTCACAACAACAACCTCACACTCAACATCAGCAAGACCAAGGAATTGATTGTGGACATCACACCCCAGTCCTCATTGAGGGGTCAGCAGTGGAAAGGGTGATCAAATTCAAGTTCCTGGGCATCAACATCTCGGAGGATCTATCCTGGGCCCAACACATCGATGCAATCACAAAGAAGGTACACCAGCAGCTCTTCTTCATTAGGAGTGTGAGGAGATTAGGTATGTCACCTAAATTTCTATAGATGTATGGTGGAGACCATTCTGACTGGTTGTCAGTCTGGTATGGAGGCTCCAATGCACAGGATTGCCAGAGTCTGCAGAAGGTTGTAGCAAGCTCCATCACAGGCACAACCCTCCCCACCATCAGGACACCTTCAAGTGGCGGTGCCTCAAGAAGGTGGCATCCACCACTAAGGACCCTCACCATCCGGGACATGCCCTCTTCTCGTTACTACCATCGGGGAGGAAGTATTGTTGCCTGAAGACCCACACTCAATGATTCAGAAATAGCTCCTTCCCCTACGCCATCAGATTTCTGAACAGTCCATGAACACTACCTTGTTTTTTTTTGCACTATTTACTTATCATACTTTTTATGTCTTTGCATTGCACTGCTGCCACAAAACTACAAATTTCATGTCATATAAGTCAGTGATAATAAACCTGATTCTGATTCTGAGCTCCAGTAACCCAGGACCTCCAGTACTGTCTGTGTGGAGTTTGCACATTCTACCTTTAACCATGAGGGCTTCCTCCAGGTATTCCAGATTCCTCCCACATCCCAAAGGTGTGCAGGTTAATTAGCTGCTATAAATTGTCCCTGGTGTTTAGGTGAGGGGTGGAGTCTGGTGGAGGAGGTGAGAATGTGGGAAGAATAAAATAGGATTAGAGTGTTTGATGGTTGGCATGGACTCAGTGGGCCGAAGGGCCTGTTTTTGTGCTGTGTGATTCTATCACTTCAGGGCCACAGGGCAAACCACTGTAACATCCAGTTCCTTTCAATGTTCTTACATCTCATGGTCTAGAGATTAAATTAAAACAATTCCCATGTGGTCTGACCAATTGCATGGGGATATTTTAAAGATCCATTTGTTTTAGCAATAGTTGATCACCCCCCCACGATGGGACTAATGTAACTCAACAGATTTCCATGAAATCGACCATATTTGGTTTGTAAAGAGCTCTGAATTAGTAGCCAATCTGCAGATTCACTGGGACTTTAAACACTTGTCTTACCTTTACATCCAGCCCAGAGCACTGCTATTGTCTGGTCATCTTTGAAACTGGAAACTAAACACTACCTGGGAAGCAATGATATGAAACAAAAGTAATTCCTTTGTTCACTGGGTTACTTGGTTAATTATACAAATCAAGCATTTATTTGAAAGTGATTTTGTAGTTGAACAAATTTGTAAACTCATTTTGAGTAACATTTCCCTAGCTCCTTATTGACTGGTTTTAGACATTACTCACTGGAGTCTGTTTCCCAGCTGTGAAAGACCAATGTAACAGTCTTCTGTGAGATGAACTTGGCAGAAAAATGAGAGGTGCTCTCTTTGAAACACAAATGATTCTGAAAGAGATTGACAGGGTACATGCTGAGAAGTTGTTTCCCTTGACTGAGAAGTTGAGAACCAGCCTTAGAATGAGAATTCACTGTTATGACTTGGGCAAGAAGATATTTCTTTAATTAGATGGTTGTAATTCATTAAAATTATCCACCTCAGAAAGCTGTGGGTGCTTCGTTGTTGAGTATGCACAAGGCTGTGATCGAGGTATTGCTACATACTAACGGTAAGTGGGCAATACATGGATGGGGCAGGGGTGGATGAGATGGAAGGTCAGTCATGACATTGAGTGGCAGAACAGAGTGTAGGGACAGGAGGACCTCATTGTTTGGGTTCTTGGATAGTGGGAAGCTAAGAGGTGAAACTTCAACTTAGATTAAAATATAGATATAAATTGTATTAGATTAAAATATAAAGAGAATGTTGGAAAGAGCCGGCGAGGCAGCATCTGAGGTGGGATGATATTTCTCTTCATAGATGCTGCCCAAACTGCTGTAATTCATTTTTTCTCATGACAGTGAAGGAGGCTATTGAGCCCATCAAGTCTATACCAACTTTCAGAGCCATCCCATCAATTGAATGCTTCCATTTATCTCCTGTTACTCCTCTCTCACAGGCCCATCACCTCCTCCTGATTCTCCGGTCACCTACTCTAGGAGCAATTTACAGTAGCTAATGAATCAGCACGTGTTTGGGATGTGGGAAGAAACCAGAATCTATAGGTGAAACGTGGTCACAGGGAGAAGGTGTAAACTCCACACAGACACTGCCCAAGGTCAGCATCGAACCTGGAACACTGGAGCTGTGAGGCAGCAGCATTAACCACTGCATCAGTTTTACCAGCATCTACAGAATGTTGCTTTTGAGTCAGCCTTGATCCTGTCCCTGAGACTCTCAATAGGGAAATGGATCCACACCCTTCTGATTCAGAGGGATTCTAAGACTCACCAGGGGAATTTTGATCAAAAGATTGTGCAAGATGGGTGTTAGTGAATTGGAAGCCTGTTTTATTTTACTTTTTTAAAATTTTCATTCAAGTCAATGGGAATCAAAATAAGAAGAGGTGAAGAAGGACTGCCCGCTCTCTGTTATAATGAACATTGCTCATTATTACTCCCACATTACACTCAATGAATGGTGTTTGTTCATTCCATGGTCTCTTATGCACATTGTAATCATTTGTCAATTATTGTTATTGTCAAATAAAGTCATGAGGCTGTGACTGAAAAGTATGAAATGGATGTTGGACAGAAAAACAGCACTTTCACGGCACAGGCTTACAACAGTGAAATGGAGAATTACCAACATTTTTGCTTTAGGACAAATGATAAAAATTAGCAGTGGTTACATGTTGATTCTGAAGTAAACTTGGTGGGGATCAAAGTGGTTTAAAATGCAAACTTTAAATGGAAGTGATCACAGTGCTCCTACTTCAGGTATGCTTATCTCTACAATATAGCAGCAACTTGAATTAAAGGGACTAAATACCCTTCAGTTAATGTAAAATTATCTTACCATTATTATCTGTTGCTTCTCAGACCCTTTGTTGATCTTATGGACAGTACTGATAAATAATCTTGCGTGAATGCAGTTATTGGACTTAAATAACATCTTTCATTGTCACAAAATGCTCAACAGCCAATTAAATGGTTTTGAAGCATAGTCACTGTTGTGCTGTAGGAACCACATCAGCCCCACCACCTGATCATGTGTCTGAGCATCCTGACCATTGCCCAATCACATGCTCCTCATGAGCACCTGGTCACATGTCCAACAGCCCCAACCCCACCCCCCCTCCACCCAGGTGCTAATTGAATCACTTTTGGCACCATCCAATCATGTGTCCTACCCTCTCTGCAAAAACCCGAGCATGTGTCGGACACCTCAAGCAGCCCCTAGATCTTGTTCCTGGTGACTTCTTCCTCAATGGTCCATCCCATCAGTCCACAGCCCTCTCCCTGGGCACAATATTGAATTCTACAGTTTCAGGTAACTTGATTTCTCAGTCTGTATCAGTCGTCCATCTGTGAGATTAGTTCAGCTTGTTTGTTGTTCCTTTTTTCCCTTTTTTCTCTCTGGGAGTGGAGACATGACCAGCCTGACCTGAATTTTAGCAGCTCTTGCATTCTTCTGTCCCTCTTCTCACTCTCTAACTGCTCCCATTCAGTCACGGACCAGGCAACCTTGTTCACAGCTTATCCCCATGATCACCCTGGTTTTACCCTATCAGAGACATCTTCCTCCCCCACCCTCCCTGCAGCTTAAAGAGCTTCTTTTGTCTCCTTCCCAGTCCTGATGAAAGGCCTTCATCCTGAAACGTTAACTCTGTTTCTCTTCCCACAGATGCAGCCTGACCTGCTGAGTGTTTCCAGCATCTTATGTTTTATTTTCTATTTTAGATTTCCTGCATCTGCAGTTTTTCTGATTTTCGGAAGCTAAATGTTCTGCAGTGAGTGACTTCCATTTGACACTCAGCACTGGTGCAACACGATTGCAGCGTTCTACACCATCTACAACATGTTTTGCGATAACTCATCAAGGCTTCTTCAGCATCACCTCCCAAACAGGCAAACTCTGCTGCAAGAAGCCAAGGGCCACTGGTTTATGGCAGCAAACATCATCTTGGGGATATCCTGAGTCATGAACCTTTCTGAATTGCTGTTAATTCATTTTTGGAACCCAACATTCCAGGTCTCATTAACTAACAGCACTGTAGAAGTACCTCCACCTCATGGATTACACAGACTCAAGAAGCCAAATAAGCATGGGTGGTAAATGCCAACCTTGCCAATAACACCCACCTCGCAGGACAGAAGGAAAATAATAAGATGCATTAATCTGCTGTTAAAATGAAACTCTGTTCCTTGCACCTGCACTGTCCAAATTTTGGTCAGGAAATAAGTCCATTGTTCAAGGGGGTGTTATTGCTTCAAGAAGAAAGCTGACGTGACCTTTTTAAGGACCACTATGATGGACATAAAAGCTGTCCTTGCTTATGATGCCCATACCCCAAGAATGAATCTATTTTACAGACTGAGCTGGCAATGGAACTAGACAAATCAGAATCACACTTTTTGCTAATGATTTTAGCACTCGTAGAACGACTAGAGCTGCAGGCTACTCTTTTTAATTCAAAGTTGTTTGATTCAGTTTACAAGATAATTAAAATTTTGATTAAATTCACTTTTGGATTTTCTGAATTTCAGATCCAAAGTGAATGAACTTGTATCTTAAAGATGTGTGTTTTTCCTCATTTTTGTATTATTACGCAAATATCAAGTAGCATTCTAACGGTATGAATGCCACTGAAAGAACTATTTATTAAATTAAGACAGTCTCAGAGTTTGGGTTGAAGGTGGAGACTTGCAAACTGGAAATTACAACCTGCTGAGATTGGAAATATTGATTTTTAAGGAACTGAAACAAAATTCTAGTATAGGACTCACCAGACAAGACTAACAGACCTCCAGAGAGACGAACATTTCCTCAGCTACAGATCATTTGTGGTAGATGAGACAGCCAGAAGAGAAAAGTAGATGCCATTATGACAGCTGAATCGATCCTGGAGAGTTGCATTTCCTCCGATTTTGAGGCCTTGAAGATCTCTGTACTTTAAATGTTGCAATATAGGTCCTGATCAAGGATGTCAGTGGTGACAAGAGATTGAGAGACCATCAACAGCATGTCAAAGGCGAGCTGATGTCTTGCATGAGGGCAGTGTTTACATCACTCCAACATTAGCATTGAACTAGCATAGGGAAAAGTGAGAGAGTAAAGCAGAAAAGACATGTCCATTGAACTCATTTCTGAACCTTTGGACTCCCCCCAAAGTCTTTATCAGCAAGTGAAGTACTTTTGAAGTTTAGCTACAGTTGCAGTAGCCTCACAGACACAGTGGGGCGGTGACCAGATCCTTGGTTTTAATGATGCTGGTTGAGGAAGGTATAATGGTCAGGTCACAGGGAAACATAACCATGCTCTCCTCTTGAAAAGTGCTCAGGGAGTTTAGACATCCACCTGGGAAGGCAGGTAAGGTTTTGCATTAATGTCTCACCTAAAAGCACATTCAACATCCTCATTAGCTGAAGACCAGGTTACATTTTCTGCTGATGTCTCTGGGGCAGCATCCAACAATTGAGCCCAGGAGGTGGAGGTGAGAACACCCGCACCCTCTATGCCTAATCCAAGTCACTAAAGCTCATTCCAGAAACCAGAATGCATTAAGTGCAGTATAAATACACACTAATGCCTCCAGTAATGTAATGGAAATGAACAAAATGTAGAAAGAATGGGAATGTAAATCTTATACCCTGGAGCAGATAGATTTAGTTAGTGGAAATTTGATTTCATGGTTGGTAACTTTAACCCTTCAATGTACTGATCACAAGGAAACAACAGCAGATGATGCTATGTGCTTCTGCTTAAGATGAATTTGAATAGATATTGTTGGGTGCTCGAACTGTGGATCATGGTGAGACCTGCCTTCCCCAAATAATTTCCCTGGAATCCTCACATTATCCCGACTTGGAGGAATTATGAAGTGGAATCTCCACTTTCATGTCGAATGAAAGGGATGCTGCCTCAACTTTGCAGGAGGTTTCTTTCATTAATGAATTTTGTTGCTTGAGAAAAAGGTTCATTTAGCCTTGTGGGCTAGATCTTGACTTCATGCAGTGGTGCTGAAAGGGAGCTTGCCTCCCTGTAATCCTTTCCAAATTTCTTCTGATATATGTGTGGAAATTAAAAATAGGGGCAGATGTAAAACAGGCTGGTAATTCGCTGTCATCCATTTGACACACAAGGTCAAAATTACTCCCCCCCCCCCCCCCAAGCAATTCAAAATTATATACAAGACTTTTCTGAAAATGCAATGATTTTCTGGCGTTATTTAACACCACAATATTATGTGATGCTCCTGTTAGCTTTGTGTCCTTTTATTAAAGAAACACATGCTGACAAATAAAAGCAGCACATTTCCTTTAAACCAAAAATTCTAAGCTGCCTGAACCACCTCCCTTGCAGGAGAACTGCTTGCTGGCTGTATTCTGTGAGAGTATTCCCCTGTCTGAGACTGCCTGCAGGAGAGCTTGCCTGCCCTGTCACGTCTAGTGAGTGCAGTGAATATCTGTAAGGTTCTGCAAGCAGGTGCACTCTCTGCTCATGATCGCTTGCCTCTATTCCCTTTGAAACCAGCTTGCTCTTCTGAGGCGACTTCAAGGCTGATACCCCATTAGCTTATTTTGATGTTTTTATCTTTTCGTGATTGGGAACCATTCCCTGCAACCAAAACAGACACTTTTTTTTGAAGGCGTTGAATGATTTTTCAGAGCTCCTCCAAGGAGTACCTTTAATAAAACATTAGCCGCCCGCTGAAAATGACTGGCTTGAGCGACGTGACATCTCATGCGATTCATGCATTTCGTTGTAAATTTACACTCGTGTGAACATCAGCTTCACCAGCCTGGATTGCTTTAAGTGGAGACTTGCACGCAAACATGGCCTCCTCGAAAGTTACCTCAGGCCAAAGCACTTCCTCTGCCTGCAAAATTAAGCGGTACATGATGTCTCCAGTGGTTTTCTCTCAGTCTGATTTGATACCCTGGTCATGTTTTTTTAATGAGGTGAGATTGTCCTTTACATCAGGCTCCCTCAGCAGTGAGCTTCTCGTATCGGCTGCAAGTGGATGAGCAGATATTGTCAGCCGTAGACTGCAATCTTCCTCTGGCCCCTGGACTCGATGTAAAGCCAGATATATGGGTCAGCTTGTGACCATTTATGACTTAATCAAGTTGCAGTTTTCAAATATTTAATAAGAGCCTAATAATTATTCATTAATCTGGCTATTAACCCTGTGAGGACTGGATTGAATTGCCCTCATTTTTTGGTATCTCCTTGCTGGATACAGGGGAATCACAGGTGGTGCTCTCCTTAGGTCAATACTCATGGATGGTCTGTTGGACTGCGGTGGGAATCCTCCTGCTTGGATCTGTCCCAATCCCAAAAGACTCTGATGGGAAATGAGACCCACTGCCATACACGGGATTTCTCTGAAGCCGCTACCCCTGCAGGACCACCCGATCTCCCCCGGGGTGAGGGTCCAGCACCAATTCCTGCCCTAGTCATCCCTTCTATAGCTGCTCCCTGATGATCGCCATGAGGAAAGAGGCAACAGGCTTCAGACAGGGTGGCTCCACTCTTGGCTTCCCCTTCTGGAGGGGACCTTGTCCTTTCCATTCATTGTGCCGCACTGACTTCCTTCTGGAGCCAATCTATGGACCACTTCCATCAGCCTTTATGGCCAACAACCTCTTGTTTCACTGCTGGATGTGGTGCTGCTTGCTGAATGGCCGGGGTTGGGCTTCCTGATAATGAGGGGTTCCACCTCACCACATTCCCATGGCAGTCACCACCAACCCTCAACATGGCATGGTGTCATGACAACAACCTTTCCCTCAATGTCAACAAAACAAAAGAGCTGGTCATTGACTTCAGGAAAGGGGGCGGTGTACATGCACCTGTCTACATCAACAGTGCTGAGGTCGAGAGGATTGAAAGCTTCAAGTTCCTGGGAGTGAACATCACCAATAGCCTGTCCTGGTCAAATGCCAGGACATGTAAATGCCATGGCCAAGAAAGGTCACCAGCACCTCTGCTTCCTCAGGAGGCTAAAGAAATTCGGTACGTCCCCTTTGACACTCACCAACTTTTATCGATGCACCATAGAAAGCATCTTATCTGGATGCATCACAGCTTGGTACGGCAACTGCTCTGCCCAGGACTGCAAGAAACTGCAGAGAGTTGTGGGACAGCCCAGAGCATCAGAGAAACCAGCCTCCCCTCCTTGGACTCTGTCTATACCTCTTGCTGCCTTGGTGAAGCAGCCAGCATAATCAAAGACCCCACCCAGCCAGGACATTCTCTCTTCTCTCCTCTTCCATCAGGCAGAAGATACAGGAGCCTGAGGGCACAGACCACCAGGCTTAAGGACAGCTTCTATCCCACTGTGATAAGACTATTGAATGGTTCCCTTACATGATGAGATGGACTCTGATCTCACAATCTACCTTGTTGTGACCTTGCATCTTATTGTCTACCTGCACTGCACTTTCTCTGTAGCTGTGACACTTTACTCTGTGATGTTTTTGTTTTTACCTGTACTACCTCAATGCACTCTGTACTAACTCAATGTAACTGCACTGTGTAATGAATTGACCTATAGAGCTGCTCAAGTTACAGAAATAGAGAGATGCAACATGGAAACAGGCCCTTTGGCCCAGAAAATCCATGCTGACCATCAAATACCCATTTTTTTTACACCAGTCCTATCCTAACCCATTGTAGCCTCAGTGTACCAGTGACCCGCAGACTTGGTGGGCTGTAGGGTCTGTTTCTGTGCTTCATGACATGACACTAAGAGTGCTAATAGATTATTCTTTGTGCTGCTGGGTGGATGTTCAGTAACCAAGGTTAAAGCAGAGTGGAGCTCTGGGCTCCACAGTAGCAGTAGTGGTGTCAAATCAACACTGTGTGTACACTGAAGATACGTTTGCTCTGCATGAGTTCACACATCCTAGCTGCACTCATGCTGACTCCGACACTGTCTGGGATCTGGTGCAATCTGTGGTACAAGCAGTCACTAAATGATATCCAGAACACCCAAACAAAGACCCCACTGACCCCACCATTGCAGTGATGATTTTTTTTTACAGGGAATGGAAAGACCCAAAGCATGATGCAAAATAATTCTAGGAACACAGTCATGGTAGCGTAACGGTTAGAGTAATGCTTTACAGCGCCAGCGACCCGGGTTCAATTCCTGCCCCTGTCTGTAAGGACTTTGTACATTTTCCCCGTGTCTGCGTGGGTTTCCTTCGGGTGCTTCGGTTTCCTCCCACATTCTAAAGACGTCCAGGTTAGGAAAGTTGTGGGCACGCTATGTTGGCGCTGGAAATGTGGCGACACTTGGGGGCTGCCCCCAGAACACTCTACGCAAAAGATGCATTTCACTGTGTGTTTTGATGTACGTGTGACTAATAAAGATATCTGATCTGATGTTTTAAGATATTTGCAAATTACATTTCATTTTCAACAGCACCATCATCATTCCACAGATCAAGTTTAATTTACAGTCTTTGGATAATATTAGTAATGGATATAACCATCACAACAGCTAGGTGCCCACTGCCATTAATGACTTAGTGGTGTTCAGGGCCCACATTACTGGCCATTGGTCCTTGTTGACTCTGAGCAGTGGAAGACACTTTGATTAGTTAGACTCGGGTTAGTACAGAACAAGTTAGTGTATTTGAAAGAAACAAAACAAGAAATCATTACAGGGATTGTGGTGATGAGGATATACTGGGTGGTGCAGGTACAGCACTGGAAACTGCACGGCTGCAATGAGGCAGTGTAGCACACAGACTGCTGCCTTCATTATAGCTGCTGCTTATTGTCTGTCTACTGCTTCCTGTTATTATCCAGTTAAAGACAAAATGGCATTGATTTCTTTCCCATTTTTCAATTCTGTACCAAATGCTGGAATGATTTTAACTGCAGACAAATCTGAAGCTTGTTGATGTTTTACTTAGCTGAATTTTCATGTCTCCCCCACCCCCCCCCATCCTAGACTCAGTGTGCAAAGTCTTAATGATGCAAAAATGCTTATTGTTAGATTGATAATCACAAAATGAAACATCTTGAAGAGGCTCCACATTATCACAAAGGAGGTGCCAAACAGCATTTCTGGAATCTTCTGCTCAGGACAGACGATCAGCTTTAATTATTAATTCCAGATCTGCATGGATGCCTTTCTCCCTGCACCCAGCATTTTGCGGCTGTTTAACCAGGAAACACCAATTATAAATGGCAGCATGTGTTTATCTTTTCATTATTGTCCCTTCATAGATGATGAAAAGCAAAACTGAATGTTATACAAACCAAATGTGAAACAGAACGCTGTATAAAAATTGAAATCCTTTAAATATAAACATTATGTATAAAAGTGAGATTTGTTATTTTCATCCACTTCAGACATTCTATCCCAAACATTTCTCACAATTAACCTTAGTGTAAATCTTGATCAGTTACCAATGATAAATGATCAGACTTCTAATGGACCTTCACTTCTTGTGTAAAGTCATTGAACTTTTTCTCTTGGAGGTGCAGCCACCTGCCCGCTGTGACCACAGTGCACCTCCTCTTTACCAGATGAAGGCTGACCTTTTCTCCCCCTGCTCAGATGTGCAGCAATTCAGTATCATGGTGGTTGATGGTGCCCCATTGGAAAGTGTCTCTTCTTCCTGACTCTATAAGAACCTCTGAAAAAAGTTGAGCCAATCTATTAAATTACCCCTTAACCTCTGTTCAAAGTAGAATGAACGTAACATCTCGAGACTCACCACATAGTCAATGTTCCCCATGTCTGGTGCCATTTTAGTAAGTCTCCTCTCCAAGGCCTTGACACTGATCCTAGACTGGACTAATTGCATCAAGTGCCCTGAATTGGACAAATTACCCAGGCTGAGGCTAAGCAGTGATTTTACAGGTTGAACATCATGCCCTTGCTTTTACACTCGACGCCTGTGTTTATAAAGCCCAGCGTCCAATATAATTTCTTTTAACATTTCACAAGATGCTACCTGTGAGCCAGTAAGTACAGGATCAAGTCACATGAAAATATTTTCCAAATTATGTCACCTGTGATGTATCAAAGGCTCTTAAACATGTACATTTATTTAAACAAATTCTTTGACTTAAAAGCATCACATGTTGCCAAGCAGTCTTCAAAGCACGGGTTCTTCTTGATGAATACTTAAAGGGGACATCCAAGAGTTTGCAATTATCATTTTATTTATAATAAGGCAGAATTAACGAACATTTTTAGTTGTATTTATTGAATAAAGCCCAGCTTAAGTGGGGAATTCACAGAAGGATCACTTAGCAATTAATTGTTCGAATGAATTAATTATATTGATTCCTCTGCACAGTCCACACAGGTATATCTGCACATTGTACCATGTGAACAAGTGGTAAGCTGAATATCTGGAAAATTCACCTTGACTGTCCGTTGTGATAACATGATAGAATTAATTCTTACTGTGGGCTATTTATTGAAATGCTTTTCTGGGGTTTGATCAATATTGTTTGTTGTCTGGACTTCCCCTTTAGCTAACCTTCTTGTGTTAGTTTATATTGAAACAATCACCGATTTATTTGTGAAAGTGACTTTGCTCAAAATCAAATCGACACAATCTTTTATACAAGAAAAACAAAGACCTTGACTGTAGGATTATTACTAACTTGAAAGCTATTTTGGTCCTTCTGAAATTATCTGAGAATATCTACTGTTTGGAATTACTCTACAGATGACTTGTGCATTACAGAAATTCGCCTTTCCAGAATTCACAAATAACTACTCAAAAAATCTGCGATAAGGAATAAAAATTTGCTCCTACGAAATTAATATGAAAAAAAGTAAATAAACACAAAATTAATTTTTTTCAGCTTACATTTCTTGACATGTGCAGATGGAGAATCGTTATATGAACCTTTTACTTGGAACACACACGCCCCCTCCCTCCCACCTTAACACAGGGGTTACCCGTATTGTCAGTGATATATATCTTGTATGTGCACCCATTCTTCTGCTTTGGAATATTGTTGAGATTGTACTTTGAAAACAAGTAAGTGCCCTTAAATTAACTCCAGCCAAATCTACTTACAGTTAAAACCTACATCGATTTCTATCCAGATTCTGGGGTCATTTCGATGTCCAGTAGAAAGAGAACGTTCAGCGTGGACATATAATACTTTAACCTTATTTGGTTTGTTAAAGCCATTGCATTATGTCACTTCCTTATTTTATCTTTCTCAATCATGGAATATAAATGCACTACTCTACATTTTGTATCTACTTTGGATTAAGCTTCTCAGCCCTCTCAAGTTCAGTGCTAATATGGTTGTTAAAATACAGATAACTAATACACATAGATGGAAAGGATTAAGCTGCCCTTTAACAGATTTCATCTCATCTCCGTGGAACTACTAACCTTTGTAGGGGAAAGAATCTTTCATTATTTCTGGCAGAACGTTGATAGTTATTGAAATTCATTCGCTGAAACATCAGCTGGGCTTCAGAGATTGTGAGACAGGTGAGTCTGATAGGTGAACAACTTACAGCTGGATGATGATTACCCTCTCCGTGAACATTAATGCATGAAGTAAAATTAAAACTCTAAAATTTCTGTCTGTTCAAAAATTCCACACTTACCTCTTCATCATGGCTTTGCTTCAAGGGGAAACAACGTATATTTTTATCCAGATGATCTACCCCAGTTTAAAGTGGAAGTGGATAGGGTGCAGACAGACCTCAAAACAGGTGCTGTACCTGGACTCTCTGGGAAGCTGTGGGCCCAGAAAGTTGGAAGGCATTTAAATCTTAAATCCGCTGTGAAGCTTGCAAACCACCCAAAATTAAGAAAGGCATGTGATGTTTAAACAGGGTTCTGCTTGCAAATTCTTTCCTTATGTTGGAACTTTTCAGACTCATCATTGAACTGCTTGAAGATCTTGTGTAGAGCAAGTGAGGGAAATGGAATAATCGTTCAAAGTAAAATTCTATGGAACTATTATAGAGAAATTAGGCATGCTTGCCTTCATTGTCAGGGCATTGAGTATAAGAGTCAGGAAGTCATATTGCAGCTACATAGAACTTTGGTTAGGCCGCACTTGGAATATTGTGTGCAATTCTGGTCGCCCCATGACAGGAAGGATGCAGAGGCTTTGGAAAGGATGCAGAAGGGGTTTACCAGGATGCTGCCAGGATTAGAGTGTATGAGCTATAAGGAGAGGTTGGACAAATTTGGGTTGTTTTCTCTGAAGTGGTGGAGGCTGAGGGGAGCCCTGATAGAAGTTTATAAAATTATGAGAGGTACGGATAGGGTAGACAGAATCTTTTTCCCAGGGTAGAAATATTGAATACTGGAGGACATGCATTTAAGGTGAGAGGGGAAAGTTTAAAGGCGATGTGTGGGGCAAGGCTTTTACACAGAGAGCGTTGGGTGCCTGGAATGGGCTGCCAGGGGTGAGGGTGGAAGCAGATATGATAGTGGTGTTTCAGGGGCTTGTAGACAGACACCTGAATATGCAGGGAATGGAGGGATCCAGGCAGAAGAGATTTAGTTTAATTAGGCATCATGTTTGGCGCAGACATTGTGCGACAAAGGGCCTATTCCTGTGCTCTACTGTTCTATGTTCTATGTAACCTTAGGGCAATAGATCAATTATATATAACAGCCTTTAAAAATAATATCAATTTATTATTTCTTGATCTTGCTTTTAATTATTTTTGACATAGAATATAATTTATTTTTAATAGATCATCTCAAATCAATGACAACTTATTTAAACATCCAAAAGCCATTTCATTTCTTTCTTAAGTATTGAATGACACACCTTATGATAAAACTTCGCAATTTATGTTGAGTTTCATCCTAAATATTTCATGACAACAGATCACTAGCCACACTTTTTAACTAGGCTTAAAAAATAAATTAATTGTAGTTAGTTTGTAACAGGAAGAAAGAAGTATAAAGGGAAACAGCCGGGTGTATCTGTGTGTCCTCAGTGATCTGAGCCAATATCATATGTATACAAAAGTGAAAATTGATCCCCACTCTGTGTCTGTTTAATGTGACTACCCATGGAATCAGGATTATAAAGCATCTTTACTGCTCCATGCCATCTGGGCTGTCACTTTGATCCAAACTCTGGGGTGTAATGTTCTGTAAAGATGTCATTCTGTCCAAATTTATTAATTTTTTTAAGATTAAAAAAATTTTGTTGATGTTGAACTGAATTAATTATATTAAAAATAGAATACATTAGCTTCACCGTGCCTTGACAACGAGTGGAAGCCATCCTCTCTGTTCTTTAAGTACACTTACTAAAAATCACAGTTTTATTGCAGGTTTCAGCCCTCATTTAATTAATGAGTAGGTAAAGTTGACAGTGTCTGCCAGATCTACTGGCACTGCCATAAAATATGTTTATGTTGCATTGACACCATCTTTCCTGTGCTCTAAAATCTGCCATAAAATACTAAGAGGGAGTCCCCGGGATATTAAAAGCAGTGGGTAATGATCTGATTTCACCAGGACTGCAGTGCTGATGAGCTGTGTTTTAGTCTATTAGTGGATATTGAAATCTCTGTCAGGTCCCAGCAGTGAACAACTGTCAAAATTCAGAAGGAATGGGTTTAGTTCTGACCAATGTTGTGGTGATGATATCACTACTCCGATCATTCTGAGCTAGACCTAGTCACCGTGTGATCCTCCTCTGGTCATGTGTGATACCATCCTGGTCACGTGTGATCCTTCCCTGGTCATCGTGTGATCCTTCCCTGGTTACATGTGATCTTCCCCATGCCATGTGTCACGTGTGATTACATGGTTCCCTGGTCAAGTGTGATCCTGCCCTGGTCACCGTGTGACCCTTCCCTGGTTACAATGACCTTCCGCGGTCACCACTGGCCACTGTTCTTGGACCTGATGTAACAACAATGTGAGCTCTGGAACACAGGGAGTCTGAAGGAAACACACAAGAATCTTGATAGTTCCTTTATTGTGCACCTGGAAAAGAAAATTAAGAAATAACCAAATAAAAAACAAGCATTAGTGACCACAATTCTCCAATAACGAGAAGCTGTCAGTGTCTTGCAAACCTAAAGTGAGGTTAAAATGAGAAAGTGTGATCTTCCATGAATTAAATGAATCTCAGACACAGGTCTATGGTTTTCTCACTGCTCATTCATACATTATTTTGATTCTGTTAAATTATTGCCAACAGTATTTTTAATGTTTATTTGCTTTAAACTTCCCTTTACATTTTGTTGTGCTGTTCCATCATTTGGTAGCTTTCAGTCACAGAAAAATAAGAAAATCCAGCTGATAGATTATACTTTCTTTCATCACTATTTAAATGGAGGGACATCGGGAAACCCAACCGGGCAGTCTCTGGACTGACTTCAGGCTGTTCAGTCACTTACAACGTTCACATTGTATGTTGTAACCAACAGGGAAGTTTGCTTTTCCTCAGTTAGTTGCTCAACTCGTCAACCAATGGGTGTTCCAGAGGTGACACATCAGGCAGCACTACTGGAGGTGTTGTTATGCCTATGACTGGCTACTTTGGGCAGGAGGCTGGGACTTGCTCATCTGCACTGATCCTTCTCTCAGAGGCTTCAGAACGTGCCCTGTCTGAAGACCGATTTCCAAGCTCAAGTTACCATCACAGAACTTTTTACTGTGGAACAACCTTCAGCCATCCTCTGCCTGGTCTCCTCTCCCTGTGGACGGTAAGGTGATGATGCTGGATCTGTGCCATCTCCTTCAACTTGCTGCTCACTATAATATCAGAGAGGTCACCACGACTCTACTGGGAAAGCAATGATTCCATTTTTTCTTCATTGTGTTGAGCAGCTTGGGCAATGGGAAGTCAGGAATGCTGGGAACTTCCTGAGTGCAGTCACATATTGGCTGTACTCATGAGACCATTAGAGCTCTCATTAATAGTCTGCATCTTCTCATCAATAGGAAGGATTCCACTTCCTCTGTGTACACCTGGGCATGAATCATAGACTTCTGAGTATCAAGGGAGATAGAGTCAGTACAGGAAAGTAGAACTGATGTAAATGTTCAGTCATCATCTCATTGATCAGCAGGGCAGGCACGAGGGGTCAAAGACCCACTTATACTTCTCTTTCTGACATTCCCATTGATGACGTCTCAACTGTTTCTAGCAGGAAGGAGGGTGCACAGGGATTAAATCTGACCGTTTTTGATGGGGTGCATTGCATGCAGACACACACATCAAAGCGCACGCGTGCGCGCGCGCGCACACACACACACACACACACTCACACACTCACAAAACCACCCACACACACAAAGACATAGAATCACACACACATGCACATGCACACACACATACACACACAGAGAAACATACACACTCACATAACCACACACACACACACACACACACACAATCACACATACATGCACAGACTCAAACCCATACATGCACACACACACAGGCATGCATGTGTTCCCACAGACACACACACACACACACACACACACACACAATCACACATACATGCACAGACTCAAACCCATACATGCACACACACACAGGCATGCATGTGTTCCCACAGACACATACGCACACACACATACATACACACACACGTGCATAAGTACTACCTTTGGAGGAACTATGCTGCAGGTCACTTCTGAGTCTGTGACACCAGATATGAATAGTATTAAAGCAATTTGTTGATCACAGTGGGTGCCCAATCAGTTAAATCTCCTCATTTCCTCCTTACTGTTCAATATCTGCATTTTGTGTTCTACCCACTGAACTTAGTCAATATTTTTTTCAACAGATTAAAAGCAAATATTGTATTGGTATTAAAGACAGCTGATCAACATATGACCATATCATGTATTTTTTTTCTTCCCCATTCTCCCTTCATGATTCCATTTTGAAGCCTTTGTTGAATCCAGTTACCAAGGCATGGGCTAATTTCCCAAATAATGGAGATTAAGGACTACTGAATTACCCAAAATGGTCATTGGTGCTTTGAATATCATGTGCAGCACCTTTGGAATTGACTCCTTCAGAAAATGCAGATATATTGCTCCATTAACTCAGTGTAGCTGTCTGATGTAACACAAGGATATGGATCAAACACAGGCAAATGGAACTAACTCATTTAGGCATCTTGGTTGGCATGGACGAGTTGGGCCAAAGGGCCTGTTTCTGTGCTGGGTGACTTGATGGCACCATGAGCAATGTAACTGATGGGGATTTTAAAAAGAATGTGGCTTGTTACATGCAAGATAGTCCACTGATTGAAATGTAATGGTACATGTACCGAGCTACCATGGGCATCCTGTCCTGTTGTGAAATACTCTGACACTCATGCTTTGTGAGTCCCTTGACCATCAACCAAGACAACCTGATAGGAATGAAAAGTTACTCCACATAGAATCCTAACTTTCCCCCTGTTCAGGTGACTGCTTACTTAATTATTATCAGTATTTTGACAAAATATTCAAAATAACAACAAATGTGCTTTTCCCATTTAATTCTTTGCTTATTACAGGATGAAATTGTCTCAATGTTTTATAACCTAGCACCTCAATCACAATCTTTTGTTGGTAATACAAATAAAATAATATCAGAAAATTATGTTTAGATTCATAATTGTACACTTAATAAATAAATATAGAACAGTATTTTCTTGACATATTAAATCAGTGTTGGTTGAATTAATTACTGTACCAAACTGGGGAAGGGTCTGTTTTCTCCCTGAAGGTGACTGTGGATTAGCCATGGCCTAATTGAATGGATCCTAAAGTTCCCACGTAACAGTGCTGTTCTTAGATTAATGACATGCACTGAAGATCTTTTGTAAACTGATTTTCCACTGACAAGTACAAAGATATCACTATTGTAGTAATTTTTGAGTCATATTTATGATATAAACATAGAGAAGGCCTTAGAAGTGAGCCAAAGAGACCTCACTGATAATTTTTTCTTTTTTATTTAGAGGACACATGGTAAAACATTGATCCCAGTTGAAGCCTTTCTCAGTGTTGACATCATTCGTGGGACAACACATTTGTAGTTAATCTTGCTTTTGATTTTATAGAGACATAGAGAAATAAGTACAGAAACCTTCAGCCCAAGCACCCAGTTATATCAACCCCACATTTTGCCTTCATGTGTGTCATAACAGTAGTAATTTCACAAAGAGTGAGTACTGTGCAAAGAAATATGGAATGGCACAAATGCAAAGACACAAAACTCCAGGCAAAGAAAGCTTCAGACCTGATAAGAGGAGGCTGAGTTTTCAAGAAGGTTGTATCGATTGGCACACAGAGAAATTAAAGGTCTGTGGGAAGCCTCTGATAGGTGGAGAAACTTTTGCTATCCATATGAAGGTCACAAAGGTGCTGACACCAGCAGAGATACTTAATCAACTTAAAGGATCTCAGGTGCGCATCAGACTGATTGCGTCCAATTGCTAAGTGATAGGTGTTCAAAAGCATGACCAGCCAAGAGTTGGGACCAAGCTTCTCCTGCGGTCCTTGTGTTAGACTGACGTGTACATAACAAATATGATATTTACTCTTCCATAAACCTTCTCCTAATTTTCAGCTTCAATCACTTCTGCAACCATTAGCTTCACATAAGTACATCCAAACGTTCACTCACATTTTTACAACTAGTTAAAAAACAGGAAGAAAGCAGCAACTTATCTCACACATTGCAGGGGGTTCTTGTCATTCAGTGATAAAATGAATCTTTCTTACAAGGGGTAATTATGGGAAAATCCTAGTTTTGGCTATAATTTTCATCTGCTTATAAACAAATAATATCTGATAGTTGAAGGTAATAAATGAACAATACTTGTTTACTGTCCAACCAGAGATTGTGTGATAACTGCAATAAAATTTACTGTGAAATGTCACAGAAAGGCCAAACAAGAGATTAAAATATAAACTCACATGTTTTGTTGTTGGATGATAAACACTAACACTCAATTACCAGATCTACCTGAAACCAATGATAAAATCTTTCTCATTAATCAAGGACCTTGAACAAAATCAGTCACGCTAACGCAGAAGAACTCAAAGTTGAGTTTATTGTCATATGCACAAGTACATGTATGTACAGGTGCAATGAAAAACTTACTTGCAGCAGTATCACAGGTAAATAGCATCAGATACACAACATTCACAAGAAAAATATCAATTAAACATAAATTATACAAGAAAGAACACAATTAGAACACAACAACAAAGTCCATGGTAATGCAAAGTGGTCATAGTGTTGCTATACTGAGGTAGTGATTAGGGTTGTGCAGGTTGGTTCAAGAACTGTATGGTTGAAGGGAAGTAACTGTTCTTGAACCTGGCGGTGTGAGACTTCGGGCTTCTGTATTCATTGGGTTGAGGAATCCCATTGGTGACTAGCAGGGCCCTTAGTAGTTGGTTTTGCCATGAGTAAAGCAGGTCTAATGAACTGTTCTGTGACACAAGAACAATTATTGATAATGTCCAGCAAAGTATTACAAGAAACCTCCTGGAGATTTGAGGGGCGGGATGAAAGATAGAGCTGAAATGAATTGAAAAGTAACGGATTGCTGGGCTTAATATTTGGTGATTCAGGATTGAAATCAACAAGCACTTTATAGAGTCACAGAGCCACACAGCACAGAAAGTGGCCCTTTGGTCCATCGTGACCATGCTATACATCAAGGGCCGATCTACACCAATCGCATTTGTCAGCAGTTGGTCACATAAAGGATGAGGGAAATCTGTGATTCCCTCCCATAAGAAGCGATGGATGCTGAATCAATACCAACGTGGAAAAGGTGGAGTCGAGGCAGCCAGGTGCAGATCAGCCAGGATCGAATGACAATTATTCCAGCACCAAGCCTCCAACATAGTGGATGGGAAGTTCTCACACCTCCAGTGAGAATAGTAACAACACTGACAGCACACAGCATCAAAGTGTCTCGTAAACATTGCCTTGTTCTGGTCCCAGCTAAAACATCTGTCATTTCTGTACATCAAAAATATAATGGTACCAAACAATACTGTCGGCTTATAATATTTCTTTAATGAATTGAACAATGCAGCCCAGAAATGGCTGTTGGCAATATTAGTGGATGCTTAACATGTACGCGATTTGTATGCGATTCCCCTTATTAGTGGTATTATCTCTTTCAAATAAAGGTCAGTATCTCTGTAAAATTTGCAGTGAAATGTCATACTTTAAATCCACTAATATTGCAAATAACAATATCAACACTTCAATGCATAAATTGCTCAGGGTTTTGTGTGCTTTTCTTGTCTAGCTGTTGTTTGTTAATTTTGTTTTAATTTGGTGTAATTTAACATGGATTACCATCTACCTACAGCATTTGCATTTTCATAGGAGCAAAGTCAAAACTCTTTCTCCCAAGATATATCCCTGCCTCACATACAGTATTTGCTTAATCTTCCCCAAAAAAGCAGGCAGAGCATCGAACAACATTGCCTGGTATCCAAGGCAACACTAAAATAACACTGATGGGGAATGATGTCACCCTACATGTGTCCGGCATCAAGTTAACATCATTGGTGAAGAAACATTTCAAAATTCTGATTTTGTGGGTTTAAACCAGAAATCACTTTCCTCTTCAGAAATAACAGATTTACACTTGCATGGTGTTGATATTCATAGCACTAGGCTGATGAACTTATTGACTAATGTACCAATGTAAGAAGAAAAATTAGAGAGTGTGAAAGTAGATGAGTAGCTAACATAAAATAAAGCTGCAACGTCTTTTTGCAATGAATGTGAGTAGATAAAAGAGTAGAGCTGAAGTGAAGCAACAAAAGGTCCTTCCTTGCGGTGACTGATGACTGAGATATTGAATGAGTATGTTGTATCTGTGTTCACAATTGATGAAGTTAACCTTTGTAGAAGAGGGATAAGAGGAGATGTTGAATAGTATGAAAACAGGTAGAATGGAAAGGTTGTATAGGTCATTGAAAGAAAACAAGTCAATCGGCCCACATGAGATGCATCTTCATTTGGTGAGAGTGCCCCAGGCAATATTAGAAGACTTGACTACAGTCTTTCAATTATACTTGCATATGGAGTTGGCAGCAGAGGACTGGAGTGGTCCCAAATGTAACGTCCCTGTTCATAAGAAAGGAGGAGAGAAAAAGCTGATAGCACAGAGCACAGCCAATGTCAAGAACAAACTTATTTCTCACGTGGAGAAGCTTAGGTAAATAAAGGGCAGAAAATGAGAATTTGTCAAAGGCAAATCATGTTGATCATACCTGACTGAATTTTTTGATGACAATTGAATAAAGTATGAACATCAAGAAGATATTTTGTAATCATTTTGACTCACCGACTTGCCCTGATGGTTTGCTGACATCATATGTTGATCAGAGACATTAATAAACAGCTGAGAAACATTTAAATAAATTAGAAATATTTAAAAACAGTAAGTTGTTTCACAACCACATTCAATCTACGTAAGTTAATTAAAATATCAGTACTAATTTAAAGAGTAACTAAAACAAACCACTTAACTGCACTTACATTTCTGCTGAAGAGGCTACAGTTGATGCAGTGGCAATGGTTGGTGTAAAGCTGAGGGGCCAGATATGAAGTGTATCCAGCTCCTGGGGTCAGTACATTACAGAACAATCCTGGCCTCATTAGTTAGTCCAGGAACATAACAGACCTCTGGTACATTCCACACATCTGCCATGCAGTGCATGGGTGAGGTGGGGAGGTCTGAAACACACTGACAACTACCTGGCATTTCCCTCTAGAACGATCAATGGAAGAAGTGCGGGGTCCAGCTAACATTTCAGGTCAATGTCCTTTCTGACAAGTAGGTCAGTAACTAAAGGTTCTGGATTTAAAAGCAGAAGAACTGCAAGAGTAATGAACATAAATTTATTCACATGGAAGTCATTAGGATCATGAATGCAGAACTTGAGAGCGTCCTGAAGTCAAACTCCATTTGAACATTTTCTTGAGATGAACTAACTTGCAGGTTTTAAGCAGAAAAACAGTTTGAAAATAAATTCACACTTGGGCAGGTGGATTCTGTTGTGTGAAGTATTATGATTCTATAATGGGGAGGGGACAGGTATTTCTGGGAACCAATGGGGCAGAGGGAAGATAGTGCTGGGAACCAATGGGGAGGGGGAAAGTAGTCCCAGGAACAAATAGGGAGGGGGCAGGTAGTGCTGGGAACCAATGCAAATAGGGCAGGTAGCACTGGGAACCAATGGGAAGGGGGCAGGTAGTGCTGGCAACAAATGGGGAGTGGGCGGGTAGTACTGGGAACTAATGGGACCGCCAGGTATACTGGTTCTGCACAGCTGTCAGATGGGCAGCACTTGTTTAATGTCTTTAATGTAACGTATACAGGGTAATCACACACTGTAATCCTTGCCCTTTTTATTGGGAGTTATCCACTTCAACCCCATTAATGTGTGAAGTGGGAGATAATTGCGTGCAGTGGTAGATTAATTAATTACAATGGAATTTTAAATGTGTAAAGATACAGATTAAAAGTGCAAAATGTCAGATTGAGTGCATAATGTGATTTATTAAATGTGCCTGGTGTCTAAATTAAGTTTGACTTGGCAGATTTAATTTATAAAGTTGCCTTTAAAAGGACATGGAGTTAAATTTAAAGTGTGAATTTGAAAATTAACTGTTCATGAGGTCCAAATAATGTGTAAAATGTCAGTTTAAAGGTGGATGGTGTGAAATGGAAGAAGAGATGTGCAAAGGGGTAGAAGCAGGGGGCAACATTATCATCACATTGCCTATCACATAATGATTGGGAAAGACTGGTGAAGAGAAATTCAAATTGGAGCTGTATGCATGCCTGCCATGTGTTAAAGGTGCTGCATATTAAGGCAAGAGATTGCTTCTTTTTTGACAAACAAATTCAATTGCACACTGTGAGATTAAGTATCTATCAATTTGGCCAATGCTTCATATAACCAGCCTGCAACTCTGAGAGAAACTTCAGTCATGTTCAGGAAACAGTGGGACGAAGCAGCAGGGAAAGGTAACTCTCTGCTGGAATCCAGGTAGAGTTTGTATTGGTTTATTATTGTCACATGTACCGAGAAACATGAGAAGCTTTTGTTTGGAGTGCCATCCAGACAGATCATTCCATACCTAAATATGGAAGGTAGTAAAAAGGAAACAGAATGTTGAATATAGTCTTGCAGTTACAGAGGAAGTGCAGTGCAGGTAGACAAATAAAGTGCAAAGGCCATGACAAAAAAGATTGAGGGATCAGGAGACTAAGAGTTCATCTTCATTGTATGAGAGGTCCATTCAAGAGTCTGATAACAGTGGGATAGAAGCTGTCCTTGAGTCTGGTGGTTCATGCTCTCAGGCTTTTGTATCTTCTGCCCAACAGGACAGGGGAGATCTTAGGCTTTTGTATCTTCTGCCTGACAGGAGAGGGGAGAAGAGAGACAGCCCAGGGCGGGAGGGGTCCTGGATTATGTTGGCTGCTTTTCCAAGGTAGCGGGAAGTGTAGACAGAGCCAGTGGAGGTTAGGTTGGCTTGCATGATGGACTGTAATTCAAGATTTAATACAAGTTGTTTGGATGAGACCAGTTAATTTGCAAAAGGCGCCAGATCCACCCAGAGCTTCATACTGTGCTCAACTCCCTGCACCCAAATCGTCCACTTGATGAATAACTATAAATACTCACTCAAGCTTTTAATTTATGTGGCTCACCTCGTCATCACACACTTCAGCACTGTTGCTATTGATATCTCTGCAATTCTCCATATGCACACACTTTCAGCTCAGAGAATCATAAAATCAAACAGCACAGAAACAGGCCCTTCAGCCCATCATGCCCATGTCAACCATTGCACCCAACCATAATTATCCTATTTATCTGCACTGGGTCCATAGAACATAGAAATAGAACAGTACAGCTTCTATGCCTTGGGAAATCAAGCTCTTGTTCAACAATAACAGCCACATCAGCCCAGAACTTTGCAGCACAATCTCTGGCTGTTCCTTATCTTTCTTGCAGGAGAAGCAAAGCTGGAGGAAAAAGGAGGACAAGTGCCCTGTGGGTTTGAACCCCTCACTCAGAGGTATTGCAGCCATTGTGGGAAGAAGCATCACTGGAGGCACTGGAAAGTCCATCGGCAGAACTTGCCAGTTCTCCCTCATCACAGCATCTCTTCTGACCAGCAACCCACAGATGGTGCAACAGCCACTTCTACCTTCCACCTCTGCCCTCACTAACCCTTTTCCCTCTTCCATTTCAGGTATCAAAGTACAACAAACTGCCAGCCAGTGAAGAACTGGAACCATCCCAGCCAGTGGAAAAAGATGAACAGGTCCTATCCTGCCTCTCCACCCTACACTACAGCCACCACTCCAGAGGCTGATGGTGTGGGTATTTTAGGGGCAGGGATACAGGAATAATTGGCATGTGGTGAGACACCAGGCACATTTGGAGAAGTCAGTGCAGTGGCACTGAACAGTAAACATGCTGGTCCAATGTAGGGTGACCCTGGAGACAGAAGAGACTGCAGACACTGGAATCTGGAGCAACAAACAATCTGCTGGAAGAACTCAGCGGGTCGAACAGCATGTGTTGGGGGGAAGGAATTGTCGATGTTCTGGGTTGAAACCCTGCATCAGGACCTTGGATCAGTGACCTTGCCCAGTTGGAGAAGTCTGATGGCCTTACCACAGAAGACCAACATTCACATGAATCTAAATCTAACAGGCAAACCTGTTAGAGAGCAGGCCCAGTGCTGAGGATTATGATGGATTCCAACACTAACTTGGCACAAGTAATCTACTCCTCAAGTGGATTGGTGATAGCCACCTCCACCTGCACACTGACAGATCCCATCACAACTTTCATTGTAACACAAGGAGCTCCTAGCAAAGTTCTGAATGTCACAGTGGAATTAGTCATGTTGACTCCAGAGTGCCAGATATCGTCCAGTGGATGACAGCTGAGAGTACAAATTGTACAGAACAAGGAGCTTGGTAACAAAGAGGGGAAATTTACTTTTCAATCTACTGGGTTATATGTCAACCTTGTGAATGGGGAAGGTGCTCAAAGCAGCTAATGACCATTCAACCATAACTATTGGTTTCCATCAGCTGACAGGTGTGGTGTTGTGATATCTGGTAGACAGGTCAGGACAGAAGCTATCGTCTTTTACATTCCCTCATAAAGGATGGGAATTTGGCACTGGATATTTAAACCTTTGTTTCGAACCAAAGGCAGGGAAAATATACCTTGCAGAACACTCAAAAATGCTCTAACGAACTGGCCTGTTAATGTTTCTTAAAATCATTGAGGTTCAGGGAAACATTGCCAATATCTTCAAGTCAGCGCAAGTATTTTGTTGGCAGCATCCAAAGGAGCAGACACACGTCAGCTGAGAACACTCTCCAAAGCTATAATGGGCTACTTCAAAACTTGCAAGCTGGCACAAAACGAAATCCTCTGATCCTCTAATTCCACCAGAAATGGTGAAGTCACTATTGTGGCTTCAGCAGCATAGAAACAAATCAGTTTAACACAGGACGGAGCAAAGGTCCCAGGATGCACTTCAGTGGCTGTGTACAGAAGGGGATGGTTTTAGGTGAATTGGGCAGGCGGTAAAATGGAGTTGAGACCAAAGAGATGTTCAGCCCTGAAACAGAAACAAAAAATGCTGGAAACACTCAGCAGGTCAGGCAGCATCTGTGGAGAGAGAAACAGTTCATGTTTTGGGTCTGAGGCACTTCCTCAGAACTTATTTCTTTCTTGCGGCCTTTCCCCCACTGTTCCCATCTGTCCACCCCACCTCTCTTTTTTGGTTCCATGCTCCATCGTCCTTTCCTATCAGATTCCATCATCTTCAGCCCTTTGTCACCTCCAGCTGTCACCTCCCAGTCTCTGTCGTTACTTCCACTCTCCTACCCCGCCCCCCCCCCCTCCCATCTACCTATCACCCCATCTCATCTGGATCCACCTATCACTTGTCAGCTCTTTCCCCACCCCTCTCCCTTCACCTCTTATACTGGCTATTCAGCATCTGCAGTCTCTTGTGTCATTATTTCTTTGATTTCTGAGTTTCATTTTCAGTGCAGCCCTGATCTTATTGAACGCAGACCAAGCTCGAGGGGCCGAATGGCTGACTCCTGCTTCTAGTTCTTGTGTTTTAAAAGGAGGCAGCCAGCTCGATTTGGAAAAGATTTGAGAGCAGAAGGGGAGGTAGGTTGGACGGCTCTTGACCAAGAGTGCAGGGATTATGGTTCACGGTTAATCCTCGCCCATTGTTTGGAAGGTGAGCTGCTTGTCTTCAGTGAAAAAATGCAGTTCAGGACTGCTGAATGGGCTGTTTGCTGTCTCTGGTATATCACTCAAATCAGTTCTTCACAAATACAGGCCACAAAGGGTCTGTCTGGTTTGCTTCCTCTACTCCTTTGATAGTTACTCTTCTTTATTTTGCCCTCTCTCCTTCTCCTAGGGCTCTTCCTCCTCAGTATTTCAGATATAATTGGAATTACTGGGGAAGGTATGTGAGAGGCAGGAGCCCACTGCGAATCTTGTTGGCTGAAAATGGGAGAGTTCTTCCAGAGCAGTCCAGGTATCAGTTACCAGCACATAAATGGCCTCCTGTGACATCGTTCCTGGATCTCAGCGCATGCAAACTGTGCACCTGCACAGAGAAGATGAACTAGAGTCATGAGCGATGTCATCAGTCGGTAGCCCTGGTTGCTCAGGCTCTGCTCTCTGGTTAGCTGTGGTGAGTCAAGTACAGATGGTGTTGTGAACCTCTGCTGAATGAGTATGACTGTTGCCAGGCCATGGGGCATTGATAGTCACATAGTAAACGCGACATGGGAGTGCAGCTACTAAAGGACATAGATACAATACTTCTACTCACCTCAGCGTTCTTTCTCTGACCAGATACAATGAATCGTAACCAGCTGCCTTTAAACAGGGTGCCTCAGTGATTTTTACTTCATGCAACCATGGACAACCATCTACAAGACTTTGCTAATATCACCAGTAGGAGCCCTATACATTAACATTCTTCACTCATTATCTCTACAGTGACAAGCACCATAGTCCTTGTCGTCTGCGATCAGAGTCATGGCTAATTTCAGTGGTGCCCTTATTAAAGAGTAAACTTCACACAGCAAGGTTCAGTTCAGATTCCACTGAACAACCTGGTCCAAAATAGCCCAAAGAGAATTCTTTTACCCTTCTTTCTTTCTCTTCCAACAGTCTATCCTGGTCTGTATGTCCTCTGCTCATTTTCCCACTCATACTGTACTTCAGGGGACATCCTGAATAATGCACCTATATCTGGGAGCAACCAACTTGTGCAGAAATCTTGGTCAGGAGAAAGTCCTTCATTACCCAGAACGCCAGTCCTTGTAGAAAATTGAAACTTGGACCAGTTATGAAAGGCACCAAAAAGATGTAAAACCGGAATACCAGCCAGAAGAAATCAAGCAATAGCTAATCTGTAAACCCCACTTCAAATGTTGTTGGTGATAGATCCTTCCTGCCAAGTGTCACAGGCTGTGTGATGTTGAGAAAGAGCATAAACTGGAACATTTAACTTCAAAACTACAGTGTGACTCTCAAATTAGCACTGCCTGCCAACTGGCATCAGAAAGTTGATGTTCCCAGTCTTAAATCTTAAACATTTTCTGTTTTTCTATTTTCACTGCCAAAGGGTAAAATTGCAGGATGTCCTACTTTACATTTCTGTTGCCATCTTCTTACTCACCCACTTAACCTGCCTGTGTCACCATTCAACCTTCTTCCATTCTCCTCGTGGCTTGCTTTCCCACAGAGCTCGGTAATGACAGCAAATTTGGATACTTCAACATTACATTCTGTGGCCTTGTCTAAATTATTCATGTAGATTGTAAATAACTGACTTGTTTCCTCTCAGTTTTCTGTAATTTAATCAATCCTCAATTCAAGCTGCTGCATTTCTCCCAGTCCCGTAGATTCCCAGGCTAGGAATGGAGGAGTTCATGTGGGTTTGAAGAAATCATTGTAATTGCTTTCCAGATTAAAATTTTATTTTGTTTTTCCTATTTTAAGTATGTTTATAGATCCAGCCAAGGTAATGAACAGACCAGACTTTACTTAAGCAATAAAATAACCTGCTTTATGGTCAGTTACAAATCTGTCTGAACAGGGCCAGGGACCTACTTCATTTTCTCAGGCAACACATACCAACACCCTGCAGCTCACTGCGATGAGGTAACACCACTGATTTATTTTTTGTAACAATGGAATGACATTCAACGTCTCCCTGGAGACACTGGCTGAGATTAAATGACCTTTGCCAGCTCCCCTGATGATCATTATTGCAATTATCATGTTTTCCCATCAAAACAACATCTAATGTGTTGTTGACTTGAATGGTCCCCTTTGGTGATCCCTTCATGTTCTCTTCACAGTGGATTTGGCAAGTGGATGGGGCTGAAGGTCAAGGGGGAAGAAAGAAAATAGTTAAAACAGTTTGCAGCTAACCCAAGTCACCTAAAATATGCTATATGGGATATCCATGTCACAGAGTAAAGCAACATAGAGTGAGGCCAATCAGCCCATCATGCATCTCTTAGAAAGAGCTTTCAAAATGTCCAATGAAGGATTTGATAAGAAATGTGCATGTCTATTGTGTGCTACTGCAGGTTTAAGGGATATTTTGCATAAGGAATGTGGTGTTGGAAGGAGAGGAAATAATTAACTAGTAAGAGCACCATGTGACAAGGTATGACATTTTATATATTTTGATCTAAAAATGTGTTACATTTTTAGTGCAGGTTTGCAAGGGTGATTAGAAAAACTGGGATTGTTTTCCTTTCAACAGAAGAAATTTAGGGGTATTTAACGGGGCATTAAATGTCTTGACCATTTTAATAGATTAACTTAACACAGAGGATTTCCATTGGCTGAAGAGTTAGTGACTGGTGGACAGAGGTTTGTGATAATTGGCATAAGAGTCAGGAGGAGCTGTGAAGCTGATTGCATACAGCAAGGTGTTATGATCTGGAAATACTGCTTAACAGTGGTCAGAGCAGAATCAAATACAAATTTTATAGGGGAAGAGGAAACTTTTCCAAGGGGGAAAAGGGGAGGAGGAGTAATTAGTCCCTTTGAAGAGTTAGTACAGTTACTGTGTACTTGGGTGGTGCAGCCCAAGTATGGCTGGACTAACAGAGAGCCAGAATGTTGTCTGTGGAACCTGATGGCCATTGTGAAGCAGATTGTGATTTTGTATATTGAAGATCCCACAGAGATGTAAGTTGTTGTTGCATCATGATGATGCCAGTGGAGCTGTCTGATTAATCAGAATGGGGAGGTCTCCCTTGTGCCTTGGCCAATGTTTACCTTTCAACCAGTGTTACAGAAGGAGTTTGTCAAATTGTTAACACTGATATTTCTGGCAGCTTGCTGTTTGCAAGTTCCTTCTGCAGTTTCTACAGAATAGCAGAGACCAAACGTTTCACTGTTTAATGCTTGGCATATCCTGATATTGTGAAAGAAGCTACATAATTGTACATTGAACTTCAATCCAGTTGGAGATTGGATGATGCATGGAGCTCAAGAGTTGTCTTGGCCTAATGGTGGTACCCATTCCCCCCAGGACTTATTGATTACCTTGGGAACTGCCTGGAAGCCAAAATCCCTTTGATTTTGAACAGATTCTGATTTACCAAGTACGCATTGAAGTAGAGAACTTTGTTTTCAGTGGTGTGAGGGAAACCACAATACCTTGAAGGTTTGGACAGTGATATGAGCACAGTCATGGACTCTTTAGTCTCCAGCTAATCAGTTCATACTTTGTAGAAGAGTTGGGCCTTGCATGTCAATGATATTGGCTCTCCTAGGTAAAGCACCTGAAAACCTTGCCACCAAACTGACTAACTGACCCAGTGGATGTCGCTGTTGCCAGTCTGAGAACAAACTGAGGTCATGCTGATGTTGGAAGCTGTGTATGAATGTTGTGGGATGTGCAGAGGTCTTCATTAGGAGGATGGGACATAGTGTGGTCACTCTCTCCCCAATGTACTCCTTCCACTGGAGAGTAGATGTGCTTTGCTCAGATGGTCCACATGAACAGTGGAGTGGTGAGACCCCAGCAGAGTGAAGAGTCACCTGGAACTAGAACATAGAACAGCAGGGCACAGGAACGGATCTTTTGGCCCAACATCCATGCTGACCACAATGCCAATCTAACTAATCCCATTTGCCTGCAAGTGGTCCACGTCCGTCCATTCCCTACCGGTTCATGAGTCAGTCTAAATGCCTCTTCAGTGTTTTATCTTTCTTTTTCAATCTTTTTATTAATTTTCAAATCAGTACAAAATAATATATATAACATTAATAATTATACATGTGGTTCAAAGAGATCAGGATAACAATCATAACAGTTAATATATATAATCACAAGGAGTAAAAAAAAAGTAATCTAGACCTTCCGCTCTCTTATTAAGTGAACAACTACAAAAGGAAAGATTGAAAAGAAATTTAATCATATGAGAAAAGAACCCCCAAATCAAAAAAAATATTGATAATAAACCAAAAAAAACCCCAAAAACTTCAAACAAAAACTGGACTGATATTTCTTCAATTTAAAAAAAACATTACTATGTCGTCAACTCCACTCCTCTGTATTTAAGGGTTATTGAAAGGGATCTGAGAAAGGTCAGCTTATATCATATGGAAATATTGAATAAAAGGACTCCAAACTTCCTCAAGTTTAAGCGAAGGATCAACAGTACCACTTCAAATTTTTTCTAAGTTTAAACATGCCATAGTTTGAGAAAACCACTGAAAAGTGGTGGGAGGTATTGGATCCTTCCACCTGAACAAAATGGATCGTTTGGCCATTAACGTGACAAAGGTGATCATGCAATGAGCAGAAGCAGATAAGTGGCGAGATTCAATCATTGGTAGCCCAAAAATTGCAGTAATAGGATGAGGTTGAAAATCAATGTTCAATACAGATGAAATAATGTTAAAAATGTCTTTCTAATATTTTTGCAAAAGGGGACAGGACCAAAACTTATGTGTCAGGGAAGCCACCTTCGAATTACATCTGTCACATATAGGATTTATATGATAACGCCTCTTAAGTGTTGTTATCTCGTCTGCTTCCACCACTTTCCCTAGCAATGCATTCCAGGTACCTACCCCTCTCTGTTTAAAAACAGAAGTTGCCTTTCACATCTCCTATAAATTTTCCCCCTCTCACCTTAAACATGCCCTCTAGTATTTGACATCTCCACCCTGGGAAAAAGACCCTGACTGTCTTCCCTAGCTACGCCGCTCATAATTTTATAAACTTCTATCAGGTCTCCTGTCGGCTTCTGATGATCCTGAAAAACAATCCAAGTTTGTCCAACCTCTTCTTAAAGCTACTACACACCAATCCAGCAACATCCCGGTGAACGTCTTCTACACTCTCTTCCAAGCCTCCACATCCTTCTATAGTGCAGCAACCACAACTGCACACAATATGAGGCTTAACCAAAGCTTTATACAGTTGCAATATGACTTCCTGATGTTTATACTCAATGCCCCAACTGATGAAGGCAAGCATGTCATATGCCTTCTTTGCCACTCTATCTACTTGTTTTGCTACTCTCAGGGAGCTATGGACTTGCACCCCAAAATCCCTCTGTACATCAATGCTCCAGAGTCCTGCCATTTACTGTATGTTTTCCTCTTGCATTTGACCTCACAAGAAACATCACCTCATGCTTATCCATATCAAGCTCTACTGCCATTTTCTCTGCCAAAATTTCCAACTGGTCTATATCCTGCTGTATCCTTTGACAACCTTCCTCACTATCCACAACTCCACCGTGTTATCTGCAAACTTACTAATCAGACCACCTACATTTTCATCCAAATCATTTATACATATCACAAACAACTGAGGTCCCAGCACTGATCCCTGTGGAACACCAATGTTTATGTGCCTCCAGTTAGACTGAAACACCTCTTTGCCTCTGTCTGATATGGCCAAGCCAACTTTGGATCCAATTTACCAATTCATTGTGGATCCCATGTAACTTAATCTTCTGGACCAGCTTTCCTTGAGGGACTTTGTCAAATGCTTTACTAAAGTCATGTAGATAATATCCACTGCCCTCCTCTCATCAATCATCTTTGTCACTTCCTCAAAAAGCTCACTCAAATTTGTGAGATAGGACCTCCCTTGAACAAAGCCTTGCTGACTATCCCTAATAAGTCTATGCTTTTCCAAAAGCAAGTAAATCCTATCCTTAAGAATCTTTTCCAATTATTTCCCTACAACTGATGCAAGGCTCACCAGCCTATAATTTCCTGTTTATACAAAGGAACAAGGTTTCCCATTCTCCACTCTTCTGAGACCTTGCCTGGAGATGAAGAGGATACAAAGATCTCTGTCAAGGCCCCAGCAATTTCCTCGATTGCCTCCCTCAGTATCCTGGGATAGATCCCATCAGGTCCTAGGGATTTATTCACCTTAGTGTTATTCAAGACACCCAACACCTCTTCCTTCTTAATATTGACATGCCCTAGAATATCAACATACCCCTCCCTGATCTCATTATAATCCATGTCCTTCTCCTTGGTGATTACCAATACAAAGTACTCATATAGTATCTCTCCCACTTTCTCTGGCTCCATCATAAATTTCCTCCTTTGTCCTTGAGTGTTATATCCATGAGTGTGGAAGGAATGAAAAACAATGCAGCTAAATGCCCATGTCCTTGAATTTTCTCCAATATTTTCCATACTACTGACAAGGCTCACCAGCCTGTAGCTTCCTGGCTTTTCCCTGCTGCCCTTCTTGAATAAAGGAACAACATAAGCTACCCTCTGATCTTCTGGCACCTCGCATGTGGCTAATGAAAATGCAAAAATCTTCATCGGGGGCCCAGTTATTTCCTCCCTTGCTTCCTGTGGAATTCTAGGATAAATTTCACTGACCCTTATGCATCCTATGACATCGAACATCTCCTCCGTCTTAATGTTGACCTGCTCCAGATTATGTGTACTCCTCCCTGAGCTCACTATCTTTCATGTCCTTCTTCTTGGTGAACACAGACAAGAAGTATTCATTTAGGACTCATCCATATCCCCTTGTTCCACACATATTGGAATTGGTTTATTATTGTCACATGTACTGAGGTACAGTGAAAAACTTGTCTTGCATACCATTCATACACACAATGCATTGAGATAATACAAAGGTAAACAATAACAGAATGCAGAATAATGTGTAACAGCTGCAGAGAAAGTGCAGTGCAGGTAGATAATAAGGTGTAAGGCCATAACAAGGTAAATTGTGAGGTCAAGAGTCCATCTTATCATACTAGGGAAATGTTCAATAGCCATAACAGTGGGGTAGAACTGTCCTTGAGCCTGGTGGTATATGCTTTCAGGCTTTTGTATCTTCTGCTCAATGGGAGAGGGGGGAAGAGAGAATGTCCGGGGTGGGTGGAGTCTTTGATTATGCTGACTGTTTTACCGAGGCAGCGAGAAGTATAGACAGAGTCCATGGAGGGGAGGCTGGTTTCCATGATGTGCTGAGCTGTGTCCACAGCTCTCTGCAGTTTCTTGCGGTCCCGGGCAGAGCAGTTGGCATACCAAGCCGTGATGCATCCAGATAGGATGCTTTCTATGGTACATCGATAAAAATTGGTGAGGGTTGACGGGGACATGCCATAATATCTTTAGCCTCCTGAGGAAGTAGAGGTGCCAGTGACCTTTCTTGGCCATGCTGTCTATGTGGTTGGACCAGGACAGGCTATTGGTGATGTTGACTCCTAAGAACTTGATGCTCTCAACCGTCTTGACCTCAGCATCATTGATGTAGATAGGAGCATGTGCACCAGCCCCCTTCCTGAAGTCAATGACCAGCTCTTTATAGATTAACCCTTTGGACCCTAAGGGGACCCACTCTTTTCCTGACTACCCTATTGCTTGATATACTTATGGAATGTCTTGGGATTCTACTTAGTTTTACCTGCGAAGGATAATTCATGGCCCCCTTCATCCTCCTAATTTCTTTCTTTCTTAAGTTCTCTCCCACACCCTCTATATTTCTCAAGAGACTCACTTGAGGCAAGGAAGCTGAGAGTAACCCTGATGCTGACCACTTCAGGTAAACCAGTCCAGGACACTTATGAAATTGTGTTTGAGATTGTAGAAGTTCAGAAATCTCAGGAGGACAAAAATGCAGTTTGAGTGCTGGCCCTTTAAGTGGGATGGTTCCAGGGGAAGCAGGCTCAGTGAGGGTTGGTTGTTCTGGCTGTAAACAAGGACTGTGCTTTCTCACTGTAAATAACCTTTGTGTGTTGCAGCATTGTTGTCTTCTGCTGGGAGAGTTGTTAGGGAGAATGAAAATCAGCTGAAAAATAAGGAGACAAATTTCCTGAAGAATACAGTAGCACCCAGAAATGTACACAAAAATGCTCTCGTCAGGGTTAACCCCAATTTTTAATTGCACAGCAGTTGAAGTTGGAGTTTTCTGTCCACAATCCTCACAATATCTGTCACTTATCACACAGCTTGTATGCAAGTCCTTCAAATTTAGAGGATGCCATGAGACATATTCTGGTCAAACACATACATTCAATTCCACATATGGATAGAAGCAACTGGAGAATACAGAGGAAGAATGTTCCAGCTGGATACTTTAGACCATTATTTTGGATCTAGGATATTCTTCAAGGCCATATGGCACAGCTCTTCCTACTCAAAATGTGCTACATCAGGGCAGAGTAGGCTTCCAGGAAGATGGATAAAGTCTGATGTTTGTACTGAGTAGGATTTGCTACCAACTGAATTAGGAAATGCTGAATTGTAAAAGCTTCCGTCTTTAAAGACCACACATGCCCATTACTTTATTGCTCAATCACACACTGTGGTAGATTTTGACTGTGGCCTTGTGTTAAGCTGGTGCTGCCAAGCTTCACCTGTTTTACATCTCTTCCTATTTTTGTTTTATTGATGCCAATGGGAACAAAAATCAATAGAGACATAAAAGGACTGCTGATTCGTTCTCACTATCACATCCGTCAAAATCTATCCTCCAGTGAACACAGTCGTAAAGACTGCAGAGCTGTACTATTAAACAAAACTGGCTTTTACTATGAGATATATTCTGTGCTCAACAGAGAGTGATTCAACAAATCAAATGGGCTATTAATCAAGATGGAAGGTAAACAGATCTTTTCTTTAGTGGAAAAGATCTCACTCAACAGTTCTGCCAGCCTTTCGGGATGAAACAATGCAGATTCCTTATGTGTAAATTCAGAACGTTTTCACACATCTTTTGATGGAAAATGTGAATGATTGGGAATACTCAAAGCTGAGAAAGATTTTTAGACTTTAGAAGAATCAGTGGTTATGGGAATCAAGCATGACAGTGGAATCGTAACCGGGATCTGATTAATTATCAACTGAAAACCAAAAATCCATAGATGCTAAAAATATAAAACACAAACTGAAATTGCTGGGAATACTCAGCAGGTCAGTCAGCATCTGTGGAGAATAATAGAGTTAATGTTTCCGGTCGATGATCTCTCATCTGATGAAATGTTCTGATGAGAGTTGTTAACATGAAATATTTACTATGTAACTCGCCACAGATGCCGCCTGACTCAATGAGTATTTCCAGCATTTTCTGTTTTGATTTTGGATTTCCACGATTCTTTTGAGTGGAGGAGCAGCCTATAGGAGCAGTGTGATCTGCTTCCACACCCGTTCCTGCTCCCACCGCAGCTCCTGTTCCCGCTCCCATTCCCATTCTGCTCCTTCTCCTGTTCCTGCTCCTGCCCCCACTCCCGCTCCTGTTCCCGCTCCCATTCCCATTCTGCTCCTTTTCCCGTTCTGCTCCTTCTCCTGTTCCTTCTCCTGCCCCGACTCCCGCTCCTGTTCCCACTCCTGCTCCAATTTCTAAAGTTCTTAAAAACAACAAATTGAAATATGACTGGATTTTTCTTTCAAAATAAAATGGTTCAGACGGCTGTGGCAGATCGGCAATGATGATACTGAATGGTGGGGCAGGCTTGAGGGGTGAAGTAGTCCACTCCTGGTCTTGCTCCTGTTTCCTTGTGTAATATTGAGGTTGGATGTGTGTGTGTGAACCTGTATTAGTTACTGTTTGAAAGTTCACCTTTCCTCTGCTCATCTTAAGTAGTTTGTTGTCTCTCAGGGCAGGCACGGTAGTGTTAGTGGTTAGCATAATGCTATTACAGCACCGATGACCCGGGTTCAATTCCGGCCACTGTCTGTAAGGAGTTTGTACGTTCTCCCTGTGACTGCGTGGGTTTCCTCCGGGTGCTCCGGTTTCCTCCCACGTTCCAAAGATGTACGGGTTAGGAAGTTGTGGGCATGCTATGTTGACGCAGGAAGGGTGGCGACACTTGCGGGCTGCCCCCAGAACACTCTACGCAAAGGTGCATTTCACTGTGTTTCAATGTACATAAGACTAATAAAGAAATCTTATCTTATCTTGTCTTATCTTATCTTATCTTACCTTATCTTATCTTATTTTATCTTATCGACAGTACGTTGTGGTGGAAACCAATATTTAAAGGAATCAACCTTGGAGACCTTACCATGTAAGCAAACTTTAATTAGTACAGAACAAAAGTAATGCAATGAAAATGCAGTAAATTTGTAAATGTGCTGGGTTTCTCTGCCTGATCTGCTGAGTGATCTGGCAATTTTTGTTTTTAAATTAGTGTTGCAGGGGGATAGGAGCCAGAGTGGCAGGACAGCAAATGGAGGGGCTGTGGAGAAAGTAGATGTTAAGACTACAAGCAAAGATGGAAACTGAAAGGTTGAGCGTGGTGGGACTAATATTCTGAGTTGTGTCTATTTCAATGCAAGGACTATTGTAGGTAAGGCAGATGAACTTAGGGCATGGATCTGTATGTGGAATTATGATGTTGTAGCCATTAATGAGACTTAGTTGCAGGAGGGGCAGAACTGGCAGCTCAGTGTTCTGGGGTTCCGTTGTTTTAGTCATGATAAAGGGGGAGATATTAAAGGGGGAGGGGTGACATTCCTCATCAGGGAAAATGTCACGGCAGTGCTCAGAAAGGACATATTGGAGGGCTCGACTACTGAGGCAATTTGGATGGAACTGAGGAATAAAAAAGGGATGACCACATCAAAGGGACTATAATTTCGACTTCCCAATAGTCAACTGAATTTGGAGGAGCAAATTTGTAGAGAGATAGCATACAGTTGCAGGAAATATAAAGTTGTGATAGCAGGTGATTTTCACCTTCCACATATTGACTGGGACTTCCATACTGTAAAAGGACTGGATGGGATCTAGTTTGTCAAATGTGTTCAGGAAAGTTTCCTTAATCAATATATAGAGGTCCCAACTAGAGAGAGTGCAATACTGGATCTCCTCTTAGGGAATGAGACAGGGCAAGTGACAGAAGTGAGTGTAAGGATCTAGTGATCATAATTCCATTAGTTTCAAGATAATTATGGAAAAAGATAGGACTGGTCCTAGGGTTAAGATTTTAAACTGGAGGAAGGCCAATTTTGATGGCATCAGAAGGGATTGGGATAGGTTGTTTTCCAGCAAAGAGATGCTTGGTACGTTAGAGGTCTTCAAGAGTGAAATATTGAGAGTACAGAATCTGTATGTTCCTGTCAGGATAAAAGGCAAGGCTAAAGGGTTTAGGGAACCTTGGTGATTGAGGGATATTGAGGCCCTGGTAAAGAAAAAGAAGGAGGAGAATATCAGGTATAGGCAGTTAGGATCAAATGAGGCACTTGAGGAGTATAAGAAATGCAAGGGAACACTAAAGGGAGAACACAGGAGGGCTAAAAGAGGACACGAGCTTGCTCTGGCAGACAAGGTGAAAGAGAATCCAAAGGGTTTCTATAGCTATATTAAGAGCAAGGGGATAGCAAGAAATGGGGGAGATTTTAAATGGATTTTTTTGCATCTGTGTTTACTCAGGAGACAGACTCAGGGTCTATAGAACTGAAGAGAAAGAGTAGTGAGGCCATGGACCGTATCCGGATTACGGAAGAGGAGGTGCTTGCTGTCTTGAGGTGAATTAGGGTGGATAAATCCCCAGGGCCTGATGAGGTGTCCTCTCGGACCTTGTGGGAGGCTAGTGCAGAAATTGCAGGGTCCCTGGCAAAGATATTTAAAACATCCTTAGCCACGAGTGAGGTGCTAGAGAACTGGAGGATAACCAATGTTGTTCCGTTGTTTAAGAAAGGCTCTAAGAATAAGCTGGGAAATTATAGGCCAGTGAGCCTGATGTCAGTTGTGGGTAAATTATTGGAAGCTATTCTGAGGGACAGGATATATGAGTATTTGGACAGACAGGGCCTGATTAGGATAGTCAACATGGCTTTGTGTGTGGCATGTCATGTCTAACCAACCTAACAGAGTCTTTTGAGGAGGTTACCAGGAAGCTTGATGAAGGGAAGGCAGTGGACGTTGCCTACATGGACTTTAGCAAGGCCTTTGACAAAGGCCCATATGGGACACTGCTCCTGAAGGTTAAGTCGCTTGGCATTCAGGATGAAGCAGTCAACTGGATTCAACATTGGCTTAGTGGGAGAAGCCAGAGAGTGGTAGTAGATGGTTGTCTCTCTGATTGGAGGCCTGTGACTAGTGGTGTGCCGCCGGGATCAGTGCTGGGTCCGTTGTTGTTTATCATCTATATTAATGATTTAGTAAACTGGATCAGCAAATTTGCGGATGACACCAAGATTGGAGGTGTAGTGGACAGCAAGGAAGGCTATCAAAGTTTGCAAAGTGATCTGGACCTAGACGGGAAAATGGGCTGAAAAATGGCAGATGGAATTTAATGCAGAGAAGTGTGAGGTGATGCACTTTGTGACAACAAACCAGGGTAAGACTTATACAGTGAATGGTAGGGCACTGAGGTGCATGGTAGAACAAAGGGACCTGGGAATACAGATACATAATTTCTTGAAAGTGGCATCGCAGGTAGATAAGGTCGTAAAGAGAGCTTTTGACACTTTGGCCTTCTTAAATCAGGGCATTGAGTACAGGAGTTGGGATGTTATGCTGAAGTTGTACAAGACGTTGGTGAGGCCAAATTTAGAGTATTGTGTGCAGTTCTGGTCACCTCCCTACAGGAAAGATATCAATAAGCTTGAAAGAATGCAGAGAAAATTTACATGGATGTTGCCAGAACTTGAGGACCTGAGTTATAGGGATAGTTGAATAAGTTAGGACTTTATTCCCTGGAGTGCAGGAGAATGAGGGGAGATCTGACAGAGGCAGACAAAATTATGAGGGGTATAGATAGGGTGAATGCATGCAGGATTTTTCCTCTCAGTTTGGGTGAGACTAGAACTAGAGGTCATAGGTTTACAGTGAAAGGTGAAATATTTAAGGGGAATCTGAGGGGGAACTCCTTCACTCAGAGGGTGGTGTGAGTGTGGAATGAGCTGCCAGCGGAAGTGGTGGATGTGGGTTCAATTATAACATTAAAGAGACGTTTGGATAGGTACATGAATGAGAGAGGTATGGAAGGCTATGGTCCAGGTGCAGGTACTGTACATGGGACTAGGCAGAAAACCAGGCTGGCATGGTCTAGATGGACCAAAGGGCCAGTTTCTGTGCTGTAGTGGTTACGACAAGTGGCCCAACAAGCAGGTGACTGGTGGGAAGAGGAAACCTCACATACACTACAGCAGTTTGACATTAAACTTCATGAAATTTACTTGAAAAACTTGAGCCAACCATGAGCAGAGAACTTCTGTCAAGAAATTATTCAAGGAGAGGCATTTAGTTTTAAATTACTTTTGGAAATTCAGAGGACGTTGTTATTGATAAAGCAATTTTGATTTGTGCATTACACCAAGAAGTTGGATTCTAATGTCAATTATTTTGGTCTTAATAATAGAACACCATTTTCTTTATCAAGCTGACTTCTGCCTAAAAGTCCTTTTGGAAAAAAAGACCATTAAATTAAAAATTAAATTAAATCCCATGGAAATGAAAAGACAGATCTCCTAATTGAAGTGTACAATTACTTTGCATGTTTTACTCTGATACACAGGAGTAATTATGTGGGTGTAGACTTCCTCTTTGTGTGCTGTAGTAAAAAGGATAGTGTTAACTTCCATTGCCCAGTTATTTTTTGTTAGGGATACAGCGTTTTTAATGTCTTGTTGGATAGGAGTGGTGGCAGGGCACTCACAACAAGGACAGAATTGTGGCTAAGGATGTGTTCCTATCAGTAGGTGTTGCCTGTCTCTGTCCCTGATGAGTTCACTCTAGTCCTTGACTAGAGATGGGTGAGGTGGGGCTTGGATATTTGGGCAATTGAAGGCCTTGGCAGTGCTGAAGACCATGGACACATATGACTGTCAGGAGTTGCAGAGCTTCCTATATGCTTTCCATCCATTATCTGTTCTTTAGATCACAGGGTTGTCTGCTGGACCTCTCCCTGTGTTCCTCCAGACTTACTGTTTTTCCTTCCAGGAATGATGTGGAGTTACTCAGGGAGAAGCAATTAGGAATGGTGGAGCTCTAATTCAGGCACACCTTATGTTTGTTAATTAGATAATGCAGTTAATTTGCTCCTGGATCTCCTGGTCATTCTCATCAAACCAGTCCTGGTTCTCGGTTAGCGTAACGTTATTACAGCGCCAGCGACCCGGGTTCAATTCCAGCTGCTGTCTGTAAGGAGTTTGTATGTTCTCCCCATGACTGTGTGAGTTTCCTCCGGGTGCTCTGGTTTCCTCCCACATTCCAAAGATGTACAGGTTTGGAGCTGTGGGCATGCTATGTTGGCGCTGGAAGCGGGGCGACACTTGCAGGCTGCCCCCAGAGCACTCTATGCAAAGGTGCATTTCACTATGTGTTTCAATGTACATGTGACTAATAAAGATATCTTATCTTATCTTATCTTATCATGGTAGACACGCCAAGAGTTTCCTCACTGATTCCAATTATGGCAGACTCCATAAACTGTGGACACTCTGTAATTTCTGTAGGTTAGGAGTTGACAGGTTGCCTTTGAGACACTGTCTGCGGAGAGCTGCTTTTGTGGGGAATTGAGAGCACCAGCAGTGATTTTGTTGCAGCAATACCTCTGTTGACACTGAGGTTTGTGGCCAGTTTGTTGGAGATAATAGATTGGATTAAACTCAGGGTCTACCAGGCAGCAGTGATTCCTGTCCTCCTTTCTGCTTCTGACACCTGGCCTATCTACAGCAGGGACCTCAGAGCACTGGAGAGATACCACTAACACAGACCCCACAAAATCCACCAAAGTCACTGGCAGGATAAGTTGACCAAGATCAGTATCCTCGCTCAGGCTGACGTACTCAGCACTGAGGCCCTAATACATTCAGTTGTCTCCAATGTGAATCTGTGAAAATTGCAGCCTTAGAGAGCCTCCTTAAAATGTACAACATCCCCACTGATTCTTGGAAAAATTCGACCATGACCTTCCATAGTAGAGAAGGAGCATTTCGGTCAGTGTGGAGAATCTTGAGGCCATGCATCAGCGGCAGATAGAAGCCCTGGTGAAAGGAGGAAACCACCTCCAGTTACCTACCTGCCCACACCATCGGGGACCTCCTACTCTGTTTGCGGAAGAGTCTCCATTCACCTCGGAAAACACAGCTCTGGAGTGGAAGCAGGTTATCCTCGATCCCCAGCGACTGCCTAAGAAGAAGAAGACATTGAAAAAAGGATGAATCCAACTGAATGTCTGTTAAAGATTTGCAAACAGATTTAATCCATTAGATCCTGTGATTATATTTTGTACTGAGCAGCATGGGTTTCCACTGAGGAACATAAAAGGCAGCAAAGCGGCAGTGCTAGTAGAGCCATTGCCTCACGGCTCCAGAAACCCAGGTTTAATTCTGAAATGTGTCCTTCTGTGTGGAGTTTGCACATTCTCCCTGTGACTGTGCGGGTTTCTCCCGGGGGTTCTGGTTTCCTCCCATGTCCCAAAGGCATGCAAGTTAGTTTGTTAATTGGCTCCTTTTGTGTGTGGGTGAGTGGTAGAATCAGGGGGGAGTTGATGAGAATGTGGGGAGAATTAAGATGAGATAAGTGTAGGATTAGTGAAAATGGGTGGTCAATGGTCGGCACGGACTCATTGGGCTGAAGGGCCTTTCTTTCTGCTGTCTGAATCTATGAAATGAGTTCTATGAGCTTCATAAGAAGTGTTGCCTTTTGAAAACCATGGTATCTTCAGTTAAGCCAACACTGGGAAAGCACTTTGCAATCCATATAAAACATTTGATGAAATGAAACAAGATGTTGTGAAAGTGCGGATTTCCAGGACAGTGATCTTTTCTTTTATCTCTAAGCTTTGATGTGATTACTGCCTGAAATCACTCTCAGTTACCTCCTGTTCATCACCTGATCTTAAGGAACACTGAGTCAATTATCACCAATCATTGCATCAACATTGCTTGATAAAATTTACACTGCTCTTGGCAAAACATTTTGGATTCGGTTAACTTTAGGGAGTTATTAAGGTGATCTCACCTGTGTCATCCACCCCCATCCTTCAAACCACCTGTTGGTTAATATGTTAAAGTTAATTGATTGATATATCCAGAAGAAATCTTGAACTGTAATGTTTCAGTGTGATACAGTTTATCTATGTTTCCTGATAAAACAGTACTATGAAGCTCAATTTTTGTTCAGCAAACCCCAAGGTGTATGGTGCAATTGGATATTAGGCATCTCTTGCAGGATGTTAGGGATAAATTTGTCCCGGTGAGGCAGAGAAAGAATGGCAGGGTGAAGGAACCATGGGTGACAAGAGAGGTGGAACATCTAGTTAGGAGGAAGAAGGCAGCATACATAAGGTTTAGGCGGCAAGGATCAGATAGGACTCTTGAGGAATATAGGGTAGCAGGGAAGGAACTTAAGAAGGGGCTGAGGAGATCAAGAAGGGGACATGAAAAGGCCTTGGTGAGTAGGGTTAAGGAAAACCCCAAGGCATTTTTCACTTATGTGAAGAGCAGAAGGATGACGGGAGTAAAGGTAGGACCGATAAGAGACAAAGGTGGGAAGATGTGCCTGTAAGCTGTGGAAGTGGGTGAGGTCCTCAATGAATACTTCTCTTCAGTATTCACCAAGGAGAGGGGTCTTGATGATACTGAGGACTGTGCTGGTAAGGTTAATGTTCTAGAGCACGTTGATATCAAGAGAGAGGATGTGTTGGAGCTGTTAGAAAATATTAGGACAGATAAGTCCCCAGGGCCTGACGGAATATTCCCCAGGCTGCTCTGCGAGGTGAGGGAGGAGATTGCTGAACCTTTGGCTAGGATCTTTGAGTCCTTGTTGTCCACAGGAATGGTACCGGGGGATTAGAGAGTGGCAAAGTGTTGTCCCCTTATTCAAAAAAGGTAGTAGGGGTAGTCCAGGGAATTATAGACCAGTGAGCCTTACATCTGTGGTGGGCAAGCTGTTGGAAAGGATTCTTAGAGATAGGATCTGTGGGCATTTAGAGAATCATGGTCTGATCAGGGACAGCCAGCATGGCTTTGTGAAGGGAAGATCATGTCTCACAAGCCTGATAGTGTTCTTTGAGGAGGTGACCAGACAGATTGGTGAGGGTAGTGCAGTAGATGTGGTCTACATGGATTTTAGTAAGGCACTTGACAAGGTTCCACATGGTAGGCTTCTTCAGGAGGTCAGAGGGCATGGGATCCAGGGAAGCTTGGCCATGTGGATTCAGAATTGGCTTGCCTGTAGAAAGCAGAGGGTTGTGGTGGAGGGAGTCCATTCAGATTGGAGGGCTGTGACTAGCGGTGTCCCACAAGGATCAGTTATGGGACCTCTACTTTTCGTGATTTTTATTAATGACTTGGATGAGGGGGTAGAAGGGTGGGTTGGCAAGTTTTCAGACGACACAAAGGTTGATGGTGTTGTAGATAGTGTGGAGGACTGTCGAAGATTGCAGAGGGACATTGATAGGATGCAGAGCTGGGCTGAGAAGTGGCAGATGGAGTTCAATCTGGAGAAGTGTGAGGAGGTACTCTTTGGAAGGACAAACTCCAAGGCAGAGTACAAAGTTAATGGCAGGATTCTGGGCAGTGTGGAGGAGCAGAGGGATCTGGGGGTCCATATCCATAGATCCCTGAAAGTTGCCTCACAGGTGGATAGGGTAGTTAAGAAAGTTTATGGCATGTTAGCATTCATAAGTCGTGGGATCGAATTTAAGAGCCGCAAGGTAATAATGCAGCTCTACAAAACTCTGGTTAGACCACACCTCGAGTACTGTGTCCACTTATAGTTGCCTCATTATAGGAAGGATGTGGAAGTGTTGGAAAGGGTGCAGAGGAGATTTACCAGAATGCTGCCTGGTTTAGAGATTATGCATTATGAAGAGAGGAGGGAGCTAGGGCTTTACTCTTTGGAGAGAAGGACGATGAGAGGAGGCATGATAGAGGTGTACAAAATATTAAGAGGAATAGATAGAGTGGACAGCCAACGCCTCTTTCCCAGGGCAGCAATGCTCAATGCAAGAGGACATGGCTTTAAAGTAATGAGTGGGAAGTTCAAGGGAGATATCAGAGAAAGGTTTTTTACCCAGAGAGTGTTTGGGGCTTGGAATGCGCTGCCTGGGCCATGGTGGAGGCAGGCACATTGGTCAAATTCAAGAGATTACTAGATAAGCATATGGAGGAATGTAAAATAGAGGGATATGTGGGAGGAAGGGGTTAGATAGTCTTAGGCGAGGTTTAAAGGTCGGCACAACATTGTGGGCCGAAGGGCCTGTATTGTGCTGTGCTGTTCTATGATTCTATGATTCTATGATATTACATTAAAGTTGGATATATTACAGAGAACAGTGTCAGAGAACTGTGGCAACAAATAATCTTCTGGAGGAACTCAGCAGGTCAAGCAGCATCTGTGGGGATGGAAGAAATTGTTGATGTTCTGGGTCAAAACCCTGCATTATAATCAGATTCCAGCATCTCCAGTCTCTTGTGCCTCCATCAGACTACTTTGATATAATACCAAACGCAGAATATTAAATTGGAGTGAGTGTCCTGGCACACATGACTTGTAACCAGTTGCTGTTGGGGAGTCTCTCAGGAATCCCAAAGTAAACTACTCCCTGCATTGGATATAGCCTCATCTTGCAAAGGCAGATGTGTTCTTGTATTGTTTTAGGGCTGATCTTTGTCTGATTATCCTTCACTATTATTGACAGTGCACATTGGGGCTGTGGAGATCTGCTAGGATCCATTGATTCTAGATTCACTTAACTCTTCCAGGGGATAGTTGCTTTTAAATGCAGGTGATACTGTGCTTGGCAGCTTCAGTAATAGCTCTGGGAATACCTGAATACACTGCACCATCATGTTCAGCTTTCGGTCAGTGGTGATGCCCTCACAAGCCACCCACTCCCCAGAACAAGGCCAGTGGAAGACTTGGCTCCAGTGCAGAATTAGGAGGCAGGATTTCAAAATTAGAAATAAGGTTTTTTTGGAGAGAAATTCAGAAGCACCTTCTCAAACAAAGCATGGCAGAAGTTTGGAGCATTATCTCTTAAAATGCTACAGGCACTAGCACCTGAAAATATTAAGACTGAAACTGAAGGATTTTAATTGAATAAAAGTATCAAGTGATATGCACCAAATGCAGGTAAATGCAGTTGAGACTCCGACCAGCCATGAGCTGAAGAAATGATGGATCAGGACTGAGAGGCTGATTCAGTCTACTCCACTCTGTATATACGAGCTGGAGTCACACACAGGGCAGGCTCCCTCCCCTGAAGGATATTCATCAACCAGGTGATGTTTCTTTAGATAATTAAAGAACTGTCATAGACTTTCTGCTGCCAGTCCACAAATTAATAGATTTATTGAATTTAGTTTTATAACTATTCATCATGGGATTAGAACACAGAGCCTTCAAGGCTGTTAGACCAGTATCATAACCAACAGTGTCCTATGTTATTCTGCACACTACATTAAATTATAGTCTATTAATAATGTATGATGTGATTACGTTCTAGTGAATGGCACAACAATTTATGGAACACGTTATGATGGATGGTTTGGAACTCTATAACAGAAATTATGTGAAGCATCACTGTTCAGAGCATGCAGATAAGTTAAATTCAACAGCTGTTGGGTAAAATGGCACCTTCCTGCACATAAGCATGGATGTAAATTTTTTACATTGCTAAGGTTAGTTCTCAGGAAATTCTTATTAATCAAGGGCTACAATCAGCTCAAATGTGCAAAGTTCAGAATACAAAATATTTTCGGAAGAATAGGGCCACTTTAATTTATCTGTCCAGAGGTATCCCATCATCCATCCATTGTGACATTTAATTGTTTCCTAAACAATTTAAGGTTTCTGTCTCATTTGTCTTTTGTTTGATTTTAACTGTAATAGTATTCCTTATGTGGTTAAATTTAAAGATTGAAAAATCTGGAAACAGATTTATTCTAAAGATCATAAAGAACTCTCTGTTATTGAAACATCTCAGAACCAGGTGTATGAAAAATAATTCAAACTTTTGGTCTCCATGATTTACAATAAAGACTTTATTTTGACAAAACTGCCCTTTACAGTTGGAGTAATGGAGACATTTTCTCCAAAAGCAATTTGTTATAAGAAGTAATGATACAGTTTCTTTACTGTCTAGTCTTGCAATTCCCACGTGTAATCCACAAACAATTATACAAGTTAAGTCTTGCCACCTGCAGTAATTGTTGCTCCCCCAAGATACAAAGGAATCCTACACCCAATCAGAATAATCCTGTAGACTAATTGCAACAGTTATTTCTCAAGCAAAGTGCCTCATAGTTTGCCTTGTTTAATAATTACTTCCATATGAGCCATATAATGATGAGTTAAACAAATCTTTACATTGTGCAGAATCCAGTTTTGGAAATTTCACATTTTCAGCAATTCTAAGGCTCATTAATCAAATAAAGGAACAGGGAGCTGTTCAGGTGGTTCAAGTATTGTTCAGGTGTAATTCAAGTTACTTTCAACATGAGACTCGCTCTGGATTTTGCCCCAAGGTACTTTTCAACAATTTGCCTCTCAAAACCCTTTCTTCAGACTCAGAACTTTCCAGAACAGTTGTAGGAAATTAATTTACTGTTTCATCTTTATGAAACAACTCTGTGCAAACTAGAGGAACAGCATCTCATATTCTTCCTGGGTAGTGTACAACCCGACAGCATGAACACTGAATTCTCCAACTTCCAGCAAACTGCTCCTCCTCTGCCCCTCTTCTCTTTCCTCCTGATCCACCCAGTTCTTCCTACACCCACCCCAGCCCCCATCACCCTGTTTCTTTCCCTTCCTCCATCTGCCCATCATCCACACGCTCCCCTCACTGGGTCCCCTCTCCCCAGTGCTCCCATCTGCCCTCCCCACCTCCCTTTACTCGATTCCATGCTCCACCTTTCTCTCCTATCAGATTCCATCAGCTTCAGCTCTTTGTCACCTCTACCTATCACCTCCCAGCTTCTGGTGCTATTTCCATTCTCCCTTCCTTCATCTGCCTATCACCCCCTCACCTGGATCCACCTGTCATCTACCAGATTCTGCTCCACTCCTTCCACCCCCCCCCCCACCTCTTTATACTGGATATCTCTCCTCTATCTTTCAGTCCAGATGAAGGGTCTCAACCCAAAATGTCGACTGTCCATTTCTCTCCATGGGTGCTGCCTGACCCACTGTGTTTTTCCAGCATCTTGTGTGTTGTTTTATGAAACACTGGTCTGGTTGGGACTGGTAGAGCACAAATCTCTTGCAAGTGCAGATTCCCTCAATGAAGGGATCTCTGTGTGACCATTCACTTGATGAAATTACAATTAGTACTTCCCTCTGAATAAAGATGCTATCTGTCATGGCTTACTGAAAGCACTATTACTTAAATCAGAAGGTTTTAAATATCAAGTAAAACCTAAATTTTGAGTGCAATACTGGGAAAGTGCTACTCTGTTGGAAGTGCTGTCTTGTAGATGAGATGTTCTCTCAGGTAATAGTAAAAGATTACAAGGCACATTCCCCAGCATCCTATTCAAGTTTCATGCCTCAACCAACACAAATAGATCATCTGGTCACTTACTTTACTGGTCACTTTATGGTATTCTGTGGTGCACAAATTGGTTGACATGTTTTTTACATTTCAAACATTTTAAGTCATTCTGAAAGTTGCCACATAACTTCAAGACTTTAGATCTTTGCAGTAAGGTCTTAATTTTCTTAATGTGGGTTCAATGATGTTGATATTAACATTGACCATGTATCTCTGCTGCCTGCCTGGTGATGAGATCTAACCATAGATCATAGATTTATAGTTTTACAGCTGCCAGCCTTGGTTTAATGGCAGTATGCTTGGTTTTGCCTGAGAAGATTGTAGTTTCAACAGTCTGCAGCAACACCAATCTCCATCAATGTAGAACTTTTAACACCTGTAATGTTCCAACACGATACACAGGAGGATAAATTTGTCATTGAACTGAATAAGGAGATATTTGGACAGGTGACCAAATTCTCGGACAATAAGGTAGGTTTTAAAGAGGAAAAGTGAGATAAGGAGTGATGGAGGTTTTAGAGACGGATTCCTAGAGCTTCGGACTTTGACAGCTGGAGGCACAAATGCAGGAGCAATTACACTTGGGCATGATCAAGAAGCTAGGATTGAACAGATTGAATGTATGGCTGGAGAAGATTACAGAAGTCAGAAGGCTCAAGATAATAGGAAGTTTTGAAAATCAGTAGATTGTTTAACTGGAAGCCAATGTCGGTCAGCGGCACAAGAGGAGAAGAACTCGTCATGAGTTAGGATACAGACTTCATGGGTTTTGGATGATTTTAACTTTACGGAGAAGAGAATAAGGGAAGCAGGTTAGAAGTGCAGAAGTGCAGGAAGCATGGATGATAATCTCAGCTGGAAATAAATT